>NW_028288538.1:14928548-15529140 GCF_059628265.1 Tinamus guttatus
ATAAAAATCAGGCATGTCCAGGCTTTTCTGCACAGTCCTACCTACTCCCAGCTATTGGGAGGTAGCAACAACAGCTCCCTGGGGTTGGTGAACACATGCAAAGCAGTTTAGAAACCCCAGTGCAGTATGCAGAAATGAATTACTACTTGCACTGAATTTGCTACACTTTAGATTGTATCGAATTTCTAACAGCAATCTGAAATATACATCTCCAACCACTATTAATATAGCTATAGAATGAAAAGCGTGAACTTTTCTCAGGGAAATCTCATTCAGAATGTCAGACAGAACTGAATAGATTAAATATGAAAGTTTGCTCCTCAGTCCTACTACAGGCCCCCAAGTCCAGATGACTCAGTGTTCTGAATCCATCTTAGGCACAATATACTGCAGGTGGTCACTTACTGCCTTTATTCGTACAGAATGAAGAGCTAAATCTCAACTGCAAAGAAGTGAAAACTAGAGCAAGAAAAATAGCACTGAAAAATAAGCAGCTCAAAAAAAATCCAGCAGCTCAGGACAAACACTCACTTTAAGACAGTAAACATTAAATTCCCATATTGCTTTTAAAGTAACGAGTTTTCAAATGGGCATATTTTGCTTACTAAAACTAAGTCATCATCATCAACTTTGATAAACTGCGTAAGTTTTGACAAACTCCTTTTATGACAAGTATTTTTTGAAGTACATTTTGTCAAACTTGCAAGCCATTACTGAACAAGCATCTCTACTTTCAGCATTTTATACTTGCCTAATTAATGGAATATTTTTAATTACACAGCTAAAAATGAACGTTAAACTACTTTGAGAATAATATACAACTGACAAGTTGATTTCCAAACTTAATGCTCTACGCTGTGCTGTTCAAAAACTGATTAAGGTTATGAATTTTGCATGTTTTGCTTTGACAAAGGCTGGGTCTCTTTTCCCTTTTTGTTGTTGCCCCATCCACAATGAAAGCTCATTTCATGGTTACTTTGTCCTCTCTCACTGATGCCAATAAAACTTGGATGCATTAAAGGCTTTACTGATCTGATGCTTGTCTAGTCAAAGGAACATTTGCAATTCTCCTCTTCAAAGAGGAACATGTTTTTATACAACTCCTGCTTAGCCTTCTATTAAATCTTTTCCCAAAGAAGCCTTCATAAACTGTGGTAAATAGAACTGGTTGTGCTTCTATCACAAACTTGCTCTGTTCTGATCCTCTCAAACAAGGGATGGGAATACCAACACATTCAGAACATAGTTTAACCTCATCACTGAGTTTTCTGTGGGATAAAAGGCCTATTTATATCAGTTATGTGATAAATTTACTGTATTCTACTTAAATCCATGTTATCCATCACATTTGTTATGATGTGGTACCAGTATAACACACCTGCAATGGCATAGGATCATCCGTAATAAAGGAAATCTTGAAGTTAGTGCAAACCAGTTTGCCCCACAGGTCATATTGACTTGTATCTGTTGCGATGCATTTTCTCACAAAATTGACTTCATTTACCACAATTTCACCTAAAATGAAAAAAAGAAGGAGATGTAAAAAGTAACCTATATACATCTTGTAAGTACAACAAAAGTCCAGATACCTAGAAACCCTAACTCTTTACATATTTCAAATTATATAAAACTTCTGCCTTGACCGGGCATTTATTAAGTGCCATTCTGGAAAAAAAAAAAATATTGTCTAGCAATTAAAACAACAATAACAAAAAATCTTATACTTGAAGATCAAAGGCTGTGAATTAAAAATTCACTAGTTGGAACAACATGGTTCTTAAAACAAAGGCACATACTCATGCCCTTTAGCTAGGATTTAGCTTAACAATACGTGGCTATTTCTAGCTTTTAATTATTTTGCAGAACCTTATGAAGCTCATGGATTTGGAATGGCAGTCCGCATCTAGCTTTCTATTTAGTATCAGGCTGTTTCCTAAAACGATGCAGGCAATTCCATAAAGGAAGAAAAACAATGAAACAAACACATTAACCATTCCTTGCCATTTCAAAGTTTTTGCCATGACCAGCTACCGAAAGAGGACCAATCCCTTCATCATGCAAAACAGAAGACATTCTATATATATTTAAAATTTACCCAAATGAGAAAGAAAAATTGTAATTCACTTGCAACAAGCTATGAAACAAAAAAAGCATACAGGCCAATGAGACTTAGAATCATTAAAACAATAAATTACTGTGTATGATACTGCTTTTTTTGTTCTACTGCAGAGGTTTCTAGAAGCTAAATGGCAACTTCATTCCTACTTCAGCAAATTTTCTTTACTTCTGTATAACGCTATTGCTTCTGTTATCAGATCAGCTACTTCCTTCTGCTACTGACTTACAAATAACGGACACAGTTCAAGGAAAACATAATTTTGTACTAGCTTTATTTAAAAACCAAAACCAAAGGCTGCTAAAGACTAATTTGCTCGTAACAGTTTTGATGCGTTTAGCCCCATTTTTTTTCTGAAATGTCATCTCGGGGGCCTGGGCTTTGCAAGGGAACCCTGGGCTCTCTGGGTAACCTCCCAGATGCAGCAGCAGGTTCCTCGCACCGTCCAGGTCTGAGCCCTGCCGTCCCCTCGTCCTGCTCTGAAGGAGTTTTGCACCCCAGCACTTTTCCTAGTGCCACCGTTACCGCGCGCAAGCTACCCTCACATTCACAGACCAGGTTTTTTTTTAATCCCAAGCTTTTTATTCCACCTGACTGTGGCACACACCTTGGCTAGGCTCAAGTCCCAGCTTCTCTCCACGCTCCTCATCCTGGGCATCCTTAGCCAAGCTCCCTGCTGGCTCCTTTGCCCTTAACGTAACTGTGCATCAGCCCAGAGGCCGCAGAGCAGCCGGGTTCCTGCTCTGCGTTCACTGGGCCGAAGTGACAGAACCGCCCTCAGCCGGGCACAGCCAGGGGCCGGCAGAAGGACCCGAGCGCTCAGCACGGGCTGCGAGGCCCCGGGGACGGAGCAGCGGCCTCGGCGCGCGCGGCCGCGGTGCTCGTCCCTCGGCCGGCCGCCTGCGCACGCGGAGCTGCCGACCCTCTACGGTCTCCTCTGGGGCATTTCTAAGCCACAGTTAAACAAGTCTTTTTTTCCCCCCTATTTCACAAAGACAACAGCAGCACAAATATGCAGTTAAAGTTCAACCAAGTTAACAGTAATCAAAAGCTGTCTTGTAATGGGGTACATGGGTGACAAGGCCCACTTCTGTTAAACATTAAAACATTTCAATACTTTTAGCAGTCTGGCCTGGAACATCCCACTGCCCAGCATTATTTTCTAATAAACGATTTACTTGAATAAATTCAAAAGCCCAAACTGTGTATTTAAACAACTCTGTCACACAAGTTGTTGTTAATCTTCAACTCTTTAATGTCCAAGCTGGTTGCATTCAGCCTGCCAAGCTTCCCCTCTCCACAAGTTATGTCTGCCAAACCTGAGTAGCCTTTATTCATCATCCTCTCAATACCTTTGGTTTATCTTTGTTCTAATAAAGGATACAGAGAGGTAAATGCTCAAAAAATAAAGTGCACACCTGCCCTATGTAGGTATTTTTTCATTGCAACATTCTCTTATCTGCTGTCAAATGAAATACTTATTATTCAGTGGGAGACTCTCTTCCTAAAAGTACAAAATATTATGACCAAAGTACTCCTCGTGTCTTCGACATTATAAATCTAGCAAAATAAAAGATCTATTACTGATCTCGGATTAACACAAGGGCCTGCGAGGTCACCCTCTTCACCAAAACCAATCCTGTTTACATCTTCCCTCTGTTCCTCATAATAGCACAGTTACACTATAACATGTTAACACTAATCCTATTTGAGAGCAATTTCATCTAGTTGCACTTCATGTAACACAAATACGTCCTGAATTTTGGACCTGGCTTGGCTCTTCTGCCTTGCACTCAGGTTTGTGCCCCTAACACAGGGCTGTCAGGTTTGAACCCGAGTATTACAAGACAACTAGACAGGGAGCGGAGACATGCTGGTTTCACTGAAGGGCTTAAATATCTTTACAACAAAGCAGAAGAAAGTCTGCAATGCAAATTTAACAGATGCAGCTTGTGAGAGACTCTCTTCAAACCGCACTTTTTCTAATGGCAGGCTTGGAATTTTATATTGAGACATAATTTATCCTCCTTTTGGATTTGAAGAGTAAGCAGTACAAAACAGAGCACACCTTCCAAATTTAAGACAAACTTAGGAAAACAGCTAAACAACAAAAGTAGTACCGGCTGGCCTTGGAAAGTTTTGTGATGAAGCCCGATTGTATTTGAAGTTCAGTAGGTGATTTTTCTGTAAAAGTGTCAACAACTGAGCTATTCACAGATATTACAGTGCACATTTTTACAATGTAGCTGCCGCTTTTTTTCCAGTAAACAGTCACAAGCTGTTCCAGACACGGAACAGCAGTCAACACTTCCATGTGACTCCAGCAGTCGGAGAACGATCTCGGGAGACAAGAGCAGTTTGTTTAAACTCTGACAGGAAACCAGACGAAAAATTACAGGTTGCCACCCTTTATATATAAAGCCCAATCATGTTTAATAAACATATTCCTACACGGAATACATGAATCACAGAAATAAGAGGAGACCAAAGGGTCCATCAACTAATATTCCTATTTTGAACATACAGCTTCAGGAAAAGCCTGCTAAACCTTCCAAAAAAAAAAAAAAAAAAAAAAAACACCGTAATGTGACTGCCTTATACTTCGGATGTTACGGAAGTTCACAGTATTTTAATGTTATATAGCCATACAAAGTCACTGCAGCCCAGAGCAAATGCAGGCAGAAGAGCCAAGCATGTGGTGGTACAAGTGGACACCGGTGGCCTCAGGGCGATTTTATCTGCAAAATTTGAAAATACGATGAAGGTGGCCTGCATCTTTTTGACTACTTACTAAAGAGTGTTTTTGTCATTTTTGGTGCCATGCAGCGTTGGATCAAGTTTTATTTCTTTGTTTTAATCACAGCAAGGTAGCCTAGAACAAACAAGAAGTCTTAAAGATAAACACAGCTCCCTCTCCAGCTGGAAAACTAATTTGTAGCTTATTATCAGCAATGCTGGATCTAATAACCTGCATACAGGCAGAACTTTGTGTACACAGACGCAGTCTCTAAGAGATTTGAGTTGTTTTGTGTACTCAGCGTCAGCTTAATGAATATTTATTATTGGTAACATGACAATCGGACAGTAAGTCAATAAGAGACTGTGAACAAACTAAGTAAAAGCTGCAAGAATTAGCAATGCTAGAGGAGTAACAATTGGAAATTCCTACATCTACTGTAGAAATGAGGGGCTGGATACTTCACAGCAGTAAGAGAAGCATAAATTATCCCCCAGCCTATATATCCAGTTCTCATGTTTGGCTTTTCAGGATTTTGCATTATTATAGCTCAAAATTCCAGAGACATTCAACAAAGAGGAGACCTCAAGTAATCTCCAGGCTTTCAGCTGCTCACTGAAGCAGTTGCCAACCCCTTCCATCTAAAACCGCTTCTACTGCAGTTTTTTCTGCCCATGAATACAGAAGGAATACAGCAGAACGGCGCATTTTAAAACTTAAATTTTCAGCAAATAAGGTTGCTTGAATGAAATCTAGGGCCACAACCTCACTAAGGCATGAGATGAAACAGACTGAATACTATTCAACAGATTCAACAATGCTGACTGAATACAGAATTGTTGCACAACAAAAAGTATTACTTGGACATCTCAGTTTAAAACACTCATTTAAAAACACAGCATAAGTATACACATATGGAGGTGTACGCTACATTGCTACTGTACAGGGTTTCTAGCACATCAAGAACCTGATACTTGCTGAATGCAAATAATGCTTGAACTCAGACTCCATAAATGAATAATACAAATCTTGAAGTCTCGAGAAGCTTGTAGGAACCCAAAATATGGGTTAGGGATCTTTTGAATGCTGTACTAGACGCGTAAGGACTGATTTATTAGAATAAACTTTCCTTAACTAACCTGAAAGTTACAAATCAAAAACTGAAAAAAATGTATAATAAACTTAGGGACACAAGAGACAGTAAATACTTTATGCATGTGGTCATATAATTCCCATCTAAATTAATAAAAGCCCGACTCCTGAATACTTCTAGGAAACTAATCCCTGTTGCTCCTTCACTAATGCTAGCAGTAATTATATTCAATTAAGAAAAAGTTTGTTTGTATGACAGATAAGAGTCACAACCCACAAGCCAAAGTTAATCAAGTTACTGTTTAACAACTAAAAACATGCTTTAATCATTGTTTCATTCATTTAGATAGATGTAAGATAGTCTAAAACATTTTCAAAATGACTAATGAATGATGAGTACTAAATTAAATTTGCTAAAGCTCTGCATGTTTTATAAAAAGCTTTATTACTAAGTAACTGAAATCTAGAGCATCTTCAATCTTTTAGTTGTCCTTTTTCTAGCTGTTCTCTTCTAGCTAAAGAATACCAAAAGAGTGTGGGTTTATTAGTATGCTCTAAGCATTTAGATGTAAATGTGTCTAATCCACTTATAAATGAATCTTCTGTTCAGTGTGCTTAACCACTTTCTAAATCCAAAGAAAAAGTATTTGTGAGCTTTAAAAATCATGAGCTCTTACAATGTTTTTAAGATACTGTAAAAGCAAAAGAGCTGCACACTATTAAAAACACTAGCTAAAATTCCCCTGACGTATTTGCCAGTATCTCTGAAATCAGATAGCAAATAATCTATGTTTAAAGTTCCTGTACGCCTATACAAACTGAACGAGCAATATTCACTATTTCAAAACTGCAACTGGAGAATGAAAAGCAATACTGATGTATTAAGTTTGCATTAATTTTAATGGAAGAGGTGGTGTTTTCTCTCAAAAAAATCATCCCTACCATATTCTGGAGGATGGTGTGTATTAAATACAGTATCTAAAGTGCTTAGTTTAGCAATCTGATTAGGATTGTCATAATTTCTCTCAAATATTCATATTACGCAATCTCCGCAGTACTAAAAGTACAATAAAGAACATAGCAAGTGTGTGGCTTAGTACTGGAAACAACACAAAAAGAAGGAGCAAAAAAGTAAAGGCTTGGTAGAAGTCTTAGAGGAAATAAATTACTGTTTTCCCATGTACCAAATCAAGACTAAAAAGGGCATTTATCCATTAAAGCCTAGTATTTGTGAACTCTGCAAAACAAACGGATGGTCAGAGCAGCTGAAGGCAGCACTGCATTTCTGACCGAGGGCAGATGCTGGGTAAGACCTTCCTGCACTCTCACCCCTCAGAAACGTGGTGAAGGATACCAGGACCCGAGCCAGGCCACCAGCTGGGGCCGGGGCAGCAGGAAGGGGACATCTGTCCTTTCTGGGCCAGGCTCTCGCTAGCGACGAGAGCCAAAGCAAAGCACCCATTGCGTGGCTCACCGCTGAAATGGGAACAGCTCCACATGCACCATCCATTCCCAGCTCAGCCCTTGTGCCGGCCCCCGCGTTTGCAGGAACCGCGGGCCGTGGTCCTGCTTTGGCCGGGTCAGCGCTCGCGCCCGGCCCGCTCTGCGGCTGCACAGACAAGCACCAGCATGAGCTGGGCAGCACGAACGTGCACCCGGGAGGGGAAGGGGTAGCAGCACTGACCCTCTTGGCATTAGCAAACATTTTTAGGCTGAATTTAAGTAACTCTATCATCAAAACCCCAAAAGAGAAAGTTTCATCAATGATGTGGCCAGAGCTCCGCGGCATGAACAGGAGAGAAGCCAGTGAGGAGGGAGGATGTTTTGTGTTTTGCATATTTTTAGCTTAGCTACATAAACTAAAGATTCCCAAAGCCTGGCTTTGCCTACACAGTATAATCAGTAACAATTTGAGATAATTGTGGTTTTCAGTCAGCTATTTTATAACTAAGTCACAAGTAAAAATTACAAATGGTGTTCTGAACTTGTACCTACTGGTGCGGTGTAAAATACTCACGTTTGGCCTTAAAAAAAAAAAAAAATCAATACAGAAACACATGCTCCTTCGAAATCAGGTCTCTGAAGACTTAATTCACTGCAGTAAACATAATTGCCTGGAGACTAAAAAACCCCACTAGTTTATTCAGCTGACAATTAAAAATTTACACTAACATTTTATTCTCTTTCTGGACTTAAATGACCTGTGGCGTTAAATCCATGTGGGACCTAGTGGACAGGAACCAATTATCTTGCAACTGTTTTGCAAAACGCACATGGACAGACACTAATTTTAAAGTGTGTTCAACCTTTGCCTTGTAGGGATGATTTCTATATTGCCCTACAGCTCAACTAGCTCAAAGAGAAAAGAATTTCTGTAGTTATTTACAAAAACATGAAATATTTCACTAATCAGAAACTTTATGAAATAAATTGGAATGAAGAACTGCCTCCACAAGTAAACCCCACCATAAGCTCCATATCTGGAGCTTAGATTTTACATGCAGATTACCTTAGTAATACTTATGTCATGTCAATCCTTAATTAAAAAAAAAAAAAACTTAAAAAGAAAACAAAGCAAGTAATTAGCTGAATCCAATGCAAGCCTGAAAATTTAGTTTCAGTTAACCAAACAAAAAAGCTATAATAGTAAAGGCCATCTACCATATACTTACTGTAGGCAATGCCTCACTTATTCTAAATATAAGTCAAATGCTTGGTTTATTTTTAAGTTTTTTGCAGCATGAGAAACCCATCTGTAGAAAGCTGCAAAACCAAGCTGAACGCTGCATCTAGAATTCAAAGGTCTCCCAACTTGGTAATTCTTGTTATGAAGTCTTTAAGAAAAATCTACATTAAAAAAGTTAGGGAATTTATTATTTTCCAAATAAGAATCCCACAGTTCTGAAAAGGTGAAAATAAGTTCATATTCATGTATGGCACTGATCCATCAAGATAACTTGCAAACCTAAATCCTAAAAGTAAATCCTAAATCCTAGAAGTAAAAAAGTTACCACGCAACACTAGACAAGCATAATAGCAAAACAGGAAACATGACAATGCTATTACAGTGCTAACTTCTTTTACCATTTCTATTCAAAATTAAAGTGTAATCGTAAGACTGACGTAGAGAAAAGCCCCTAACCCTGCAATATCATGTCTTAATCAGCTGCACGATGAGTAAGGGAGTCTTGGCTAGCAAACCACAACCCTAGAAACGACAACGAGCAACACAGTGTATTTTGAAAACAATCAGAAACGGACTTTACCAAGTTTAATTTAGCTGTCAGTAGTGACTTACCCTCACGACTCACCACCACCAGACAAATACACCCCACAGATCAAGCAGGACATATTTGAAAGTCAACTCAAGAAAAGCCCAAGGAAAACAGACCTGACAAGTGCCCCGGGTTACGCAACACACACTAACCAGCTCCCTGCTTCTCACCCCGTCGGCGCCGGATCCTCATTCATTCCCTCCGCAACGCCCTGACCTCTCCCCAGTTCCAGGATCCCACAGAGCAGGTGCAGCAGCCACAAAGGAGGCCCAGGCTGCAGAGTGAACACCCCTGCGTGCTGCGCTCATGGGTGCTCACCAAAAGGGAGCTTCCTTTCCCCATCACAAGATGGGCGGCAGCTGGAACACACGATTTAAGGTACTAGTGTGGGGCAAAGCAGGAAAAAGAACACCTAGATAGAAGAGGGCTGGCAGCTACTTCAAAGGATCAGACACTTCTAAGATTAAAATTTTCACTAATATATCCTTAGAACCACGCCTACCAATTTTTAGATCCAGTTGTCTGTCAAAGCACACATGTAAACACACACATGCACACAAAATTAAAAATAGCAGGTGGTGGCTCCAGATAGATAAAATGTATACACTTAAGCAGCAAATCTTGAGGACTACATGTGATTGCACCCAACAAGAACACAGCGCAACTGGAAGGCGTTCAGGGCTGATCAAGAGGATGATCAGAGACAAGAAAGCCTTCCTAGCTAGGACAGGCTCAGACAAAAGCCAGTCTGAATGACTAAACTATATTTTAGTTGTTTTTTAAAAACTAACTATAGTTGTTTTTTAAAAACTAACGGGTCAAAAATATTAACTTACACTTTCAGTAGATCAGTATGCAGAGCAATGTGTTATTACATAACTACCACAATTGGTATTAAGGTTCAAGAAGGACGATGCTTCTCTGGCACTTCCTCGGGAGTTGCACAACGTTGGGCACGAGCACCCCGAGGACCTTCCCGCTCGTCCTGCCTGCTCCTGGGTGCTGCTCTGCCTTCCCTGGGACACCGGGAGGCTCCTTACCCACCCGCGTATTGCGCCTTGCTCTACACCATTTTCCCATTCAAACAAAACAGACACAGCACTATATTCTAGTTATATTATACATTTTTTTAAATGTTCAAGTCATTGTCCCAAAAATGCTACAGATGATGTTGTGGAAAAAAAGTAATGAAACCCTTTGGAAATATAGAACAATTACATCATAGAAAAAATGTACTCCTTTAAGTTGTAGATTAGTATCAACAGTGTTAAATTAAGCATAGAGCTTCAGCTTCATTCTCACCTAACATGAACAAGCTAATTTCCTATTAAATAGGCAAGTCACTCTGATGGATTGACTGTTAGACTGCTTTCCATTTCCTCTGTTTTTCCTTTTTGGTATGTTCTAGGCAAACAAATAAAGCAAAGCAGGTGAAATTGCTGAGCAGGCCAACTCCTCAACTCAATCTGCAAACATTCTTGATCAAGGAGCTGGACCAGAACAACAACACAGCAGACTGAAAAATTCCATCTCAGAACAACATCATGTGTTTTGAAATCAAAATGTACTGAACCCTATAAAATTATTTGGTTTTTTACTATTGCAGTACCAATGTGGGAACTACAGCTATGGTTTTCACTTGTTTTACTTGTTGCTTAAGGTCACACCCTATTCAGGGCACGGTTGCATGAGAATATAAGGTTTTGTCTGAAAAGCTTAGATGTCCCTATTCCTCTGGGTTGCAGAGGAAGCTTTGAAAATAAATTCTACAGGTTAAAAAATGATGCCAATGTAAATTCTAAAATTTACTTTTTTGTTTTTTGTTTGTTTGGGGTTTTTTGTTTTGTTTTTTAATAAATAGCTCATTTGGGAAATTGACTCATTATTTCCATGCCTGAAGCTCCCTCTCCTAACCTTCACTGCACAAAAATAAGAGCTAGACAGTAGGGTTATTTAACTAGTGTCCTACTTTGGAATTTCAGTTTTTAGTAAACTACTCCCTCAAAACAATCTTATTTTAGGAATCAGAAGCTTTGTGCAATATCTGCAGTTTTTGCACGTTACCAGTCAGCAAATATTTGTGCTGAAATAATTTCATTCCAGAAGTACTCCTCAAAAACTCCACCAACAAAATGTTCAGCCACTCAGTTAACTCTTGTTTCTGAGAGAAAATAACAACTTCATGCAGCTACCAAGGACAGGATATCAGGAATACCAAACTCAAACTGTACTTGCAAGGGAGTGCAAGTCAGCCATAATGTAATTAAATGACTGGAATCTGACCAGAAACTTGGGTTATGACAAATCCAAAAGCCAGTCTATCCAACAGAACAACGTGTACTTGTTTATACACTTTTCCAATGCACCATTTGATGACAGCACAAAAAATGCATTTAAGCTGGTGTCTAACATTAAACAGGAAGAGTTTCATTTAAGTCCTTTAAAACAAACAATTACTAAACCTCTCCCTTTCTCTATTCAGACAGGCATTGAAAAAAAAACTGAAATATTTTGCCAGAGCTATCCTGTAACTGGATGGAGGGATTAGTTTTATTACGAAATAATTCAAAATAGCACTCCAGAGTGATATGAAGGCAGAAGTTTAATACTTTGGTCTGAGTCTCATTCTTTCTTTCAATCACTTTCTGAATAACTTATGCGAATTTCCTTTACAGATGTCCCTAAAGCCACCAAAACAAAAAGCTCACCGTCAGACAGCTCTGTTTTTAAGTTCACTACAGGGTTTCATAAAGTAAGAATTAATAACACAGCAAACTGTTACTGCACATAAGTTTTGTGCGACTGCTCTTGTGAGGGTCCCACAGAAAAGGTGACATGTGCTACATCTCAAAAACGTGACCTCACATTTCCTTGCATTTTTTGTGGGATGCATCAGAGGAGAACATACAGTCACTTCCCTGCGAGTCAAAGACCTTCGGTGAAATAATGAGTGCAACATAAGCAGGAAGGTGCCAAGGGGCAAGCAGAAGTTTTACAAACATAAAAATAAAAGTATTTCTAATGTTGAATGTTCTAATGTTGTATTTAGGGTATTTATGCCTCAAACGGAATCCACATTATTTTATTTAATTAGAAGTGCTACTCAGTCAGTTTTACTCTCTCAGTATAATCTCTTTATTTCCTCAGGGTTTCTGCCTCTTCAGCTTAAGGTATCTCACTGGACCACCATACCACATCAATCAGTGCTGCTTAATTAACAACATTCCACTATGAACCAGTATGGAAAATAATTAATTTTGAAGAGTAACTTCTATTCATCACTTTGAAAGTTTGCAGGTTTAATCTTAGACAACATCTTTAAACAGTGATAGATTAAAAAAAAAATTGTTTCGAATCCACACATTGAAAAGATTACTTTGCATGGGTTAAGATACAGAGTTTCCAAAATTACAGAATAGCTGAGTACTGAAGAGAAGAAATGAACAAACATGACACTAGCATTCCAAAAAGGCAGTCAATTCTGTCTACTTAGTAGAAGTTCTATAAATATTTTCCTTCAAAAAAAAAAAAAAAAGCAGAAGACTGCAATCCAGGCTATGCGAGCAGGTTTTGCAGACATGTAGAGTTCTGTCTATCTGGCAAAGATGTAATTATGAACAGACAGGCTGCAAAGGTGTCACAGAAGCTACAAAACGTATAGTGCTTCTGTGTTTCAAACACACAATAAAACCAAGACTTTCTTCTATACATAGACGTTCCACAGGAGAACAGCCTACACAGTTACTTGGTGTTTTGGGCTCAGGCAAGAAGGTTAGAAAATTGAGAGCAATCTGCAAATTAACAATCCCATTAGAATAAACAGAAGGATTAAACAGAGCTGTCAAATTCCACATCTCTATTTACCTGGCAGAAGCACGGGTTCCAGTTTTTTTATCCTGGGCTCTGAAGCTATGTGGTCATCAGCCTGGAGAGGAAGAAAAAAAAAAAACTGCTTAAGAACCACAAGTTTACAACTGGACAAAAATCTGACCTATCAGGACAGAGGAGAACGTTTTCCTTTTAACCTAGAGATTTAATTTCAAAGGAATAGGGTCCAACTGCACCAGTAATTTGAGGTAATCGCACCAATACTCGGGTGCATGTTTAGCTCTGCACTGAAACGAGCAGGGCAGCATTTTGCGTGCTCGAGTTTAGCTAATTGCATAACCCGGGGTACAAGAGGTCACAGAGCAAACGAGCAGCTCAGCTGGGGGGCTTTCGAGGCGCGGGCCCGGCAGCCAGGGCTGTGTGGACACAACACACCAACCTGCCTGCTGCTTTCATCGCGGGGGACACTCCTGCGCAGCGAGGCCTAGCAGCCCTGCGTTTGAACCCCGGGCCTTTAAACGCGCCCGCACAAAAACAACGTTGCTTTCACAAAACGAGCGGAAAGCAGCGAATCCAGCTGTGCGGCCGCGGTTCCCATGGCGACAGCGGGACTAGGGCTAGGAGCGCGCAGGGCCGCGCTCCGCTCCGCGCGGCCCCGCGGGGAAGGCGGCCGCGGGGCAGCCCGCGGGCCGAGCTGTCAAACGCGCCGCGCGGGGCGGCCCGCACGCGCGGGGCCAGGGCCGTTACCTGCGGCAGAAGGTAGGAGCGGAAGGTGGCCTTGGGCTGCCGCAGCGAGAACATCGCGGCTGGCGGCGGCCGCTCCAGCAGGTGCCGGCGCCGGGGCTCGCAGCCGCCGGGCCCGCCCGCGCCCCGCTCACACGGCGGCGGGCGGAGGCGGCCCCAAGCGCACCCCCCGTGCCCAAGGGAGGAGTCAGCGCGCTGGGCAGGCCCGGCCCGGAGCAGCCGCAGCCCCTCATGGAGGCCTCGCGCTAGGCCCGGCGGCGGGCGGCACGGCCCGGCGGGCCGCAGCGGGCCGGGGCGGGCGCCGCTGGCGCGGCCATGTTGGGGGGAGCCGCTGCGTACGGCGGCGCGCAGGGGCCAAGCGGCCGCGGGGGCGCTCGGCGCGGGGCGGGCCCGTGACGGCGGCTGCGCGGGGCGCGCGCGGCGCCATCGTGACACGGAGCAGCCGCGAGGCCCGCGGCCGCCCGAGCGCGGCCCCTTCCCTCCCCGGCTGCTGAAATCGCGAGCGGGAGGTTCTGTCCCTTTTAATTCTGGTGAAAAATAAGGAGGCAGGCTGTTGTGCCCACTTGTTAATCTGTTCACACTCACCCCAGGCAAAATACTTTAGTTTCCAAGTTGCTTTTTTATACCCCACATTCAATAACCAGGAATTTGAAACAGAACAAATATTACAGTCTCTTACAGCTCTTGCGTTACATAATACAAACTTGTACCATATGATAAATGAAATGGCCACAGTCACGGCCATGTGTTACGAAAGGATAAACATTTACATTTGAATACTGCAAACCTGAGCGGCGCAGCAGAGCGAGCGTGCGGCGCGCACAACAGCCAACGCAACCTCCGCGCTTCCCGCAGCAGCGCCCAGGGCCTTCCCCACCCGGAGCTCCTCAGCGCCCTGCCTGCCTCGGCCTGGGCACGGAGGGGGGCAGTCAGCAGGAACCGTCCTGCTCCAGCACCAAGCGGCCACCGGTGCCAAGCCCACGTCGCCTGGTGTGTCACGTTGGTCACGTTAGGGCTGCGGGAGGTGACAGTGCGTCCCCCACACCCAGGACGGCAGGCGCACCGTCACCCCTTCATCGGCATCTGTTACACCTGACAGCTGGAGGAGGCGGGCACAGGTCTCACCTACGCACATCTTGTCCACGCAACACCTTAATAAAAGCCAGTATACTGTTTAAAACGACAAAAGAATGTTCAAGAAACAATTAAGCGCTCAACGCTTGATCCTTCAGGGAATATTCTTATGCAGTAAGAGTGTATGAATTCCATAAGTCCCACAGAAATATGTGGTTGTGCTATGTATGATGTGACTAAGTGCTTGCCCAGCTTCTGCTGTATTGAAACATCTGCTTATTTGCTTTCCTTGAGCCAAACCTACTGGATAGGACAGCTTCTACCAGAGCAGGCAACTTTTTAACTGCACTTCCTGGAAATTTTCTTTTGACTTTGATAAGTTGAATCTTCAGGTCTGCAACTATTTAGGCCCATGAGAAATGTTACCTTTTGTGAAGTCTAATGGAAGTTAGTCTTCAATAGGATTACCTGCCACAAAGCACTTCCTAGTTAATTGTAGTCAAAAGAGGATTTAGCTAACTAGAAGCAAGCACTTCCTTATCTTGATATGAAATAATTGGATGGTACTTTCTGAGAAAAGCAAAAGGTAGCTGGACTCCGATGTTTTGAGTACACACATAGTTGTGTGTGCGTGTGACACCTTGGCCATACCATGACATCCCATGAGCTTGGGTCTTGCCCTGTTAGTGAGACATGATCACTCCAGCTTGGGCCAGCACCGCACAACCGCCTAGGTCCAACCGCAGAGCAGAGAGCTCCACCGACTGCTTAAGTCTCTGCCGGTTTCTGACTGCACTTTGACAGTTAAATGGCAAAGCAGTGGGAAAAAAAAAAAACGAAAAAGATTGTTGTGTATTTCACCCTTTAGAATTTCAAGGCATGTATGGATTGCTCATATCTAGACTGTGGAAACAGCGCAGTCACCCACCTAACCTGCTAAAACCTTACACCACTGTCTCTGCTGAGAAGCAGGAAACCAGCTACTCACATTTCTTCAGTGGCACTTGGCAGACTCGTGAGTCCTTAGAAGTGTTGGTGCGATCGCTGACTGCAGCTAGCTCAGCCTCAGCAGTGGAAAGACCTCCTAGAGCAAATGCTAACGTAGATGGGAACAAGGTCCCGCAGCCTGGGACCACAGCGCCAGCCGTGAGCCCCGGTGCAGGGAAGGGGCCTGGAGGCGCCCGGGAAAGGGCACAGTCCGCGATGGGGGAAGGAGGGAGGCACCTCCATCCGCTGCGCTGCAGGGGCTGGTGCCCCAGCGGGCGCCCTGCAGGAGCCAAGGAAAGTACAGGGCCAAACTAACTTGGTCATGGAAGCCTCACCTTATTAAAAAGCAGGGTTTGGTTCAGCACCCTGTGATTCTTCCCTACAACACCAGCAGTAAAGGCCCAGTAGAACAGAGCAGTAGTGTAACAGCACCGTAACATAAAGGCAGTGAAGAACTGTTGAAGTGAAGAGAATATGCCAGATAAATGGACATGATGGATGCAGCTCACAGCATCACTATCAGGATCTAAGCTTTCCCTTATTCTTAAGTATTATATTAAGAGTACATTTCATTACATTACAGACCGACCTTGTGATTTCCTGGTGAAGGCAGAGGTGGGTGTTCAACGTAGGAGATTTCAGGGTGCAATCTGCAGGCTCTGACTTAGAGGAGACGTCCCCTCGGTATCAGCAGGGCATCCGGTTTGGCTTGTGACGCTGTATTGAAAAAGGAAGCTTGTATGGATACACTTAAAGCTATTAGGAAACCCTGTGGAGAGCTGCTGATGCCAGACCCCATTCCACAAGCTAAATCCCTCAGAGGTTTGGTAAGTGATAAATCCTGCAGGAGCCTGCTCTCATCCTTATTCCTCTTTGAAAGGTTTTAAATTCTTATTCAGAACATTGTTTAAGGGAAATTAAAGTCAAAAAGGAGAAGGGAAAAAAGGGGAGGAGGAACTGCCTAAATCAGCTAGGCTTGAAATTGTAGATAACATATTTGTCAGTGTGACTAAAAAATAACTAATTCAGACTGCAGCAGAACTACAAGAGTGTTTCTGAATCAGCACATGTCCTTCTGAGGACAAACGCAGCCCGAGTCTGGAGGGCCTGAGCATATGATAGCACAAATGTCCACAAGGGACTGGGCAGGCAGGTTTCAATTTCAATGCTGTGCTGAAAAATAACAAACAAAATCAAATCTGAGTAAACACAAGCCCACAAGGTTTGTGCAGGTTATCGTCAGACCTGGGCGCAGGTTGCCACTGCAAGAGTTTTCTTCAGGAGGAGGAAGAAAGCCGCTTTGACAGATGCAAACATTTGGAGGCACAAGTTCATTTTGCCAGGAGCGGTGGTGGGTTGGAGGGTGGCAGGCAGGGCGGGCAGAGCGGAGCTGGGCAGGCAGGGAGGGAAAGGCCCCCGGACCTCGAAGTCCCTGCTCCTTGGCTGGGCCATCCACCTCCAGCTGGCCCTGCTTGCCTCACTCGTTCACCTTCTTCAAACAGTTCTGCATAACCAGAGGTTTCTGGGAATGTCTCTGCTTTGTGAAAACAAATGTGAATGTCTGTTTTTATTTTTGTGAATTTAAAAAGGCATTTTTGACTCACTATAGTTATTTTCATCGCTTGGGCATTATTCGGTGATGTCTGTGCACTAGGTGACCCAGGACCCTTGCACTTGTTTCATGTGTAAAGCCATGGTGCTTCCAGAACGGGCATGGCTGGCTCTGCTGGTGCTGGTTCAGGTTTCCTGGGTCCTCTTATCACATAAAGTATAAATTGTTCTTCAAGGTGAAGATAATTATCTGCTCGCCTATAGCTGTGGGGAATAAATTGCTGTACTTATTGCATGTTTAATTAGATATCTTCCTAAAAGTCGTGCTACAACCCAACAAAACAGCTCTGTGGTTGGGAAAGTACTTTGGCTTGTGCAATGCAGCAGGGTTGGGTTAAAGCAGAACAGATTTTTCTAAAAGGTCCCTTTTGATCTCTCAGCAGATCAGAGAATGTCTTTCATTAGCCGTGTTCAGGAACAGGTTAGACCACCATCCGCTGCTGATGGTATCGACACAGCTGAGCTCGCCTCAGCGTAGATGATCTCTTCCAGGCCTATATTTCTATGGCAACTCGTGTTTTTTCATTGCTTTCAGAAGAATGGTTCAGTTAGTGGCTGGAACTGCACAACACAGACATACATGTTGTCTGACTTCACAGTCGAGCTATGTGCTCTGAGCTACAGCAAGTATGCGGCAATTCAACAGAGCCATAGATTCACTGCTGAGAACTTACTGATATTTTCCCTGAAGGTAATACATGCTGTTACCTCACCTGGCCATCTCCCTGCTCGTGCTCGTGCTCAACAGTTTGTGCACCCACGTCACCAAAGTCTGTGCTCAGAAGTGTAGGACACTCCCGCTGGGGACTGGCAAGGAAGTGAGCCCTACAGGTCTCTATTACCTGTAGTAGAAGAATATTATGCATTAATTTAAATTTATTAAGCAAATGGAAAAAAAAATCTTTCTTCACTGGATGTCCTTAATGAAGACAATCCAGCAGAAGAATATGAAAAATGTGGTTATTTACATACAGCAACTTTGACACTCTTGGTCTAAAATACAAAATATCTAAAAACTATGCAGAGCTTTTAAGTATCTTTAAAAAAAGATCCCCTTTTCAAGGCACATCTTTATGGCAGGCGGATATGGTCAGTGCAGGGATTTAATGATGTTGAAATTGGCTGTGTTACATAGGGGCATTTTAAGACCAGTGAAGAAAGACCAAGGTGTAAAGTGTACTACAGCCGTAAGGGAGGAATAGAAGGCAGGAACCATCACTGTGGCAATCTCCTGGTGAAGGACTTCGGGTGCTGACAACCTGCTGTATGTTGCTGGCACAGCCTGAAGTCCTTGACCTTTGCACCTAGAGGGGCAGTGGACAGGAAGGGTAACACCAGAGAAAGGGGCAGGTGGTAGTAGGTAAATCGATTTCACTCCTGTTAGCAGCATTATTTTTTTCTATAGTCATAAGTGTCCTGTTCTCTTTCTTCTTCTCTTCTGTAATAATTAGATTGAGACAAATTCTTACATTAGACTTTAAACTTCCAGTTTTTCTAATAATAGATTATTGGCTTTACATATAAGATGTGTGTCCTTTTTGCTCGCAATAAGCTTTCGAGCGTCACTCCAGTTCGGCTGGAAGCGGCCAGTGGAAGAGGGCAGTGGCACAGAAGCCGTGTGCTGGCAACAGTGTCACCAGATGGGAGCCCAGCAAGGTGCCGAGTGCTGCCGTCACCGTCTAAGCTCACCTGGTCAGGGCGCAGCCGCAGCGGCACCTGTGCCAGGCGGTCACTGCCCAGAGCGCGGTGGGGCACCCAGTGCAGGGAACAACTCTGCATCTTGCAGATCACGGGGACACCATCCTGTCGGTATCACAGGTCATACCCCATCCTTGCTTCCCTGCTTTCTGACAAGGCCTTGCAGATCCCTGTGTTTGTCCAATTGCCACTGAAGACGAGGGACAACCCTCTCACCAAAGATGACAGTCAAACCAGGAAGGGGCCAACGTGGAGGTATCAGAAGCACAGAGAGACCTGAAGCTAGAAGGATTCAATGGCTATTTAATTACTAAATGCAGTACCTAAAATGCAGAATGACCATGCAAAAGCAGAGGGCTTGCAAAAGCAAAGTCAAGTTAGTGCCACAGCCATGCAATGTAATGCAGAATAGGACAATAATTGGAGGATTCAGCTGGCGCGAAATGGCTAATATGAGGCAAATGAACTTGAATTACTTCATTGTAGTGTCCCTGTGTAGACCAAGTCTTGGAGTACATACTCTGGTTCTGTATTGGTCAATACAAGGTAAAAAGCAGCGAGATCCCTATGTCACTGCTGTGGAGTCACCACATTATCCATTAGTAGGAGGACACATCCTGGTAGGAGTCAGTATTAAACATCTTTCTCCCAAAATCACAGAACCACAGAATGGTTGAGGTTGGAAGGGACCTCTAGAGATTACCTAGTCCAACCCCCCTGCTCCAGCAGGGACACCTAGAGCACAGGGTGGCAGCCAGGCAGGTTTGGAAGATCTCCAGAGAAGGAGACTCCACAGCCTCTCTGGGCAGCCTGTTCCAGCGCTCTGTCACCCTCACTGTGACATGAACACATGGAACTCACAGGTGGAACTTCCTGTGTTTCAACTTGCATTCATTACCCCTTGTCCTGTCAGTGGCCACCACCAAGAAGAGTCTGGCCCCATCCTCTCTGCATTCACCCCTCAGGTATTTGTACATATTGATCCGATTCCCTCTCAGTTTTTCCTCCAGGCTAAACAGGCCCAGCTGGCTTAGTTTTTCCTCATAAGAAATGCAAATTCTCTGTTTCCATCTTTTTACCTGGTACTCAAGAAAGCATGAAAGTAGACATGTAAAAACTTTGATCATTCTTCTGTTGAATGTGCACTGAATCTAGATCAGTCTTGTAAGCACATCCAGAACCATATGTAAATCTCATTAAAATGACCATATAGCTGGAAAAAAACTCTGCTGGAGTCAGTGTAGTTGTTTCATATTTAATGGCATAAGAGTTACCATTTCAGTTCATGCTATGTAAGAGCACAGTAATCATCCAGGCCTTAGAAAATCATCACCGCACAGAGAACTTAATGAAAAATCACCGACAAACATTAAAAAAAAAAGAAACTTCTCTTAGAAAATGTCCAATCTATGCAATGCGTAAGAAGAAAGAGATAAATGAATGTTTCTGATATCCTTATAGTGCCAGATATGTTATACCAAGTTCATCTCACATCTTTTCTCAATTGCCTCCTTTATATATATTTTACACAAAGAAAGTAAATAAATACAATGGTAAAAATGCTTTTGTTTGAGAACACCATGCTATCCTAATGCATGTGGTAACTCAGAAAAGTAACTGCTAAACAATCACTGGACAAACAAAGCGCGATTTAACACGCATTTTGTAAAGACAATGAAACAAGAGGCATGCACCACACTGAACTGCGTCCCACAAAGCAAACTGCTTGTCTAGCAGAGTGCTCAACAGCTTTGCAGCCCTTTGTGTTTGCTGATAAATCAGTTTCTGGTGACTGTACAGGCAAACAATAAAAAGGCATTGGCAAATTGGAGCATATTTTAACCACGCGTACAAAACGGCTGTGTCGTTGCACAGAATGGTAACACAGAAGTAAACACGGAAGTGAAAGAATCACAGATGTCGTTCTGTTTTTACAAAATGTCAAGTTCCCTAAAGTTGAATAAAAAAGAAGCCCTCATGAAAAGTAAAATGTCAACACTGTTCTGAAAAAAAAGCAAAGCCAGCAAACCTGCTAATAAGACAGGCTGACAATGATCTATCTACAATAAATTAAAACTGAACTTTCAAAAATGTCTATGCAGTTACCGTGACTATGCAGGATGGTTACAGTACTTTTGAGTCCAGTCATGGATAAAGTATGAAAATATAATACCAATGATAAAAAAGGGATGCTATCAATGTGTCTTGCAAAAACCTTTCTGTTCCACAATGCTGTAAAAGCACCATTATTACTGGGTGTACTGAGACCTCCATGCTGTGGAGCTGAGAGTGGGAATAAAAGAAATTTTATGATTTTCCGTACATTTTCCATACATTAATAAATCCCAACCTTTAGAGTATTCTGCGAACAACTAATCAAGAAAGTATATGAAATTTTTTAGCTGGTGAATTTTTGTTTAGTCTGACTACTAGGAACTCCTGTTCCTAATGTGTCACCACAGTGAATTTGCAAAAGAGAAGATCAATTTGTCACAGTAGATTTGTTCAAACACATTTTATCTTGATCGCACACGCTCAGAAGCTCTTTTCCTGTGTTTTTTTTTTTTTTTTTTTTTTTTTGCCCCTTGCAGGTATTTGAACAAAAGCCAGCCACTTTCACTATATGGTCTCCACTCTAATCCATGCTTACACAATCAGTAATGCAGATCTTCAATTACTATTATTATTATTATCTCCTTATTGTTTTGAAATTATGTTCACTGTCTTTCAACTACTTAAGGCCATCAGCATGCTCTGAGGTGGGGCTGGGTACGATTCTGAAAGCATGATTATATCACTGAAGTTCTACGACAGGTCAATAGCCATCTGTGGCTTTCCAGGTTCCTCCCAACACAACCATTTTTTTTTTCCATTTGCACTTATTTTATTTGATGAAAAATGGTATAATGATATATATTCATTTCCGAAAGAGACTAAGAAGAATGCGTGAAATCAGAAATGGAAGAGGGAACTGCATAATTTTTCTTTGCGTCCAACAATTTTGTTTTGATCTGAAAAACACAGTGCCTGTGAAGAAACCATTGCCTTTGTACAGATAGAAACTAAGGCTGGCTAAAAAATGTTCAGTTTTGGAAGTCTGCTAAAAAAGAAGGAAAAACATTCTTTAAATTATTACATGATAATATTGTCTTCTTTTCATCAGCTTTTATGAAGAGCCAGCCAGTAAATAAGCTTATGAGAGAACTGGAAATGGGACCAAAAAAGATCAATACTCTTAATAGCCCAGGACTGTGCCTGCTTTTATATCTGTCCCTGAGAGGACAACTACCGTTTACCTGATCCAGCAAGTATTTATTCAAGAACAGAACATTTATATCTACAAGTCTAAAATGAGAGGAAACAAATACATGCCAAATTCTTTAGCAGAAATTTGTTAACAATCCATTCAATAATTTGGTCAATTAGCCACACTGCTTTCCCAACTGCTGATAAAACAAGGGCCAAACGCCACTTCAACATTCAGTTTCAGTGGATGGATTTGCTTGCCTAGCTTTCTGTTCTTCTGTTGCACTGCCACATGCTACCACTAAGTTAGAAACACTGCTGGCATGTCCTGGTCTATTTAATTTGTCCTTTATAGACTTGGCTTTGCGAGAATGGCTGTGCAAACTTTTTGACCGCAGTGATGGGAATCCAGAAGTCCTCTCTGGCTTTACTGATAGTAAGTTCTCTGTCTCAGTCTTGTCCGTGGCAGGCGTAGAGGTGTTAGAGGCATTAACAGCTGCTTCGCCATCATCACTGTCATCATCTGTGTCCATCTGTAACTGCTTCTGCTCTGCTTGCCTTTCTGCTTCAGAGCTAAAGCCGGGGTATTCTGGAGGACGTTCCTGAGAAAGCTGCTGCTCAACTTCGTACTTCCACTCTGTGGCCCACTGTTCAACTGTCGAAGGGCACACTTGATCCAAGATGGTACTGTACTCAGTGGTCCAGTTGTTAACTCCTCCAACCACCTTTCCACCCTGTGCAAATATAAAGCTCCTTGACTTCATCATGGTGGTTTGACAAGCACTGAAAGTTTCTGGTGGATAATAGCGCATTGCTTTAGATTTGTCCAAGGGGTAAGAGATGGCTGCCTCTAACTTGGACCGGGCTAACTTTAGCTGAGTGTTCTGATACTCTGATCTTGGTACTGACTGTCGGTTCATAACATCCACCTGGTTTATCCTTTGAGGAGCCAATTCATCACTTTTGAACATCCCCAGCTTTACATCACCAAAACCACCTGAACCAGAACGGGGTCTGGAAACATTCTGTGCAATTTCTAGTGTAGATTTACTGTAACCTGCATTAGCACTGGATGTATAATAAAGACTGGTCTGATGTTCTGGAAGCAGCATTTTTGGGTCTACTCCCTCTTCTTTTGTACCAACAGAATGGGCTTTTCTACGCAATCCCAGGGCTGGTGACATAGGAGCGATACTGTCATCGTACGTTAGCTCATCACCACTGACATGGTATCTGTATGTGCTGTAGCCATCAGAACTGTTGACACTGCTTTGTCTTAGGAGATATGCAGCATCACACTCAGAGGAAGCCCGTGAACGTGTATACGTCAGCTCAGACTTGTCAATACCCGCCAGCTTCTCAAGAGCATTAACCATCCGACCAGATAGCTCTTCCAACTGAGAGAGCCGAAGATCCACTGTCTGAAGAGAGGCTTTCATAAAATGTTCTCTTTCATTCACTTCTTCAAGCCTCATAGACATATTTTCAACTCTGTTGGATAGAAAACAGGAAGCATTGAACAGACACTATGGGACGGTGCAATAACCTGTTATGAGCTCCCAGCTACTGTTCTCTTCTTAAGACAAAATTGTGTCCTATGCATCATTATGATTCATTATTTTTTTCCATGCCTATCACCAAAACCATATGCATTTTTAGTCTATGCTTTCCTTACACCATATTAGAGGTGTAATTCACCATATTGAATTTTGACCAGATTTATGTGCTCAGGAGTGTACAAGAGTTGCAGCCCTTAGGGAAAACTGATTATTATATTTCTCTCCAAGTGTGCCAAGCACTTCACATTCAGGTGTCATCTTTCACCGCAAAGCATCGATTCATATGAAGAATATTGTCTAATGACATGTTCACAGGATGACTTAAAATAGGCATTGAGGCACCTTGTAAATCCCATTTTGTTGCCGTATGAGAGAATACATGCCTGCTGTTTATGGAATTCCTTTAGTTCTTGAAATATCTTTTAATTCCGTATCAGAACTGAAGGCAATGAAATTAATGACAAGTTCAATTAAAAATATTTCTTTCCATTTTCTTTTATCATTTATATCATAATGGAAGCAATGGTACCAGAAGAATGCATGTAAAAGCTAGGCACCAGGATGTGACTAGAGATCATACTCTAGTAAATCAACTGTGGAAATTAAATTAACATCCTTTTGCTCTCACACACAAAAGATGATGAAGCATCTGGAGCAAGAAGCCATGAGAAATACGCAAATCTGCTTTGTGGCCACAGACCATAGTGAATCAGTGAGGCTTACCAGCCCCGCTTTATTCACTGTCACAATACCTCGGATTTTGACAAATTGCCACGGATAAATAGATCAACAGAAATGACTCTCATACAGAGAGAAGATTTCATTTACTTGTCTGTCCTCAGACTTCAAATATAAATACTGCAAGATGTTCAGTGCCTCCCTGCAAGAAAGATGTTTATGCACAAGAAGGAACTTTACGACCGACAGAGCTACTTCATGAGAAATGTTAAAAGGCACAGGGCTCTATTTGGCATGGTTCACCAATAAAATACTGTGAGGTGAACTGAAATGAAAGAATATTTAAACTGTGTATAATTTTCAGTATGGGGAGATTTTTTTTTTGTAATTTAAAGGAAGTGATAAAAGACCCCATCCTTTGATTTGGAGCTACCACCAGAATGGACAGAGTCTTCAGGAAAGGTCCTGCTAAGTGACGGAGTGAAAAAGTGCTGCTGCCCCTCTCCCTGTGTGCTCACCCAGCAGGATGCAAACATCACGCAGTCCTCAGAATAGCTTAACGAGTTACATGTGAATATTCTCTGTGTTTGAGAGAGGAAAGTTCATATAGAGAAGCTAAATGTCTTGTCCAAAGCTTTCAAGAGGATCTGTAGTAGAGATTCAAATTCAGAAGTTCCTGCTGCTGGGCTCTAGTGCAAACCATACATACAACTGAGTGACACTCAAGACTTCTTTCCTTTAGCTCTGCTATGTTTATAATGGCCAGATGAGATATTAGAAGCTCAATAACTAGTCGTTTGCTCAAAAACATAAAAAGCCTATCTGTGAGCTTCAGATAGCTGAGAGGGGAAAAAATTACTGTGAACAAAAATGGGCTTGAGGCTAAGCTACCCAAACCAGAAATCAGCAGCCTCAGCTACATACCCACAGCAGCAACAAAAAGATTGTTCGTGTGAGCGCTGCACATGCACCAGGACTCAGATCAGCTTCTGAACTGGAGCGGGAGTCTCCACGACTGCAAATCTTTTGTACTTGAACTCAACTTTTGTTTTAGTAAGGACACAAAAACTAATATATTGTTACAGGCATAATGTGGATATGTTTTTTTTTTTTTCCAATGGCTACCTTTCAGAGGTGACTCTGATACGTTCATCATTAGATGATTGCTGCTCATCCTCTTTTTCCTGGAAATATTCTTCTACGCACTGCTCTTCAAACTCATAGAGTTTTTTTAGCTCTTCATCATTCAGAAATAATTCTGTGTAAAAGAGAAAAAAAATATTAGTTTCTCCTTCTTGAACTTGTTGGTTAATTTAAAGCCTATTTATTATATTATTTTGGTGTGCCTGAAGATTCTATTCCTGCACTAAATGAACAAACTATTTTGTAAATTAACACTTAGACAGAGATGGTTGCAGTCCTGAGGGCAAAGTAATGGCTCTGAGTTTATGACCATCCACTGACATACCTAGAACAAGTTGACCAGAGCCATATGTAGAGGTCTTAAAGGAAAAAGTGCAGGCCAATCTCTGCCAGTCTGATTGTTCCTTATTTCAAATATTGTTCTGAAAGGGGTGTTGGTTATGGGCAACGGATAACTAATATAGCAGATTCTTTCCCAGAAAGTTTTTGGATAAGAACTTTAAAAATGTATAATAGTGTTGAAAAAAACCTGAGGGAAATACAAGCTCTTGGGAACGCTTCACCTTTTGTTAGGATTTGTCTCATTTTATTCATAGGGAGCCTTTCATTTACTTTTTCTTCTTAACCAGAAGCACATTTTGCAACAATATAATTATTTACAAAATAAGTTTCCCCTGAAATGTAGAAATACAGGGGTAACTGTTTGTGAGCATCTGCTTTTTTCAAGGAGGCATATAATGAAAACAATAATCAACATCAAGAATCCTTGCAGTTTCCCTTTGAAATGAAAGATTAAGCATATGGAGAAATAAAAGCAAGCTATGACTACTCCTACTCATAGCTTGGAGTCACAATCTAGGGGTCATAGTACTCCTAAACATCAAAGCTGTGATCCCTTCTTCTCAATTTCCATATTCTCCATCCCATATTCTCAAGAGCCCAAGGAACTCAATAGCTGTTAGTTTGATATAAATATTGTCCCTTACTGTTTTCTGCAAATAATGGCCTGTCAATGTGAAAAAAAAAAGTAGCTCAGCATTAGAAAAGCAGCTGCTATGTGGTAACATGGTGCAAAAAGCTCAATTTAAAGAAGATTCTTCACATACTCAGTCCCCTGTCACGCTCATCCTGGTCTCCCTCACGCTTCTTGCAGTGACAGCAGACCCGCTTGATAATTATGTAGAGGTGGCTGAAGATGATCATTGGTGGGGGAAGGACAGGTCTGTCATTGAAGGTCATGATCAGCTGGTACCGTTGGAACTTCCAGACCTGGTTGGATATTGATTTTACCTCAAAGAAGGTATTGCTGGAAGGAAACATAAGTACAGCTTCTGTTAGGCTCCAAGTTCAGCTGTCACAGAGCGAGTACACAATGAAAAAGGAAGCTAAATAACAACACGAGGTCACACAACTTTCAAGTCAGCCCTTTGCTGATGCCGCTGAACTTGCAGGCTTTAATCTCACTAATGACTAACCTGAACCCATGATTTTATTGCTCTTTGCAAGGGAACCAAAGCACAACATAGCGCTCTGCATCTTTCATGTTCCCACTTGCAACAGTTCTCAGACTATTTTCTAGTTAGTAATGGAAAGAAACTTGCACAATTTATGAATCACATAACTAGTATTTTGGGCCTTGGTTATAAAGTAAATATTTCTACTAAAACATGCTAGGATTTGGTATTAAATAAAATATTAAATCCATAAGAAGTATTTTGTATACTAAACCCCAAAGCTTCACATAGTTTTCCTTTAATATGCTAATCAGCTTGACCTACATAGAAGACTTGAAGCTTTCAAAAAATGTCCTGAATTCCAACTTTATTCATTCAAACTTCTGACTTGAGAACACAGTACACATTCTTAAAGGGGCCTCTTAAAGTAAGCTGTTCCTGGAAGCCATGAGCTTATCATTTCTACACCAAAATGAGGTGTGCTAAGAAGGGATTTTACTTTGCAATTTGGAGGATATGAAGGAAGAAAAACTGGACAGTAATCAGTCCAGAAATAACAACAATCTGGGTTACAGAATATCAACTAACAGAAAGCAAATCTTGATGCTCCCTGTCTCAGACAAAGCTCTTCAAACTTCCTAAAGCTCTACAAACACTAGGGTTCCTAGTGATACTGGCACTTCCTGTTTTATACTTTTTACCCACTTCTTTTTTTTCTAACTGTTTTTGCTTTAAAATACTTCTATTCACAAACCAGTTAAAGCATATCCTCAGAACCAGAAAATGCCAAGTACACATCCTCTTTGGTTTCTTTTGCATAGTTTATTTACCACTGATAACCAGACAATGTGACTTCATTCTGTGTCTCTAGGAATAGCAGGGAAATTACCCAGCTAGAACCCAGGCTCTTGCAAAACTGCTGGGCTGGCAGGTGTTAACAGCGCGACCTACTTCCCAAACTGCTGATTCCTTGGTCTCCTCAGCCAATAATAGATACTATTGTAGGGTTCTTCTTTCCCCCTCATTATGTGACTAGCATTTGAACACTTTGAAATTCATGACCTTTTAAGCTACATACATCAAATGAAAGATAGGCTTTGTTAGCTCTAGAATTCTGGGCACAAAATGAAACAAGTATTTTTCTGGTTATGATGCCAGTTACTCATGCCAGGAAGCCCTCCAACTCTGTGTGCTTATGGACGAAATAAATCACCTGCTCCCTGGTGCTTTTCTCAGGTTGTGTATTGGCAAGTAGATATTGCTCTTTTTAACTGGTAAATCATAATACGAAAAGCATGCAGGATAACGGTAGGCAGAAGGAACAATGGTGGGTGAAAACACATATAGTTCTGCCCTAGGGAATGCTAAATATGCATCTATGGAATAATATTAAGAATCTGCACATATTGCTGGGCCAGCCGTACACCTAGCCATGGATCTTGGCAATGTCTTTTCTCCAGGCAATATAAGCTCCTTTGCTGGGACCCGTAAGAACCCTGCAGAGGCCTTATTTCTTTTTCTAAATTAAAAGCAAAGCACAAAAAGAGCAGAGGATGTAGTGATAGTAGAAAAGTGTCATGGTTTTGACGTTCAGATTTTCATTCTGCACTGAATAATATTTGTTAGTAGTTATGCAGGCTTCCATCACGTATATAGCAAGGTTCACGTGCTCAGTTTTTTGTTTTCAGAACAACCTTGCCGCTTACCATTTTCAAGTAAATGACAATCAGAGCTAGCCAGACTCCCCTGTATGCACCACTACAATAGCTGTTAAAGCTGTACCAAGCTTTCTTCCATTCTTTGCCAGTGTATAAACCATTCCAAATATTTGACAGTCATGTTCACAGAATAATTAGATTCAGAAGGTGAATGCAAACCCTTGCAAACATCAGCGGAGGGGCTCTCAGTGAGCAAGTAAAGATAGTGCATGATCATTTACGCACTTGAAGACGGCAATGAGCAGGTTTACCAGCAGGATGTTTGCTACCAAGAGGTAACAGGCCATAATAGCAGGGGTGAGCCAGGCCCCCGGGATGCACGGGGGCAGGCGTTTACCATCCTCGTCATAGAGATTGTCACCACAAGGAGCTGAGGAGAAAACACAATAGGTATTTCTCACAGATTGCCCTGTATTAAGAATGCTGTTCACATATGTGATTAATAATGATATATATACATTTTACCAAACTGGACAAATTTCGTCCACTTATTTCCAGCAGACTAATTTCTAGTCCAAATACTGCTTCTAATCAGACAATGCATAAATAATTTCCCATAGTAGCGAACAACGAAGCAGCTCCCAGTTTCCTCCTCAAATTCATATGAATTTTCTTTTCCTCATGGTAATAGCTTAGGAGAAGATCTTCAGGAGCATGTGATAATATCAATAATTGATTTTTAAAAAACTCTCAAACCAAACTTGTGTGCCGACCTTGCCAAAGATACAGGAGGATTTACACAGTGGTCCCAGTTTGCTCTTGGTGCTTGAGCATAAAATCAGGGCACTAATAGGCTGTAATAGCCCAAACCACAGGCACCGGGCGGCTCCACCCACACTCTCTGCCCATGCCTGAGCGCGTCACAGTGGTGACACCAGAAGAGGCTGGTGAGAATGAGACAAAAACTGAAAATATTGATTGAATCATTATTAAATAATTTCCTAAACTAATTCTGAGAATGTATAGGTTGTCTTGAGTAACAGTTGTCTTGGAGATGGATACATACAAAAAGTTGAAGTGCAGGGTTAACATCACTCATTTCAAATACAAAGCTAAATTTTGGAAGCATTAAATATCAGGTGAAAGTTAAAAAATTTTTCATTTTTCAAATTTTCATTTTTTCTCAAATCCCTATACTAAATCTGGCAATAAGTTTATTATAGATATAATTTATATGGTTTGATAAAAATAAAATAAAAAAAATACTTTTTACTAGTGTCTAAAAAATCCCTTCAACCTCATCTAAAAAAGAGCATATTTGAAAGGATATTAATCTTATACAGTCTGGAGTGAAAAGGATATTTAGACAATGATTAATAACAACATATTTTACTTTTTTTGAACATCACACCTAGGTTTTCCCATTTATCACAAATAATATCTAAGTAATCAAAGGGAATTATTCTTATCATGACATTCATGCAGCATAGTTTTTAAAGAGAATCACTTTAGTGGCAGGGTCCTAGAAACAAGTCATAGCAACCACGTAAGCCTGACTAAAACTTCTGATCTACAATCTGTATTGAAACAAACTAATCTTCTCTGTTTCTCTCCAGATGAAAGTATTTCATTAGCAAAACAATAGTCATACCTGAATACTGGATGAGCCCTATAATTAAAATGTCAGTACCTCGCGAAAAAAAGATTAATGAACATATTCAGCGAAATGAGATTACCGACTCCCCACAGAGACTTACGGTTAATTTCCATGGCATAGACTGAACAGCATTCCAAAGGAAAGGAGAAAAAGGGAGGCAGGGAAAGAAAAAGAAAACAATAGGATAATATGGAAAAAAGGAAAATAGATGATTGAAAATACAGTTTTGCCACCAAGAAAAGATAAAGCAACTCAAATGTTAGAGTAGCAGAGACATATGCTTAGAAACAACCTCTTTGTTTGAACTGCACTGTGTTCTGCAATTTCCTTTTCATCTTGTCTTCCCCAAATGTTAACGTACGGCAGCAAATTCATGACATTAGAAATAAATCACAAAATGCTGCTGGCAGATGATCATTTAAATATACAAGATATTTCAGGCAAGTAAACAAAACTGATGGCCACCGCAAATGCAAAACAACCAAGCACGCACAATCATCGCAATTCCCCCGGCTTTTAATAAAACATATATATTTTTAAGGAAGCAGTCCTGAATTCAGGCCACTAGCTGCCTGAATAGCTACGTTTGCATGAATAATTGTGATACTGATAGTATTAGAATTTATAATATCATTAAAGGCCATTGACTAGCAGAGGAGCCCTGGCTTGCCAGTCGCTGAATGGTGGCTGTAAGATAAACCGTAGCGTTTAGACAAACTCAGCCTCTCTAATTCTCTACTATGTAATAATATTGCTGTTGGATATTAGATGCCACTAACTTCTTGCTCAGAAGCATCTTCTAAACTAGAGTGAATCAGAGCAAAGACTATGCCGGGCTGCATCAGGAAGAGGGTGAGGAAGGAGGCCCTTCTCCTCTGCTCAGCCCTGGGGAGGCCGCAGTACCGAGAGCCGGTGAAGCTGCCCAGCTACGGGCCGTGACGATGGTGATGGGACGCAGCACGTGACAGATGAGCTGGAACTGCGGAGCCTGAGAGAAGGCTCAGGGCAGGGGGATCTTATTCACATGTATAAACAGCTGAAGAGAACATGTGAAGAAGCAGAGCCAGACTCTCTTTGGTGATATCCGGTAGAAGGACAAGAAGGAATGAGAACATATTGAAATACAGGAAATTCCACTTAAACAGAAGAAAAAAAGACCTTTCTACTGCAAGGATGGTCAAATACTGGAACAGGTCATCCAGAGAGGTTGTAGAGTCTCCACCTATGGAGATACTCATAACCTCCTCTAATTTACTCTGCTTAAGCAGGACAGGGTTGAACTAGATGATCTCCAGAGGTGCTTTCCAGTCTCAGCAGTTCTGGGATGTGTGGTCTTTCATCTGTAAGTAAAATCCTGTCCTGCGGGTTGGACTAGATGACCTCTAGAGGTCCCTTCCAACTTTAAACATTTTACGATTCTATGAAAGCAGAAAGAGTCTTAGAAATCAGTTTGTGGGCTTGTAGATACAAGACATTCATGGAATAATTGAAATGTAGTCTAGTTATAACAGCAGAACTCTTTGTGCAGGCATTTTAGGCTTATAAGTTAAGACATTAGCTTATGCTTAAGTAGAGAAAAGTTTCTGTCCTGGTATAGTTAGTGGTGCAATTAGCTGAACTGGACTATGTCACTGGAAAAGGCCTCTCCACATTTTTTGAAAGTCTGGGGTGGGAGGCGGTTACCAAAACTCTTTCACACTGCTGAGGAAAAAATTCTAATTCACAGAGGTGTACTGTATATTCTTGAAAAATAACTGAAAACTAGAGAAGTCTGTAATACCACTTAAAATAAAGAGATTAATATTGTTGGCAAGGCATGAGTTTTGTTTGACAGAGAAATCAGAATACAATGGCAAACAGTCTTTGTTCAAATAGATTGACGACGCGCTGTAAGACACACGGATAAGGAATATCCCATTTCAGTTGTTTTCTGCTCCTGTGAGAATTAAAACACTAGAGAAAGCCTAAGCTTAGCCTAGCTGGGCTGTGCAATGAAGCTACAGTATCAGGTGATTCGCTTAGCCTAATGTTTGTCTAGAGTTTGTAAGTGACATTATGAGACAAGTACTCCTAAGAAAAAAAGATGACAGGATCTCTGTAACAGGGTAGCTTTAGGAACAGATTAATGACCTTTCCGTCTTTCCTAGAAGGTTTTCCTAGTATGTTTTAATATTTGGTATAAAGGCTTCTCATGATGACGACTGCTTTTTCACTGAACTTGGGCCTCACAGTTCCTTCTGCCTTCACTTACTGCTTCTCAATATAAGCACCTAGCATATGCAGTCTATGTTGTTTCAGATAAAATGCAAACTGTGTGATACACACAAAAGATGACCAGCTGCGCAGCTTTTACATAAGAAATCCTATTTCAGTCGCAAAGCTAATCAAGCAGAGTTTTCCTTTTTTTTCCATAGATGTGGGAAATAACCTACATGATGCATGGGAACTCCATTTCCAGAAAGCAGGCAGAAATATAAATGGGAGTAAAAATACATAAAAATATTTTTAGCTCACTGCTTCTGCTGGGAATTGGTTTTGAAAGAACAGGTATATTTTCATCTGCTGTACATAGGATATGTTTTTATCTTCTATTAGGACTGGTTATTAGTAAAACATTTGTTCAAACTTTCAGAATGATCTTTCCCAAGCCCTGAATAAAGGGAAAATTTTATAAGCAATGCTGTTATGTTCTCTGGTAGGAGAGTATTTTAGATTACATGACACTCACTGTTAGCTGAGTTTGAATAGACCCTGACAGAGAGGACACGCAAGTGAGAAACAGAAAGTTGCTTAGTGTCTAGAGTCTCTCAAAAGAAAACTCCCAAGATAATACTATTTCCAGATTAAAAACAAATATTAATTTAGATCTGATCATCTGCCTCAGAAACAGGAAACAGACTCTTACTATGAATTCTATTCTTACGGTCTATCTGGTCTGCGAACACCTCTCCATAGATCATCCAGTAGGGCATATAGAAGATGTTGCGAGCTAGTCTCCAAGAAGGCTTCTCATCTGGGTGCAGAATAGCTTGGCGGGCTACTCCAAAACTCATCAGAACCACAAGCATGATTACCACAAAGTAGAGCATGTCAATCATCTGCACAGAGGGACCACACAGACACAAGTTCTTGTCATTAGCAGCTAATACAGTAGCATCAGCATGTCTGCTTGCAAACATACATTCAAGCGAACAAGAAAGTACCCAGAGAACAAACATACGCCCATAAATAATTTCACTGGTATTATTCTTCGGCTGTAACTACTGATCATGACGAGAACCAGTCTTTTTTAAAAAATACTCAATTTTATATTTAAAAAGACTTAAAATGCTAAGACTTTGCTATACAGATTCTTTTCTGCACTTAGTGCACTGTGCTTCAGCACTGAGTCCATCCCTGATTGCAAAGAGCTGACATAAGCATTACTGTATCATCTCCTGCCTCCTGGTTATAGGCAGGATCAAACCCCCATATCTGATGGGTTTGTGGATGGTCCCAGGGTCTTGGCAGTCTGCTATTGCTATGACTTCAGGGAGCAGAAGGCAGACGAGGTGAACCACCTACTATGGTTTTCAAAGAGTTATGCCCTTGATTCAAGGGCAGTCATTAGCAAGAGTATTCCATCTGTGTGTGAAATTTGCAAGGCAAGATTTTTAGTCCTATTTCACAGCCTTTATTCAGAGTCCTATTCAGATGAAAAAAGATTATTTTAAGTTTTTTAAAAGTTTAATTTTTTATTATTAGAATGGAATTGCTTCCCATGTGCCTCTGATATATATAATTTATTTACAACGACTTTAGCACTAACCATCTTTCCAATCATCATGACGTACGGTCCCAGATACTTGTTCACACCAAAGATATCTAGTACTCTTATGTACCAGAAAATTATATCTACACAGTAAATCACTCTTCCATAACTCATGTATGGCTGCTTCTGTAGACGAAGAATTGCTCCTATCATGAACACTGAAATAGCCACCAGGTCAGTAATATTCCAGTATTCTTGCAGCCAAACTTTCACTTTTTGGCTCAGCTTGCCAGGTTCTGACATCAGTATCTGAAATAAGAAACGAACAAGGAAATTGTTAAGAACAACTCCAAGTTACACTTCAGAAATAACAGCTATGAGACAAGACCGGTCTGGGACACCCTGCCACAGAAAGTAAAGCTGGTCTGGTCTTATGCAGCAATGTTTTTGGTCATCTACAGGCTGCATTTTCTTTCGTCTTTGTTTCTACTTTGGCTTAATTACGCTTTTGTTGTTGTTGTGGTATTTAATCATTAACATTTAAATCAGGAGATCTGGCTTACTGTCTTTGTGTCTGCATATCCCTCCAAATAAAGTTAGTGTGAGATATATACTTAGAAGGGATTTGTGAATCAGAAAGAGAATAGGCCAAGGGCATACCCAACTGTAGCATGCAATTATGGTGAGTGTTTTTATGCTATCTTCCCCATTAAAAAGTACTGAGAGAAAAGTTAGACATTGCTCCTGGCTAATTTCCCAAGGGTGCCTGCAGGCTACATCAGAAGTGAACAGCAGGTTCAACACAGCTGATAACTACTGAGATTTCCTTTGAGCTATGGCCATGTCCTCCCTTGGAAATACATGCAAGAGGATGACAAACTCACTCTTTCATTCTGATTACTATCCTCAGGGCATTTTTGCCTGACCTTTTGCCCAAGAACAAAAGGTTCTAAGATAGAGGAATGCATTATACATGAAACTCTCTCTAGCAATGGACAGTTTGGGACTCTAACCCAAAATATCTAGAGATAGCCATTGGTAGAGATACCTATTGGGTAAGTCCATGTCACTATTACTTCTAAGGAAGTTCCGAGAATTATCTTGGTATGATCCGACTTTACCTCTCTTACTTTCTCTAAAGCCAAAGTCACAATGTAGGAGATGACAATCCATTCCTGGACTGATGGACACTGTTCCATTGGCACCAAGATCATATAATTAAACAGCATCAAGTAACCCAGGTATGATATCTATAAATAAACAAATAAAACCCATTATGGACTTCAGATGACAGATTCTAGGATCCATTTGCAGTTGGGCAGTATTCGGTTACTCAAGATAACTATCACAGAAAGAATCAGTCCCTGTTGGTTTCCAGTAGGAAATCAGCAGTCATCTGTGACTGGTCAAGCTCAAAACTTGGAAGAAGAGCAGGAAGTTTACAAATCCTGACATAGGAATCCAAAATTGTGTTTTAAATAATATATTTCCAAGAAGAATGGGAGCCAAAGACTTCAGAAAGCAGAAGAATCCAGCCCTGCTGTGGTGACTGGATTGCACTGAGTTTAGCCAGACAGGGTCTCCTTCAAAGACTGTAGGACCCTTACAGAGAGACCCCTAAGCAAGTTACTCGGTGTATTACTGTCTATGCTTCTCTCTGAATCAAGTACTTCAGTCATCAAGGAGAACCCATTAAAGTGACTATTATTTATTTATTACTTGGTTATTATTTTTTATTTAGGAGTCTTAAGTCTCACAGATGTAATGAAAATGGATCATCATCAGGTTAATCACCATGACTTACTGTGTAGAACCAGAATTTGACAATAGGTGCATTATAGAACTCATAGATCTTTGTTCCAATTGGAAGGCTTCTTTGTTTTTTATTTCCATTCTCTTCATCTCCTTTCCGGGAGCCTGCATCCACATTTGTGTCCTGGAAGACCAAAATTGTCATTTTTTGACCAGTCAACATAATCTATGGTATCTTTCTTCAACTACAATCCCACTCAACCGTCAACTGCAAGATTCCTTTGAGCAACAGAACCCCCCAGTTCTACTGTTTTTTAAAAAAACTTCCAAAAATACAAATCCTCAACTAGAATAAAGCAGTGCAATTTATATGCCTTGAAAATTCAGCCTATGACACTTCCAAGCTTTTCAATGATTTTGATCCTACCAAGCAGTTAAGATGTTAACTAGAGTGGTCTAGAAATCACCAAATTGTGTTTGCTTGAGGCATCAGAACTTCCTGATTAACTCCAGTACTTACCACATTTTCCTCCTCCTTTTCTTTACCCTCTTCATTTTCTCTCGATGACTGATAAGAGTAATCATCATAGCTGCGAAACTCGAGAAAAAGTATGGTGGGAGGGAAGAGGATTCCCATTATAACCTGACAACAGAAAAGAATTGAGCTTAGACTTCAGAACTTGTTTATAACAATCATTTTTTAAAAAGACAACCTCAATGCTTTCTCTTGCATTCAAGACAGTCTGCTATCTCTAAACTTAACAAAATAATGAATATATAGTGTTTCTGGAGCACTGCCAATAAATTGCTCCATGGAAAGAAGGCACTCCGCAGGCTTCCTGCTTCCATGAATACACGGCAATTAAGAAATTGCACTCCAGAATGAGATTTGATCAAATAAGTTACACGAATGATGGCGGTGCTGGGAGGAAGAGCCCAAATACTTTGTGGAGTTTAGAGCTGCATTAGTCAACTACTATAATTAGTTTTTCTAGTTAAAAAAAAAAAAGAGTAAAGCTTTGAAGATAGCACTGGGAGACTTCCCTTACTGAATAAGATCGCAGAGTTGCAGAAACAGAGACAAGAGTTGATGAAACAAGAAAAAGACTTAAGAAGAGAAGAATGCAGGTAATGAAACTAAGACATATTTCAGCAGCTGAACATTTCAGAGAAAACGAAAGAAATCATTAAACAGATTTAGAAAGCACCATGATGCAAACTAAGAGATAGGAGACTTGCTTGAAGAACTGGCTTAAATAAGGGAGATGTGGGAGGGTAGAAAGAAGTTGAGAATGGCAGAGGGGGCAATGCATATGTCAGCTGGGGAACATGGCCCAGGAAGGTAAGCATCTACAACTCCATACAACTCTTTTTTAATCAGAGCATATGTTTTCAATTAACAGATTTCTTCAAAAATCACAACTATGTTCTCAAATTTCAATCATACTATGCCTCTTACAGTCTTGACATTCTGTTATGGGGGAATGCTCCTTAAATGTCCTGACACAAGAAATAAAAATAAAAATATAAAAAAAAGCTGCAAAACAGATATGCTCTTAAAACACTTAAGAGTTAGTAAGCCCACAATAGAGATTCAGTGTTATGTTCAACAAGCTGTATTTCTGACAGCAACTGCACAAAATACCTTAAGGCCTGGGTTTTTCCGCATGCGTAGTCGCCCCATCCACATGTCTGTTAAAAGCATCTGGCTGCATGTGTGAGCTATGAAGTCCCTGTGTTTAGCTGCGACAGCCAGTTTCAGACAGGTGGAATTACTCCAGTTTTTCAGTTCATAGGTCAGTAATTTCATAGCAATCTGCTCATCATGTTTATAGGACTGATCCAGAAGTTCAACTGCCAGCTGGCCAAAATCTCTGGAAAATACAAGATAAATCCAGTGAAGTGTGATTTAAAAATCACAGTATTTGCTTGCATTTGGGGGTTTAATTCTGTTCAACAGGGGTCACATCTTCCTGCCTGCATGTATTATGACCAGAACGAAGAGTCTCAAGCTTGATTTGGGACAGCATGCCAAAAACTCACATTTTTAGAAACCAGAGACAATCAGCTTAGGGCAGACATTGTAGGGCTGGTCTAGATACACGACCAAGTACATGTTTGTTTACATAAGCATATCTTGGAAACAACTTTGTGAAGCAGAAGTAGCTAGCTGTACAGTGAAAGAAGCTGAAGAACAATTGTGGCTTTCATAAAAATACAAGTCTTCTCCTAGCTGGTGTTGCATTCAGACTCTAAAACACAATTTTACCTTGTTTGCCATGGGTAAACAGGCTACAAATAGTTTTCTGGGAATCCAAAGACTCATAATTGTACTTTACTAAAAAAAAAAAGGCTTTCCACAACCCCCTGCATCAGGTAGAAATGTACTCTGCTCTGCATCTACTAACTTGGAGTTGTTGTCCAGATCCTGAGAGATGTCGTCCACCAGTTCACTCTCAGAAGATTCATGAGCCATAGACTTGTACAACTTGCAGGCAACAAGTGCCTTGGCCATAGTTTCCTCCCCTCGCTGCCACAGAAAAAGGGCCATCTTTTGCCGTTTCATGAGCACAGCCCATACCATGAGCTCATGAAATGGGTACTGAAAGCGGCTGACTTCTGGGTCATCCACATCAATATCGATCTCTTCCTCCTTCTTCTTCTTCTTCTTCTTTTTTCCTTTGGTGGGAGGCTCATCATCCTGAGGAGGAGAGGCAAAATTCTCCCCATCAGTTTTCAAGGGCTACCCTGTGCATTGCATCATGCACAAAAAAGCACTGAGAAGATATTGTATTTATAGTTAAAAATTTTAATTGCTTTTGCTGTTTACTACAATGGATGCCAAGAGTGACAAAACCATGAAGAACAACATGGGACAGAGCATGCACTGGGCTAGCACTGGGCTGGGGTAATATTTTAAGCAGGAGAGAACTGTTTATTGAATACTTAATTACAAGTCACCCATCCTGGATGTGTACAGTAGAATCCTATCATACCACATCACTTTATATGGTACTTTAAGTATATCTCTACTGCATGTATAATTGCACCGGCTAACTTGCAGTGAATTAATACTTCATGAATTCTATTGCAGTGTCAGTGGAGCTTTACCAAACCTGAATTCCTTAAAAATAGGTTCCACTGTAAATTCTCCTTTGATATGCTTGCATCTATTCCTGAAGAACAGTGCAGCATATCTCAGGTATCAAAGCACCTTTCAGACTGACATGCAGATGGAAAGAGAGGTAAACGTACAAAGGAAAAAAGCAGGCAGGTAGTGTCCTTAAGAACAGCAAGATACTAAAGGCAGTGTTCACCTTTGAATAAGCAATCTCCTCTTATGTATGCAGTGAAAACGGAAGGTATAAGTATCCCATTTCTTAAAGGGATAGGGAGGAGAAGCCATTACTACAGGAACCAACATGGAAGTAACTGAAGGGAAGTACGGACAATGAAGCAGGATCCTGAAGGGAGAAAAGCCATGATTGGGAAAATTAGGGTTTAAAAAATATAGAAAGAACATTGCATATATAGGCGTAGACAGAGCTCATTGTTGTAAGGTATGATCCCAGCCTCCGAGGTGTATTGCACGTAAAAGCAGTTACTATTCTATGAAATCAGTTCCTGTTCACATAAGCAAGCATGGCATAATGCACTATTTTATGACAGCCTATAGCAATATGAACTTAACACAAATTCAGGGCTCAGCACTACACCCCCAGGTTCCAAAGAAAACTCTTCACTCACCAATTAAGATTGTATTTCTCTTCCAGCAGTTCTGAGAACTGCAAGTGGCTACTTTTATCTCTTATGGAAAACTTAGTGGTCATTAATAGCATGCTCATGAAGAAACTGTTGGGCATCTTCAAAGCAAAGGGTATGGAATTTCAAAAGGAAGACCAAAAATTGCACACTAGAAAAATCAAATCAAATCAAAACCCTGAGTAAGAAAAACAGAGTGCTATGAAGCCTAAACTACCAGTGTTAAAGCTGTAAGTACTGGGTGAGTGAGCGTCAAGGAAACAGTCACCCTAGATGACTGACAATTTAAAGGAAAAAAGTTATTTTTTTCATTTCCTCTTTTCTTTTGCTTGGAAATAAGCTACACCCGCTGACAAGTGGTGAGAACAGTCCAGTTTGTATCACACAAAAACATTCTTCACTGAAAGATACAGGAGAAAAGTGCTATTGGAGAAACATGAAAGTAATCTGTGTGTGATCAACACTGCTCACGTAGTGCTGCACCTCAGAGAGGCCAAGCATTTGGCCTTGATCCATTAGAAAATAGGAGTTGATCAGGCAGGAGATTAATCATGATTTACACTTTCTCTGTAGACCAGAAAGCTGCTTAGCTGCTTGAGGAAAGAGAGGCTTTTGTATACGGGTGTACTATACACCAAATTTAACACAAGCTTCAGGTACATATACTGTGTTCAAATACTATCACAGCATTAATAAAAGCACAGTTCATAGTGAAATGTTCCTATCGTCTTTGCATAATGGCTCTCATAAGGTATATTAATGTACTTTTTCAGGAATAAAAACAATGACCTCTAGAATAGGATAAGATTTCCCCAAATAAAGCATCATTCCAGCTTTAATGCCAAGTACTGTAATTTCATTTTAAAACTTCTGCAGACGCACTGGTAAGTCTATACCTGAGGTTCCCGTTCAGCTCTATCTCATATTTATAAAGCTCAGTGCCATAACTGCTAGCAAGGATGTCTTAGAACAGAAGACAGAATCTAACTTGCCACATTTTTTTTACCCTATCTGAATGTTTCCCTATGACAAAATTTTATTTGTGCATAAACTGATATTTTACAATCGAGAGGACTTCATAAATAGCACAGCTGGATCACACCCTCTCTTCAATATCATCTGTGTTCACATCTAAATGATTAAAATCTCTAATATATTCCAACATGGAATGTGTTATTGCATAATAGTACTAAAGCCTGGCTGAGGATTATAGAGCAAAGCTCTAAGCCACTCTCAAGACCTTACCCATTAAAAAAAAAAGTATTTCAGAGGCTGTTCACAAAACAGAAGATCTTGTCTAGCTGCAGTTTACTTTAGGACAACAGTGAAAGAGCTGAGAACAAGTGCAGAACTTTACCAACAGATATACTAATACAAACTGTACCTTACAATAAATCCAACTTACCTCCATCCCGAGCAGCTTAAGGGCTTTCGGCTGAATATTAAAAATAGGAAAGGAAATTAATTAGATGGGAAATTAATCAAAGACAAAACATGACACATTTTAATTTCTTTACATGGGTTATTTATTATTAAACTTAACTATTCTAAATGACCATACTATTAAACTCCCTCTTAAGTGTATTTGCAATGGGGTAGAAAACATTTTGCATCCTAAAGTGAATTTTTTTGATTCAGATGGAAGAGTTAAATGACTAATTCAGCCACTCATCACTTTAAGAATTAATATAATGGCACGATCACAAGAAGTTGGAAGAATGTACTTCAAATTAGTTTTAGAGATACTCATTGTACTTTCCCTCTTTTCTATTCTTGTTTAATCTCCCACTGTCTTTCTCTGTAAAAGATTTATTTATTAGCACATTTGTAACACCATCAGGTAGTAACACTACTTATGTGCTATATATTGGCTAGAGAATAGTTTATTTGGGCTTTGGTAATTCTGATCATTTGAAATAATTGCTTTTCTCTAACTAGGCTAAGAAGCTATGGAGCTTCATTTAACTTTCAAGGTTGAGCTAAACAAATAAATAAGCGATCAGAGAAAACTACTCTGCTTGCCTAGAACTGATCTCTTAAAGCAGGCCCTGTGCTCAATCTTAGGACTGGGTCATGGCTAGGAAACCTTTGCTGACACTGCAGTGTCACCATGGATATGATTTTGGTTCACAGCAGCTTCTTACAGGACTCGCTGCATCAGGCTCATAACTCTTTATTCAAATCAAATCCTTTGTCGTACTCAAGTTAAGGCTATTTTTGGTTATATTTAATTGATCAATTTGCCTGGTCTGATCAGCAAAATTTACAAGGGCACTATAGTATGAGGCCAAAGCTTAAAGTAGGAATATGTGAATATGCAAACAGAGTTAGAAATGCTTGGATTGTATGCTATTGCAATGGCAGGAATTTCACTTCCAGAACAATGTACTTAATACCTTTTGCACCCTCCTATCATTTAAAATACATCAGGCCACCAGGTACTGAAGGCTGCTTTACATGTTTCTTATACGACTTCACTACCAGAATTTCCATTTCAGTTCCTCGGGGTTTCTTTAGACCTGGACCCATAGTGCTTCACAAATAGGAAGGAACAGAGCAGAGGATTATGTGTTTTTATCAGCAGCATGATGGTCAATCCAGCATTAACTCGTTCTTACCCTCTTTGGTCCAAACAAGTTATTATAAAGAGTCCGAAAGCTTTTTCGGGTGTAGTTGCAGCGATAAGCTCCACCCATGAGATATTCAAGTACAAGACCAATATCTATAAGGCTGATATGATAATCTGGTGGAAGATTTCCCTAACAAAGAAAATAAAATAAGACTTCAGGATAAGAAACCGTAACACACACTACATTGCCTTGCAAGACGTATCATATCACGCTTACATTAGAATGTGCATAATATTTATAGTTGATGGTCTCTGTATCTCAATATTTGTATTAAATTAATAGCCTGATTCATATAATGTACATTAAAAAAAAAAGGTCTAATGTTGGCAGTGTTTACAAATGAGGACAAATTTTCAGTTTGTGATTTACTCATACAGTATGCTGGTGTCCATACAATACAGAGATGCTTAAAACAGTGTTGGTTTTTTTTTTTTTTTTTTTTTTTGGTGAATTTAAACAACACTGTACAAATTATCATTAAGCCAGTACATAAACTGGTCCTGCTTAATTTCATGGTGCGTACCATACATACCCTGCATTGTATGGAAATTTATATTTCATCACAATAACAATCTACAAAGTCACAACTACAACACAGAAGATTTGGGTTAATTGGCAGCTGAAAACCGAGGGGAAAAAGCAGATTTTCTAACTTCCACTGTCACATTGTTAAAAACTAGATAGTTGCATTATCCCTCTGAGAGCCATGAACTGAATCCTGTGCACTGCTGTTCAAACTACAGCCTACAAGAACTCTGATTCCACAGCACCACTGAGCAGCAGCTACGAGGAAGCAGCTACGTCCTAAGCAAACATCACCTCCATGTTAACCAAACCGAATCCCCGAGACTGCCGCTGAATGAGCCGTGAAAGGGCAATGAAAAGGAGAAGAGAAGCAGACAGAGAAGAATGCACAAGAGCATTAGAAACACTGGAAAAGACAAACACACTGAATGAGATAATAGATCAGTATGAACTGTACATGAACACCGCACTGCAGAATTCCTACACTAAATCTTCCTGGAATAAAAGAGAGTTTTCCTTGCAAAAGGAATACAGACTATTCTGTTTAATTTGTACTGAATAAAAGCCACAGAGTTTAAACAGAGCAAATATAACAAGTCTTATGATGAACTTGTTCACATTGAATGAGCTTAACTGCATATAATGGAAACAAATGAACAATACATTAAGGAGCTGTAGCACTGAGAAACAGAAAGAATCTTCTCCCAAGTAAAAGCAGCATCGCTTGGGAGATGAAACAGTTAAAAAAAGATTCAAGGAAACAAACAAAGGGGAAAGAAGTTTATGCTGGCAAGTGGGGATCCTGATAACCTAGCAGGCCTTACCTCTAATTTCTCCTTTGTATAATAATAATGTTGCAGACTTCTTGTAGAAAAGAAACAGTATCAGTGTGAATCTGGAATTTCATATTACACTTCTAGCAGCTTAACTTTCCTCTCCTTAGCTTTTAACCTGCTAGCAGTGCAATACAGTTATACTCCACTTGGACTGACACCACGGTTTGCCACAAGAAGTAATTTCACAGATATCATCCAATTTCAAACATTTGCTTTCCCCCATGCTATGCTTGCTTTTACTGCTGACTCATACAATTAACATCATCATGCAAATGCCATGGAGCTGTTGGCTAAGCTTACCTTTTTCACATCTCTGACTAGCAAATGCAGTGTATTTGGTGGTCCCAATCTCTGAAACAAAAATTATTCACTGACCATTAGAGCTTTATTTCTTAATATTTTTTCACAAACAGAAATGCCATTAATGACCTGTCTCCAGCTGTAAGCAGAACAGCCGGCAACCATGTGCCACCACCACTCTTGCAGGGCTGAAAAGGAGGAGCTGGAATATAGCAACCAATACAATTATGACAAGATCTGTGTAGTCCCCTTCTTCTAATCCTTTATATGGTGGTTAAGGGTCCCAATTTAAGTCACAGGGGCTAGTGGGACTGCCAGAACTTGCACTTGCTGCAGGACTGGAGCACTAGGCTGCTTTTACTTTGTTTCAGTACTGTCCTAGACTACTGCCCCTTCAATTGCAGAAGCAATTCAGAAGAATTCACTGTGGCTTGGGTAGGGGAGAACTTGAACCAAAGAGCACTGCTGTTCTACAGTACTGAGAAAATCCTCTTACTTCACTGAGCCACAAAGAAAAGTAATACTTCAATGTGCTACAGTAAAAGTTGCTGTATAAGCACTTTCTAAATTCAAAATCTTATTTCAATAATAACATTAAAGTATAAACAAAAGTAACTGAGATTAAATGTAAACCTTCAATATTGGCTGGTATTGAAGTTTTACTATCTGATTTAAGTGTTCTTATTTTGCATGTTAAGTACATCATGACATTTACACAATAAGCCATAGGAGCTTCTGAAGGTGGCTGTAGGCTCAGTCGTTAGCAAAGCGCATATGCATTAAGCCATTAAGAGTTACAGCAATGGCTCCCTCTACCACTATCTAACTTTTATGTACTGTCAAGGCTCAGATTCTCAGAAACCAAACCATTTTTGTAGCATACATTGTAAGAAGAAGAAGAAGAAAGAAAAGACATCCCTGTTATATATGATTGCAATGGATACTGCAGGATATGCTTTCTGCAGGATATTCTTTCATTGTTTCTGCTTACTCACAGTATTATAAAGTTCTTCCAGTCGAGGTATGGTAAGAAAGTGCTGCATGTTCACTCCATTCTCAATGAGAAGTTTCACAAAGTCGACTCGATCTAGAACCAGTGCATCCAGCATAGCCTGCTCCAGGGAATTCACCTGGATTGCACAAAAGGGAAACATAAGACAAGGCAAGCGGAGAAGTGGCTGGCCAGCCCTAAGCCTTTCCATTACTTAGGAGATTCCCAAGTTCTCAAACATACAGATTTATCTACAACTGAAAATCAACCCAGGTAATGATGTTTCACCTATGTGCAGATGGTATTGCCTGCTATAGTCTACAGATGGCAGATGAAGTACCGGTAGAGAACATGACTGCAGCTTTTGCTTTCATGTATTTCATTTAGTAATTTACAACTAAACCAGGCACGCCATTCTTCCTTTATTATGAGAAGAAGAAATTTACTTGCTCAGCATGACAGGAGCAGGTTGAAAAATAGAGTACAAATTTGAAAATAAGTTGACATAATTTACCCTGTTAAGCCATGTATGTAACAACTACCCAAACTGCTAAAGGACAAACAGCAACATGTAATGATGGAAGATCGAAACCATCTTCGAAGAAACACCAGGATTAGGTAGTGCTTCCCGTCTCAAAGACTGAAGAGCACCAGAATTTCCTTGCAGAACTTTAGTGCTCAGGCTACGGAAATGTGCAAGTAAATATTTTGTAGAATGGAAATGTCTATTTTCCCCTCTGTTTGTGTTCCCCAGGATGGTTTAGCCACTTTGGCTCTGTTTAAGAAAATAGTTCACTCCTGCTCAAACAATAACATTTGTAAAGTGGAATAAAAATATGAGCCTGAAAAAAAAATAAGTGAATCCTGATTAAAAATAACCATTTAAAATGGAATTATAAAACCGATGACACACTTGTCACATTCCTATCATGATGTCTTTAAAAAATACAAAATGTTGCTCACCAAGAAACATAATCTGAGCACCCAGGAATAACCCAACTCATGTCTTAAATTCATGCCACAGCAGATATAATGCCTTTTGGCCCATTCTGCAGGATTTTTATAAACAAATATTGTTTGGATATTTCAGTTCCTTAAATTGCTTTAAGGCAGGCTAATCTTGCTTTTGTAAACTGATAGAAAGCTATGGAGAGAAAAGTAAAAAATGTTCAAAGAAGTCCTAAACCTATTATAATACAAATATTTCCATCTCACCCAGTTCAGAAGTTCAAGTTTTCTTGGATCTGTCTCTTCTTCTGGTTCTTCTTTTGCTTTTCCTCCCTTTTTCTTCCCTTTTCCTTTTCCTCTGGCTGCTTTAGTCTGAGGTGCTGGAGACTTCTTTTCCTTCTCGGGGGCTGCACCATCAGTAGCTGTAAGGCTTCCTATGGGCTGTATTTAACGATGCCCAAGCATTAGAAATCTAACTGATTGTACAGTCAATCTTTTATTGAATACCATCCTTCTACTGAACTCACTCCCCAGTCACCATTGCTTGCAGCCTACTTAGGATGATCATCTCCATGAGCCTAAATAAATTTCTGTGTACCGAGATTTACAACTGCTTTAAAGCAGTAATTGGCTTCAGTTGCCAACTGGTGCTTCTGAATCCACTCACAATAATATGGAGAATGGAACACTCTTTCCAACTAAATGCTTGGTAATAATAACACTTTGTATTATTTAGGATCATTAAATATTCCGTATAAGCATTTTAATGGACTTTGAATATTGGAAACATATTACTCCAAGTGAAGGAATAAAATAGCATTTGTAGCAGCATTTGTTGACTTTATACAGGTTTCTAGTGGAAATAGGTTCTACATTATATATAGCATGTACATGAATATTATTCTACTGAGTACCATTTCATTTTATAGTTTCAGGAAATTTGAATTAAAAAAGAAAAAAAAATCCTTGTACTTCATTCTTAGGGCCTCTTGCAGCCTGGTTTCCTCATGACACTGGCTCGATGCAGTAAAGCATAACCCATCAACTTAGTGAGCCCAGAGTGGTTTAAATGGGGCATTTAAACTAAGGTAAATGAACAAAAGTACTGCAGTTACTAGATTTCACTGCTGATTTTAACTAGTGCAGCATCAAGCTAATAATTTGAGAGACAAAATCCCATTTCAGTACCTAAAGTTCTATTGTACATTCCTTTCTTAGTTCATTTGACACGGCTCTCCTTGCTGGAGGACTGTTTTCAACAATGGTTTCTTTTGGTATCAGGATTTTCCTTCATTAATCCAAATCAAGATTTTCACAGATGTTAATACAGCTGAAGCACTCAAATCCTTCAAATCTCTGCTGTGAATCTCAGTCTATCTGTGTACCTTAATAGGTAGCTGGGGACAGTGTCAACTGAAAGCACATAGTGTATCAGAAGCCAAAAAAATCTTAGTGGATCACACAACTCACTGGGGGTGAGCAGCACTGCTCTTCTCCAGCAGAATGTGAGGTCAGAGATTGTTTCCAATAAATCCATTTCTTGCTTCCAATTCCCATTAGGATTATTTAAGAGTTTTTTTGCTTGTCATGAAACTGCTTTTTTAAAGCACACAAGAGTTTAAATCATTGCTAACTCTTTGCAAATAGAAATCTGAGTAAATTTCAAAACAAACAGGTTATCGTTAATGAGATACCCTACACAAGGTTGTGACAAAACAAAATTCAATACTGTTTCTGCTGACAAGATAATCCAAGTAGGGAATATTTGACTATTTATTTTAAATTATTTCCAAATAGTATCACTGGGAAATCCGGTCTTACTGGCCAGTGATGTCCGAAGACAAAGATTTGGCTGCGTGCAATATCTACGCGATTCCAGGCCAAAGCTAAGCTTAGCTGATCTGGAGCAGATGCATTGGTACCTAGAGAAAAAAAAAAAAAAACCCACAGGTATTTGGTGTTTTAGGCACGATGAAACAAAATTGGACAATCTTTGCTAATTTACTTCTCCAAAAATTAGAAAACAGCAAGCCTGGATCTATAGTCTATTACTATAATTCTATTACAAAGCAACCAATTCATCATATCAAATTTATCTTCCATTTGACCCTATACTTACAATTTTTGAAAGGATTAACCAGATTCTCTCCCTACTTCTCTAAAAGCTCCCACACTGACTTCGTATTCTACTGCTAAAGGCAGACATTAAACCTTTCTTTCAAAAGATTCCTTAGCTTCTGTGGCTGATCCTGCAGATATGCATACAGTAATTCCTCTACTTACCTTAGCATTAAAAAAAAAAAAAAAAAAAAAAAAAAACAAACCACCAACCACCTGATCCACTGATCCTAAATTTTTCCCGAAAGCCCTACTGGAGGTCTGAAAAAGTGCAAAAACAACCTTGCAGTTACTCTTTTTAATCTTCACACCATTTCCTCTAACTTAATTAATATGTGCCAGAGATACAATAAAATATGTGGAACTACCAAGCTTACAGCTGCTGCAGTATCCCCATCCCAGGGTTTCAGAGGAGGAAAGTCACACAAAAATTTCCATCTAGATTTTACATTTTGATCTATTTTTGGTTTTTTGACTTATCTTTGATCAGACCTTAACCTGACTCTTTAGCCAAGCATTTTCAGATTGTTTAGATATAAAAGAAAAACAAACAAACAAAGACTATAATATTAAGAGGCAACCTAAAGTTCCTTCCCAATAAGACCCACCTTTGAGAAGAGCAGTTAAGATAGACATCTCAATGTCCTGCTGCCCTTCAGATCCCATACGGAATACAGTGATCTAGAGGAAAGCATAAAAACACACAGAATTAAACACAAAAGAGACTAAGAATGGAGATAGAAAAAAAGAGCAGAGTGGTGAAGCTTGATAGGGCTTGAAATTTTTCAAGTTTTATGATCCTCCTAAATTTATCTTTGAAATTTCACAAAAACATCTAACAAAGCATTTAATAATAAAGTTATTCTAAAAAATTCCTGCACTAGTAAAAGTGACAAAGTTGATGAAATTCTTCACCAAATTTTCACATGTGGAGTTAAAGTTGCCAGGCTGATCATTTTCTGACAGTTCTATTACTTTCCAGAAGCAAAAGGAAATACCAGTTTGGAAAAGGAAATGACAGTAACTCGAGGTAACTCTCATAGTATGAATTTTATTGACTATCAACACAAACATTTAAGTTACGTGGTATCTTGCATACTGGCAAGGAAAATACCAGAAACTATTAACAAAGTGATTATCTCTAGTCACATTTGCTTAGTTCATTCCTTTATAAATCGCGATCTTTAAAAACAGAAATGCATGCGAAATTTAGCCATACTTAGCAAACTCCACATTAAAGAGGAATGACTCAGAAGCATATTAACCTAATATTCTATGGTAATTAAATTAATACTGAGTACAGACAAAAAAAAAAATCCTTTATCTTTGGAAATAATTTATTCACAGCAGTAGCTAGAATTAGGTACTGAGAATGGCAATTTTCCCAACAGTTTAAAAAGGATTTTGCATGCAGGCAAAGACAATTGTTTTCCACCATTACAAGCAAAGAAAAGAACTAAAGAAAAAAACATATCCATTTAAAAGAAAGCAGACAAAATGCTCAACAAATGCAAATCATAAGCCTGGCTATTTGGACAGTCTTACCTGGCATCTCGAGCCACTACTGCTTAGACTCTGGTGTCTGCATTTCATTGAGTAAATCATGTGTCCTCACATAGGCATTTTAAATTTGAAATCATTTCACTAAGGTAGCTGTCTTGACTCAATCAATTCCTCTAGGAAGGCTGATTCTCTTACATTCAGCTTACCATAACTTATGACCTCTGATTTGGGCACCATAAAAATGTGAACAGATCAGTAGTATGTTGAAATCAGCTAGACAATCTACAGACTTTAGAGTCATGCAGTACAACTTTATGTAATTATCTTGGCATTCAGATCATACCTTCTGAACATGTGAGAAAAGAAAAAAACTCAGATGTGTGTCTATTTGATTGCACTACTATGCTGCAATACAATAAAACACAGTATTTCTACTGCCCCAAGTGGCATTCGCAGCTGGACTAATCCTTAGAGAATTTAGTTTTGATGTAATTAAGTATATATTGAAAAAGAAAATTGCATCATTTGTCTTTTATAGAACTAAGTAGTATCAAAAGCCAATCAAGGAACAGACATAAAACTTGACTGGCACCTTCTCTTGCAGAAATTCCTCCAAAACAAAAGGGAATTCAGTGTCAGATCTGATGATACTCTGGAAGGAAAAGTATGTGGGAAGAAGGGAGGCACGATTAGGAAGAGGAGATTGCTGTTATACTAAACAGGAAACAGGAAATTATTCTTTAGCATTCAGGTATTTAATTCTCATCTTGAAATGTAGAAATATGTAAGCAAGCACTTCCTGAGCAGCTAAAATAAACATTAGAAAGTAGGAGGCATGAGCCAGACTCAGCATAGTCTCTGGCAAAAAACCAGCTTTTTGGAGAGTGCGGGGAATATGAAACTGGTACAAGCCACCAATACCCTAGTGAAAGGGTGACACAGATTTCCACCCTAGATCATTTCAGTCGTCACAGGACTCTTCCTGAAAGCAATTGACAGATGTTTTGATGATTAATGCTTAGAGCCATGGACCATGTTTGCTCATCTGTCCTTGAAGGGGAGCAGCTTACACACACAAAAAAAACCCCGTTAGCACAAAGCTTCATGTACAGACACAAAGTTTATTTCCATTTTCACCAATCCCACGCTGCCACCTTCAGCTCTACACCCTACTGTTCTAACTGGAGACTGAGTGACGTTTCCATTGAGGTAGCCCTTTATTCCCTACTGATACCAAGTCACTACAAAACCACATAACATGTAAACAGAAGCATGCACATGCAAAATGTTTGGACTATTAATTTTGTCAGCTCTATTTGTTAACTGGGCCAAATTTTAGACTTTGATTCACATCTTAGTTGCACAAAAACTTACTGAAGAATTTATGTCATTTACAAAAGTAGCATATAGTAGCTGCTTCCCTTTTCATATAACAACACACCTGACCTCATGATCAGACTAGTTCACTGAACCAACTCTAAAGTAAAAAAGTAAGAGTAGCAAGAGTTGAGTTGTATTCATTTTTTTGCTCCAAGCCTGAAAATAGAAATGCAGACACTGGCAAACACCATGTGGGGTATTCCCTTGGCAAGTACAAAGCAAATACTCCAGGGAAAAGACTTACTTGCTCTTCCCTCATATTTCTCTGGATACAATAGCAGGTTACGATGAAGTACAGGCTTACCATGTGCCAATGAGCAACTAAACAACTACTTTTGTCAATGAAAAGAACTGAAGAGACTGTACACGCACTGTAGGGAATGTGGCATTCAAATTACTGATTTATTTAAAATTTTAATGAAAAAGTTGCACATTATCTCTTTGGGACAGTAATTTGGAAAGATCAGAGTTTAGGATATGTACTTTCTAAGCTTACTGGAGAAATAAAATGTGGTTTCTGTGTAAAGAAAACATGTTTGGTCTCAAGAGAGCACAAAACATCAATTTCCTGAGAAGTTAAAAAAGATCTGTATTTTCTCAGCTTCAGACGAAAAGTTTTATCTACATTTCAAATAGTTTCCTTACTGCTGCTCATGTTTTAGATATTACCTCATTGATTACAGAATTAGGCAGTCTGAGGAGAAATGAATAGTGGTTGCCTCTTGTTATCACCTGCAGAAATATGCAACTCTTCAGCAAATAAAAATATAAACACCAGCTGTACCAATTCAAGGTGTAATTAAAAATCTCCCCCCCCAAACCAAAATAAATCCATTAGACTATTCATGTGCATATAATACAGCAGCTTGAGATTTGTACTGAAAGGAAGGAACAGAATTTTACAAGGACTCAAAGAAGAGCTCATATTGACCAAAATTCATCAGCAATAGTCAAATGAAAACAATCAAAGATTTATTTTGCCTGTAATGGCCCAAGTACAGCTCCAGTGAATACACTCTCTAAATACTTTTCCAGTGCACTTTGAGATATGGAAGACAGGCAGGAGCATGACTGAGTGGTACAGAACATAAAACAGGGCTGAGAAAAGCCAGTGCAGTGCCAGGCTCTTCAAGAACACTTAACATTTCATTTTCTTTTGAGAGATTTAAACAGTTGATTTTATTGGAATAAAAACAGTATATTAAATGTTAAACAGTAATGACAACAGAAAACAAAAATTGTGCCCATGCAACCTTGATGCCGGAGTTCCTAAGCATTTCTTCAGTTACCTTTCCTCTACCTTTTGCACTTTATCCTGTTCTTAATGTCTTTATTTCGTGATTTTCCGTAACTTCTGCCTTGCATAAGCCCATGGAAAAAGCTACTATCAGCTTACACAGGAAAAGAATTTGAAATTCACTTTAGGGGCTTTCCACAAGAGAAAAAAAAAAAAAAAAAAAAAACACCTAAGTCCAGGCCTATAAATGAATGATTGTGTGCATTTGCTGAGCTATATGAAAAAGGTTACACAGTAACACTAAGAGAATGGCTTTTAAAAGTAGGATATGAAGTTTGGTCAGAGAAGTTATCTGCATTAATCACTTCTAGGACACTTACAAGTTCCTTTTTTTTCATGCACTCCATAAGAATCATGAACAGCTGATGAGCTTGGTTCCTGCTGTAATTGAAGGTTTTCTGAATGGTCACTAGAAGCTGGTCCCTGAGGGATTCACTTATTATCCTAAATGAAAAAGAAGACATAAAAGAAGATATAGATGGGATCAATACATTTTGGAAAGGCCTGCTGCTTAAAAAAATATTTTTTCATGCACCAATTTAGCATCTTCATTTTGAAAATCACTAATTAAAAAACACCCAGAATCTTTGCATCCGGTACCCAACCCACAAAAGTTGACTGACATCTGTTAGTAGGATTTTTTCCCTTTGTTTTTTTAAATTTTGATGAGTGCAATGCATGAAGTTGCACATTGTGCCACCATTCCCTAAGACACAGCTTTGGTGATCATCTCAAAATCTTACCCCCCTTCTTCTGAGTACTTGTGTGCAAACGACAGAATATCAGATGCTCGTCCACTGCCATCACATATGACGACAGGAAGAGGAGGTTCTTCTCGCAGGCACTCCAAGACAATGGAGATCACATTTGGACCCCCTTCCACTATGAGCCCAACTACAGGGACACCTTGTCCCAGCCCTGTAAAGACAAACATAAAAAAACAAACAAAAAAGAATGGAAACAAAAGGAAGTGTCATTGAACCTTAGTTTAAGGAAATGGAGATGCTGTGTATGGACGTAATTTCTGTGTTATAGCATCACTTCAAACCAAAACAGGATGAAAATGGGGAAAAAGTGATGACAATTTCTCAGCCAGCTCAGGAAAGGTGTCTGAACGACGTCTGACAGCCCTTGGACGGAAAACAAAGTAAGAGGTCTCTCTACCCTGGCTTTCACACCTGCTCCATCCTGTTTATTCACTCAACAGTGAACTATTTACACTTTCTTGCAAGATAATATGTTTATATCATAAGCCTGCTAATATAGTTCTACCATAGCTTCATTAGTTTCAGTGTTGCTTAAATAGCTCCCAGCTACTGTCTCTGATATCTCGATTCTTCATTGGTCACCTACGAGAAATCTTCAGTAAGATGACGTACACCTATGCTGTCTCTTGGATTCTGAATTGGCTCTCCTTTTGGTGATGCTGAAAGGCTGGTCGATGGAAGAGACGACAGCTGAGCATCCCTTTGCTGTCCCTGCCTCACGGTGATCTCCAGGCATAGGATGACAAAGGGAAGCCCACAGGTCACATGGTCCCAGGAGCCTCGGTCACAAGATCACTTGGGGAAATGAAGGACAGAACGTTTCCCAAAGGCTGACTATTCCCACTAATAGAAGCACCTGAATCAAGTTTGTAAATGACCAGTGTTTCATAAAGATGACACACTCATCGCACATGGTTGACAGCATGGAAGTATTTCACAGATTCAAACCTCACTCCTCTCTGAAGAACAGGAACACAGTGGACAGCAGAAGCTACCCAACATTCTCCTGTCAATATACCCCAGCCCTGCTGAGGAGGAGCCACAAGCACGGGCTGCTCTCTGGTGCATTAAGACAGCTTCTTAAGCTTCCTGGTAGACAGGACACAGCACTCGAAGGCTTGACAGAATGTTCAGATATCTTCTGGCTGAGCTTTAAAGGCATCTTGAGGCTTTATCTGGCACTCTACTTCATTTTTCTGCTCTACCCTTAAGAGCACTTAAACTCTATTAGAAATTTCTGTACAAGCCAGTGCCACTGGCATTCTGAACATTTGTTCTATTCTTATTTTTACAGCCATATGCAGCTTCTAATCTGTGATATATCAGAAAGGCAGCTCATATAATTGCTGTCTGTTTTCCTACAGCTCTTTGCATAAGTGTGGATTCCAAGCCTGGTGTATTTTTTTGATCATTCTTAAGTGATAAGATTGTTGGATAGTCACAGCTACTAGAATTTCTCATTTAAACTTCTAAAAAAATCCATGTTTTCAAAAAAGCTCTATATAAGAAAAAAAAAGAAAAAAAGAAAAAAAAAGGAAAAAAAAAGAAAAAAAGAAAAAAAAAAGGAAAAAAAAAGAAGAAGAAAAAAAAAGATAGCTCTTTCACACACAGAAAAGACTCTCTAGAGAATCAATAAAACTGCCCTGGAAAGCTGTTTTAGAAAGGTTGTAATGACTGGGAGAAATTGTAAAAGTGCATGAAACAAAATATGAAATGATGTGAAATCATCTTGATAATTGCTCCATTAATCAAATTGATTTGAATTTATCTGGTCTGCAGAAGTTGGAATATATTTAAAATGAAAAAAATGTGTATCAAAGAGAAAAGATTATGTTAGTAGAAGCATTTGGAAATAGCAATAGAGCTACACAGGATTCTAGTAAAGAGGAATTGTACAAAATATTATCTCATTTTGTATGTTTACTGATGCTTATAAATTCTAGCTAAAAGTGGGCAAATTCTTTGCACATCCCCTTCCTTAAACTCTTACTGCTTTGAACCTTCTTCTCCCTATTATTCCTCACTATTACACAGTCACATAGTCCTGATCAAATTCCTGCTAGAAGTACCTGGAAGAAGTCTCTGCTTTCAATACCTCATAGCTTTTTCAAGCCCCTCTTCCTTCCCTTCCTTCAACGTATTATGTTTATAATTCACCCCACTGTACTTACGTGTGTTAATTTTCTGGAGAGAAATGTGTTTTTCCAACTGACGTCGTAATTTGACTTCAGCTCCGTATTTACCTAGTGTACCATTGTCTGCCAGAATGAAGTGTGTGTGGGAACTGTTGAGCACAGAGAGCTTGCTTAGAGGGTTTGACATTGTTTGGTAAACCCGAGTTACCTGTCAAAAGGATAAATACACTAGATTAGACCTGGGAGCAAGTCAGGTGAAAACCTCCACAACTCTCAACAGAAGTATATGCATTACAAATAAAACAACCAGGTTTCTACAACCAAAAATACAAGAGAATCAGAAAAAGAGCTCGCCTTCAGGTTCAAAACTTGAGCTCTTCACAGCAGTGTCTTTTCATTAGAGAATGACAGTCATATTCATACACTCTCCTGCATGTTCCCACACAGCAAGACACTCACAACATTTATAAAACTCAGTACACCACAGTCAAGTTAGGATATAAAGCTTTCGTTTACCACGGAAAAGTCTCTGCTATTCAAACTAACAGAAATCTCAATAGTTCTACTTTCATTTTGGGGCGATAGAGGACATTCTCTTAAATACATCTGAACGATAGTTTTTCCTCAATAAATTGTTCAATTTCAGCTCTTAGACCTGCTTTGAACACTGTGAAAATATTAATTCTACAGCTGAAGTTACTAACTATGCAAGAGTTTCCTTGAAGACTTACATCTTTTCCGATCAAATCTTCCTTGTTCTCTACAATGCCCCATGGTGCAATTCCTATGGCACAAATTCGTCCTCTGGATTTGGAAGAATGGTCTTTCAAGGCATCTCCCACATGCCGAATAACACCTATAGGTACAGTTGGTTTAAATTAATTTTTGACCCTTTTGAAATTTCATTGAACAGCTAATTTTCTTCCTGCCTTCACTGAGCTCTCTGCTTTACTGGGTTGCTATCATTTTACAATGTTGTTACTCAATGCATACAAACATATGCTTACGCATTTTTTAATAACGGCATATAAATCTTATTGCCACTTTACATTCTTGTTCCAAATTCACTGACTTCTTGGAAAGACTTACCCAGTTACAGTGCACTCTGTACCATCCAAAGGTGTTTTATTACTCATAAGATACTGGCTTATGACTCAGTCATGTAGCCTTACATTGTCTGCCAGTGGTCAAGAACAGTGAATGAATGAAAACCACTGTATTCCTAGACAAACTACAAGAGCTGGTTATTACTCACCCGTACTGACACCTCCAGTGAAAATCCAGGCTCCAGTGGTCATGGCAGCCTTGATCAGGCCTTTTCCAAATACTTGCTTTAACTTAGGTTGCAGTTCAAAGTTCTGGAGGCCTCCATGGACAGAGATTAAAAGTTTGGGAAGTTCCAGTTGCCAGTCTTTCACCATCAGGTGCAGCAGAGAATCTGGCTTGGTGTCATATGACACACGGATATACTACAAAAATATATTATCTTTGTAAGTAATTTGTAAGTAATTATTTTGTAAGTAATATTATCACTTCATCTTTTCTATAAATTACCCATTTACTGAACACTGAACGGTCATATTTAACAAACCTTCCATATAAAGGAAGAGCTTCACAATTTTAATGTGCCTTTACTGCTTACAGTTAGAAGAAACAAACAGAAACCTTTTACTTTGCTACTGAGAAACTGTCACTCACTTTATGGATAAGTAGCTGTGTTTTAAAAACACTACTTGCCTCCCCCCACCTTCAAAACAGACTGTGAACTGAAGCACTTATTACATATCCACACTGCTAGGAACTACTTATTTAAAAGTACATGAATGGTGTTCTGTATGGTTCCTAAAACCTTGATTTGGCTGCCAAAGGGATATAATAATCTAATTGCTGTTCATGTTCATTTTTTCTGCCTCTGAAACAATGATTTTCATTCTTCCTAGTTTATCAAGTCTTCTGTTCAAGCACTGGGCTCTGTAAGAGATATGTCTATTTTTATTTCAGTGACCACTAGTAAAAAAAAAAAAAAAAAAAGGCAGCAAATTAAAACATCCCCACCCACATAAAACCCACCACCCTTCCCATAAACTTCTAACAAGTGTTTGCAAGAATTAGTGGCAAAGGAACAAAGCCAGCTCTGCATCCCTTCAGAGGGAGGCAGACGAAAAAGGGTGGTTTACAGACACTAGCTCAAACCAACCTCTGCTCTCCCAGGACGTTAAGTACCTCCTAAACTGGTATTATTCTTCTCTTCCTCTGAGTAATCTTGTCCACACCTTCATAGGGTGGTAAATAGACCCACTTTCAATGCACTATGCACTAAGCAAGGTGGAATCTTGACACATATCTGCTAAGCTAACATACCAGATTAATGTGTTACCGTAGTCTATACTCCTTACCATGGCCTTATTTGAATGCCCCCCTCCTTGGAATTCAAGGTTTCCATAGGCATCCGTTGGGTATGTTTGTGTGTGCTTACTGACAGACCATTTTTCTGTCTGAGCTTCCATTTGCTTTGTTTCTTCACCATTTTTGTTAGTTACACTTGGAGGAGGTGGGATATGTTGGTTAATAAGCTGGCCACAACAGCACCTGAAAGTTAAAAGGTGAAGTGACTGTGCATACAGTATGTTCAATAACTAACAGTGATAAAAAAGCCATAAATCGGAAATCTATATTCAGATTTTCAACAGTATATGCATTGTCCCACATGAATCACAGAAACACTTCTCCTAGGTCCCATCTTTGGGTTGTCCACACATAGGCCAGAATCACCATGATGTTTCTTATCAACTGAGGAGCAAAAATTTCAATCCATTTCTATAATAATCTGGAGAGCATTTCTAGACTGAATAACAGGGAAAGGATGAGCAAGGTAGAGGAGGAGCAATAAGCATCATTTCTTACTCAGAGATGACAACTAACGTATGACAAATTTATGTTATCCAAGCAAGCGAGACCACGATTTAGCTAGCCTATACGGCAGAATAACATTAATAACTGGACACAGAATTTCAGTCCTCCTGCCTGGTGTGGTTACTGGCAATGTCACGCATGCCAAAGGTTGAGGAATGGTACCATTTGTTTCATATATTGCCTCCTTGTTTTCGGAATTCACTATGAATGCAAATTGTGATTTGCAAAGCTGGGAACTAACAATTCCCCTCCCACTGCTCAGCCTTATCTCTGTATTACACGTCCCATGGCCCTGTATAGACTTGCCAGTCTATACAGACATCCAGGCATGTCTTGTTTTTGTTCCCCGTCAACTCCCCTTAATGACAATGACTAAGTCTGGGTCACAGTTTGACCTATCTAATCCCAAATCAAGCCCAATTGCCTCAGAATTTATCTTTTCTGTTGGCTAATGAAAATGTTTCAAATGTTACCTGCCAGTGTCTTTGTTGTTAGCAATCACATAGATGCATTCTCTTTTTGAAAAGGTCTTCTCTATCCAAGCCTTCTGACCCTTAAGGGAGAGAAAAAACATATTGAAATACTTTCTGCATTGCGGATACAGCAACATTTGTCTCCTGTTTTCAGTTGTTTTTAGATGCAAGCATTCATTTCAGTAAATCACCTTTAAGCACCAGATACATCTACTCCCAAAGCAAGTAGGTGACATGAATTATCTTTGAGCCTCTAAAAATCTTGAAGCACAAAAACACTGGCCTTGAAGTTACATTCTTTTTTATATAAAGCTGTACCAAAAAGCCCAATGGCTTATTCTTATTTCAGGAAACAGTAAACGGACTCAAAGTACCAGAAAACCAGCCTGAGGCTCCCTCACGGCTAATCAGTTGCAACCCAAAGGCAGCCTGCCCGAGGACTGCTTCCACATCACGAAGAATGGCCTCTAACCCAACTTGGTCAAAGTTTGCTCCTTTTAGGTGCCACTGAGCTGAACACCTCGCTGGTCAACCTCGGAGTGCTCATAGAATTGTTAAAGATTGAAAGGGACCTCTAGAGATCCTCTAGTCCAACCCCCCCGCACACGCAGGGTCACCTAGAACACGTGGCACAGGACTGCGTCCAAGGGGGTTTTGAAGATCTCCAGAGAAGGAGATTCTAAAACCTCTCTTGGAAATCTGCTCCAGTGCTCTGTCGCCCTCACTCAAGAAATTTTACCTTAAGTTCCTGTGGAACTTTTGGTGTTTCAGTTTGTGGTCGTTACCTCTAGTTCTATCAGCGGCCACCACAGAAAAATGGCCAGCACCATCCTCCTCACTCCCTCCCTTGAGATATTTCTATACACTGATCAGATCCCCTCTCAGCCTTCTCCAGGCTGACCAGGCCCAGCTCCCTCAGTCTCTCCTCACAGGGCAGATGTTCCAGGCCCCTCTCGTAGCCCTGCGCTGGACTCTCCCCAGTAGTTCCCCACCTCTCTGGTACTGGGGAGCCCAGCACTGGGCACAGGACTCCATGCTCCTGGTCTCTGATCCGATACAGTTACAAAGTTACCAAGTCAGAACCATCTCCAGAAATGTATTTCGTATTGCTACAGACAGCAGGAGAGTAAAACGCTCACAACAGCAGTAAACAGAATATAGAGAAGTAAGCTCTCAAGTCAAGGTGAACCACGAGGTGTCACAAGAGCAGGGTGGTTACAGCAAACAGTGTTCCCTGGCAGAATCAGATCTGGCTAATTCACTGATATTCTGGTAGCTGAAAATATTTAGGCAGCTAAAAATAGTTCCATCATTGGAACTAGAATTTTGTTTTGTTTTTTAAATAAATCCAAAATCACACATGGTGTCCAAATTTACTGCTGCGTTACAATGGTGTCCAATGCTACCTTTTACACATGCTCATAAAAATCACACTAGTTTATGACCCTTAAGGTCATAAAATAAGCTTTAGGGGATCCTGTTACAGAGGTTTTATCATTTATCCACTTTTTGCCTTTCAAAATGTATTCCTGGTTTTGCCTGAATGAAGTTTTATACTTCTGTGTGATTACTGCTAACTTCTTGACTGAGTCACACAAATGTCCAAATCAACCCCACCACATAGGAAACATTCTTCAAAATATAATTGGTAACAGACAATATACAGAAGCATTTAACTATTCTGCAGAGAATAATGCAAAATGCAAAGTAGATGTAACAAAACTTGGATTTTTACACCATTTAATTGAGCATTGCTTTACCTTGTTCTTTGGAGCCTGTTAAAAACAGTCTTTTCCTTGTTACTTGATGTGCTTCGTGTAGAAACAGTCAATTAAACACTGGATTAAGTCACACGCTTAACATCTGTGTTTGGAAGGAAGCGTTTGCATTTTGGTATTTCAAATGAGCTCTACACTAAAGCTGAGTTCTCAGCTGTGCATTCATTATTAAAAACCTTGTAACAGGAGGTCTATTATCTACTGCTACAGTGAAAAAAAACATTACAAATCTGCACCCAAAAACTCTGTTCAGCCTGGAGCCGCTGCAGTCGGACCCTGCATTCTGCTTCACCAGCTTATTTTTCAGTGCTAATGAGAGGCTGGCTAAAGGCAGGCACCACAGCTCAGGGGACATAAAAACTCACAAATCCCGTTTGGTCAGCCTTTGAAGTTTCACTGCTTTTGTCTCTTTAATCTTCTTAACCAAAGCTTGATTATAATCCAGTGCAAATACATAAGCAGACACATGAACTGTCAGAAAACAGCCACCTATTAGATATAGATCCTATATACTTTGCTAAGCTACTTTCTCACTCTGGACCGAAATTTATGTGGATTGTTGAAGAAAATGCACGTACTCACACTGCCTCTTGTACATTTGAAAAAACAAAGTACTTTCTAATAGCCTTAGATGGATGAATTTTGAAAGGATTATGACAGATCAGCTACAGTTTTCAGAACAAGAGCCAGTGGGAGTATTATATTGACAGACAAATGGGTGCTGCCAACAAGATTATGCCACTAAAAACACTCTGCAGGTTTTCCCTTGATCTCCAAGAAACATAAAAGGGTAAGATCCCAACTTGTTGAGAGGAGTGAAGTTCAAATCTGCTTATTACTGCAAATCCAGAATGTGCTAATCAGAAGTTAAACTGGAAAAAACACACTCAAATGTTCAGTGACATACTCACTCTCCTTTGTGAAAACTGACAATGTGCCCCTTAAATTAGGGAAAAAAACAAACTACTTGGTCACCAGCCTAGAAATCACTACATTGCCAAGAAGGAGCATTAATTAATACTGGCCATTGTTATCCCACTTCAGGGACTTGTTAGTTTTCATTAACATTAAAAAAAGGCATTTGTCTCCTGCAGGAAGTAAAAAAAAAAAAAAAAAAAAAAAAAAAAAAGCGAATCAATTCTAGGAAAGATAGCACAATAGCACAACCTTACTGGCTGCAAATCTAGAGCTGGTAAGAAGCATTAACTGAATTGTGGAGAAAATCCTCTTTAATCACCGTACCCACACAATTTCAGTTTGTTGCTAAAATAATAGTAAATTTTACATATCTCATTCCATACACAACTATTCAACTAACAAACACTGGCTTCGGTTTCATGCTGTATGGAAAGAGCTCATGGCTCCGTTTCCTTGCAGCTCCATGCAAGGGCAGCGGGGTGGGCTCTGCACCCACGTGCCCTGGATGGAAAAGGCAGGGTGGGCAGCCGAGCAGCATGCCCACAGGTCACTCCATGCAGGAATCATGTTCCATTTTACTACCAGAAGCTGTGCATCTCAGTTCTCATCCACCTTGCGAGAGAGCAGCACTATTTAAGTGTCTATGAACAATTACAACAATAAAATTATGATCACAGGAAGTGAAGGAATTGTGGGAGGAGGGTAAGCGTTGATGGAGTATATCCAAAGCCCAAATCCAACCAGACCTAAAGCTGGATGTGCATGAAATATTTACCTTGCCTGCTGTGCAGTCGGACCTCTCAGCAGCCACGCTCCCCAAGCAGAAAGGGGCACATCCACTACGGGATGGGCAGGCACACTTGGCATGCTGGTCCCAGGATGGGAGAGCGCTCTGCTCCTATTTGCAGTTGAGGAGCAAGCACTTTTTGGAGAGCCTTTTGCACATGGGACCCTACTGAGGAGCACGTGCTCCCCAGCTGCTGCCACCAGCGCGGCTGTGTCTGCACCTGGCTCAGGGCTCAGCAGACTGGCAGGGATGCCAGGAGCAGAGCCTGATGCCAGAGCCACAGGCAGGGATCAGACACGACAGAGAGGTCCTCTTCCTTTTAAAGGAGAATGCTTTCTCCAAGTGTCTGACTAAACAAACTGATCGTACTCCTCCAAGGCTGGCAGTTCAACTCGTTTCAGGAGGAAGGTCCTTTTCAGAGGATCATAAATGGGATACCTAAAGCTGCCAGTCATTCACCAGCTTCGATATATTACACGTGGCAATTACATTACCAGCTTCACACATAATGACCAGTAGCACTTGCATTTGTTTTTATCTAGAGGCACAGACGTACAACATCCTTAGGATAATATTTTCCCAGCTTTCTCTTTTCCCAGAAATAAGCATCTCGATCTCTCTGTAGCTGAAAAGATCCGTCGGCGGCTCTCTGAGGGGTTTCTGGAAAGCCCAGCACCTCTCCTCCACTTCGCACCTGCAACAATCTCCATGGTGGCTCTCCCACACGTCCAGCTTGCGCAGGACCCAGCCAAGCTCACGCCTGGCTCTGCTGCCCCAGCCCGACGGGCTCCATTCCCCTTCGCACACCACCTGCAAGAAGCTCACTAGGATGTTACTGGTGAGGCAGAATAAACCACTGAAGTGGGATGGAATACAAAACTTGAGCTGAACACATGCCAGAACTCAGGCAAATCAAGCTTTATGGGAAAAATCCCTTTCCTGCTCTTGGCAAACTAGAGTAAATATAGCCCTTCTCAGAACAACTGTCCTCCCAGGAACAGTGTTCTTACTTGGAGAAAAATACTCCAAATTATGTGATGAATGATAATAGCCAATTTTGTAGCCACTTAGGAAAAGGTTTTACTGAAAAGTTGCTGTTGAAGAAAGGACATAAATCCACTACATTACTATTGACTTATGCCTCTAGGTTGTCAGAGCCACGACCAAAATCTCCAGTTCTAGAACACTGCGTGACTGCCTGTAAATCTAAGACGAGTTTCTAAACCCTGGTTTGCAATTACATCAAAAATTGTGATTTGTGCAATTGCTTTCCTGATTAGTGGAACATGGAATAACATCTACAAGAAAGAGGATCTCTTACATGGTTTGCCAATACGTATAGCAACTAAAAAGGGTATATCACATTGAAGATCTTTTTAAAATAAATGACTACCTACTAAAGACAATTCTTGTTCTTACTCCATTGTATTTTTCATATCGTTCAATTTAAATCAATGCTCTCGCAGCAACTTCATGAGGGAATCTGTTGGTCTGTGGCTGAGACAAACACCTACCAGGCAGGATGGCAGTGTTGGTAAAGCAATGTTGTTATTTCACACTGAGCCTGGAAATCTCTGCTGCTGATTATGTAGTAATGGGTGAGCAGCGCTGCCCTGCACAGAGCGCTGTAACGAGCTTTGGTGCCTTCATTATGCTCTGCGTTCCAGGCCCACTGCTGAGGCAGGCAGCCAACACCTGCTGAAACAAGAGGAATGTTTTTCTTTTCGCATGGATTAGTTAAGGGACATAATCTACAAAAGGAAATAACAGGCTCTTTTTCCAAAGCTGTGCATTCTGCCACATCTCTGATGAGGCTCTGAGAAGCGGGAAAGACCCCCAGCCCTAGCACCACCGGCAGCCACCGGTGCTGCCGTGCTTGGCTGCCTGCTCTCCGAGCCCCACAGACCCCGTCTGGCACGAGGACGCTGCAGACACATCAGCGCAGGCCAGGGTCACGCCTGGACACCCAGCTGAGCAGCAGGCACAGCTGCGGGGGCAGTGCTCAGCAGGACCACGACCAGCCAGTTAACAACTCGAACGAAGCACCTAAACCACCGCTTTGAGCATGTGGCACAAGGGCTGCGCTCTGGGCTCGCGGCCTGCGGAGGACAGGCCTTGCAGAGCTTAGCAAGGCTGTGCTCTGCAGAATGGAGAGAAAGAAAGAGCTCACTGACCAGCTTAGACAGCTGCCACATCCCAACGTAGCACGAGCCAATTCTCCTGCAACAGCTCAACCCCTGCCCTTGCTCTAAAAAAAATCTCTGTCTTAAAATTTGTTAAGAAATGGTAACAATAATGTAGAGTGGTAATTTGTTATCTATCCCTCTTTCATCACTCACCTGCGAAATCCTACTCCTCCCTTTAGTCCCTCCTGTTTACTCTCCCTGATAGACCAGGAATCGAGTGCGGAGAACACAAGCAGCTCCCCACATAACCATAGCCAAGGAAGTCTGGCAATTACTGGTTTCTGCTCTCATTTGTTATAAAACCTTTCTTGAAGATAAAAGATGATCCTCGTACTTAGATCCAACAAGGCTCAGGAATGATGTTTATACTGCACTAATTTTCAGCCCTGTCTATCATAAAATCTCTTTGTCAGGTAAGTTTTCAAAGGAAGTCAGGACACTCCCCATACCCACATGCATATCTGTGTGTGTGTATATGCATGTGACAATTCTCTGAAAATGTTCTTAACCTGTGAGCCTTTAACATGGCTCATTCTGACTTAAAATAGAAAAATGTTATCACTAAGCGATCACGCACCCTCAACAGTAGACGACAGTTTTTCAAGTTTATTGATATTTATGAAGTTAGGACCAACACAAAAAAGTACATCCCGTGTTATAAAACGAAACCTATGATAAGTTCTAGCCTCCTGCCTATTTGGGGTTTAGAAAACTGAGTCAGTAGCTCTTAACTGGACATGCAATCAAAGACCAACCCACACTTAGCGATGTAGATAAAAAAAAAATACAAATTTGGATTGAAATTGTGCCTCTATTTGAGGCAGATTTGGGTCACATATGTAGCCATTACTAATAATTACTAGTAACAACTGTTATAGTATTAACTTCCAAAACATGCTGTTTGAAGAAAAAAAAAAAAAAAAAGGTAAAAATAGAGTCATTTCTCTGCTGCAAGAAATTAGCTGATGTTACTAATTCAGAGATAATTTCTATAAAACTTCACATGAACCAGATAAGAAAACTGATTTTTCACACGTGTTCTAATGGTCTCCTTCAGTCCTTACCACCTCTATATCCTAAAATATAATGCAAATATGGTTACTTATAATGTATTTGCAAGCCATGAATGAACAACAACATTAAAAGAATAACTATATGTTATGTGAGATACTCCTAATCTACCTTGTTCTAAATGCATAGTTCTAATTAGCACTAGTTTAAGCACAGAGGGCATTCAACAGCTGGACTTCAATTTCCTGAACTATAAAAAATTCAAAAAGTGGTAAAAAAGTAAGCTACTACTTAGGGAATATTACTAGGCATGCTAACAAAGCCCACTTTAAAATCACTACAAAGTAAAATTTCTATAATCATAATTTTTAAAATATTAGTTATTATCCATCTCAGAACTCCATAAAGTTTGGAGATGCTGAACAAATAGTTCTTTCGAAAAAAGCTTACATAAATTTATACTCCTTTCATTTTTTGTAAGCATGCAAACATATCTGTGATATATTGCTTAGTCAATCAGTCTCTTCAGAAATTAACATTAATTTTTAGTACATACAGTGATCCTGAAAAGAAGATTCTTGAGGGAGAATTCTGCTACATGGCTCGAGCTGTTGAAAATTTCCTACTTGCTGTGGCTAATTTTACACTCAGTAAAGCAATTATTTTCCAGGCATTGGCTAATAGGTGAACTTTAACAGAATATGTCACAGTCTGATCAGCCACATTTTGCACCCAGCTGCTTTCTGTTGTTTTCAAAAAAGAAAGAATTACCAAGTAATTTAACTCCTAAGTTGTGTTATTTGCACAAAATCTTTCCCCACAGAACTTTAGAAATCAGAATGGAAACCTCGGAACTTGGGTTAAATTGCTTTCCGGAAATGCTAAATATATATGCATATTTAAAATATTGTTTTATACCTTAAAGTTACCCACATTCCTCCAGGTGCTCCAGAAAAAAGGCAAGAGCACTAGGAGATTTCAAGCAAGTTTTGAGAGCTGTTTATAGATAATAATGATTCTCAGAAAATTGGGTCATTCTTCTGTTCAGTCCCTACCCAGGTAAAATGCCCAAAGCTGCAAGTGAAAGAAATGGGCCCAACAGAAGCAGAGCACAGGATCTGCAGTGGATATGTTTGCCTAGATACGTTTGCACAGGGTGCAACAAGGTGATTTTCTCTAAAGCCAGAGGAATACACCTAGCTCCAACAACATGTAAAGCAACACAGAAAATAAAACAAAGGAGATACTCTGCCAAAACTGATGCACAGCATCATCCATACTTGTCAAGTATTATGTAGAACTCAATATATTTGGCTTTAACATGTCATTTGCAGTCTACCATTTGAGTTTTAAAACTTGAGAATGAGAGAATTTATTAATCTTTACTGTCTTGTGGAAAGACTGCTTAAGCAGTTTTGCGGTCAATGCTTGAAGATTTATAAAAACAGTCCTAACATTCACATTTTTTGTGGAAGGAACTGATAAAGTTGTATGACCCATGTATCTCTACATTACTTGAAAATTTTCAGTGAAGCCAAAAGATAGAAGCTGAGTTGTTAAACCTCGGGAGCAAACAGTGAGCTCCCAGCTTGGATGGTATCGGTAACAAGTGGACGGAGTCAGGAATTCTGTGCGCATGGTGTAAAGTTTAACTTTCTTCCACTGAGACAAAGAGATAAATCCAACACCCGACACCATGTAAAAACGGGGAAGAAGAACTTTAAAGACAAAGTTAAGGGAGTTAAAGGAAACTCAGAGAAGCCAGGAGCTCCGCTCGCAGCTTTGTGCGGCTCCTCAGGGAACACAAGGATATGGTGTCTTGGAGCTGCTCTTACTCTGAGATGTCTCTCCTCAAGATCCCACCTGCACTACACAAAGGGCCGGAATTCCAGAAACAGTGGATGATTCCTCAGAGTTGTGGTTTGAAGAGAATAACAGGCTAAAATGGAGCTTTCTTCACTCCTCAAACATGAAAAATGGAGTGAACACCCAGGGGTGATGTGGAACTTGGATCTTGGCAAGGGAGTTCGCACAGACACTTCTCTCTCAGAGTCTACTACGCTTTAGGGCAGAAAAGCATTACTTGAAAGGCAATATGTGGCGTCACCGATACAAACGTGACAGGGCTACGGAAGAATGTTCCTTCTGCCTTGCTCACAAGGAAGTCTCCGTTACTCAGGAGCCTTGCTCGGGCAAGGTGACAGAAGAACGTGTTATCAGACTTCCATAATACCTGACTGCCATCACACCTTGACAAACCCAACTGGAAGCAAATGTGCGCACACAAGGCTTCTTTATCCGAAGACAAATGATTGTATCTAATAGTGAACTCCAGAAAGTATTCCTGGTACATTTTGTATAGGAATCTGAAAAACAAACTGAAAACTACCCCAAAATCTCGACATATCAAACAGGCAAACCAGAAGACTATCCTTAATTGCTACAGTGGTAACTCTAAACCAGCATTCAAAATATTGAAATGTGTACGATATGTTTTCATCTAATCTCACTGCCATCATTTCTGCCTCCTTATTACAGTCATACTCGAGCAATTTTCTACTTTTTAAATGTTTTGAGACAGCTTTCTGACACTTGAAAATTAATTTGGTCTTTTTGCAATTACCACTTAAGTTCTATGTCTTTCAAAATAAAGAACAAAAAGTCTAGGAAGTAGTCGGAGTACTATTACTTCAATTATCAGTCAATCATACGTTACCGCACATTTCTTCAGCGTAAATATCAATTATACACATCGATGCTAAAAAAGGTAGCACAGTAGAAGATGATCAAGAATGAAACGAAAAATCATTTTAAACCACGTCCTACCTGTACGTCAGTGGAAGTTTTTCAGAGTTTGGGAAGATGAATTACATCTAGTACAAATAAATTGCATTTAACTCTAAGCTTCTTGTTGTTCAGATTCCTCACTCATGTTACAGTTAGGACTTCCAGTCTCTCTGAAGTCCATGAGAATTCCCAAGGAGATGGGTTTCCACCACTTTAAGAAGAGAATCTCATATGATAAGCATGTGAGCAGCCTCTTTGTTCAAACCAATCTCATGACTCCCTTTGAAGGTAATCCTTTAGAAGTCTCATGACCCATCTCCCTGCCCAGAGGGTATTTTCATCTCATGGTGGAACAAGGCACAAATCTACTTTGATAGTGCCCAAATCTCCGATTTGTTAAACCTCCTTTCCTCTCTTCAAACAGTGCCTATGCTCACTGTAAAAATGCCGGCACTGCAGAAAGGCTAAAGCAGGAGTTGAAACTTTTAATGTGAAGCATTCCCTCCCTTCTGCTAAAATTTCAACGTTATTTGCATAATTGAGACAATTGGACATAATAGTCCTTTCAGGGGTCCTCATTAGACGCACAGCTCTACATGCTTTGAAAAGAGCAAAAAAGGAGGTCATACAGCATTAATTATATCTAATCCTTTTTAGAACAATTTGAAGTTAGGCAAAATGTCTATACTAAAACAGCTGAAGTCGTAAATAAGCCACTCATTTTGTAACTTTACATATCACATACATCCTCATATCCTATTGCTTTTGTCAATCTAATTAATTCCTTTGCTGTGAAGGCTTCTCCATCTTCTCTTACTTTAAAACTACCAAGAGCAGATGACAATTTGTCACGGACAATTCTTTTTTTCAGCTGTAACTTTCCGATATCTACCTTGCCTTGCTGTGCTGCGGGCCAGCATATCAACACAATAACACGGATAACGTTTTGGAAATGGCAAAAGGCAATTCAACTACACTGTATGAACGTGCAGCCTGCCTGACTCTGATCTTCTTTCAAAGTGCCTATATTTGACCTCGACTTACTGACAATACATCTATACTGCCAATACATCTATACTGCCAATATTTCTGACTGGCAAAGACACATTTTATAGACACTATTTTAACTTCTGTCCTGCCACAAATGCCAACGCACACAACTGAAACAGCATTATTTGAGAACCAGACCCTGCTTCTCCTAATTTGGGGAAGTTCCTGATGACTTCATGAGGGACAGAAAAGAGTGTGGAAGAATCAGTCAGTTCTCTGGAAAACCACACAGCCAAAATAATTTGGACTTCATTTCTGTTTGAGAGAATGACGAGTTTTAAAGAAAACAACAGACACTAGTTAAGAGAGCACAAAAGCAAAACAAGCAATATGAAAGACCTCATGGGGCGCAGCACTTCAGGAATGAAGGAAGTACAGAGAACAACACTCCTTCACTTCAGGAACATTTTTACTTAGGCCTTCATTCATCTTTCACTAAACTTAATGAGTTACTTCCTATGGATGGTAGTTCAAGAGGCACTGAAACAGGGCATAACACAGCTATACTCCACAGCTGCTTTAAAAAAATCTAGTTCAAGTTGCTAGTTTTGACCTGCGAAATCACATCAAGCTCAAGCTGCGGCTGTTACAGAAGCTGCCTAAACATGGCAGCTCCGAGCTGCTGCCCACCATTCCTGAAGCTGAGCACAGAACTGGAAGGCAAATGGGAAAGGCAACAGGTTTGGGTTTTTTTTTTTTTTTTGAGTGAAAATTTGTGTTACAGATGGCTCTTCTCCCTGGAACTTGGTTTCCCCTTGTGAGCCTGAAAAAGTTGATCTACTAGACACTGCAAGAAGGATTATCGAAGTTACCTCAGCTAGTCAGAAGATTCTGGTTCCAGTAATAAAAAAAAAAAAAAAAAAAAAGGAAGGGGAAAAAAAGGTGACTTGGGCACTTCATCTCCCTTCTGAAAATGGAATTTGGACACCTACCAAGGCATGCTTTTTCAGCTAGGTTCCTTATAGCAACAGAAGGTAAAAAAGAATAAATTCATTTTTTCTAGTGAATGAAAAATCTTTGGCAACCTATTAGTGCGAAGGTGGGTTCTCTCTGTGTGCATTTGCACTTGGAAGACAGACACTTTAAGAATCAATACTCAAGATATGAGGCCTGCACCTTTTGCTCTTCCATTTGTTACTTCAAACTGAAATGCACAAACACACCTGAAAAAGTTCAGTATCTTCAAAACCAAAATGACTGACCTTTTTTAAGAAAACTCAATAAAGATGCAATCATATCCCTTCCACAACATCAGCCGCTCTGTCTCCGCAGTGAGTAACAAGGCTGATGAGAGGGAACCAAGCTACGCCACACTAACCAGGAGAACCTAAGTGCCTGTGACTGCATTTACGTTAAGGCAACCAAGATCAAAGGAACTTCTACAGGCAGTAAGAACCTTTTCCCCACTTACTATAACAAATAAAGAAGAGTTTTGGAAAAATTTGACAAACATAGATCTGAGATGGATATTTTAAACAAAGCCAAGGTTTGCTAAGGTGCCTACCTTCTCCTGAGGATGTTCTAAAGAACTCTACATTTCTGATACAATTTCAACGAGATACAATTTCATCCCTTTACTAACAGGCAGAAGGAAAAAGATTAGGTTCAAGGGATTTTCCAGATGGGCTGATCTACTGTTCCATGTGCTCTGGAGTCTTGCCTCAGGTACTGACAAATACCTGGAGCAGAAATGCCAGCGCTATGGTATTTGATTCTCTATTTAAACCCTGAGACGAGAATTAGGATCTTTTTGCAGAGAAAAAGGAATTGGTGTGTTTTGGGGGGAGTGGGAGGCAAAATAAATAAATAAATAAATAAAAGGCACACAGAAGCAAAGGAACTCGTACGCAGTGTGTATAATAAACCCAAACCAGGCTAAAAAAAAACCCTAATAAACGTGCACTTCTGTTGTCAAGGCCAAGCAGTCTGCCTGCCGTGCTTACTGTCTGCTATGTTTATGCCATAAAATTTTGCATGGTTAAGAAAAAGAAATCACTGGCATTTCATTTGAAATATATAATTCTGTCAACTACAGCCAAAGTGCACATTCAGACTTCAAAGGCATAACACACATGAATGAAAAAATGACATTCTCAGAGAATGGGAATGTTCACAAAAGAGAGCGTTCATGGATGCCTGCACTCATACTATGGGGAGGCTCACAGCACTTGGAGTTTGTTTTGTGACATAGCTTGATATAAATGCACTGTGAATGAAAGGGATAAAGAGATATGCATCTCTCCACTGCCCCTGCTGTGACTCGCAGAAAAAACTTCCCTCTGCCATGGTACTGGGTGTCCATGTGCTTGCAGGGAACAGGAATGAAGAGCAGAGAGACAGATGAGCTGGTCTTTAGCCATTTAAATAAAATCTTCACATACACTGGAGACAGCCACCCATGTCAAAAAAGGGTTCATTACTTATATCTTTCTGTTTCAACATTTGCCCTTTATATCCCCCACCCAGAAAACACGCTTGCTTCCACAGTAAATATCTCATCTTCAAAAAGCAACAAGTTCTTATGGTTTTATTGCAGCCTCTGCATAGTTAAATCTGAATTTATATGAGAATAGCTGAAAACTCACACATAACCATCGCTTCAAGCGGCAGGCTTTGGCTTCCAAGGCAGACAAGCTCACTTCCTGAATGCACCTAATGATATTTCTATAACAAAAAGATAAAGCTCATTTCACGTTTCTCAGCTCAGATGTGCAGTTAGCTCGCCAATGTGCCTGTCAAGGAAACTGACTGACTGACAGAAGGGCCAGGCATCAGGCTTTACTGCCTGCATTTGCTTCGGAATGTTTAGGGAAACCTCTCCCCCAATAAAAGCAACTTCATTCACCTCGCATGAAAGACATGTTCTTTGCCTCACTTGCTCCTGCATTGTTTTTGCGGCTTTCACCAACATCTAACAAAATAAAGCACCATGACAAGTGCACTTATACATTGAAAGCAAGATTTATGAACAGCAAACAAGGGAACAGAATTTAGAAATGTCAAAATGCAATGTAAAGAGGCAAGATTTCAAGCTTTTTCTTCAAAACTATAAAGTTGCATACCAGAAAAAATTGAAAAAAAAACTACATGTAAAATGCCTACAGAATATATTCTAACCACCCTCTAAGTCATCACTAGATCAAATAGAAATTTGAAAGGTTTGGGAAAGCAAAAATTATGAAAGAGTGGCTAAAAATTGGGTTGCAGCATAATTGATAAAGAAACTGTTGAAGAAGTAGGTGAAAAAATAGCAATGCCCAAACCTCCTCAGGGCCTGGGTTTCAACCTCAGAGAGCTTTTTGAATGCTTTTCACAAGCTAAGTGTGTTATCATAACAGAGACAAACCGCATCTCAAAGAATCCTTTAGCTTTTCATAGCTGAATTAAATCTTCAGCCAGGCCAGAATTTTATAGAATGTGACACTACTGAACTGCTGAAACTTGGGATGAGCTTTAATGCAAGTGTCACAGATATGGATGTCAGAATAGATGAGAAATGACACATGATAGCAATCAGCCTGGGAGGAAAAATAAACTAGCCGAGACTCGGTCAGGAAAAGATGAAAGGCTGAATTGCTCAGGACAAGCTTGTTCACATGAGAATGGAATAGGGTTATTTATTCATAGGCATCCTAATAATACTGTTTTGTAACACTAAAATTCATGACCATTCACGGCAAGGCTTTGATTAGTCACAAAGAATTCACCACATGAAGCAGTAGCACATACAAAAAGATAGAATCAACCCCAGGACTGCAGGACTCAGCTATTCGGAAGACTTCAGAATTTTTGCAAAGTGCTTGTCCTGACAGACTGTAGTGCAACACACCTGACTATCAAATTGGGAACTAAACGAACTATCTGACAAAGCCAAAGAATAAACAGATTGAGAGCAGAGAGCATCTTGGTGTCCTGGATTCTGACCCACGTGGAGAGCTGAATGGATTGCAAACATCCCTGGCTCTGGCCATTCTGCTTTGTGCTTGGGGCCAGCAGTTATCCTCTGTGCCCACTATGCACTACCTGAGCTCGACGGAAAGGCTCAGTTTGAGAGTTTGAGAGCTCAGTTTGAAACCAGCCTCCACGGACATCAACGAGTAAAGACTCAAGACAAACCCCCCTCACCAAAAGCGGCATTACTGCGGCGCAGCCAGCAGAAGGGCCCAGGCGCAGCACCGCGCTCCCTGCGAGCCCGCGCGCTCACCGCCACGGGAAGCGGCTGGCCGTGCGGCGCACGCTGCGCAGGAGGGAGGGCTCCATGCAGCTTGGTGCACCGTGCGCTGAGACACGGCGCACACCAGGCACCTAGGGCTCCAATAAGGCCTGAGTGCATATAAGGAGAAAAACAAAGCAAACAAAAATCCAAACCTCAAAAAAAACCCCAAAAATACAGGATGAAGTTTGATAGCAGAGTGACCAGAAATCCTCTAAGACACCAGTGAAGTGACATGCAAGTATTCTGGCTTCTGAACAGCTAATACAAGCCACAACTCAAAGTCTTGAAGTACGATTAGTCAATTAACAGAATAACCCATGAACAGCAGCGATAGAAATGGCTTAGTTTCCAATCTGATTCCTATAAATCAAGCTGCAGTTTTTGAAATGAAATAATCCCTAAACAAAACAGGTCTGGATATGCAAGGGAATTATCCACCCAATCTGAAGTAGAGTCTGTTACCCCCAGCAAATTTATTATGGTCTTGAGTAGGACCTGATGCAACAAAAAAGCCCCCTTCACTCCCTTTGTAAAAGCTCCTGCTTTGCATTCCCCTGAAAACAGTAAATTCCTGTAAAAAAATAGAATTTACTGCCTCTTATGCAGGGAAAGCTTTTATGGGAACAGGACTGTAAAACGAATTTGATGTTTCCTTTCAATTTCAGATTATCATCACCTCAGTTCTTCTCAGGATGACACATACCTACAACAGCTGAAGCAATAGCTGCCTTTCCTGCCTAGCTTCATCTACAGACCTTTTCTGGATGTCAACTGTTTACAATTTGAAAGAGTAGCTCTAAAAGCAGAAAAGAGAATAGGCAAATTGCCTATTTTATCAGACTAATGCAAGAAAGACTGTTCTGCCCAGAAGTGCAAGGAAAATGAAGTTGTTTCTAGTAAGATTTCACCCACCGATAAGATTTTTAAAAATTTGTTCAAGTGCTGTAACTGCTACTTGTCCACCAGGGAAATGCCTTTAAAATCTCACAGAGCAACAGTGGCGATAGACTGGGTTTCACAATTCCCTCTCTTTCTGCCTCCCAGTTCTTTGTGTTGAAGGGCTTTTGCCCAGGAAAACAGCAAATAAACATGTATTCTGCTTAAGGACAACTGACATCCACGATGCACCGTAACGATGAAGGACAAAGTGCTGAGGTAGTGACAGAGCAATCCCAGCTCCTTATCCCCTTCCACAAGGGAATTCACTGCTTGAATTCCTCCTCTCACCTGGCCACACGCAGCCAGCTCATAATGCAAACTTGCTTACCTCTCTGTTCTGCAAACACTTGGGCAAATGTCTGGTTTTATAGTTATAAAAGTCTCATCGACTTCCATGAAACTGCAATAGGCAGTAAGCTGTTCAAATAAAGTCCGCGGGACTTGGCAACATGAAGCTAAAGCACTTCACAGGACCAAGAGTTATAAAATGCCATAAAACGCCACATAAAATCCTGTGCTTCTGTAACAGTGTTCATCTGAATAACTGAACACACAAACACAGATTATCTCATTTGTGTTATAAAGTTAGCAGCTGGCTTGTAAAATTCAGAGAAGTTGATATATTCCTCAGCCAAACAGTTTGTAGGTGTTCGCAGTCCCTGAAACGCATGAATCTACTGTCACAAATGTAGATCTTGCTAATCAATGCACGGGTTAAAGTAACTTTCAGCTGCAACTTTCGGCTTTGTCAGACTCATCATGTTCCCCTGCTTTTTAAAACAGAAGAACAAACCTTAAATACTCTCATTAGAGAGACGCTGAAGTTAACAACTCTTCTAGAAGCAATTGGAGAAAAATAATTTCACAATTGTATTTTGTTTCAGGAACTTTCAGTTACATCACTGCTAAAAAAGAATGTAGAAACTTTCTGCCTAGTGGCTGCAGGTTTAAATATATCATGCAAACATTCTTTCCCACCACAACTGTGTGGTCGTGTCTGAACAGAAGCATTTCTGCATAAGTGCTCTGTTTCGTTGTGTACCACGAGACATATGCGCATAGGTCATCTTTAAAGCTTCCTGCATTTCCAACCTTCCCTTCAGATTAGCTTTTATCTAAAAGATACAAAGGAGTTAAATGCCATTATTTCACTTTGAATGTCATCATGAAGTCTTATATGTGTAACTTTCTGTTTTTCTAGTCAAAATATTCTTACAGATTTCTCTGTGAGAGAGGAAGGCTATTTTATAAACATAGCAGCCCATGCTTTATTTATTATTTCCTTCTGAAAGAACGTGCCACTGTAATGCCCCTCACCAGCAGAGCCTGCACCCTTTCAGCCAGGTGTGGTGCTGGTATTGGCAAAACAGGCAACAGAGAAGTATCTGCAAATATAAATATATTTATACATATATGGAGATATATGTATATCTATAGATATGTATCTGAATAGCAGCCACTTCCAGAGCAGGAATGCCAGTAAACACAGTGCTGATGCCCACCTCCTTCCAATCCAGGATGGGACCCTTGCGATGCCAAACACTCCTGTCTTAGCAAAGGGATAGACTTTCAGAAACTAGTAATTAAGGAGGAGCATCTCTGCTGCAAGAAATCCTCTCTTCATGTGTAGAAAAGCAGCACTCGACTTGCAAAGCATTTACAGCACTGAGCTGAGAAGTCTGTTGAGAGCTTCCCTTCATCTCACTAGGGCTCTGAATTATGAGCTGATTTCTAATTCTATAGCTGTGTAACATTATAGCACCCACTCATAGATGTATCTGCTGTACAGGCACAGGACAAGAGTTATTTGCTTGGCAGGTGCAATTCTGAAAATATAAATGAACTGAGAAAGATACAGAAAGCAAATTTCCAACCAGGGAATAGAGCACATACTTGCAAAGCATCTCTCTAATGTCAGAGATGAGCTTTTAACATCAGAAACAATCAGTGCATCTCCTGTCTCAGTCCTCCCAGCTCCATTTCATTATCAAGATAGTAATTTTCACATTTCTGGCATGTTTTCACAGGCTGCTGCTTACTGTGTTATTTCTGAGGCTCAAAAACACTGGCAAGACACTCACATAGTGACTTCAATTAGGAAATACAACAAACTACTTTAACCTCGAGAAGTGACTATCATAAAGAACAACTCTGTGAAAATAGCAATTGCCATAGGCTGCCAGAGAAAAAAATATCAACATCTATTTTCTCACAAGAAAAAATAAAACAACTATTCAGTACTTGATAACATGCTCAGCTTCACTAAAAATACACAGTAAACTGAACGTTTGTAACCGTGAAGGGGCAACACATGACAACAGAAAGCCAAGAGAGCCACGTCCTCTTGCTACAGCTCAGAAGCTCTTTATTGCCTCACCATCCACAGTGGTGTCCCTTTCTTCATTTCCACGGACTTAGGAGTCTCCTAAGTTTCACATCCCTAATTACAGCTCCATTTTAAGTCATCTTCTTTAGACATAACATTGAAAGGCAACTGTGAGTACTTATGGTAAGTAATCACTGTGTTGAAGGACTCTTCAAAAATTAATATTGCACCTGGCAATCAGATTCATCCACACTTATGTTTCTGAACATCTCTGTGGTTCTAATACACTTGATAACCAGAAATGCCTGTTGTGGTCCAGGAAGCCACAAGAGAAACATAAAATGAAAGTCAAAGCAAGTCTCCTCATAACTATGGAGACAACTACATTAAGCCACTGTGAGAGCTGAAGAGAGAATAGCAGAAGCAAAAACAGGGCTAGTATCTCTTGAATTAATTATCCTCCCAGGTCTAACTCTGGTCACAGCATCCAGCTGCAACTGGAAAACAGACACTTAGAGCCAAGCTTAGCCCAGACTAGCATGAACAAAGGAAGCTCTATCAGGAATTTGCCTTCCCAATCATAACCTTCAAGCCAGGACAGACACTTGTAAGTGCAGCAACCTTTTGTTCTCCTCAGGTCCTCCAGGCTATGCTCGTATTTCTGAGAATTTGCTCTAGTAGCTCTAGTTCTGGCCCAGTGGAACACTCAGTAGCAACTGGGTGTGTTGCGGAGTGCAATGAACTTGCAAACAAAGCAGAGTTGCTAATTATAACTCTGTAACAGTCACCATAAAGGAAGACTTGACCATGTCCTGCGCCCACATCTGCGCCGATCCTCGCTGCTGCACAACTGGGCCTGCACTAGCAGCCCCTCGGCAAAGTCGCGCACCGTCCCGGGCCTGCTGTGAGGGAGCGCGCAGTGACGACATGGGAGCAAAGGATGTGCCCCGCACCTCCGATCCCACCCTCCTGCACTGCCCATCTACTGCTGACACGGAGAGGCTGCCAAAGCAGAGACAGTGCCCTGCTGTTTGTAAAGCACAGAGCATAAATATGGAGCTCCAAGAGATGAATTAAAGAACATGTGCTATATATTATGCACATTGTTTAAAAACATTTAGAAACCGTCTAGTAATCTAGCTGTAGCAATCCTGTCTGTGCTGCTTTCATGTGGTAGACTGAAATCTGGGCCGTTATCTCCTTTCTTTCCAAGGCCTGTTCTCTAATAATCCTGCTGGAATGCGTAGGGTGCATGAACCTGCTTATTCTGCCTTTTAAGAGGGAACGATTCTTTGCTCTCACCAAAGTTATATCACAGGCTAGTCTTAAGAGAACTGCAGTGCTCCGGTTAAACAAGGTATTTGCAATATGTTTCACCTAGATAACTACATTCCTTGTCCGGAATCCATGAAGACTTTTACTAGATGGCTTTCCTGTGGACTTCTCTTTCACCTGACAGTATATGGAGGCACTCTGGCCTAATGTTTACCAATATTCAGCACCGTAGTTACAATGAACCTCATGGTACTTTCTCATTTAGCGAAAACTTGTAGCAGTGCTGTTATTTCTTTAAGCTTTTCCTACCTTTTCTTGAGGGAGAGAAAAAAAAAAAAAAAGAGAGAAAGCTTAATGTTTGTCTGTAAAAAGTAAAAGCCTAAAGCCTGCTACCTGAGCCCACTAAAGATTCATCTCTTCTTTCCTAACAAGACACTGGTTCTCTTTTACAGCGAATCCCATGAAAGTCCAGCATATTGATCTTGCCATATTTGATCTACGCAATCATTCTGGAGCAGCGGGCTCAGCCCGCAGCCATGTCAATGGCAAATGGGAAGGTTCAAGGCATATGTGCATACATCCTGCTGCATTTACCTCGCTGTCCTCTGAAGAGCCTGCCACCAGTCACAGTTTTCCTAGGTTGCCTAGCATTAGGAGTGGCTTGAAACTTAAGAGCTAGTCTCGAAGCCTCTTCCACCCCCATATGTCTACTAGAATTTTGGAGACTCATGAAACAGTATGGTGCTGTTCTTGAATGGATTCCTGACCCGGTTCAGAAGAGATCCTTGTGGATCCAGCTACACCAAGGACTTTGAAAAACATCAGCTTAAGCTAAGACACAGAAATACTGCCAAATCTTAGCACACATACATGACACCACCTGAGGAGAACTGAACAGCCTTACATGCAATAACTTTAAAGTTTTTCTTTTTTGTTGTTTTATGCAAGGATTTGACTTGAAATAGACGATCAGGGCCAAGTGTGAAGAAACAGACAAAACACAAACGCAGCTTATAAATGCCACAATTATAATCACTAACTGACCCATGCTCCTTCCCTCATCCTGACTTGCCATCTCCTCTCTACAGAGGGCCTTTTCTATTGTTGCAGCTCATACAAGTACTGACAATGTGTATTTATACAGATTCACTCAGATTCTTCATTGCCTCGTGTGCATCTCTCTATTACTTCGTTCACAACTTAAGATAGAGGCATCTATTTAAAATATGCCTAAATAATTTTATACTACACCAAAAAAACAAAAAATGCCTCTTCATGGAATGGTAGAAAGCAGCAGTATACCTGATTTATTGGCTTTGCAGGCTGCAATTTCCCATGACAGATTAGACTGATTTGTCTTTTAGTTGAAAGGCTCAGGCTAAGCTGGATGCTCTCTGGACATGTTCTCAGCAGTGTTTGACTTTGCTGATGTACAGTTCCATGAAGCTCTGATTACTACAGAATTACAGCTCACTGGCATAAAGCATTAGCAAGGGATTTCACTTTTTTTTTTTTTTTCTCCCTCCCCTCCCTCTTACCAGTCATTTGAAAAGGACACGGGAAAAAGAAACATCCTAAAACAAAGTGTGATATAGGAAATACATGCATGTTATTTAAAATGCTGCCAGAAACCTTTACTTTATTTTATCAGAATGCTCTTCCAGGCCTGCTAGTGAACAAATTTGTACTTTTTTTCTGAGTAAGAGAAAACATCATTGAAACAGTCAGGGCTTTGATTTCTTTTTTGAACAACAAAAAATATGCTTGATCCATGGCTATAAGTTGCAGGTTGAGGGAGTCCGTCAAAAAGAAAGTGAAGAGGATCAATATTTTCAAGCGCCAAAACGCAGACCAAACAAAACAGACATGGAATGCAAAGCAACAGCGAGGAGTTGATGAAAGTGCATTGTAATTCACTATGCTCTGCTGCGCAGCCAAACTGCAGAGACCAGACACCCCCTTCGCTTTTCCAAAAGAGGAAAGTGAGATCTGTAACGTTTCTCTTCAGAGCCGCTCCTCGTGAACAGTTTTAAATGACTAAGCCATTACGCCCTTGGCAGCATTTTCCATTCCATGCACCGCTTACTTTTAAAGGCTGCTAGAGCTACTGGTTTGCATTGATGCAGATGTCAAGAGTAGCACAGACTAGCTGGGGAACGAAGAATCAGTTGAATGCTGTAAGACGCTATTTGAATGTTCTAAAGAGAAAATAGAACAAAAATCACAGGACTGAAATGAGCAATATACTGTAATAAATTATCTGCCCATTGGTTTAGATAATTGCATTTTAAGGTGTTACCAAGCCAACCTTAAAAGAATTCTAGATGTTGATGACGGAATAAATTACTCATAAAGCATTGCGAAGTGGGTGATACGGCTAAGTGTTGATACTTTCTCTGAATTTTTACTTTGGAAACTGATGATGTTAAACTCCCTTCAGCAATATAAAGAGGATGTTTTTCTGCTTATAAAGCAGTTATTAAATACAGCTTACAAGTCAGTATCTTCTCATAAATTAACAACTGTGAAAAACAAGCAAATCAAACGTGAACCACAAGGAAATCCACCTCACTCTGTATGCTGAGCTGCCATGGGGGACATTAAGTTGGAGTAGCTCTGCGGGTGATAACGCATCGTGGCTTCCTGACCCATCTTCACCAACCATTTCCATAAGAATTTACCCAGCTTTCCAGCAGTTTGCCAGACTCACACATTTTGGGTCTATTGTCACTGCAGGACCCACAGTAGTTCATTTCTTTCTCAAGCAAAGTTCCTTGCATTACTAACTTCATCAATTTTCAGGTGATTTCCCTGCTCTGCCCCCCAGAAAAAAAAGCCACCAAGTTTGCTTTGACAACATTTTACATTCTCTTCTTTGGACACCATCCACTTAAGCTTCAAGCCAGGAACTGATGCAATAGTTGGTAACCTACAAGCAAACATCCATAAGCACCAACCCTATCTCACACTAACAATGGAAAAAAAAGAAGTTTTTTTTTTAAAAAAAAAAAATCTTTTTAAGTATCAGTAAAATAATCATTATGCTTCTAAGGAAGATGGGCTAGTTAAATCTCAATGCTCTGAATGCTGAATCCCCCAAATTTATATTAGTTACCAGTCCTTTTTTAAGTAAACATCAAAGCAAATTGTATATAATCCAGAAAAGCTCAGAACCTACTTTCACAAGTGATCATCTAAGCTTTGCAGACCAAAAACCCAAAAACCTTCAGACAGGAAGATTAGCTCTGTGCCCCACAGATGCTCTGAGGTTGCCAGAATAAACCAACAGATTCTCTCTATCTATTTTTTCTCACAATGTCCACGAGCAAGGAGACGCGGCCAAAAGGACTGGTATCCAGCCCGACAAAGACGTCTTTCTGCTGCTTCTCTGCTGAAAATGGGCCATTACAGAGAGTAGAGCTTCTGCTATTGCTTGGCTCTCCACAGTCAGTAATGCTACTTGCCACAGAAATCACAGCATCTATAAACGGCAACATAAAGGGAAATGTCACCAAGTACAGAAAAAAAGATAAACACAGCAAATATCAGTCTCTCATTACACATCGTAAACAAAATAAGAACACTAAATAGTGCTGTTCTACTTCTGAGGTTGAGCACAAGCTAATGATACATAGGGAAATATGTTGTCACAGCTCTGAAGTCCCCGGAGGTTTGCGACTACCACACAAAGGGCAACTCTGACAAGCCTTGTACTCAGACATGTCCAGACACAGATTAATGAACGTACGGAGGCCATGAGCTACACTAAGACCTTCGAATGACTAGACTGAGTGTCTTCAGTGGAGTAGAATTCATTAAGCAGACCAAAACAGAACTGGCAGAACAGGAAAGCAATGCCAAAATGGAAGATTTGTCTTGCATTATTGATTGAGGTTCAAGAAACCTGGAATTCAAGTTTAGCCTTTGCAGGATAAGTCTATCCTTTTTGGGTAGTAAAAGGGTAGCTCCACTGATACTTGTTGTATGCTCACAGCAAGCCACATATGTAGCTAAATGCTAAAATTGCCAATCCATTTTTTTAGGACGCTTATTATTTCCTTCAAATAAAAGGATTCAATCCTTAAGACAAGATTTTAACTAAAACAATATACCAAACAGAAAAAATCGAGTTTGTTGAGATACAAGGTTGGTAGAGAAAATAGAGTAATTTCTGTTAAATGGTATCCAGAAAAATAGATAATGACACTCTCCAAAAAACTGTTTTGTATTAGAAACAGTGACAGAATAATGTCATTTGTGACCTTCTTAAAAGTAAATGCATATTCCTCTCTCTATAAATGAATCCAAGCAGAAGCCAAGGATTCAAAACAAGTTACTTAAGCATAGTATTACTTAGTTTGCTTGAAATTTTCCATGGTGCATACATATTCACAAAGAAACCGTTTTAAGTCACCAGGTAATATACTTAGCATTTTAGTGGTTATTTGAGTATTGTATTTTTCATCAACTATCCAATCAGTTCAGTTCTTTAAAGTACAAAAATGCAGTCTTGCACAGGCTTTTCATGACCCCTCAGAGAACAACACGGGCTGAAGACGACTGCGGAACAGCGGAAACGGCTGCTGTGTTCACCGCAGAGCCGCTCGCACATAGAGCACTCATCATCTCAGCATGAGAGAGAGATGTGAGGGACTACGAGATATATGGACTCTGTATTAAAAGTGACATTAGGTTTCCTTTAGTGTAATTAACAGAGATTTTAATTGGTAGAGGATCTTAGCCACACAGCCTCTGACTCTGCCAGCACCTGCTCTGTTTAAGTGCAATCTATGACTAAAGAATTTGTAAAATAGGTCTGTCCACCAAGATTGTTCCCAGCAATTTCTACCATCAGCCTTAACAGTATTATCATGACTAAATGTTGGCATATCAAGGTGATGAGTTTGTGCTCTTTGACTGTTGAAGTGTAATTATTTGCTGACAGGGTAAAGTTGCTTCAGTACTTGAACCATCTTGTTTACAGGGATAACAAGATAATTCACATTTGATTCTTTACTAATTGACTTGACTAAGAGACACAGAGGGCTGAATTAGAAGTTACTGTGCTTAAGGAGATGTCCTATGAAATCAAATCCTTCCCTAAGCGAACCTTGAAACGACAGAAAATCGTTTTGGTATCTGCCAATATCATACCAGACCTAACAGTGACTGAACCAAACAGGATTTAGCAAAATTTGCAAGCATAAATAAAGCCATGAATGACCCTACAATTTTATAACTACAATGTTCTATGTTAAATGCTTTGTACTGCAAGTAATAGCATGCTTTATTTATTTTTTTACTCATTCTCAGTCTCACTTAAGTAAGCTGCTGTCACAAGGCTTCAGAGAAAAAGGATTTGCAAGTGCCAGGCTCAGCAGGGTCTGCTGGGTTCAGCTGGAATGGGCAGGCCAGCGGGCAAGCATCAGAGCTTGCCCTGGCTGGTAACAACCTGGCAAGAGGGGAAGAGGCAGATCCCCTTGCAACTATAGCGAGAAAAAAAAAAAAAAAAAAAAAAAAAAAAGACAAAGCAAAATAAGAAATCTCAGACCACCACACTTAGAAGTTTTATTATAAGATGCTCAGAAATGATGATAGAAGTATTAAACTTTCTAATCTGCAACTTCAGATGAAAGCCAAGCACAGAACACAGGTCCTGAGCTGGAATAAGCACACAACAGTTGGGCTCGCTACAGGAGCAGCACAGTAATTGAAGCCAGCTTTAAAAGCTGGAAGTTTCATTTTGTGAATTCCACATTTCAAGAAACCACAAGGATCATTTGCATTTTTGACTGATAGCTTAAAAACTAGCTTCATTTTTTAGTTAGATCCCTTAAACACAAACAACTCTTGTTATACTAAAACATTTATTTCAAATTCTTTTTTGCTAAAGAATCACTTGAGCACTGCCCATTTGCTCAGTCCCATTAACACACAACTTAGGGAAAGGTATTTTTACTACCAAACAAGACCAAATCCTCACAAAAGGGGAAGGCAGGCAGCAAATATTCATGTACAGAAGGACATTAAAAAAATAAAAGAAAATGTGCCAAATGCACTCAGCATGTGGAACATACCAGCTGCACCTCACTAATCCAGAGCTGATCCGTACGGAGAAGCACAAATCCACTCACCCGGCAGGCTGGGTGCCATTTTATTGCCAGGAATTGAAAACAAAATGGAATCAAATATCTACTCACAGTCCTGGCTAGTAACAATTTCATTGGGGTCTGATAAAACAATGAGACCTTAATGAAGGCTTTGATTCAACCACAGAGAATTAAACTGAATATCAGAAGTTTCCAGAAAAACATCTGATTACTATGGCCACATTTCTGTACGATGTACAGCCACGGCCCTAGACCCAGGTCCCCAGCTTCCTGACTGCCTCCACGCGAGCCGAGAACTGCACGTGTCACTAAGAGCCCCGGACGCTTCTTGGCGTGGCAAGAGCAGCGCTGAGCTAAGCTGCACCGTGCCCCCGTGCTCTGCCTGCACTGCTGGCAGCTCCAGGATGGCACCGAGAGCACTGTCCTTTCTGGCCTTCTCTCTGTGGTAGTATTCACTGCCAGCGGAGGCAGGTCAGAAACACGTATCTCCTACTCGCCAATAACTTCTGCTCAAATATTTTTCAGTATGAATTACACTGCATTCTGCAGTCTCTTGGGTGTAGTGCAGCTTTGGTACTAGTTTAGCACAACTCTGGCAAACAAAATCCTAACCACTATCAAAAGACTAAACGCATCACTGGTTGTTCTGCTGGTAAAATACTACTACCAGAAATGCACTTCCAGATAAACTGGAAAAAAAAAATACAAAAATCATCATATGTAAAATAATTATATGCATTGGGTCAAAGCTATACTAGATAGTATTGTAGGTAGGTTTTTTTTTTGTTGCTTTTTGTTTATGGCCCTTTGATCAATACATGAGCACTTGCAAACACCCAGGTTTAAAAAAAAAAAGCTTAATGCAGCTATTGCTTTCAAAGTTCAGTGATGATCAAATTGCCCTGGGATGGCTGGGTGCTTAAGAATCAATTGCTCTGGTAATTTAAAGATATGGCTTATTTATTAATATTAGATGGAAATTACACTGGACTATTCACCCAGGTCTTAGTGTATATCTAGAAAAAGACCTGTTTTCACTGTGTTGTTATAACCCGGGTGAGGGGGCAGATTTCAGTGTCTTGAAGACAGGACTGTTCATTGTCCTTGCTGGCTCGTGCATTAGCTGGTCCCTATTTTGGCTCACTCCTGGGGAAAACACGCACTTCAGCATAAAACCTCACAGGGAGGGCCTTTCTATTTAGCATAGCTCTATCTAGTGGCCGATTCATTCAAATGCACCTGGTAGTCAGGAGAACCAAAACATAACGCTTGATGAGACCCAAGGTCTCAGGAAAGTAATATTTTTATTTTGATCTACTTATATCCACCTTGCAAAGTCTGAAAACACATCTGGAAATACTGCACTACTAACTAAAGTCCTCTCTACATGTACACATGAACATGATTCCATTTATCTGGGAGAGGCTTAATGAAATACTGCACATTCAGACAGCAATTAAATGATCAATGCTCTAATAATTTTTGTTTTGCTAATATGTACATCATTTAAACTACAACAATCCTGCTGTACATCTCAGGACAGTAAATAAAAATAACAATGTGATAGCAATGCAACTGATGAAAATAGTCATGTCAGATGCATATGGCCAGCACCAAAATAAAATGTGTAATTTTAAACACTGCTTAAGGTTAAGTCCACAAAGTGGATCCATTAAATTAGCTTTGAATGTTATATAACTTTTTTTTTTCTAGAAAGCAAGACAAGCACCTCTCCTTTAGCAGCACTGAGACACACAAATGGAGGGTTTGCAGTAATGAGGTTTCATGCTGATGAGAAGAGTATGAAATATGAGAATATTTTACCTTATTCACATGAAAGTAACCTGAAATGCAAAACAGTGATCTGATCATTGTAAATATCTCCCTCTCCCACATTTACATTCCATGAAAATTTGTAATTTCTATTCTCTTTTCAGAAAAGAAATCCAAAATGGCACTCATCCTTACTGACTTGTGTTTGTGCTTACATTTAGGTATCTCTGCTGCACACTTTGCCTTTTCCCCATACTAACGCTTTCCTAGAGTAAAAGCCTAAGTTATAACAAAGAGATAACACAGTTCTCCCTCAGCGCTAAAAGAAATTATTTTACATCATTGTAACTGAAATTGAAGTGTTACAGGTGGGTGAATGCCAGAAATTACATTAGGGTTTTGAGTTTTTCTAACTACTAAGGCTTTAATGATCAAATTTATCTAGTCCATGGTCTGGAATAGGACACTAACGACTAGTGTAGAGGACAAGCCACTTTTAACACAGTGAGTCACTTCCCTGCACTGGAATAGGATACACAACCAGAACACTAAATCTCCATTTAAAGCTCCCAACCACTTCCTTCCCTGAGCATACAGGCAGGTCACGAGAGGTGAGACAAAGCGCCAAGAAGCAGAGCTAAGATCTCCCTGGTCACTGTGATCATGGCTCTGTGCAGGGGGAAAACAAGCAAGCAAACAAAAACTTCTAGGTGCAAGTAGTGCAACACGGAGCCTGGCCACCCTGGTCATGCCACAGCACTCGAGATTCACCAGGAGGAGACCCACAAGCAGCAACTGGTCAATGACAGCACTGCTATCTGAAACAAACGAAGTGCCCTGTCACTTGATGCCAAGCTCTTTCCAGAAAGTGTTTGTATTTCTCTGGAGAATTAACATTGTCAGAGATAAAAGGCTGAAAAATGGTATCCGGGACCTTCCTGAACAGCCAGACTTGTTAGTGTTTGGAAAAGATGTGTCATGAGGCCATTTTGTCCACAATCAACACTCACAGCTACTAACTTAGGAGAACACAGGGACTCACCACATTAACTCCTCAAGTCAGAACTAGGCATGATAAACAACCACCAAAGCTTCTATGTGCTCAAGGAACCAGAAGCATACGCAATTTGTAAGGAAGGCTCCACAAAAACACTGCAGCTAAATGAGAACCAAGAACTAAAGCAAAGTTCAATGACAAGATTAAAAGATTCTCAACTTGAGATACTGAATTCAAGAAATCTTACCCAAACAAAAGCCTGTTTCCCAAACGAAGCAGCTCAGGCTGGCTGCCATGCTTTCCCACAACTTGTCCTTAGGCTGCCAAAGTGCTCGGTGCAGGACCCTGTGCACACTAGAAGTCAATGGTATCGTTTCACATTAACCCCCTCCCCTGAAGTCTGTGAAATACCCTGATATACCAAATACCTCTGGCTCAGAAAGCCCCGCTTCGAGGATCACTAGACAGGAGAGAGCTCGGAGCGGGACTCACTGCATCCTCAGCCTGCTCCTACGGCATTCCCCAGACTGCGCTATTACAGCACTGGGTAAGGCAGACCCTGGCCTGACCCAGCACAGCTGCTCTTATTCTCACATGTTCTCGTGCTTACCTAGGATATAAGAGGACATAAAATGGAAAAAGCTTGTCAACCTGTGAGCAATATGCCCCATTCCCACCTGGCATTTTAGATCTTTAATTCTCTGAGCAAATTTGTGTCCATAATTGAAAAATATCTTCGGGAATCAAACTTCAGTAAAACCTAGTTACAATGCTAAGCGATTAGGATGTAATTTCAAAAGAGCATACCCTGGGCTATGAGCACTGATCCAGCTAATCACATGCTGATTAAATCTTTTTATGAGCTTTGGAATTTACCCTTTGCTCTTCAGTTCCAAACAGACCAAAGATTTCATTTTTATACAAACATAACATAAAAAACCCTACCAAAAATGTAACACTGGAAAAAGATACTACTACCTAACGTGGCCTCCAAGGCAAAGATCTAATACATTTCTAAATGAACGAAAACAGAAGTAAATGATTTATTGCTGAATTATATTAGCAATAAACCTGACACTGTGCATCAGAATCAAGAGAGAAGGAACCTCTGCCCCACATCCCAGTCAGTGGTAGCTGAACTAACTTACTTCACCTCTTTCTGTGAAGAATGTTTCTAAGGCATGACCTAGGACAGAAAGATTGGGTGGAGAGAAATCAAAAACAGCTATGAACTCTGGAAAATAAAGAAGGAAAAACATTTAACTTAATACCTATTCTATGAAAAAAATACAAATGGTACATTCAGTAGAGCTTAGTGGCCCCTGCTTGCTTTCCCTGGCAAAGGTTTAAGCCATACAGCTATTAATCACATGAAAGCAGATATTAAAGGAATATTAATCCATACCAGCTGTTACATCTTTTACTCTGCTATTATTAGAGATTAATCTTTATACAACAAGGCTGCCTTTACATGTCATTTCCAAGAGGACATCATACAAGCTGATATTGTTTTACAACACGTGCATTAAGGAACATAAAGTAGGAGATAATGACTACACAGTAAAGTTACATTCATCCTCATCCTTCCTATCTAAGGCACTTAAGTTTAGAAGAAACACTATCTCTGCAGTCAGTTAATTAGTTGTTCTTTATTGTCACTGTAGAAAAAATGCTTTTATAGCATTGCTATTTACTTAAAAAGAAAAAATACATTATTTTAGTATTCTCTTATGGAAAGCTCAAGGCCATGTAATTTGCTGCATCTAGCAGCACAGAATGAATCCAATTAAAACATTTCATGTGATCTAATTTATGGACTGCAGTGAAGAATATTTAGGACTGCAAGAGCATTTTTAACAAAACAATCAACCCTGTGAGCATAGTATGCCCTAATACAGTATTAAAACCCTGCTGGTGAACCAGGTTTACACAGAAGTAACAGCTTTTACTGCTGGACATATTTCATAGCTCAGTGAACATTCAAACCCTTGAGAAAGTTCTGTTGGATCACTTGTTGATGAAATGTTAATCAAAAATATAAAAACTATTATATTGTTCTGTAAAAGTGGAATTACTGGCAAAAAAAAAGGCCAGCAATATCCATTAAAGACTATGAGACTACCATTAGAAATAAGCTTCTAATCAGTTTCTTGAGTTTTGGATGAGACTGAAAGTGCTATGGGCAATACAAGCTACACTAGGGAAATGAGTTGTCATAGTTACAGAAAATCTCTCTGTATCTGCACTCTCTATATCTGCAGTTTCCTCATTTTGTTAAAGGTAATGCAGAATCTGCTTCTTCTCTAATTATATGACAATTGTTCATCAGGGAACCTTTGGTTTTTTACTCTTTTGGACTTCTAATCTTTCTAACCGATGACATAAGCATTAATTTTACAGGACAACGTAAATTGTGCAGAAGCTCTTTAGCCCAGGATTTCATGATGTACTGTTCTCGCACTCTTTGCGCACAACCTTTGGGGCCGCTGCCCTTTCATATTCCCTAATTTCCAAGGGTTCCTCAGAATGTCCCTGAACTTTCCTGGGAAACCTGCTCGGTTGCAACATGTCAGCTGCCTCTTCCACAACCCTCCCTGAACCTGGCTCTGCTCTGACAGGCTGCCACATACAGCGGCCTTTCAGGTCTCTGCTATCTAAGTCCTTTCCTGGCCCAGTTACAGAGCTGTGCTACATTCAAAGGCTGAAATTAAAAAGTCCCAGAAAGGTTCTACTGAGTGATGGCTGGAACTGGGCATAATTAGAGGTGGAGAGCAGCAAGTACCCTGACCTACTACATACTTCACTACAACATCAACTTACCTCCTGTCACTACTTGAGACATGAAGCGAAACTCCTCTAGTGGAATTGCTTTTCCTTGTTTTACCCATACTAAATTTCATATGAAAGCAAAGAGATAGGCATGTAAGTGGTATCAGGTAAATGTACATCCAGTGATGGAGCTTAGCCACATTAGAGGAGGAATACTTGGAGCTGAGAAATGGGCAGTGAGGCACAGCTCTGATTCAGAGGCATCTGAATTCACCATCTGACATGAGTGCATTTAAACAGCTAGCAAGAACATGATCAAATTGTTGAGAAATAAACATGACTGTAATTCACAGATAGATTCTGACATTTGGTAGCCCTTTTATGAATTCTGAGAAAAGGTTTTGTTCTCATCCATTCAAGTACCAGTCTTAGTTCCCCCTTAATCACAGGGACAAGTTTGTTAGGGAACATTTCAAAAATATCCTCCCCTAAAACTGAAGATTCTGCTCATGTGCAATATTAAAGAGGACATTTCTCCCCTGCTCCCTTTTGCAGCTTCTCCCTTATCTAACACTAGAGAAAGTTCATACTAAAGCCATGCTTTCGCTGATACAGCTAACACAAGGAACATCACAGGAACAATTCCTATTACTCCTGCCATTGCAATCTGCCAACCTATATTAGCCCAACAATTTGAGCTGGACAGAAACTCTCCCTCTTGCCCTAACCTCCTGCAATAGGTTATTAAGACATCGTATTTCCGAGTAGTCCCTCTGTACAAAGAATTTACTTGTTGCTTAAATTCAGAAAGGGGTAGAAGTTAATAGATACATGCATGATTGCTATGAGTTGGACACGAGGCCAAGTCTACAGAGAGATTTGCAACTCATAATACACTTATTCAGCTGGAAAGACTGCACTTGCTGTAAACCTGTAAGCTGTGGGTCTCATGCAGTGTTTGCACATGCAGATGCTCTATGATATATGCATCCTCCTTATAAAGTAACAGCTACAATTTGAAGTATTTACCAAAATATTTTGGGTTCAAACACACTGACGAATGCCAATAAACTCTAGCAAAACTTATCACATTCGCACTGAAGAAGCCATGACGCTATTTCTGACTTTTGAGGAACAGTGGGTGTACACAGGGAGCATTTTACTCAGAGGTGCATGAGCTACTCAGCTACTCAGTGCAGGAAACGTTATCTGTGGTTCCAGGCTGACACCTGATCTTGAACTGGGAGCTTGTGCCCGGTGGCAGCCTCCACACCATGACAGGGATCACACAGCCCCTGCCGTCTGCGCTCACCATCTGCTGCTCGAGGGTGGATGAGGAGCTGCCTCGTGGAGAGGGCTGCCCACAGCCTTGCTGCGCCGCGGGACTCGTACCTGCAACACACACTTGGCTCTTGGCCAGCAACTTCTGACAATCCTGACAGAAAACTGACTCCTAAAAACCACGTCTTACTATGTCTTACTTGAGAAATTTACAGGACACCAAGAAAAGTGTCGTGGATTCTCCTGCAACAAGCATTTAATTTGCCCTGTATTTCAAATCTATAAATCCTCTACTGTATTGATACTCTTTATGTGGATGGTATGTCACAGCAAAAAAAAAAAAAAAAAAAAAAAAAAAAAAAAAAAACCTTATAATTGACTTGGCCAATTGCACATCCAATTGCACATTGCTGAGAGGGTTAAGGGATTTGTTTCCAACTCCTTTGTCATCAACCGCTACTGTCTAAGAACTCTCTAATTATTGCAGAAGGTTTTCGCAACGCTTTTGCCTAGCTTATCGAAGGACGTTAAGATACCAAACCAACATGGAACTGATTCTGTGTTGACTCGGTGAGGCATGTGAAATAAATCATAAGATTAAAAGCTGTAACCAACATAAAGGGATTTTATACTAAGGTTTTCATTAACAATGAGACAAATTAAAACAGTAATTTACTTAAAGTGGAAACCAAAATAATCTTTCTGTCTAAATTCTGGGTTTTAAATCCAAGAGAGCGCACCATCTCACCCCTCATTTCTCCAGTTTGTTAGGTCATTTGCAAAATATATGACAAACTATTTGCCTTAGTCTGAAGGTCCAAGAGTCCTTGCGTCTTTGAAACCCCTGTAAGAGTTTCTAATAGATCATTGAAGAATATTGTATTTCTTAAAAATATTTTAAAAGATACTTTCTATAATAGTGCTGTTGAGATTTTCAAAATTATCTAATGTATTTAAATACAAATATTAATTTTTTCTTTAATCATCTCGACATTTCTGGTATTTCGTGTACCACATTTGATAGCCACACTGTGAGCAATAAAGCATGTACAATAAAATTATCTCAACTGAAGTTTTAACCTGAGCATCTAGAAGGCCACTTTGTATATCCTTCTATACAAAACTGCACAGCACTCAAGGTGAATTTTTCATTCAAAATCTGTATGTTTAGCTACGTCACAGCTTGAACCATTTCCTATCTAGGTTTTACCAACATATTCCAAAAGTACTAAATCCTTGAAAGACACATGCACTCACACAGTTTCAAGCCCTGTTTCCAACTGTATGAGCTCTATCACTAACAAAAGGTTATATTTAATGCAAAACAAACTCCCAAACTACACTTAGATTTCTTGCCTTGAGAAATCCAGGCTCTCAGGTGAAATCACTTCTGCTTCCCCCTATGCAGCCAGGGCACGTGCCAACAGCTATTTAAGCAGAATGTACCACTGAGTAGAAGTACCACTTCCAGCTTACTGTATATGCTGCAATTTAAATTCCATAAATTCCATAAACTATCTTTTATCAACTCTGGAAATAATATTTTTCTCACGAAAGGTACGACTTGCGTTTCTAAAATGAACATTAATGCAAAAAAATAGACAGTCACTAAAAGAATTAGGAAGACAAGTAAGCTACAAAGGAAATGTCAGCTCTTAAAACAAATTATCTCAGATCATAAATTGAACTTCATCATGAAAAACAAAATCTGCATTGTGTTCTTTCTACCTTCAGTTGACTAGACTTGTCCTGGGTGATTAGTGGAACCAGATTAGACAATTTTCATCTAGGTTTATTATTCTGACTCTATTCCAATCAGGGAATAAAATTCTGTGTGCTTTGCAATTCAAGATAGGCTTGGGGATATTAAAACAACAACAACAGGCTTACTGCACCTGGGGCACTATGCATGCATTATGGATTTCCTATTCCAATTTTTCACGTTTAAGTTAACCTGGATATTAAAAAAAGGCATTTTAAAGGAAAAGCAATTCTCTAGCACTTCCTTCCTACGTTGTTCTCTGTATTAGTCAATAAATACTGCTAATATTATCAGTCAATTACTGTTAGCTTTGAAAAGCCAATTGGATGATGAAGCAAGCCATATGCAGCTGTTCTGGAGAGTGACAGCTTTCCTGGGTGACAGTCTGGCTTTTCTCTCTGCTCAGACACAGCCATGGGGCATCTTAAGAAGAAACAGTGCAAGTCAAGTTGCACGAAGTAACGCTGCTGTGAAGTATTATTTGACATTCTGATATCCTCTGTTCTTTTTATAGCTATAAGCAGAGAACAGAGCCCCAGGCAAGTGCTTCAGTCTCCTGTTTTTCTTCTTAGTGTTCTGACTACAGATCTTGGCACAAGGACTGCAGATCTTGTTTCTTCTTCTAGCACACCCCAGCTGCACTATGGCCCGTAATGCTGGTAGCACATGCAACTACATCATCTCTCTAGTAGAGAAAAAGGCCAGGGTGCTAGCTACTATCAAAATTAAAAACAACAAAACAAAACAAAAAACACCTTATATGATTTTACCAGTGCTTACAGTTTGCTTGCTGATGGCCATGATCATTAATCTCTGCTGAGGTTCTTTACTAGAACATGAGTCTCTAGCACTGTAAGCACCACCAGAAATTAGAAATAAGAGGTTGAAGGCTGGCGGGGAAGGTATTTCTCATTATTTGAATGGAGTCAGACTAAAAAAAAAGGTCAGTAGAACTGGAATCTAAGTAATTCTGAGCTCAGCTTAGTCCATATTTGCTCCAAATGAATTCATTAATTTTAAATTCCTAATATGCACCTTCTATTTTCAAATGACATTAACAGAGTGAGGTTGGCATGAGGTGATTCCTTTATGATGGCTTTACCTCCCTCTGAATTTTAATTTATATGTTGCACAGCACATGACCTAACCACAAAAATAATTTCTGGTAGACTATGGCTGCTTGAGTGTCCAGTGAATCACAACAAAATTCTTTAAACATCCTATCAATCTTCTCATTGCTTGCATCTGAATTTGGCATGAACACTAAGTATAATTAGTCATCAAAATACGATTTTCACTATAGATAGAAATCATTATAATCTAACTCTGGTGATATTTATTCCCAAGACCCTTAAGACACAGAGTACACCTGGAAGAACTCTCATAATGGAAATAAGATTCACTGCCAGAACCATTGCACATGACAGGTACCTTTGAGACTTACAGGACAACAGAGGGAGAGAATCATTCTTACTTATAATCATATCAGCTGTTAAAAATACAAAGCCAACCATTTCCATTGATCATACCAGTTGGGTGATTGCAGACTTACCCTTTGTGATCCAGATGCTGAGCCCTTAAATGAGGTACGTTTGAAGGAGCCACTCATCCTCCGTAAGGAACCTGTGAATTTTCCTCCTCTTCCTTTCTTAATCCCCTGGCCCTTCCCCTCCATAAGGGATCTAGCACCTCACCACCACAGAAAACTCTTATTTTTATCATACAGCCTGAGCAGCTTCTACTGAAGCCAACAATCTTTTAGTTACAGCTTAAATAAATAAAAAGGAGACAGACTGATGCATAAAACAAAATCGAAGGCAAGTATACGAGACTTCTGTTCTGATGTGCACCCTGTCACAAGTATTACCAGCCAGCTAGACAAGTAGAAAAACAAGGCAATACACTGATACAAACTGCTGTCCCCCTCCCTCTTCTCCATCGACTCTATAATCAGGCTTAATGCACACAGCTTTTGCAAGCTATGGTTTTTAATGGACAGAGATTTAATAAATGGTGATTGAAGGTAAATCTACTTTAGAAGCAGCAGCCTGAAAGGTTTTTATTCGTGCAAAGCACAGGGCGGTCAGATGGAAATTATTCTGGTATCAGTAGAAAGGCACATGAAAAGAGCAGATGGTCCTCAGCAGACTAGGGGCTAGAGGCTTGCTGGAAAGTTGAAGGGTCGCTGCTCGCGGAGAGCAGGGATCAGCGTTTCAGAGAGTAGCAGCACACAGGATGACTTGCAAGTTTGGTCCTAAGCTAGAAACAGCAGTTAGGGCAAATCAAAGTATGCTCTGTATTATCTTCATGAATTCTCCCAATCATCCCAATTCATCCTTTTTGTACCATTCTGCCTCAATATACAGAGTGAAAGCAGAAGGAGACAGAAGGGAATAAACAAAAATTAAGAAAGAGACCAGGTGCCTGAGAAGGACAATGATTTTGTTTTTGACTAGAAAATATTAGCCAGAAGAAGGTTAAGATTAGGCTAAGAACAAAAACTGAATGCATTGTGCTTGGTGCTACATAAATGCAGGTCTAAAAGCACTTAACTTCAAAACAGTCATAATTAGTTAGGTTTTTCTACCATAACATCCAGAGAAGCAAGCTGGCAAGCAAATCCATTTGCACCTTCAAAAGGAATTTTCCTGCTTAAGGTCATGAATGTACACCAGGACCTTGTGAAGTCACTGCGGGGCTGTGAGTTATCTATTACTTCAAATCCTTCCCATCTTTTACTGTTACCTGAAGATAAACCCGCTACCCTCTGAAACTGGAAACAAAGGAATTGTCAAAATCACTCTTCGACATGACTTAATCCTATTTATCTTTTATGCGCTCCTTTTGCAAGTTGGCTAACTTCAGAGGACTAGTTTAAGCATTTAATGTATTTTTAACTCTTAAAAAACCCAACCACCTCCTATCTCTTTTTGTGCCACTGTAGTACATACTAAAATACTGCAGGAAATGAGCCTATGTTTTAATGGTTTTGCACAATAACCTCAGAAACATGTAACAAAGAGCCAACTGGAGAACACTTTGTTAAAGGAAAGGAGCAAAACATTTCCTGGTACAGATGAAATGCTTTGCTTTCCAAATCAGATAATCTTGCAGCAGTAGATTCAGTTTTGAAAGAACTATAAGAAAACAAAACTATAAACACACGCTCGTTCTGGAGCCTCCTGTACCTCTTCAAGCAACAATAACAAAGTGTTTGGTGTTAACAGTTTGAAGAACTACTACTGTCTGCTTGCTCAGGCTTCTTAGGGTGTCAGAGGAGCGCTGCGACGGCGCTTCCCCCATTACTCACACAGGGCGTTTTGCAGCCCTGGCCACCTCCACACCCCTACGCGTTCACCGATGGTGACGCAGGCCGATCAAAGCCATAGCACATGACTTGTGTCATGAACCGAAAGCTATGAAATAACTGCTAGGTCTCATTACCAGGAAAAGCAAAAACAAATGTCCCACAGCACCACAGACCCTTTCAACCTCAACCATTCTGTGAGTCTGAAAATCTAATATCTTTAGGGGGGGAAAAAAAAAAAATCACCATTTCCCACTCCCGCCCCCTAATTGTAGAGTGAGCCTTCTTACTAAAAACTAAGGATTTAGGTTTACTTTTTTTTTGGGGGGGCCTCTCCATTTTTGCTGCACAAAAGAACAAAGAAGAAAGGGAGAAAAAGAAAAAAGGGAGGGAGAATCTAATGACAAAAAATACTATATTTATCAATATAACTACCAGAGCAGGTGGTGATAATAATGATAATGCTCCAGAGCAGAGTAGTACAACAGTACCAAGTCAGAAAGACGTTGAGGTTCAGACACACAAACAACTAGTTTTATAATAAGTTCTACTACAGCTGGTGCTTGAAGCACTCAATGCAGGTGCCATTTCGTTTTAGAACCAGTAGTTGTAGCAAGAGCTACGGTTGAATACTTGCTGACATTAGGTACAGAATACAGAACTGTTTTTTCACATTACACCCTGCATTATAATTTCTGGTCTTACTAGTAACCTCAGGAAGACCTGAAGGATGGATGATTTCCAGGAGATATGAAGTTACAGAGGAAAATCAAAATTAAATGAACCAAGGAAAAGAATCCAAAGCTATGCATCCCTAAGCACAAAGCACAGAGGTTTCACATTTTCAGGTTCTGAAGAAAACAACACACTTTATAAAACCATGTGCTCTTTTTCCTTGGAAGTACAATATTTTTCCAGGCAAAGTACCTTTGTTATTTGCAAAAAGCTTTAGAATTTTGCAATACAGAGCTTGACATCTTCCTTCGCTCTGAGCAGCTGCAACTCAAGCCACAAAGAGCTTTTGGGGAACCGAACCCTGCATTGACAGAACTCTATTTAAAATGTGCTCAGGGAAATTGATAACAGGAGCACCATGCTTTCAGTTCCCTTTGACAGCTTACACTACAGCTCTACACTTTGACACATTACCCCTCTTACAGCTTTTAGCCATTACATACTTCGACAACTCCTCTTTCTTTTGTTTCTTTCCCTAAAAGGATGCACAGAAAGGACATTGCTCAGTGCTGATGACCTACCATGGGAATGAGCACAGTGTAGGTTGCTGGGCACCAATGTCTGCTAGGTTTTTGCTGAAGAAAGTTGGAGTCCTTTTCTGTAAACTACATATTCTCAAGGCAATGCTGTATCAACCTAGGGAAAAAAGCAGATTTGGATTAAAATTGTCACAATTTACATAACAGAACTCAGTATATAATTGACTTGTGACATCCATAGAAAAGAAAATCCATTTAGGTTCAGGCTTAACACTTAAAAAGCTAAGAGGAAGGCTGTAGACTACTTCATGGTATTTTTCCTTCAGCTTTTTCTGATTATCCCTCTCAAGAGTCCTCTTATTTAGCAACCATCTCTCTCCTCCTTTTGCAAAGAGAAAGCCAATTTAGTGTCAAATTAAGTGGATTATGGGACAGAGATAGAATAGAAAAGGTCAAGGGGCTGGCCTCTTTCCAGTGGTGGCCACCGACAGAACTAGAGGAAACAGCCACAAACTGAAACAACAGAAGTTCCACAGGAACTTAAGGAAAAATTTATTAGCAGTGAGGGTGACAGAGCGCTGGAACAGGCTGCCCAGAGAGTCTCCTTCTCTGGAGATCTTCCAAACCCCCTTGGACGCAGTCCTGTGCCACGTGCTCTAGGTGACCCTGCGTGTGCAGGGGGGTTGGACTAGATGACCTCTAGAGGTCCCTTCCAACCTTAAACATCCTATGATTCTATGATTACCTCTGCTTATGTCAGTGAGCCAATGAATTGGTACTTGCATTGCCAACTAATTGCTCACATATTGGAAATAGTCAAAATACTAAATTTAAACAACAAAACTCATTTCAGTAACCTCACTTTCAAAATCTGCCTACTGAGCATGACCTGGAGGCTTTTAGCAGTTTTCTTTGTCATCCTGCCCTCCAAGACAAAGTCAGCTTCTCTAAATTCATAGAATCACAGAAAAACACAGGTTGGAACAACTTTTGGAGTCCACCCATTCCAACCCTCCACTCAAAGCACAGCTAACTTCAAAGGGAGGTCAGGTTGTTCAGGGCTTTGTCCTGATGAATGCTAAAAATCTCTAAGGAGAGAGACTCCAGTTTCTCCGGCCAGGCTGCTCCAGTGTTTAATGATTCCCATTGTGAGGAATATTGTCCTTACATGCACCTAAACCTTCTCAGCCACCATCTTTTCTCTATGCACTTTTGATAAGAGTCTTACTATCTTCCCTATAAAACACTTTTTTTTAGTGGTAAAGACTGAAACTAGATTCATGCTCAGCCTTCCCCTCTTCAGAGGGGGCAAAGGTACCTTTTACAGCCTCTGCCTGTAGATCAGCTGCTCCCACACCCTCATTATCCTAATGCCCCCCTGCTGAACACTCTCTAGTTTTTCTGTCTCTCCTCTGTACTGGGGGCCCCAAAATAGATCACCATACTCCAGATACCGTGTCACGAGTACTAAGCAGAGGAGAGAAACCATTTCCTTCTCGCTAATGCACCAAGGGCAGTTTCACCCTTACAAGGGCTCCCCGCCGACTCATCTTCGCCTTGCCATTCACCAGGGCCCCATGTGCTCTTCTGACGAGCAGCCCCAGCCTGCACTGACACACGGGCTCTGCATCTCAGTTAAATTTATCAAGCTTGATGTGCTATGTTCACAGGCTACATGTTTTCAAACAGTAGCACAATTGCCTCCAGTTAACATAAGTGGCCAAGAGCTCATTTTTAATCTAATTTAAAAAGCTGAATGAGCTCTTTGATTTCTTTTCTTGGTTTTAGTACCCAAGATTTTAGTATGTATTCTTATAGCACTTTTCATCTCAAGACTCAAATAGCTAACAACGTTAGGCTAAACTTCAACACCCTTAGAAGCAAGGAGGCATTCTCATACGTGTAACAAATAAAGTAAGGGAGCAATTGATGCTCAAAGAAGCTGAATTACTTGTTTACATCCATGTGATACAAAAAGCAGAGGGCCTCCAGACCAACATTCTGTGTCTCTGTGTGTGTGCATACACGTGCAGCACTGATGGCAGTGTTGATTAGCAGGGAAAAAAAAAAAAAAAACTACAGGGCAGCTCCCAGCTTTGTGCTGGATCACGTATTTCCTCATCCCTTAATTACACATGTATTGCTAATGGCAAATGGAGACCACATTTGAGATAAGGATTAGATAACACCTGCCATAAAAAGGCCCATACTTTGCACATCAGAATCATTTTTATCTGGGCTCTTTCTTCATAAACATTATCCCACCTAACGAGTAACAGAAAGCTAATCCAGCATTTTACAGTTGAGGACTGGTATAGTTGGTTCAAGTTCAAATATTGATAAGGAACACACTAATTCTGATTGCTCAGCTCAACAGCTCCTGCCCCAATTCCATGAAATCCTGAACCAGCAACTCCTACAAAAGCAAATGAGAGCTGCAGCACTTAATTCAGATTCTTGTTGCCTCAAATGACTTTTCAAAACAGAAGCAGATAAAGGCCCCTAAGCAGCACGTAAGGCTTATTTTCGCTCAGTGTGCATTTGTGAGGAACTGGACCTCAGGTAATAGGTATTTTTGAAAATCAAGGCCTAGATAACTTGCTGCATGCCAGTGCCTCATGTACGGTAATTTACTCCTTATGCAAAGGCTCTACTAATAGTATGAGAGAGCTAGTAAAATATTATTTCTGTTCTAGAAAAGGGCAAACTGAAAACAGGACAGTGCCCCCTCCTCCCCACTGCATCACATGTTTGAGGTCTAAAAATATCTTTATGACAAAGATAAAGAAAAAAGGCTATTGTATATACATTAAACTGCACAACTGTTTTAGTGACACTGAAACTGAGCAAGTAAAGCCTTATAACAACAGTGCTCTGGTTCAGTTTGAATGCTGAACATAGATGTTAAATCACCACAGATAATTTACTAACCTACACAGGCCTTTACTTGTCATAAATCCCTATTTTACTCTGTGCAAAACCTGAAAAAAAATAAAATAAAATAAAGATGCTATATTATTTTGGTTTTATTTTTTAGAAGGACAACTTTCCATCACTCTGGGCTTTTAGACACTCTGATGAATTATAATTTACTTCGATACTTTAATAAATTTAAAATTAAATGTATGGTTCAAATTGTTTTGTGAGTAAAATAAGGGGAAAAGATAACCTGAAATTCTTTATGTATAATCTACTTGCAGCTTCAACTTTTCTATGAAGAATACATATTTATATGTACAGAACAATATCTATTTATATAAATAGATAGCGAAATGGAATAGTGGAAAGAAACCCACTCTCCACAACCCTTCTGCAATCAGTTGCTGCTGAATTTGCCTGTTAACAGCTCCTATTGTTCCACGCTAAACAGGAAATATTAGCGTCATTACTGCTGCAAAGAACTAAAGCCAGAAGGAAGCGCCAAGAATCCACGGCCTTGCGCGGATGGGAAGGCCACGGGGGTCCCGTGCCTGTGTGCAGGGCAGGGCTGCTCTCGGCAGCAGGGCCGCTGCTCGGGGCCCTCCTTCCAAGCATGGTTCATGTCAGGAGACCAGACTATCACACACCAGAGCCACACGCATCAATTAGCCACGGCTGCACAATTTTAAACCCAAAAGGTGTTTTGATAGAGACTTGAATGAGCGAAGAATTTCACGGCAAAAGCACTAGAGTTTCGTTTTTCCTTTAAACTAAACAAAAATATCACAAACTTGTTACATGCCTTTTTCAGCTCTGAAACAAAGTAGTTTATTTCTGCTTCAAGACAGGATGTAGAACTGGTGACAAAACCTTCCTCCCTACATAGGTAAACAAGGGAGATTGGAGCAGCAGGTGAGCTGGAAATGAGCTAACGTTAAACACATTAAATAACAAAGCCAGGCTTCCAACTGTGCTCCATTGCTGCCAAGATGGACCAGGCAACAGCAATTCATTTCTGTCCCCCAAAGAAGCTATCAGTTCTACTAACTTCCACTTCCATATATTTGATCTCTCATTTGCAGTGTTGTGACTTTCACTTTGAAATGTCAAATGTCTGACAGTGCCATTTTTCTTCAGCACTTTCAAAGGTAAATATTTACTACCTCCATCATTTACTGACTCTTATCTCAAATAATGCTTTGTATTTTTAGTATCACCAGCTCCATCTGGTGGATATTCTCCAGAACATAGTTTCTTGCAAGACAAGAACGGCATTTAATTCAATTTGCATTACATTACCCTGTGAGAAAGGTCAGAGATCTGCTGAAATATCTGTATCTACAAAAATTTGTCACGGAAGGTGGTTTTTAAACACTCCCTAATAATCATCATTTAATTGGTCGGTATCCTACATTATCATGGCTCCAATCGGGAAAATTGCTTTTTAAATAAGAAAAGTAAATAACTAATCCACATTTATGCATTTTAATAATAACGGAAAGTGTGACCTAGAGAAGACCTGGAAATGTGTAAATCATTTGGATAAGAGGAGGACAAGACAATATGAAACTTGGAGCAGTTGCAAAACAGAATAAACATGAGGTGCAGAACAGTTTTCCAAGCAGCTGGAAACCAGGTAATCTCTTTCTGGCTCTATCCCTGAACTTCTGTGGGACCATGTGCAAGTCATCTTACATCTTATTGCCTCAGATTCTCTGTCTGAACAAAAGAAGTAATCATATAAATCTATGCAAAGACTTTAAATTCAATGGTATCTGTAAAATCCTTTGGAGTCCTTAGATAGAAGCAAGCATGAGTAGCATTTGTGAATTACTTCACCAAACATTTTCACAAGAACATCTTCAATTTATTGACAAGTCCACAGATCTTCACATCAGTAAATATTGAGTTCAAAAATTTTGGTAAATGTTTGACTCTTGCATTGTTATGCACTTAATATTTTCAAAGTATTTGCCAACATTAATGAAACTTTCCAAAAGAAAGGAAGCAGTGTTCACTAAAAAGGATTAGCAAGACATCTTATTTTCAGAGATGATATATTATCAGAGTAGGAAAACTAAAAGATGAATTAACATACAATAGTTTTGTTCACACTCCTCTCCAATGGGGACTTAGAAGTCCCTGTATTTCTGCTGAGCTTTCCTGTCACTGATTGCACAGCCAGGTAGAACAGCTCTGTAAGCTATTGCAGCCCAGTGAGCAATAAATCAACACCTCCTGGATGGCCTCCTCTGGCAGAGCTGAGCACCTCTCAGGGCATCACTGCTCCCTATCTATTCTCATTGTTAAAGTCACCGAGTCCTGTGACATTCCAGCAAGTTTCAACGTCACATAGGATGTTTTACAATTATTGTGTTTTGCCTTTTGCTGACACAAGCTTGTTAGGAAAGAAATGTGCCTCAAAGAAGTGGAACCTAATTAAATGGAGATTTTAAGAAGCGATTTAGGAGGAGAAGCCATTTAGGAGGAAAATCCATTGCTCTCATCTGCCTGCCAAGTACTAGACAAAAAACACAACTGTGCTTTTTACTGTCAGTCTATGTCGAATAGGGAAAAATCGGCGAGGTTTTACTTGATTCCCTAGGAAGGGCCAAAGGAGTTGCGAGAGCAAGACGGTGCCATGCGCTCTCGCTAAGGGCTGTCAGAAGCACCTCTCATCCTTCTCAGTCACTGTCACCTACTGAGTGGGACATTAGACATAGCCCGAGCCCAATCCCAGAGGTGCCACGTTAATCACTAGAAGTGAAGCACTTGGTCATGGCAGATCACTGCCCTGCAGGCAAGCACGAGTGCCAGCAGGCCCCAGGGCACAGGGCTCTCACCAACCAGGAGATAAAGAAAGTGCCACTCACCTACTTCCCGGGTCTCGGTGCAGAAACCACCAGCAAGAATTCCTGCCCTTCCCAGCTTCTTCAGTTACAGGGCCTCCATTTCTGGTAGGAACATTTATTGCAGCAATACATTCCAGCTCCTCAACTCATTTCACACAGGCCTCCAGAGATCGAGCAGATGATAGTGCATTTCCTTGGCTACTCCCTAAAAATTTCAAAAAAATAACATTGATAACAGGATATATGGAGGGATGGCAGGAGAAAATCTTTCTTGTCTTTTTATCTTCCTGTTTCACAGAATCCTCACTTCTTTGTTGTTCAAGACCATGTAAATCACTCCCCTGTCTCTCTCCCAGCTACAAAGTCTCAGATACCAATCCAAGCAAAAACCGTTCCAAATCATACTCGCTGGAGTCAAAAGAGCAAAGTGAGTCAATCAAAAACTAGTACAATCCCACCCGACCTTGCAGTAATAGGATCACTTCAGGATTAGGCCATGTCATACACTAAGCTCGCTGAAGTAACCTAATCGTTTTCTAGTCAGCTAAAACGGCATGTTTATTCACTCAGCTGCAAAAAAAACGTGAGTGTAAAATGCACATCTGCTGAAACAGTCCACCTAAGCTGCAGCTGCATCGATGCTGAGTACTTACTGCAGCACCAGTACTTCACAAAGCGAGAGCTCTTGGAACAGATTTTGTGCGTGCAGTCATGAACAAAGCACCTACAAGCTAACGAACAATACTCAAAGGCTCTACCAATTCACATCTGGGCCAACTCCTTGTCTGAGCACAGCAGTGCAGGACAGAGTCTCGGAACTTCAGCAGCTTCCAGGAGATAGGAATTCTGCACAAGAGTGCAGAGGTGCCTTGCAAGCAGCACACTGAAAGCAGCTCTCCCTTTGGTAGTGAGAGAAATACTCAGTTTACACAGCAGGTCTGAGTTGCAGCAGCAAGAACAGCATGTCCCTGTGCTCATCGCCCCTTGATACAGCAGTGGGGGACTCTGCTTAGCTGGGCACGTCCCAGCCCATTCCTCCCCTCTCCCCAGCCCCCAGCCCATTCCTCCCCTCTCCCCAGCCCCTCGCACAGCAGTGGCTGAAAAGAGGGTGCTCCAAACAACACAGCGGGCGTTTGTTCCCTGCTCAGCACCATCACACTGATTTGTTCCACTGCCAGCAGGAGTAAGGCATGTGGCGACCATCTGCACTGGCACAATAAGGTACATCTAAGGACATCTCTTCCTGTGGAACACTTTCCTTTTTAGGTATCTGTCACACCTCTTGGGAAAATAAATCTACCAGTCACTGCCCATTCTGCCATCTTAGTTAAAGCTGCTCACAATGCCCTACACCCTTCCTTCTCTATTAAAATAGATTCCAAGATCTCCATTTTGAACTTTCATTACTACACACACTTGATTAAAACATCCACATCTGACTGAAAGAAGGGATGGGGAGGGGCAGAAATGAAACTTTTTAGCAGTGTTACTCCTCATGTTTGTGATTTTCCACCCACAGTCCACTGTATCCAAACAGCACAGCTAACAGTTTTACCAGCCGATAGCTAAGAAGGTATTTTATGAAGACACAGTATAAATGACAATAACAACACCCTGTGTAAACCTCTAGACAGTCACCAGAAGGAAGCACTAGAATGGCAGGGAGTGAGGGGAACAGCCCATGCGCCCTTGCGTCACCATTAGGCTACCAATGGTTGATTAAGTTACAAAGCCAATCTACATCAGGACTCATTTTTCAAAAAAAAAAAAAAAAAAAAAAAAAAAAAGTTCCAAAGTGAAAATAAACATATGCAGTTAGTGTTTGCATACATCCATACATATCTACAATCAATAAATTCCACCTGATTATTCTACTCTCCCACCTATCCTCAAGACACCCCTGCTACCACACGCCACAGGGCAGGTGCAATGAAATGAAGTCTTTAATAAATATTCTATGAGTAAACAGTCTCCTCAGAGCAAATCCCTAAATTATGAATTAAGTCCAAGATTCATTTGACACAAGATAAGGAAAACATCTTGAATACAAAAAGTAGAAAACTGTGTTTTGTGCTGCACAATAAAACCTGTTGTTTTTTCTCCTTAGCAATTGCTTAGAGCTGTCAGGGTCCAATCCTACATACCATGAAAGGGTGGACACCTTCCCTCCCCACCCCCCCAAGAATACATTATCATAGTTCAGAAAAAGAGAACACCACATACTTTAGGACTTAGAGGAGGCTCAAGCATAGGTTGGCCTTTTGCCAGCTCCCAGCAGTAGGCTGAATTCCACTTTCAATGAAGTTGATGTAAACCAGGCTTTTCCAGGTTCTGCAGGATAGGGCCCACTGCTAATTAGAAAATTGTTGCTACGTTGTTTCACTGCAGCCAAGTAATTCTTGGCATAAACACATTTTAATGAGAATTCTGACATTTGCTTTAGTAGGGGAAAAGCAGATACAATAGGAATCAAGCAAAAGGACATTATAATGCAATTATGACAAGGTTGTATAGCTGCGATACAAATCCAGTCAAGTGATTTTATTTACCCCTTTGCAAGCAGGAGCACGAGCCCCCTCTTTGCTGTGTTTGCATGCAATCTAGCTCAGTAAGGTCCATGGCGTAGTTTTCTTGACTATACCAAAAATAATTGGTTTAGTAAATAAATACTACTCCTTGGGAGCCACTGTGGCCGTGTTCTCTGGTGGCTCCAAGCTGCTTTGTGTGAATTCAGTCATTCAGAAGGGCTCTGCTCTCATCTTGGGAGGGCTGCAGCAACAAGGTCCAAGCAGCTCCTCACCCCAGAGCCACTGAAGGTCTGGCTGGTGGCTCAGCAAAAATGACTCCATTTCAGCAGCCACATGATCAATACACACAAGGAAAGCTCCTGTGTTGATACCATTGTATTTGTTACATGTTACAAAATACTCTCCTCCCCTGAAAAGGTAAACAAAAATACTAAAATATTCAAGATTCTTATCCTTACAGAGGTAGTTCTGATTTTTATTTATTTATTTTTTTAAGGGAATGGCAATTCTCCTTACGACTGCTAGGGAAGGGTCAGGAAACTATTGCTAATGTCTTCTATATTTAAGCGGCCAGAAGAGAGAAGCTTCCATTTGTGACAAAAGCTATTTTGCTATATAACATTTTAACCAGATGAGTAGCATTTGAATCCATATCTGCTATGAGATACTAAAGCAATGTTAATTTTTAGATGAAACTAGTAGAAAACAATAGATTGAGAGCTTTGGAGATGGTGACTGAGGTGACTCATATATCCTTTGGCAAGCTTGTACAGCTCCCACACTGCTTGCTCTGCTGAGACACTTTCAAGCACAACCTGGTACAAGAACACCTGCTAATTCCCAAATTCCAGAATAAATATACTGGGGGATTTTTAGAATTATTTGAGTATAGATTCCAGTGTAGTTGGTAAATTGAGATAAACTGCAAACTTTCATAAATCTATCCTTCTACTGCAAGCCAAAATAAGGTGAAAGGTAAAAAAGCACCAACTGGATAGGATTATTTCATTTCAGATCTTTGCCTTGACTCTTGCTTACAGCATCATCCATTCATCTTTTATAATCTATTTCTGTCATTGTCCTATTTTTAATATGCTTTTTCCTTACTCTTTAATTCTCACGTGCTAATTGCAGCTAACCAATGACTTAATTAGTGCTTATTGAAAATGTTTTCAATTACATTTTTGAGGGAAATTATAAACATACAGAATTTTCCAAGTGTGAAAAATACATATTTTTCAATCACAAGCGTAGTTTTAAAAGCTGTATTTTTTAAATTACTGCTCACCAAGGTTAACGGTGTTTTCTGAATGCACAAAATGGTGTTTTACTAACAAATTTATTTGCCAGAAAGCAATAGTTTTCTATTAATTTTTAGTGTGCTTAAAGCCACCTTTTGGGAAAAAATATGATCAGCCAGTTCACAAGCAATCATGAGTTTTCTAGTCTATGATACAAAAATGCTATAGAAAGTTGCACTTTTGTAAGACATGTAAGTGTCTTATGACACATAAGTTCTTTCGTACTTATTGCTCAAGCATGTTTCAGACTAAAATTTCACTTTCATAAATCATTTTGAAAATGTGAAAACACACTTTTCTTTTGATAAATACATGAAATCCAATGTCTTTATTCAGGTAGCATATTGCAAGTATATAAAGTTATTGAATTAAAATAGTAACTCAGACTTAGACTACTTAGGATGAAAACAAATTCCAGTTTCAGCAGACATACCAGAAGGGTTGTGGTTAGCTCTCTATCACCTGGAAAAAACACAGAGCAGCTCTCATCTCATCTCGCTGAAGGCAGAAGCAGGGTGACTCCTTTTAGCACTGTAATTTGCAATAGACCTTTGATAAAAGCAACTGGCCACTCAGGCTAGGTTAGGGAAGAATATTCTGCGCCCTCTCCCCCTTTTTTTTCTCCTTTATACCCAAGCTGTTCATTTCAGTTTGTTATGTTTTTACTTAATTAAGATACTAAAATAAAGTGAGGAGCACCTACCTTGCCAGACTCGGAAAAAGCATCATGTCCTTGGGATATATGTCAGTAAATACAGCAAGATAATGTTTAGTGGAAAATCAAAGTATTCCCATAACCCTTAGCATCCACAAGTTCTTTTAGCTCTGCTAAAGCATGTGCGAACCTCCACTCTGGGTATTAGAAGAAGCTAATTCTTAATTCCCTCGACTAAGCCTGCCTGCTGCTCTGGGCTACTACAAGCTTTATTCCTATTAGAGACTTGCTGGTTGCCCAAGGTGACAGTGCTGTGTCACAGGTAATCATGAAAGTGACATGGCGAAGTGCCTCTAAAACCTTAGCTTTGAGTAAAAACATGAAATGGTTAAATCTGATCCCTTTTAAGCCTAAAATAGCAAGCAAATAATTGTGTTGCACTTTTCCAGTATTAGTTGACATGCAACTAAGTCATACTCCCTTTCCATTTACCAGCTAACCTGCCATTTGAATGAGAGCAGAATGGAACAGGCTGATGTTACTCCCCAGATGTCAGCTATTTTAAAAAGATGAGAAGGTCAGGCCATGTTGGAAAAAAAAGAGAGCATTTGTATTCATTTTTAGATTTTGGGTACAGGCCAATTAATGTTTCCTAGTATAACTTAGAACCAGGGTGACTTCCAAACAATAGAACTAACCTCCAAGAGGGGTTAACACCTGTAGCTTCCATGCGCAGCAGGAACAAGAACAATGGTGCTGTTAGGAGACATTTTGCTTGATGTTCCTTGCTAGTTTGAAAAGAAACAAATACTCAGCAACTTAGCTGTGATAACAAAGAAATTCTGATGACACAGCTGGAAACCTCATTACTCAACGAGGAGTTTTCAGAGGCACACATGAGTACAAAAGTTTTTTGCTGTCACAACTTGCATTGGGGTTATGTTTCCATACATAAAAAATTGGATTGTATTGAAGTTTTGGTATATATCTAAATGAGACACTGATTTAATAGGGCGCCTTTCAGAAGCCACACAACCCCAATGCCAGGTGAGTTATCTGGCAAGTCAGGTCTGCAGAGAAGCACGTAAAACCTCACACTCTGGGGCAGGGTTCACTGCTTTAACTTTCTGCTCATATAAATGAGCAGGACTGTAAATGTCTGTTTAAATACTAATACTCTGTTTTGGGGATCACAGTGCTTCCGAGTTCAAGTTCTCTAGTCTTTTCCTCTCATCCTTTTATAACAGACTGATCAGTTTCCAATTCCATTCCAGAAAGAGGCACAGCTGGAAGGCCCCATCTCATTATTTGAAAGAAAGACACGATATTTTTGTTAGGAAAGCCAGAAAATTAAAAAAAAAAACAAGTACCAGGGGAATGGACTGGCTTTCCCCCATCTACAGGCACAAAGGTGCCCTGAGCTCTATTTCAGAAGCAAAGAGAATTTCAGAATGTAGTCAAAATGATTGCCCTTTCTGGCATTCTGAGAAGATGCACAGATCTCCTTTCTACATAGGATAACAGAGAGAGAAGAATTAGGTAACTTCCAAAATATAAAATGCAGCTGATAAGCAAGCTGAAAGAAATGGGTGAAGCTCCAGTGATTTATCATGAGGGTGACTGTCAGCTTTCTCCTCTGCACCCCTAGACCCTCCTTTCTATAAGACCCTTAAACAAGCATTGAGCACCTGAGCCAGAAAAATCACATTCTTAATTGACAATGCTTGTAGAGTGTACCTTTTCTCTCTTCTTTTTTTTTTTTTCCTCATAAACGGAGGAAAAAAAGACAAAATTAATGGGTGGCTGATTTTTCAGAGGTGACAATATTGCAGGAAAAGTTCTCCAAGGCAATCAGGTGCAGCTCTGCCAGCAGCCGTTGAGTTCCTGTCTGAAATTCAGAGCAGTGCATTTCCTGCAAGTCTGAAACTGCTGCGTGTGGTCTGTTGCTTCTGAAACACCACGTTAGGTTTCATAACTGGGAAACCATTTAAAGTTCTATGCATAATCATCAATTCTATATTTATCAACTTCAAACTACCCTCGGATTCTTGTTTTTGGCACAGCAGTGTAAGCCAAAATAAAAGACAATGTTACAAAGACTTGCACCTTGTTCTTCTACGTTTAAGTTTTGGTTTTAGTTGTGTGTACTGCAGAGACGAGGAAAGTCATAATTAATACAATGGGAGCTGGATGTTCCCATATGTTTTTTCACAGACAAGATGACACACACAGAGTCCTTCCGCTCTTGGTCACATGTTGCTCTGTTTACTGCCTTCCCGTGGGTCCAGTCAGGCTTCCCTACATTTTTCACATCATCAGGCAGATGGAGCTGATGAGCCACCTTCTTGGCTTAGACACCAGAAAAATCTAAACGGGTTTTATACAATCATTAGATCAGACAGCTACTTATTTAACAGTACAGAGAAACTAGCTGGTAATATCCTCTGTAAGTAAAATCCTCTCCACTCTCCGTTCTACCTAGAGCAAAACCAAGGTCATTTTCTTCTCTACTCTCAGAAGCACAGAAGACAGAGGCAGACATGGCAAAGGCCAGGTCCAGAGCAAAAAGATGCATTGTGTAGCCAACTGAGCATATATGACTTGACTTAGCAATGTCCCAGGTTACACACCCCTTTGTGCATTTTGAGATAAGGCATATATATATATATATATATATATGCGCCTTAAAAAAAACATATATATGTATACATATATTTTTTTAAACAGAAGCAGACAATGTAAGAGACTTCTGGAGACATCTTCTCAAAATAATTTTGAGATAGTTTAATGTTTTGGGCACTAAATTTTAATACAATCAACATTCCACTCAGCTCATGGAGGAAGCCCTGTGCTAAATGAAATGAGAGTAATGTAATCATCATCAGTTGAGACACAGGGTAGGGATACTGATCTAGACTGTCCGCCACCTGAGAGTGATTAATGATAGCAAAATTAGACTATAATAAGCAAGAAAACAGATAAAAAGTATTGAGCACAAACTGATGTTCTAGCAAGACTACATTTTATAGGACTAGAACCATTAGTGGTATCTAGTCAGAAAATCAGACTTACAGTTGGTAATAAGAGTTTTAAAAGTATTATTACATTAACTTCTGGAAAATATATAAGAAGATGTATAGTTACCATAAAATATGATTGCTTTGTTGCTGTTCTATGTGGTACTCAAACTAAGCATTAAATAATATTAAAGAATTGAAACTAAGCTAAGAAAAATTAACCAATTGAGTGAAGCTCTTTTTTTAACTACTTAGTTTAAAAAGAAAAAAAAAAAAGTTCATTTTTGATATCTGTTAGTATACAAAGGTTTGTGGATGCCCAGCCAGCACTGCGGATGCCAGAGAAAAAAAGTAGTTCACTAGGTCAAGATCCCCAGGCCCTCAGGCTTCTTCCCCAGCATCTGCCAATTCCCAGGAAGGCATTCAAAACTTCCCAGCTTCAATTCCAACCCATCAATCTCCTTCAACTATTTTTCCTTCTTACCAGAAGAGAAAGCAGATGCCTCACTGCATCTGGACTTGCCTCAAGAAGAAAACAAGTAATTCCTAAACCAAGGGCATCTCTGTGAGCAAACCTTACTGCATGAAACTGGTATAAGCACAGGATCTTATTTCTGCAACCCCACCGACCTGTTATGCAGACAGCACATATGCTGCTCAGTGCTTTTGTTCCTGAGCTTGGTAGAAGACTTAAGTCTCTGTGTTCCTCATACTCAGGAACAGTTTGGCTCCTATCTGGCACAGACCGACTCTTCTGTGGCCTGCATGGGTTCTTGGTGTCCCAAGCAGAAGACAGCCAGAGAACACAGTCATGACACCCCCCGCCACTCTTACTGCAGCCCAGTCTGCTCGATACACTGGCACAGAGCTGTCATCTTTTCTCACAGAGTCTAAGGAATAATCACAAAAGGGAAAAGGAAATATATGCTGTCCTTTGGAAACTGTCTTCCAAAGAACAACATCCGCCCGCCTGCCCTTTCATGCTGCCAGCATGGCACAACGAGATCATGGATCTAAGGAAAGCAGAGCTCATTTGCCTTCCCAGTCAGGTGACACAACACTGGGGGAGGATTCTGAGATGTCTTGAAAGGTCTTCTGGAGACCTGGGCAATGACTGTGCCACTCTTCATAAAGCTCAGAGAGTCACTTCAAAGCATTGAACCTGAACAGCTCTACATGTGGCCCCCACTGCAGAGGAGCAACTCTGCCTCTGTCTGTGGTGGCTGACACAAGAAAGAAGAAAACACAATCAAGCTCCTTTCCCTACCTGCAGGACAGCTCTCCTTCCCATTCTGAGTGCAGCTCAGTGACACAGGTAGGTCACACACAGGAATTACAAGGAGGAAGGAATTACAATTAAGTCTTCATCCCCTATGCTAGCCAGGTCATGACTGAGCTCAGTGGTAACGGTATAAAGCAGATAAGAAAAAAATAACTTTGCCTCCTACACGTTAATTATCTTTCAGCTCTTCATAGAGCGCAGGTTTTGACATCTCCAGAGGGCTTAATCTACATTAGGAACTAATTAAAGAGGAAAGATTCTCATCCATACCTGCAGCAATACAGCTGGCAGCTTCCAAGGACCCCCATGCCAGCTCAGGTGCAAGAAGTGTGCCAGTGCACAGTGCTGCTGACCTGTCACAGTTGCACTACTGCTACTAACTGTAGATCTCTACCCGGTAAAGCTGTCTAGAAGCAATGGAAAAGCCATTTAAGTCCTCTTACCCCTTGCTTGGTTGCAAGTCTTGTGATCTCACTCTTACAGCTGTATCATAGTATGAATAAGACTGATTTCTAAACAACACAATCAACTAAAAGATAGGATGACTCTCATTTGAAAGTGTGCACAAGAAAAAAGAGGAAAATACTGGCATTGGATTCCCAAGCAGACGCTTCACCAATGCTAAATGGAAGCCACTGCAATAAAAAAAATAAGGTGACTTTTACTAGAATTACTAAAATTGTAACAAAAGAAAAAAGAAGCCTCCTCATGTGAAAGCTGTTAGTCTCGCTGAGTTTTATAATTTTAGCTGATTTAGCTTTAGGTTTTAAGCTAGAACCATCAGCTGTAGCTTAAACAGGACATTATCGAGGCTGGCAGGCCCACCTCCATAGAGAAACTGGCTTCTGCACCTCTTAGGCCTATATAGTTGCTAAATCAGAAATGAATGGATGCCTGTGAGCAAAATCTCCTTCTGATTTCACTCTGATGTCCTGACTCCAAAAACAACATTTCCTTCCTTCAAATTCCATTAGCAGCAACCTACTTTCCATAATTGTTTTCATATCTAGAAACGCAAAATAAGTACAGAAATACTGTACAACAGGTGCTGTGCAGATCAAGATCTTTGTTCCTCCTTGGATAGGTGGAGTTTTATATTTTAATTGTGCTGCTGAGAAGTCAACCAGACTCACTGCCTCTCCTCTTTTCTGCCTTTCCATATTAACAGGGCTGCATATGAGGGGACTGAGGGTGTGGTGGAGGAAAATTTAGAATCCCCATAGAGATACTGTTGTAGCTGGTGGTATTTCTGATCTTAATTTAGAATGACAATATATAAAAAGTTGTATTACTAATAACAACAAGCAGAAAATAAATAATACTAATGAATCCCAGAAAATTCAAATTAGCAACTAAACATAAAGTGCCCAAGTTAATCCCTTCTGGGTGTTGGCAATCCAACAGTTACTTGATAGCCAATGCAGAATAAATAATAAGCCAAACATTTTTTGAAAGGAACCTCTTGGGAGGGGAAGGCAGGAAGGGAATGCAAGTTGTCTTTGTGGAATGTTGTCAGATGAGAATTAAAATTCCAGTCTTTACTGAGGCCTCTGCTGGAATGTACAAAACACTGGGTACATTCCCCCCATGCACACACACACACTTCATGTTCTATTTTTCCATGCCATGCTGCTTAAAAGTTCACAGCTGCATTCTTAATTGGTTTCTCAGTAATCTTGGTACATAAACACAGTGACACCCAAAGCTGCATTCCTTGGCCCTGGAGCTTTAGCTGGAAACAAAAGCTGCTTCACCCAGGAGAGAGATATATCTGCCTACCCCAGAAGCCTCCCCAAGTGCTACAGAAGACAGTTCAGCAAATCTTCAGCAGCGGGACAGCCTGAGGCCAAGGAGAGCTCTGAACTTCAGGTTTATGGTCTGAAACACAACTGTTAATATTCCTCATCTATCTTCCCGTTGATCATGGTCGTAATTGTGGTGCTTTCACAAACAGTAGAACACTCTTTCTAGGAATGGAAGAAGAGGAACAGAAGGGTGGATTTCTCCTACAGTATTTTCCTAGAAAACATAATCTGAACACTGGAGAGCAAAGGAGGCCTAGAAAGGGGACAAACACTCTCTCGGAAAAGGAGATTGTTCCACTGTTGATACCAGAATGATTCAAATATATTTCCTAATAACGATATAAAAACTGTGCAAGCTACTCATTGTAGGCAAACATACATTAAATCACAAAATTATATTGTGTGATAATAAAGTCAGGTGCCAATTGCTGGCCATTTTTAGAGCCCATTCCCACTAAAGTCAATGGCAACCTTCCCAGAGAAGTATAAATGGAGAGCTGAAGCTGCTTTTGTTAGCTTATTATTTCAACAGATGTCTTATGATGCAGCCAGTACTTGAGAAGATGTCACTGTGCATCTAACTCCTATTTGCTTTGCTAGAGATGAGGAAGATCTGCAGTTCTGAAACACCCCCTAAACATGACCTGAATTTCCAGGAGCTCAGCCAGCTTTCAAGAAATGCAATCATGTGTGCAGTTCACCTGATGCAGGGGTGAGTGGAGGGCTTTACAAATTCCACTGGGAGCTGAGGGACAGTGAGGCTATGTCACGTGACGAGCAGGGAATCTCATCCTGAACACGCTTGTTAAGGTCACAGGTGCTGTCTTACAAATTACTGTTAAAACTCAGGGACTAGAAAGTGACTCCAATACGCATCACAAATAGAATGGATTTCTATAGTGCAAAGCCAGGCTCTACATACCCCAACTCCTTACAGACTCTGTAAAAAATTATGTCCTTGAAGGCCCCACAGGAGGATTCCCTTGTTGGGAACTCTCCAAAGACCACAAATACTGCCCAGCTGGCAAGGGTTGATGACACGGCGTGCTGCACAAGGTGACTTATCACTAATGCAGTGAGTTGTTACTCACTAACTGCAGTTTCTGTTGGACTCAGAGTGCAATTAGGCCAACAGCCAAGTTTAAACTCATAAATACCAAATGCTGTTTTTCTAAAAGTTGCTCAAGTGCACTTCAAATTATAAAAGAAAATCTCTACTTTCTGTGGCAGAACTTCCTAGCTACGAAACACTGAGCATTTCAAGGGAATACTCTGCTCTAGATAACTGCTGTCAAGTAATATCTAAGCAACTATGTAATTCCATGAGCACAGGCTCTAAAGAAGTCATTTTTCCCTGGATTTGTATCTTCACTATCGGCTAATAATTCATGAGCTCATACTACAGCTTCCTGTTCAAGCAGTTATTGAGTCTCTCCCATCCTACTTTGCCTGTTTTCAGACACTGCCTTGCTGTTACAGCCAGGCAAAATCAGCCAGGAGAATCCACAGCAGGCAGACAAACAGCAGCTTCATTAGGTCTCTAGGAAACTGGACTAAAAATAATCTATCCTCCACATAAGTATTGTAGCTATTGTAGTACTGTTGGGAAACATCAGGAAGATAAAATTCTTAAATTCTGAAGATGTCTGCTTGGTCTGAATATATATAGATATAGATATAAATTTACATATATTTTTCTTCCCTGCAGGCCAAATTCCAGTGAGCCTAAAGAAACAGAGAACTTCCTGGATCTGATACTGCCTAGTCCAAGAGAACACTGCCTTAGTTACTTCCAGAGAATGGTTCCCAAGCACAAATAAGACTACATTTATACATTTATTTGGAAAGTTAATATTTAGATAGCTAAATAAATAAATGTGACCTCATTTATTGGGAGAGCCTGCTAATCTCCTCGACAAAGCATGGACAAAAGCCACTTGCTTCAATGGAAGAGACAATAGTGGCAACTCCTCTGTGTTCACAGAAGTCACCCAGGTTATTTTTGGTAGCATTTCCATCCAGTCCCTAAAAATAAATCAAGGACTATTTGTTTCTATAGAGTTCTGAAAATAGAAGTGGCTTAACTAAACTTTTTTTTAATGAAAACATTCACTTCTATCAACTGTTTATTTTTTTTTCCAGGAGTTGCAACAGAACAGCTTTTCCTGAACAAATCTTACATTTAAAAAGCCATTTATTTTATTACTTCATGACGAGCTTACATTATAAAAAATTACATCTGGGAAATCCCTTTTGCTGCAATGTGCTGGCTTGGTTCTCTACTTGTTCATTACCTGATTACTTGTTCACTACCCACTGAAAACCTCAGAAGTGTTTTCACTTGCTTTGAAGCAGACCCTTATAACAAGGGTACAACACCTCAGTTTAAAACAAGTTCCTCTTGATTTTTCTTGACAAAAGTGAGGGAAGAGCTTATATGCCTTATAGCTGCTGTGCTCAATACACTGATAAATGCCATACACATCTGCTAACTTTTTAAGCCAACATAATTGATAACTTCACATATTCTATTACTTTCTCATTGATATTTAAATGAATGTAACATTAACTGTATTTAATCATACTAACATAGAATAAATTAACCCACAAATTAGATGGCATACTTCTAGTCAAGGCAAGATTGCATGGCTGCAAAACATCTGTCCCAAAGGTTTCCTAATCCAATTATTGTTCCAGCTATATTAAAACTAAAAGCAAACCACAGTATAAACTCAATCTTTCCAAACTTGTGCAATAGCTCCAAGAATTCTATGAAAGAATTTGTTATCTATTCTCTTTCCTATGCAAAAAAGGCTAAATTCTGAGGGGAATTGTTAAAATCCAGCCCTTCTCCCCTTCCTTCTGGGATACTAAACCTGTTAGGAAAAGGAGTCTAGGTCAGATCTGCGGCTATCTTCCAAATGGGATTAAAATCAAAAGGGTTTGGCTTGTTTTACCCTTAGCATGGAAACTCTGACCTTTTATTGTTTTCTTTGAACTATAATCTTCTCTTTAAGCTTTTTTTAATTGGATATTTGCTTGCAAGACACTAAAGAATTTTTGCAGTGTCTAAAGCTTGAAGATTGTACACCTCAAAGCAACACATTACAAAGAGTAAATATCTGAAGCGAGCTACACATTTAAGGTCTGATCTACATAAATGTACTCATCTGTGTAATCCCACCAACACCTGTGGGACCACCAGATAGAGATCACTGCTACACAGAAAGGTTTGAGAAATGATGTCCTTAGTTTGTCTACTAGAGTATCTAAGGGCATCCAAGCTGTTTTTCATAGTACGCAAAATGAAAAATAAAATGAGATATGTCAAAAGCTAAGAATATAAAATAAGTCCAAGGACAAAAAAAATAGGCACCTTACGTTTACTGAAAGTAAGTACAGAAAGTACCAAAGATTAGAGAAACTGAATAATTACAAACTGTTTTCCTCTGTTAGTTGCTGAGCACTTCACTGTTTTGGCATGATGATGCTTTGAGCGATGACTAATGAAGAGTTGCTCATACTAACAACCAGGCTCCACGAGAATCTTTGACACCATCAAGAGTCAGCAACCAAGTCCACAGAAGGCCAAAATTTTGGTTCTACTTACGACTCGCAGTGATAAAGTTCTGGCTAGGACGGCAACAGCAAAGAGAACCTCAAAACTCCCTTACACTGCGGCACCTGCACAAGGATAACGTCAGAATAACTCACTGAAAATGGTGAGCACAAGGCAAGGGAGAAGGGACGCTCTCTCTCTTTAGTCACCTCCAATCATATGACTTCCAGAGAGACTAAGTGAAAGACAAATTTGCTGCCATTCTGCTGAACCCAAAGGCAAAAGAGCTTAGGTCTGGCAGATCAACCCGTCCCGCGCTGTAGCTATTCTGTTTGTTATAGGACTCTTCTTTTTCCACTCAGGATTGTATTTTTATATTTCTGACAGACCGTAAACTCTGGACCAAAATTTTCCAACCTTCACAACAAACTAACAGAGAAATCCTCCCTGGCAATTTACCGAGATGACTAGTGTCAGTGCAGTGACTGATAATATAGACTGAAGGCTCTATAGAGAAAAAGGCCAGTAGTAGCACGATCCTAAATTCCACTCTGCTCAACTGTGTTCAATTTGGCAGATATTCAAAGAAAGGATGACACTCCAAAACACGCATACACAAACAAGGCTTCCCTTTAATGACTTCCTCATTTTGTCTATGCATTTAAGGATGTATGGTGTCTAAGGTCTCTTACTGTTTTCAAAGAACCTTGATCTTTTTATCTAGCCTCAGAACTGTGTTTTTTTTTTTTTTTTTTTTTTTTTTTTGGGGGGGGGGGAGGAAGGAGGGAGCAGGGCTTTATCAACCTCTATTTATAAGAACAAATCTTGACTATTTAACACACTGTGACAAAGGGCTATGCTGTAATTCAGTGAGTTATTTACTAGTGGGCACTTTGGAAGAATAACATGGTATCACAGTCTTGAGGGGTTCATAAAGTATTTGCAGCGCAAATCACCCCTCAAAGAGCAAAGGGCAAAAGCATTACTAATGCACACTTGAGACTCCTGTTCTAATGCTGTGGTTTAAAGTGCTGAGGGCGTTGCTGTGCTTAAGAGATTACTTCAGCTCTCTTCACATTTTCCCCTCCACCCCAAAGGTAAGCTCTCTCCATCACAAACTGATTTGCAATATACCCAAAGAACAGGGAGATGATGCTAAAGGGGGTGGGGGCTGGACACTGAGTTTCTCCTAAAAAGCAAGCAAAACCTGTAATACCCAACAAAGCTACAAGACGAATGCATCTGAAAGACACTCCCAACTCGCTCAAACCCTGTGACTCACTCATTTCTCAGTAACACAGCTTTGCTGGCACAGGCAGTGTTATTTTCAATGTACGTCACACTCAGGCGGTTGCTGATCACAGAGATACGGCTGATGCCAGGAGCGTTTGGGTGGCACCGCATGCAGTCACGCTCGGGGTGGAGCAGACACAAACTGTTCTGTGCAGGGCAAGCAACCTTCCCTGCACGCTCCTCAAGTGAAGGCTGTAGGAGAGAAAAGCAGCAAATTTGGCTACTCCCACTGTTTCCTTTGTGTATAGGGTTCACTCATTTTCTTTTTTTCTTTTTTTTTTGGGGGGGGGGGGCAGAGGGGCAAAGACAATATGCAGATAACTGAGAAGGGGAATTGTTGCCACTCTTTAATGGCATGGGAATTCAAATAGCGAACGGCATTTTTACAGCTAGTATCCCTCATTGTTCGGCACGTTTGTGAAGGCAGGAAAGGGGAGTCGCACGTTCCCTTCCCCTGCGATGCCTCTTCCTGGCCGGGTTCGGCCAGAACACCGAAGCAGAGCGCTCTGCTCCAGCAGGGCAGGAGGGGCCGCTCATCACGAGGGCCCCCGCGGCTCCCCCAGCGCGCGGGGCGACTGCTCGCCCCTCACGCGCCCCCCCAGGGCGAGGCGGGCCAGGCTGGGCCGGGCCGCGCAGCCGGGGGCGGGCATGGGGCCGGGGGCCTGCCCGGGCCGCGCCGCCCCGCGCGGGGGCTGCCCCGGCAGCGGTTATGGCGGTTGCGGCGGTTATGGCGGTTGGGCGCGCGCGGGGGGGCCGGGCGCAGGGGAGCGGGGGCGCCCCGCCCTCTCCGCTATTAATAGCGCGGCGGCGGCGCGGGGCAGCCGAGGACACGGCGGCGCGCGCTTAAAGGGGCAACGCGGCCCGCGACGCCCGCTTAAAGGGGCAACGCGGCCCGTGGCGCCGCGGCCGCCTCGCGCCTCACCTCGGCTCGCCGCCGCGGCGCGCGGGGCCACTCCGCGTCTTTCCTCCCCTCGTAGGTGTCCGTCCTTCCACGGCAAGGTCTCTTTTTATGGCTTTTTGCTGGAGGTGGGAGCTGAGGTGACTGTGAAGCCCATGCAGGTGGGACAGCCCCAACGGCACAGCAGGGTCTTGGAGTGTACTGCCCCATCTGCATTTCTTGATGCTGGATATGAAGGGACCATACCTGAGGAACCAGAAACACACAAAAATCTGTGATTTGATCCTTTCTCCACCAGCACTGCCAAAATAGAGGGCCTGATGGAGAGGCCATCCCTGAGTGCTCCAGGAAGAGCTCCCCATTCTCTCTTCGGACACTCACTACGATTGAGGTGTACGATAACCCAAACAACATCCCCCAAAGCCTTCAAAAGCCCCCTGGTATCTGCTAAAGCCAGGAGGATGCTGCCTTGGATGTCCTGTGAGTGCCACAAAACCTCCATGTTATTTTCTTCCCAACGGACAGACTCCCCCCAGACACTGCCCTTCACTAACACACTGCAGCCTGTGCCCAGGGCGCTACCCTCCCATCCCGGCAGGCTCACACACAATTCCCGCTTCCTACAGTTAAACTCTTCACCCAACTTAAATAGAAGTAACTTTGGAGTCGTGTTTACAGAAGCAAACACACAATTCCCAGAACACCCTGACAACCAGCAGCACATTTTTAAATCTGCTTCCGGCACGCAATTCCGAACAGCTGTGGAGCATTTAAGGCACATCACCCCCAGCACAACCCTTATTTTCTCATTTTGTCCTCCATGCACCCTCATCCATGGAGCCAGCTCCATTCCTGGCCTGTGAACGGAACAGATACCTTCTCCTCACAGCAGAGACGTGTGCACTAACAACTGCAGCCTCCACCAGCAACAAGAGAGTTAATACGGCCTATTTGGGGCCGTGCATATCTCATTTGAAAGCATCCAAACTGTTGTTTTGCTTGTATTTTTCACAAGTGGCCTGTTCTGGACAACATTCTTTCAGAGCGCTCTCTGCCAAGCAACGAACAATGTTTCAGCAAAACACACTATTGTGCAAAGTGTGAAAACATATGCCATAAAGGTTATGCTGTTTTTCTTTCCAGCCACAGATCACCCTTGTCTCCATAAGGATGTTTCAAGAGGAACATCTAATTCAATTAATAGAATCCTTTCATTTTGCAAGTTGTGTACATACTTTGCAGATGCATCAGCACAGCTTGGTCTCTGCCACGCATGCTGACAACAACACACCAGAGCCCACATCGGGAAAAAGCCAGAGGCAGATGAATTACGCATTCATGGTGAACACAAAAGTGAATAGGCAAACTACTGAGACAGGAAGTCTAGAGCAAAACAAACAAAACAAATAACTTGGCCTAAGCAAACTGAGGGGGGAAAAAGGCCCTCCAATTTTGAGATACTAAATTTTACCTACTAAGCATTCAGTTGTCTGTAAATGAATGGGGAAGGACAAAAGGAAGAAGGGGAAAGTGTCCTTAAAAGGGAAGGAAAATAAAAGGGCTCAATTGTCCCCAGACATGTAGAACATGAGGTGGAGCGGGAGGATTGTAGCACTAGGACTGTGGCTCTGCCTGCACCCGCGAGCAGAGTACAGCACAGCACTGCACGGCAGCATGGCTGGAGATGGAGATGTCAATCTCCTGCCTTTGGCTGTGACTCCGGGGTGGGGTGACGAAGGGAGGCCTCCCATCTCCCACAGCACTCTGCAGATTTTGCTCTTTTGGGAATGCTAAGCCCCAGATGCTCAATTTTATGCCAGGCGGCTCCTGAAGTCCAACGAGAAGAAATGAAGCTCTGAGCTTGACTTAAGAGACTCCAATTGTGCACCCAAAAATAAAAGGACATAATGAACAGTTTTGAAGCAGTTGATACCAGTTGCCAAAGGTTGACTACGAAATGTAGGGTCTTCTCACTTATTCAGAAGGGTGCACATGGCAGGTCCACTCTCTTGTGGCCCTTTGTTTCAATGGGCCATTTCATGGATTCAGGTGACATAATAAACAAGGTGGGCAAACAGATGAACAGAAAGGAGACTTGAAACCACTATTTTTTTTAAACAACTGTTTAAGAAATAGTTTTTATCTTTCTGAAAGCATTACCCATGACCTAGTCTAACGACGGTTTTTGCATGTCCTGTGCTGTGAAGAACACACACTGTTAATTATAAGAGTTTGGCAACTTGCAACACCTTCGTGTCAGGCACTCTGACAGCCTTCCAGCATCAAGGTCATTTAAAATGGAAATTGGAGGTCCAAAACCAAAGCTGCAATTTTATTCCCATTCTGACAATACCACCATAGCTTTCACTTTGCACAGAAGGGTTGGCTGCTTTTCCTGAAGCCTGAGAGAAGCCAACAAGCGACAGTGCAGATCAGCTGCTCACAGTGCCTGCAGTTCTGTCCTGCAGGCTACAGCCTCCAACAGCTACAAGCGGAATCAGAACAGCTTTCCTTACAGAAACACCTGGGCAGAGTAATATATGAACAAACCTGCCCCTGTGCTAACATTGGGTTGTGTTTAGTCTCAAGAGAAAATGGATAAATATGCTGGCAATCATAAATTCAAAAGAATTAGGTAAAACTATTTCCATATATATTATTTCATATGAATGTTTGAATAGAACATTTCAAGATGGATATGGTAGCCAGCTGGCAAACAAAAATACTGAGGAAATGGTCTTTACATGTCCCCAGTACTCAGGTTTCAGGCAGTGCTGCCAATCGTATTTAAAGTTCACAAACTACCTGGCTGAAGAGATATAGGCTAGGAGAAAATCACCATTTACAACACAGGAAACCTTACACTAGCAGCAGGGTCTGTATTGGTACTCTAAAATTTCAACCAAGAAAGGATGAGAGGCCATTTGGAACCATAGAAATGGCTTGGAAGACATTTTTGCCATGAATACTAATTCCCAGCTCCCACAGACAGGAAGTGTCTTTTGGACTCAACATAGCAAAGCTTAAGCCACTAGAGAGATATCTAGTCGCTAAGTTAAAAATAGAATTGGATTGCTTTGTTTTCTTTGCCACTTTCTGTTTCTAGTCTTGCACCTCAAAAGCCAGACCTCAGTCATATCAACACCATCCCTGTTGTACTACTAACCTTGTCTAGGCTTTGGCACAAAGTGAACCGAGGTGAAACACAACAGGACTTCAAGCAGCATCACATGGAGACACCCCCAGATGACCTGCCACACGAGACACCATTAAGGGATCTGAGGCCTGAAAATGATTTGCTCTCACGCTGCACTGGTGCTCGGCACAGACGGATACAACTGGGGAAGAGCCACAGAGAAGAACTCCCTCTAACGAGCCCCAGGCAGTAGCTGTGCTGTGAGGGAAGCGCCGCGGGGCGAGCGCTGAACCCCGGCACGTGCTCGGGCTCCGCGCTTCGCCGGGGCAGCTCAGACGCAGCAGCAGGACACCCACTGCTACTGAATGTCACTCACTCAGGGCAGGAAGCCCAATGAGAACCTAATGAGGGTTTCTGCATGTCCCGTGCTGTGAAACCCTTGCAGGAGCATGTAATCTAACCAATGGCTTTTTTCTTCTTTCCCACAAACTGCATGTCCCAGAGGGGTTAAACAGCACAGCAACAAAGTTAAAATAGACACAGCAAAGAGCATAAGACTTAAAAATAGATGAGGAATCCAGGAGGCAAAGATACAGGAAGACGTCCCCAAGCCTGGCGGCAAGAGCCCCACAGAAAACTTTTAAAGCAACCCACGAGAACCTTGCCCCATTGAAGTCAACATGAGTTTTGCCACTGTGCAAGACCGGGCCCGGACTTCAGCAGGAAAGATGAAGTTTGGACTAGATCAAGTGAACGAAAAGCCAACAGAAACACAGTGGGAAATGGTGTCACATGCATTTGACTGAGCAGAGCGTGGTGGCCCTTGAAAGACGTAGACTTGAGTTCAAGGCTGCCTTTACGCAAGCAAGTCTGATAGCTTTCAAATTAATGTATTTAGAACAAGATATGCTTTTGTTCTGTGGGGATACCAACTTCCCCCTCCCTCTGGTGTTTTTAAGAGAAGGCAAAGCTGGCTGACGCCTCGCTGGGTCTGGAACTAGGAAAGTTATTCATTACAAACTCTTAGTCCTAGAGCAAGGCTGCAGCAGAGCGCTTACGGGCTAAGGGAGCACAGCGCACGTTTAAACCCACCGCACAGCAACCTCCAGGTCTCGCACACCTCTTAGGGCAAGGCTCTGCAGGCTTTCTAACCTCTACACCATGCAAGGGACTGAACTTAAAAATAATAACAACAAAAAAAAGTAACTCTGATATACCACTGTAGCAATTCCTCAAGCATGCATTTGCATATGTTGACACTTCTGAAAGGAGGGCTGTTGAGCAGTAATGCTGGGAAATGAAGCATTGCCTAACCCTGAAGAGTAACCACAAGAACAGAAAAACAAGTGTTTCTGCAGCTGGTGTCTTCCTCCCATAGCCCTAGTCTCCAACTATTGAAATAATAAAAAAAAAAAAAAGTCATGTAAAGCTCTATCTTATATTTAACCTTTTAAGATCTGTGTAAAGCTTGTAGTTCAAAAGGCTAGTAATTATTTCTATCCCTCCAAAAAGTCTGACTGTTGACAAAACATGTCCTTTTTTTTTTTAAAAAAAAAAAAAGAAACATTTCTGCCAGGTCTATTTCCAAGCTTGGCTTTGCAGGTTTAGCAACCTACTAAGGGGCATTAGGGGCAGCATTAATGTCACTCTCTCCTCCCCAAGCAGAGGGGTAGCTTGGGCAGTGCCTCAGGTAAAGAAGGAAGGAGGAAGGTCTGCTGAAGGAGGCGGCTCGTGCCCGTCTGCACCAAGCAGCAGGGCAGGGGCTGCGTGGGCACAGGCCGTGGCCAGCTCCTCTCCAGTGCAGCCTTGCACTGCCAATGGCCCTTGCAAGGGCAGGTCAGCGGAGCCCACGCTCTGCTAGAGCCTGCCGGGCTGAAGCACCTCTGCCACCTCCACACTACGCACAGGGCTTGCTGTACCAGCTGGGCTTGCAGCCAACAGGGCTCCTGCCCCTCTACACTCTGACATTTACTCAGCTGGGTAAGAAAGTTAGTCTAACCTGATGTGTCTCTGCTTGGCTCCATTTCAGAACCAAGCTAAAAAGGAATTGCTTATTCCAGCATTCAAGCTCAAGAGGCTAGCAGGCCCAGGGTGTGTGGCCAGAAGTGACTAGAATCTGAAACCAACCTGGAAAACTCTGATGAAGACTCACAAAAATATCTAATGTTTTCTCAGAGAAACCCACCAGGTCTTCTGGTAGTTGGTGCAGGTAGTTGCTGTTAATATTTTGGAGGATATTCCAAAGGATATTCCAAGGAATATTCCTTGGAATAAAGGGAAAATACACAAAACAAATATGACTCCTGTATTTGCCTTGATTCTTATTCCAGATTTGGGCTCAGCTTGCCCTTGAATTTTGAATGAGGCAAATAATCTCCATCCCTGGCAAGACAACAGGTAGGTACGAGGCATCTTGAAAGCATTAAGTTTGCCACACGCACATGGACGAGCCATGAACTTGCCACAGCATTTTGTAAAAGCACATACATAGACTGCCTGAGAAATGCAATTCCCAATTGGGAATAAACAGCAACTATAACTGAAGAGTCTTTTGGGAACTCAATTCCACCTGAATATGATGCAAGCCCTTTGGCAGATAAGATTTTGTTTCCCTTGAACCACAGAATGAGATGGCAAGAATGAGACTCACCAAGTCTGGCTTCTGACCAGAAAAAGAGGAAGTCAAAGAGCACCACAGGCTGAGTGCATCTTCCTTCATTTGTGGTGCCACATTACGAGCTGGGAAAAAGGATCATCTTCCAGACTCTACCCACAAGCTACATACCAACCGTGTCCTGGCTAGATGCACTAAAACTACCTTTGCAGTACAGTGCCTAGAGGAGAAGAAATAAGTTTTTATAGCCTGAAATGATATTAGTGAAGTGCAGAATTCCTTATCCCACCTCTGACAACCTCACACAACAGCTGCCACTTAAGGTGACAATTCAGCCTTTAGTAGCAGTTAATGATTTCCACTGGAGCTCATACATATGCCAGATGTAAGCATCACCAGGGCAGATAATTAGCATGCTTCCAAAAGCCACCACTCCAAAGAATTACCTGGTGGTAACCCAGCAGCCAATATCATTTTACATAACCAGACTGGCACATGTGAGGAAAAGAAATGTAAAAAAAAAAAAAAAAAAAAAAAAAAAAAAAAAAAAAAAAAAAAACACCAAACCCCCCCCCCAAAAAAAACCCACTGTGCTCTAAATTCAAATTTAAGCCAAGAATAAAATCCAAGCAAATGGCAGAAATTCTGTGCTTCTCATGAGACACAAAGCCAGAGCTGCAAGAATTGCTTGTATTCATCGCCGCTGCGTTAGATGCGCAGAGCGGCCGCACAGCGAGGCCGTGGGCGCGCTGTTCCTCCCTGGGTGCTGACGCGCTGGCCACGACCCACCTCCACTCCCGCTCCGGGAGAAACACAGCGACCCAGCAGCGCCCACAGAGCACCCTGCCTGCACCACGGACACCCCGGGCCCCGCACAGCACCCGAGCAGCCTGCAGCTGAACCACGCAGCTGGCTCAAAATCCTCAGTCGCTCCTTGCATGAACCCTCAGCACCAGGTCTCAAGTCTCACTAGCGCAATGCAATACACACAACAATGCAATGCAACAACACTCCTTGAATCAGGGCTTCCAGAGCCTGTGGGATTCATTTTCTTTCCCAGGTTCTAGCCCTGCTGCAAAGCACGGGCTGGGCAAAGGCCTGTGCAGGTGCCACATCCCAGCCCAGCGCTCCCTGGCAGAGCGACAGTGCCGGTTCAACGCTGCCTTGCGCCGTGGACACGTTCCAGGGATGGATATCCACTGCATGATCCGATCTTCCCTGCCACACGGGGTCATCTAAGGCCAGCCCTGGACACCTTCCCACTAGCTGTGCGTCCTTAAAACCAGATACAGATATTCACGTATAATCTGAAGTTCACTTGAGATGCTGTTGCTATCGCTGTTCTGGCAGCGTTACACAAGAGGATTTCACACAAGGTTTCACAATTTCCTAAATTAGCTTCTGCTAGGAGTGGAAGTGGGGGACGTGGGGGAGAAGAATGCAAATACTTACTGCAGTGAATGTGCTGTGGCACAACATCAGAGCTGTGCAGCAGGACATCTGAGCCAACTGCAGGCTGAAAGAAAATGTCAAGCAGCAAACCACCACTTTGCTTATTTCACACCTCTGGTGGTGTTATTTGCCACTAGAGATATCTGCCACATACTGCTACATTCCTCAGGGACAGGAGAGAAATAAAGGACAAGATCTTCCGTGCAAAACTCAACCAGCAACCTCCAAAGCACCTTTGCTCCTAAAAATTTGCATGCTGCTTCCTGCTCTTTATCTCTTACCTTTGCACTGTTACACATGCCCCAAGTTCTTCATATACTTCTGATTTTATTTCCTTGCACCTCCTGCACTTGCCCTCCAAAACAGATGAGAAAAAGCACTTTGTGCAGCCTCAGCGTGGGAAGCCAAGCCTGCCCCAGGCAGAAACGCTCATCCTGTCTTCCCTTCTCGCAGCTGCTGAGGAGCAGCACTGCTCTTCATTTGCTTTTAGCAAGGGAGATGCAGAGCATCACAACCTGCAGGCAGGAGATTACTCAGAGCGTGCTATTCTGGTCTTGGTTTTACTGTTTCTTTGAAGTCTGTGAATCCTGGAAAGAATGGTTTCCTTCCCCAGGTGAAAGCCTAGCTTTCACTAGTGAACACACAGTAAAAAGTGAAAAAGCAGTGAGTATGCTTTTATTAGAAACTACCCACTGTGGTTTTAGAAGCAGGGCTTGCCCTTGGGGCTCCCCTAGCCAGCAGCTGGGCTGGGCAGGAAGGAGGGAGGGAGCAGGCAGAAAATCCTCCACTCCAAGTTGCTGGTCCATGGCAGGTCTGTAGGTAGTTTCATATAACATAGAAAAAACACTTATTTGTGCTTGCGGTAGCAGAAAATGAACCCTAAACATTCCTTGCTGCTAACAGTGTGGAACAAAACACATGCGACTTTACGGACAGGACACGGAGCACTCCCACTGCCCCGGCACCACTCCTAACACCGCACGCTAACTCACTTGCCGGAAGTTGTTCCTTTGTATTCAGCTTTCATATGGCCTCAGGATCACCAGTCGTGGCCACGTCATTTTTGCTCTGTCATGAAAAACAGCAGGAACAAAATCATTCCTCAGTAACCCTCATTAGAATTAGTTTGAAACAGACAATTCCTCACGTTGATCGACAACTAAAAGGTTCAAGCTTGTGGGAAGAGCTAGAAGACCTACAGCTCACTAGAAATCTCAAGGGCTTATGTCACTTTTCATAAGAGTAAGTGAAGGCTTAAATTACTTGTTCGCGATTTAAATCTATACCCACCAGATCAGAGGAAAGGAAAGCGCCCATCGCACCAGCCTGATGCTTTTAGGTTTCCTGAAGGATGAGGAATGCAGACTCTGTACAGACAAGCGGAAACAACAGGCAGGACTGCACCTTTCCGTGAGGTACATCCTGTCAGAGGGGCACGATGTGGCTGTGAAGGAGCTGGCCCATCTTTCAGCTAAGCCGGTTCACTGCGATATCACATAACCCAGGGTCATTTCACTATAAATACTGAACTTTTACATAATGCAGCAATCTCTTGGAAGGCCATTTCCTCACCATGGGAGCATCACTAAAAATTACTTAGGGCCTAAGGAGCACGGTGACCTCCTCGTCTCAGCACCAGGCACCTGCTCCAGGGCCCGCATGCACCGCAGACGCTGCTGCGCAGGGGCTGGCAGAGAGACACGCGCAGGAGCCGCTCGGGCTCTGCGCTAACACTCAGCCCACTGCAGCCCTGAGGCTGAGCCGGCTGCCGTAACTGAGTTGGAGTTTCTAGCTCAGATATTCAAGAGCAGCTCAAGAACAGGCAGCACAGGATTTAGTAAGAGAAGCAGTGAGCCTCAACCCAAAGACAGTGAGCCTCTGCCCTTACCACTTGGCTCTTTATTCTTTTCAAGATTCTAATCTTTGCTTCCTAAAATACTTCGGGGGAAGCGCTATGGCAACAAGCTCTCAAAACGAAGTGACTTCCCCTTCCCCAAGAAGCTGCCCGTGACTAAGCTGCCAGCCGTGCTAGGTAAAGGGCACGTTCCAGGGCAGCCACGAAGCCCAAGGGCGAGCGCAGGCTCAGCCGCCCCGCTGTGACTCACCCCCAGCTCGCAGCGGGTCCCGGCAGCGCGGGCACCTGCGAGGGCCCGGCTCCCTTGGCATCAGCCTCTGCCCCTCCCAAAGCCGCTGGTAACCGCTGTGCTTGCCTGGAGGGAAGGACGAGGGCCAGAACCCTTCCTCCTCCTCACTCATGGCAGCCACCCCCAGCTTGCTGCAGGACAGGTGCCTTCCCCTCCTGCACGTACCTTCTCTCCAGGCTGTCTCAGCCTCTGCCCGGGCACCTGCGGAGGTGGGAAAGCCCCGTGTCTCCTTTTCATTGCGAGATTAGCAGCAGCTGGGCCTGTCCCTTTCAGCAGGGACCACAACCCCACACTGCCTCCGGACCCGCTCCCCTAGCATCTGCAGGGCACCTGGAGCCATTCGGAAAGTGCAGCCACCTGGGAGCTGCAGCAGAACTACAGAAATAGTGACCCATAATGTTCATCATGCACAAATATAGCAATCGAATGCAGCAAAAGAAAAACAAGGACATCTCCCAAAAGGGACTCCTACATCTAAGCACATTTAGCAGCATATCTTGAATGAGCCCAGAAAGACTTGCTCATAACTTGATGCTTACAAAGACACAGAGACACCAAACCCGCTGCCATAGTCGAGAAACAGCATGAACCCAGGGGTGTTAAATGGGCCCTTGCTCAATTTTATAGAAATGGTGCTCAGCATTCTTATCTGAGTATCAAATAGTCAGCCTTGTCTTGTCAATGGGGCACCTGCAGCAATCTTGTGTAACACCTACAGCAGAATGATAAAGCTTCACTTGGTAAACTACAGAATTTGCTCATGTTTGGGTGCTGGACATTTGACTGTGTTTTACTCCCTTCCAAGCCACAGCGTGGAACCCACTAGCTCGCAGCGGACTTTTCTTGCTCAAGCCCTCTCTACCACGCACTCCGTAGGCTTTGTCCGCAGTTGGGCCGTTTGCTTTCTGCAGCACTTGGCGTCTCTGGAACTGCACTTGAACGTTACGAGGCGGGACACAAAGCGGGCTCTGTGCATGGTGGCTCCTCCCGCGCGCTGTGAGCTCCGGGCGGGAGCGCCGGGCCTGACCGGGGCCCGGACCTGGCCCCGTGCTGCACGCCAGCCCGACTCAGGCTGAACACTTGCTGTGCTTTTAACTGCGCCGTTCACTACTTGCAAAGGCACTACAGGAATCTCCATAAAAGATGGAGTCAGCCCAACAAGAAGTAGGATACATGACGCATCCCCCAAAGACAGCTTTGGGAAATTCAGAAATTCAGGATAGAATTTATAGGATTATATAGGATTAATTAGTTCTCCAAATTCCAGACAAAGCTTGACTACTAAGCAAGTCTTGGTTACAGTATTTTAGCTGGCCTTCCATTTGCTTCCTCAGTGTTTTTCTCAACGTTTTTGCCCTCTGGATGCTCAGTGGCAGCTCTGCATACACAATACCTGCTTCTTGAGCTGTAACCAGGCCGTGCAGAGACTTCAAACTAGCTCCAGCCCTGACTCAATTGAGAAGGTCCTAGTCCAGGAAAACACTATTGACCCTGGTGGACCTTAAGGACACAACTAAAGAGCCAGGGACATTGCTAGGAGGGCCTCAAGCACTGCAAGGTAAAGGCAGCCAGGTGGAGTGGCTAGAAGCACACAGGCTAGAAAGCAGAGCCTCATTTAAGGAAAGTGTCTGGTGGAATAGGATAGACAGCAATGCAGGAAGAGGAGACGATTTATTATTTGATTAACTTCCTCGTTAAAAACAGATACAGGTTGTCTCCGCCAACTGTCAAAATTCATTTCCCACTGAAAGAAAAAGTTAAATCAGGGGTGTGACCCAGCCCTCTCCTCACTCTGAAGCCTTTTTCTTGATCAGAGGCTGCCAGACCCTGAATGTGGGCCCTCCACGCAGAGGCAAGCGCAGCCGCCCTCCCCTCTCACGTGCTGGGGCACTGTCTCTGCCCCAGCACACTGGCTGCAGCACCCGCTGCTGTCTCTTGCACCTGGGAAATCCTCTAGCCCCCCAAAAACCTGTTGTTCAGAGGAAAGCAAAGCAAAAAACCTTTTTCTCATGTGGCTGCTCTGACACGCGAAGGCACCTTCTCCGCTCTGCTTCTGCCGATGCAGCGAGCACCAGGCAGAACATGCGTCTTCCAACTCCAGCTACCCAGTGTTAACACCTTTCACCCAAACAATGGCTGCCATATTTAATATTTTCAATGTATAATCACTAGAACACTTCCATGGGTTATTAAATATCCCCATATGCTAATTCGAACTCTTTGCACAGGATTATTTCTGAAAGGTATTGATGGTTACAGCATTCAAAACAGCATGAAACAAAACCCAACTCAGTTATTAAATGTGGGTTTATAACTCTCAAACAAGTGCTGTCATGGCAGTGTACTATTAGTGCTATGGGTAATTAAACTTGCATCCTTATTTGGCCTGTACAATTTTTCTGTTGCAAGCATGAGCCTTCATACAGCAACTGAAAAATCAGGCAGTTGAGGGAGAATGTTAGAAACACACCTTAAACAAATGTGCACAGTTATATAACCATGTTTTTACCCTTATTTGGAGACTGAGCACAAGACTTCTGTACTAGGGGATAGCCTCAGAGCCACTGGAAAAGCAGCGCCCTTGTTCCTGGGGGCAGCAAAGTGCTTAGTTCCCCTCAGAGCATCCCACTCACTGAAGAGATTTATTGCCTTGGCTTTGCTCTAGGTTGGCGTCACTCGCTCACTGTGCTTTGTTCGGCACCGCGCTCCGCAGAAGGGCGCGGAATTGCTGAGCCGCCCGCGCTGCCCCGGGCGCCGCGCGGCCACCGTGCCCGCACAAGCTGCCCCTTGTTCCCTCGGCCGCGCCAGCACGCACCATGAAAATCAGGAAAGAAGCTGAAATCACACCTAGGGAAAAAATCTATCCTTCCTTGCAGGCAGACAGGGAGCCAACCGCAGAGATCCGGGGAGCAGCTGTTTGGCCGGGGAAAAGAGGGGGTCAGGAGAGCTACCCACACGTTGGTCCAGGGGCTAAGGCGGCCACTGTTGTACAGACCCCTTGCACCCAGGCAGAGATCCTGGGTTAACTCTGTTTGCATTTTGCAGATAAGCCTTTGTCACAAACCCAGATGACTATCACTCTACCCTATACACTCCCCCGTGCTGAACGTCACTGAACTTGTCTTCTTAACAATCAAGGTTTGTTTTTCTAATACTGAAACCACCAAAAGGAAGGCAGGATCTCAGCCAGCCAAAGGTGACTCCAACTGCCAAGTGTGTACACCCGCTTCCGTGCCGAGAGCGGCCCCTCGCCCCCCACATCCAGCCAGACCACCAGCACATTCTTATTCTTCAAGATACATGAATGCAAAAACCAAAGATCAGTTTCACTATCCAAATAAAGACCATATCAACTAGCGACCTTTGAAAACTATCTGTATTTTTATTCTAAATGCATTCCAATCAGTTGTACTTGAGTTTTTTTATGTTTGATTTCCCTGAATGTTTGAACGAAGGCTTTTAAATTCTCCTAAGCAATAAATGCTCTGAAGGGCAAACTTAAATTTTTTTGTTTGTTTTTAACATTTGCTGAAAGTAAATTCTAGGTTGCACAATTGGTTTGCAACAGTGCAAATGGCAGACTGGAAAGCCATGTTGCTCATGCTACATTCAGGAAGTGGAAACTATTGCATGAATTGGGAAACCAATCAACAAAATAAACTGCAGATTTTCACAATTACCCGTCTCAGCAATTTGCAGACCAATAAGAATTCCCTAACGCAATCTGTGACTAGTGTTAATAAATACATAGTTTCGTGATACATCCACAGGAGATCAACAACGAGCGGATACTTCCATAGACACCAAAATTAAAGAAAAGGGATTTCCTATGGACATTACTGAAACCTCCAAGGGGATAATTCTGGTGCAGCTTTTCATCGGTAACTGCCCTCTAGCCACCCACCTGCTTTCAATGGCCATCTACAAAATCACTTGTTTTCAACCTGCGCTGACAAATTCGGTTGAACTCACAGAACAAGCTCAAACCATATTAAGCAGGTAAAAGGGTGGAAAGACTACGGCCGTGTTCCATTAATAATAATAATAATAAAAAAAAATCAAAACCATAAAAATCTAAATCTTGCAAAGGAAACTCCAGGAATGGCAAAATCTGTAAGGCAACTGGATCAGTTCCTCCATCTTCTAATAAGGTCCAGATTTTCTTTCCTTCAATATGTGCTGTGCTCTCTGAAATCTTACAGGCCAAGTGCCTTTGACATCATCAGGGTAGGAAACAGAATGGTGCATAAACACCACCACTAAAGGGTCATGAGAATTACAGCAACCACCTCACTAGGCATTTAAAGGAAGAGAGGAAGAGGTTTTATGGTTTGCCTCCACTGCACAGTTCGATTTGCATCAAGCAGCTATTTGGTAGCTCTGCTTTACAGAGAGATGGCACGTGTTCCTCTCTAGACACGGATCATCAGCTGGAATGACAAATGCTGGAAACGCTAAGGGCAACTCCTAGGGCAAACCCTCACTGTGGAATATATTTTTCTGATCCCAGCAAAGTCTTAGTAAGCCAGTGTCACTGACACAATTGGTATGGCAAGCCCTTCCTCGGGGTTGTTATGGGATTTCAGGTGTTTACAGCAAACGACATCTCCCAGCACATTCATGCAAGGGGAAGAAACTGTCCCAGAGCTCCAGGGAGACTTACTTGTATCGGTCCTATAGTGCTGTCTCTTCTTTAGAAGAAATGAAACTCCTTTTAGGTTAAAGGGAAGGAGTCACAGCCAGGAATTTATAAAATGGAGGGAGTCAAAGGTCTCAGTGCAAAAGCACCCAAACAAGCAACACAGTTTTCAAAACCTCTGTACACCTAAAGCCTCAGAGAAATGGCGAGTGTTGCTATGCTGGGATGTCCTCAGGAACACGGGGAACTTGTGGGCCCCACTCCTTGGCACCAGCTGCTACTCCTTCTGTTTAATAAAATGCACATCTCCTTCTCCCTCTGCTTGGCTTTCCTGGAAATATCCCTAAATTTCTGTACATTGCTTAGACGGAGTGATCATTTCTGTACTTCACATCACAAACTGAGCTTTGTGGTAATTTCATGACATGTTTCTGCAACTGCTCTACTCTGTTTAAAGATGAGATAAATCTTCTTAATCAGGAACGGACTCAGGAGAAAATATTGTAATCTCTAGGTGATGCTATCGTCATCTAGTGTCACCAGGAAAAAAACAAACAAAAAACAAGAGGTACCTGAAATCTGTCTGAACATGACAACATCCAAACTGCATTACTCTATTTAATGGCATAACATGTGGCATTCAGAAGTATTTACTTTCCAGGTGTCAAATTATATACTGAACCTATTTTCAATATATATAGCTTCTTACCAGTGGCTGGCCATTTCTGACTATACAAGCATCAGATTCTAAAATAATACACAAGGGTATCAGAGTTCTAATCCTAGAACAATAACGTTGCTTGGCTGGGCTGCAGATTACAGCTGTCTAGTTTATAGCAGCTTCCCATGTGGAAAGAGTTTGGAAACCTGTGAATTGCTATGGGGTAAACGCATCCTTCTCAGTCAAAAAAATCCTGGGTTTAGGTATCTGTAGGGCTGGTATTCACACTTCAGGATGCTTGCTGTAAAGATGATGAGAAGCTGTAACACTGTCATGAAGATGACAAATGCCAGCATAGCGGCTAAAGAGCAGGAGACACGGACCAGACTGTACTGATAGCTTGAATACAGTGCAAACAAGGGTAATAAACAAGAAAGGGAAAGAAAAGCTGAATGGAGCTTCATAAATGTCTTCTGTTTACAAGGACCCACATAAATGCTGCATTTATGCTAGTACATGTGTTAAATACACAGGAGACACAATGATTCATGAGTTTACAGCAGTATAAGGCAGTGAAACATTGCATACTCACAGAGGAAAAAAAAGGGTGGCTTAGCTTGTCAGGCCCTGCTTCAGGGAGCAGGATTATCTGCTGCTTAAATCTCCTTTGCAGAAGTGGCAGTAAAAGTTCCTGGCTGCAGGAGAACTGATAGTGGTGCCAAAGGGAAAATCTTATCCACTCAGGCAACCCTTCTGTTGCTGCCAAGAAACAGGGAGCTGACCAGGAGTCAAGGAAAGCCTGGCAGGACAGCTGAAATTGGGCACCAGGGCACTGCTTGGGGAAGTGGAGTCAGGGAAAGGGATCCCGCACGGTCTTTCACAGCTGCCTGAACCTATTCCGGGTGCTGTCCCAGAGCAGGGCAGCCCCACGGCCGCCCCCACCATGGCTTCCTGGGGGTGCTGCAGGACCTCTCGCAGTGCTGTCTATGCCCAGGGGCCAAGGAGTGGGCAGATAAGACACAGATTTGTTCAGTTTAGCTATTACACTTCGACTTGCACAGAGGGGTGTGAGCCCGGTGGATAGGCCACATACCTGGTATAACTAGATGGGTAAAAATGCTGCCTAATGCCAAGAATGAAGGGAAGATTCACCATGCAGAGGCCAGTTTGTAAGACAGATGAGATTGTGGATAAACACCTTAACGTGCTACACTTGCTTAAACTCACCATGTTTCTGTCGTGGCCCAGGTGGAGCTCCCGTGGCAGGACCCTCTGCAATCCCTCTGCCTGGCACGGGTCATGGGACATCAGTGCCACATGCTCCTGCCTGAAGGTGGCCGGGGCTCTCCCAGCCCACGAGTAGAGCCAGGCTCTCACACATTGCTGAGATGGGTCCTGTTCGCCCAGAATCCTCTTTGTAGCCGCATGAGCATTTTGGGTTACAGCTCATTTCTTCAAAGGCACTGGTTAGGAAAATAAACAAATACACAGGCCACTTGAGACAGTAACAAAAAATTACTTTTACTGGACATCTCAACTCATAGGTAGATACAGACACACAAACAACCACACACATTTAATCAATTTTTCAGCAAGCTCACGTCTAACAGAGCGCCCTGAACAATCCACCTCAGTCTGTCCGTCCCTTGCGTTTGCCTTTCAGTCAGCAGCAGCAAATGAATTTCTCTTTCCTCTGTCCTATTTCCTCTGCAGGTTATGCTTTCCTCCTTAAAAGGAATAAATAAATAAATAAATAACAAAAGAGATCTCTCAGAGATGACCAAGATGACACGACCAAAGCCAATATTAAAATGAGCTAAACAGATCTCAAAAGAAAGACTTACTGGGATTAAATCCAGTGGAAGTGATTAGTTTCAACATAGCCTCTGGCTTCATCACTTTCTGCTTTGTAACTGGCAAAATCTGACCCAAATCCCAAGCTCCTGTTACAGAGCCTGAAAAATTTATCATTCTTGTGTTTTAGCTTTCCATGTCTGACATACTTTAACCAGAGCATATTCTATCCCCCTTTTCCCTGGTGAGAATTATTCAATCTGATGTTATATTTAAAAGAAGTAACTTTCTGGGTTTTTTGACCTGATTCCATGCAAATATACACCACATGAAGACCTGTCTTTCATCATTTCAAATTTTAGGATTTCTTTATGGCAGGAAAGCTAAATTTCTTGAAATTCTTAAGTTTTTACATCAGCAGTTAAAAAATCCTTTCACTGGTACAGTTGCTGATTTGTTATGGTTGGATGTCTCAGGACCACTGGCCACCGGGTATTATTGACACGTTTTACAGTTTATTTATAAATTGACACAGTCCTATAGCTTTGCTCTCCTGTAGCACACAACAGAAAGCAACCTTGCAAGAATTAGAAAGCAGAAGAGTAAAAGGAGGATGGAAAAGGAAATTGAAGCAAGAACTGAACGCCTTGACTCAGCTCCGTGCTGCACTGAGGTGCTCCACTCCTGCCTTTGGGTTTTCCAGTCTGGAAAGGCTAATGCTTGGAAATGAAGAAGCGCCGTGACAGCAGGAGGCACCTGGATACTAGCACTGACGCCATCCGCATGCGCAGAGCCCGGGGGAGCTGCACGATAGAGAGAAGGCAGTAGCATCCTGTATGTGCCTGTATACACAAGGGCATACAGATTTGCCCAGGAAAGTCCTGATTTGCTCAACGGAGTGTCAGGAAAGGCTAATAAATGGAAAAAATGGAAAAAAAAAAAAGTATTAAAAAAATAAGTCAAATATCTTTTTGCTTACTAAGTACTGTGGGTGGAATAGTATGTGGAAACAGCCATCAAGGAAATTACTGAGGAAAAGAAGAATCATGGCTGGATTCTAAAATAAAAGCATGGGAATAAAATATTTCCTGGGCAAGCAGCAATGGTTTCACTGAGCCCTCCTTCCCACTTCTTCTCCCCTCAGGAGAAAAGGGAATAAATAAATAAATATATACGTATACATATTTTTTAAAAAGTCAAGTCTTCCCCCACAACCCATCTCAGCTTATAAATGCACAGGCAGAACTCGCACACTTAGAGGCTGCGGTTGTGTGGGCAGCCTCGCTAAGAGCCCTCCCACGAAAACAGCTAAACAGAGATCTAGGCACGTGCACGCGCTGTCACCGCTGCACGTTGCTACCACCTGGGCTGTCGCTGCACGCTGTGCCACAGAGCAGGACAAAGCAGTGAAGAGCAGCAGCGCTGCCTTTGGCTTTTCTCCCTTTCACAAAAGGCACAGCGCTGTCCGAAACGCCTCCTGCAGCGCGGTGCGAGCCCTGCCCCTCACCTCTCCATGCCTGCAGGACACATCCTGCTCACACAGTAGCCAATGCAAAGAAAGAAAGTTAAAGCAATATTTTAATGCAAGAATGTTTTTATATCTATATTGTGCTCCTTTTCCCATAGCATCCATGACAGAAGAAACTGATACAGTACAGTACAGAGAATATTGCCTTTTTTTGTGTCCCTTCCATGGAAAGTATAAAATGCCTCTCAATTTTTTTTGTTCTTCCTTCAGACTTTGTTTTCCCAGTCATTCATCTAGCTGTGCCATGCCAATTGCTGCTGCTGTTGTCTGCTGTCATTAATTACAACAGCTCTTTAGCACTTGCTCCTGGCATCATGGAAGGACAATACTCAACAAGTTAGAAGTCTAGGACTGCCCACAGAAGCCATCAAATTATTCTGGAAATCAGATGGGACATTTTCCAAAAGCAGTTTCATGGCATGCTGGGATTCAGCCGAGCTGCAAAGATGGCACCAGCAGCACCCCATGTGCTACCCCAGCATTGCTGCTTCCCGTGGCGGCCACGCAGGACACGCTGCTGCCGCAAATCCCTTTGCAGCGGACACAGCTTTGCAGGATGCACAACCTGAACCCACAGAGCAGCGCACGCAAGGACACGCTGCCCGCGCCGCTGCCCTCGGAGCGCGCGGCTGCCGGCAAACCACACACAGATCCCAGCCAGCAAAGGCGCTGGGCAACGGAGGCACTGCAGAGCCCGGAGGCGTTTTTTGCAACTTGTTCCTATGAGCAGTTCTCTCTGGAAGTGCTTTAAACCCATATACGTGCTAGTATATGCGTACATCACTCTGCATAAGTGCCAGTGCAGACAGGTGTTCATTCCAATACAAGCTGCTGCAATCGTTTTCTTCCGTAACTACTTCAAAAAAGTAGGTTAAAAAAAAAAAAAAAAAAAGCCTCATCTTGGTGTCTTCATATAGCTGAAACCATAAATATCACGAGACCTACTTGAGATTCTGAGGGGATACACGAACCTCCACAGAGCTACCGTGCAAACTCAAGACCTAGAGCTTCGTAAGGCTATTTCCACCACCCAGTGGTACCAAATATACAAGTAAGTGTTTGTAAAACCTGCGACTGGCGCTGACTTCCAGACACCACATGTCAAGATAAAAGGTTACTTGAGTTTTTTTGATAACCAAGCTTTTCATCTGCCCTTCGCAATAGTGTTGTCACATTTAAGCCCCTAGAGTCTTAAATCAAAATAGTCTTCAATGACTGGAGACTCTTTGATGGTGTCAGTATTAATTTAAGCAATTGCTTGCAAACAAATGACAATGATTTCTCAAAAATAAAATGAGCTAAAGGGATCCTGAAAATGTGGATATACTTCTAAATTTTGCTCTTAATCAGGCTTACCAGCAGCCTTGGAGAAACAGCAGCATACAAACATTTCATGGAGAGCATTGCTCAACAGAAGGAAACCTTTTCATTTCCTCCATTTCTTCCTACCTTCTACCAGTTCTGCTTGTTAACTGTTAACTTGACATCAACAAAAGAGATTTGTAAACAGCTGAAAATGGGCAGACTTCAAAGCTCAGCAGAGGATGCAACCGCTCAGCTACTGTGCGAGTCCTGGAGTACGGCAGCAAACTGGCCTTGTGACAGGTAAAAGAAGCAGAGATGCAGCTGAACCCTCGTTAGCAGAGACAGTGTCCAAAAACAAAGCTGTCTCTCAAACCACAGAACTGCTAAGAAACATAAAGCAGCAGAATAGCAGTAATAAACATAAATACTGTGTTAAAACACAGGACTGTAAAGAGAGATACCACAGGAACCCAACCAGAGATGTCTGCTATTTTCATCCTTTCTTTTTTATCTGTTTTTCTGGGGTTGTTTGGACGGGGCCCTATTTATGGAGGCAAATAAAATGAAATTATATCTTTTCAGCTTGTAGCTACTGTATAGGAACTGAAATGGGAAGAGGGACCGCATGGCCTTCGCTTTTTCCATTCTCATGGATGGCTTCCTAGGACGCTGGAAAATAACCTACCTTCACTGAATTCCACAGAATACCAGAGTTTTACACTTTTCATGACTCTGACTCACTAGATATAAAGCAGAAGTGTACAAAAATAGAAAACACACACTGAAAAAGTGCTGACGAAATGTCTGCTACCATGAAATTGTGCATTTAGTTTATCATATTAGTGGGAACTTTTTTCTCAGTTAAAAATCCCTTCAACTCATAAGATTCCCACTCCAAACTGCACATGTGTATCAATTTTGCATCTTACAGACTTTAACTATCATTTGTTTTATAAGGATTTGGTATTAAGTTATTCTTATAACTAATACAACAGCTTTTATACCAGCTATAAAAGTCTTCCCACCACTTTTTTTTTTTTTCCGGTGGCTAAATATTAACTGATTTTGAATCAAGTCTGGCATTTGCATAAGGACTCTGTTACACTCAATTTAAAGTTCTTGTTATTGTAAAACCCGTTTCATTTCACAAAACAATTTAGAAGTTCTTAATCCTGTAATTTAAAGCAATGAGCTATTGTAGGAGGGGCAGGATGGGGTGAATTCCATTTACAATTGTTCTGTTGCATTTGTTGCTAAACAAAAGTCTAAATTATGTATTAAGAAAACACTAAATATTAAAAAAAAATGCCAAAACCCAGAATTATCTGGCTAAATGGAAAAATAGCACCATAACAGTGGGAAAAAATTCTGCCCTCAGTCTGCAGGACAGACACCCACAGCTGAGAGCACAGCAACTCCCCAGGCCAAATAAAACTGAAGGGGAGGGCAGGACATGCCCTGTGTTTATTAAATGCTTTTGGTAACCTCAGTTGCAAAATTCAGCTCATTTTGTGAGAAAAGTCACTAGCTACCGGATGCTGCACAGAAATGAGTTTAGGATTGACCGTAAACTTACCAAAATTTCACTTTTGCACTTGTTGGAGACACAAGCACACCACAAAGGCAGCGCTACGCGCACGCCCACACAGGTATGTGACTGTCACACCAACGTGTTGGGGGTGCTCTGGCCCATGGCTTTCCACGAACTCTTTCCGCAGCACTCATCAGAAGACTGACTTCTTCACAATGGAGAGCCCCTTCAGCACAACAGCTCGCAGGAAGGCGGCTGGTGCCGGCCACAGACCCAGGGGCCAAGCTGGGCCTGGCCACCATGTCATGGCCGAAGCATTGGCGCAGGCCTGCCAACATGCAGCCATATAAGGTCCTCTCCCATTGGCTGCCCAGCTCCAGTGGGCTCGGAAATGGGACAGATCAGCCAATCAGGAGGGGCAGCTCTTGCAGCAGCTGTCTCCCCACACTGCCTGGCTGTGGCAATGGGGACGCTGCGACACGATGGGGACACGGAGCGCGACAGCAGCAGTGCCAGAGCGGACGAGGCGGCCGAGAGGAACGGTAGGAGAGCCCCAGTAGCCCCCATGCCCTCCTGGCACCTCTTCACCAAGAGTTTCTCCGGGGACTGGGCCCTCATGTCCCATCTCAGCCTTCTCCTGCCTCCAAGATGGCGACAACAGGGGGGAGGGACCCGTGCCTTCCCTCAGGCCAAGAGGGCCCAGGAACCCACAGCTACTGCTGGGGCTTGCAGGTGCATCCTGTTAGCAGCCCCATCCCTAGCAGAATCACTTAAACACGCATCTTCCTGGAATTTGGTTTACTTTTTCATTTGGGTAAAAAAAAGAAAGAAAGAAAAAAATGGGGGGGGAAATTCCCACACACAACTTCTTTTTGTTTGGAAAGTGGAAGTGTTTCCTATAGACACGCTCAGCAAAACAGACACTGTGCCAAAACAAGTTGGCTCTGCTGAGCCTGCCAGCAAGGCCTCCCACAGGGGTGCCAAGTGCCGGCCCTCCCTCCGGAGTGCCCATGTCCTGGCTCTGGGAAGGACCCCGGCCCCACAGAGACCAACAGGACAGGGCTTGTCCCCAGGGCTTGACTGCAGCCTGGCCCGGAGGGGACATGTTGCAGGACAACCTGGAGCATGGCGTGATAGCAGGTTAGGCAAACACTGCTCCCGAGTGAGGCATTTGGACATGTGTGGAACCAAAGTCTTTCTCTACACCAAAAATATTTAAGTTTCTGCAATAGATGTTGACTTCCTTTTACATTCCGTCAAACTCCACAATTTTCCAACTTAGAGAAAAAAAAAACACACACAACAACACAACTTCTTTGGAAATCCTTCTCCCTTCTGTTTTCAACACAATCTATGTCAGAGAAGATGTTCCTCTGTGCTAAAGACAGAACTTTCACAGGAAATACTTCAGAGAACATGTTCCAGCAAAAGGTAGGTCCACCACAGACGAACCACTTTCAGATCCGCTATTTTAGCTCCGTAAGTTGTCACACACTAAACCCAGTGACCTCCCTGAAACTGCCTGAGCCGCATGTTGGGCAAAAGGAGAACAACAACATAAAGTAACTTGCTTTCATTTGTACCCCTGAATAATTTAGATGCAGCCGAGTGCCCGGAGAGGCTGCCAGGCAGGCAGGTGATCTCAGCAGTGAATTCCCTCGCACTTCACTAAGCCTGTCCCGACCTATTAGTATCCGTGCAGGAGGGGCGGGAGCGCAGCTCCCGGGAAAGCGCGTTACCTCCCTTCTGCGCCACGCGCGGCCGCTCCAGCCTCACGGCGCTTCCCGCTACACCGCCCTGCTCAAGCGCTTTCCTGCTGCCTGTTAAACTCCCTGCTCTGGCGCGGCGCCGCCAGCGGCACCTGCGGCCGCGCGGGCCGGGAGGCTCCGCGCGCTCCCGGCAGGGGCCACGGGCGCGCGCACAGCCCCGCCGCCAGCCAATGGGACGCGCCCTTTCATTTGGCGGCGCCGGCGGTGGGCGCGCGCGCGGCGCTAACCTGCTCGGCGCAGGATGTGGCTCGCGGTGACGTCAGGGCCAGATGTTTTCCCAGGCCCCGCCCCGCGGGGCGCGCGGCGGCTCCGCGGAGCGGTAACGGGGAGGCGGGTTCTCCTGTCACCGCGCGAGGAACGCGCCTCTCCCCAGCCGCCGGGAAAAGCGGCACCAGCGCCCGCGCCAAGCAACAAGCTGCCCCTGCGAGGATTTTCCTCCCCTGTCGCTGGACTTCCAAAGCGTTCTGGATTTAGGGACAAGCTGGGTGTGATCCTCACGAACAAAGTGCGTTTTTCATAGCTGCGTGGTCATCCCTTACTTCTACAACGAGATCTTAAGGAATAGGAGAGGGAAAGGTCAGCTTGCCTTTTTTTTTTTTTTCAAATAAAAGTGAAGTGCTTTTTATTTTTTCCCTTCTTATTTTTGGATTTCTTTTTAAACTCATGAAAAATGGCAACAGCAGCCTATGTGGATCATTTTGCAGCCGAGTGCCTTGTTTCTATGTCCAGTCGTGCTATCATCCATAGCCCCAAAGGGGAGTCCAACTGCCAACCTGATGCAGCAAAACTGCCTTCCTCCAATGGAGACGATAAGCATGAAGCCAGGGAGCCTGGGAAGGACAATGGATCCTCACTATTTGTGGTAGCCAGCATTCTGGCAGATCTGAACCAGCACGTCCCAAACTCACCCACTCTTCGGACAGAAAAAACAGAGAACTTTGATATCACAGAACAAATACACATTTCTGTTGCTCCTACGGAGTTTGGGGAAGAAAGTGTGTCCTCGGCTGGTAAGCGTGGAGGAGGAAAGGCAGCCACACCTACTGCCCTGGCTGCAGTAACCGAGTCAAGTTCCAGACAAAAGAACAAGCGCGGGAGAAGCTGGACTGACCCCGGATCACCCCAGAAAAAGCACAAATGCCACTATGTGGGGTGTGAAAAAGTTTATGGCAAATCTTCCCATCTTAAAGCTCATCTAAGGACCCACACAGGTTAGTTACAATCCAGCCATAGATTTATTTGTTACAGCTTGGTATTAGAATGAATGTTTTAAAAACAAAAGAAAAACAAAAGAAAAATGGTATTTGGCCAACCTTATGGTCTCATCTCTCAAAACACAAGCTCAGAAAAACCAAACAAAATATATAAAAAAAAAACCCACCCCACTGGGAATAATCCCCTATTGGGCATAGAGTCAAAGCTAATGGTTCTTTTTTTATTGCTTAAAGTCACAGGGAATGGAGTGTGGGTCATCTGTGTGGATCCTACCAAGCTGTAATTGCTAGCTGCTCGCCTTCTTGTTTAGTGCATCTTATACTTCCCTTCTGAACGCTTCTCAGCCTCCCCTGTTCCATTTCCCAACTCTGCACTCCTCTCACCACCCTTATATGAGCTTATTGCTTCTAATGCCAGTGGCAGTACTCTGAGTATTTTAAAATTAAATGCTCTAGAGGCATCTGAATGAGGGTGTTTCTTTCTTTAGCAGACATTTGCGTGAAGCTAAAGTAGGCAGTAAGGCAGTTGAGAGCCTGAACATGAGTCACAAGGAGGCATTTATCATAACTAGAGGGAGAGGGACATGAGCAGCCTCAGCAAGGCTTCTGGCAGCTGGGTAACACTGGCTTCAGAAAACATTTGAATGCAAACACTAGCTTGCTCTGATCAGTGTTTCACTACTTCATGAACTCTCATCTGACCACTTTTTGGTTGCTATTGCAATTTATGACACCCAGAAAAAACAGAAGTCTTAGAAGTTCTGTCAAAATTATATACAAGCTTGTAGTGGGACTGTCTTGAAACAGGCCCCTGACTGCCAGCCCTCTGTGGTGGTGCAGCGAGGGACGACTTTCAGCCAGAGAGGTGACACCCAGAAAGTTGGAGACTGGTCTCCACGGGAAGCACTGGTCACAGAACTTACTGCAAGGCCAGGATGGGTACAGAGACCAGGCTAGGTCGGCATGAGCTGTTCAACTAATTTCAGACAATTTTGCTAAATTCTGTAGTCTTCCCTCAAGAAAAGACTCCCCAAACTGTACATGGCAAATGGCTGCTGAACAGTTCTAGCTGACAGCCTCGCCCCAGCTTTTCCTGCTGCCTCCCTGGGTGAAGCAAGAGCCCCTCTGAATTAAGGGCATGTTTTGCTCTCTGTGAGAGAAAAGAGTCTCATCAAGTTGGAGCATATGGACGAACAATTCCCTGCATCACACAGCCAAGGGAACAGCATGTTCCTGGCACCCTGGGCAGCTTGCCCTGCTCTGCGCTCTGCAGCCGTTCTTGCTTCCTCAGGGCTGACACAGGAAAGGTGCTTCCACTCAGCTGGGGGGAAACCCATTTCTTCAAATTTTTAGCTTTTTTTCCTCCTGCCCTTTGCTTCTGTTTTTTGCTGCTGTCTTCAAGGTGCAAGATAAATTTGGCAATGTCTGTGGGCTCACAAATCAAACTGAGACCAAGAAGGTCAACTCCTCTTGCTGATAAAGGCGGAGGGCTGGGCCATGCCCACCCTGCGGGGAGAGGAGAGGAGAGGACAGGGAGCGCAGGGCGGTGAGCAGTGGCGCTTGCGCTCGCTGGCGCTGCCGGCTCAGCCGAGTCATTTGGGGACACTGGCTTGCCTCCAGGTTCTGTGTGGAGTGCTTTTTTCCCTTCATTTCTTAACCCTTTCCTGTGTTGTTTTTCCAGCTCTGTAAGGCTTAATATATTAGTGCTGTGCCTAATAGCACTGAGAGAGAAGGAGAACGTGTGAGAGCTAGAGAGAGAAGGAGAAGGGACGGGTTTTGCCCCAGGAGTGGCAGGACCCTCAGGGACTAGGGCTTCTTTGTTTTCCTGTGTCCTCAGCATCTGTGTGGGAAGCTTTAAACAGGGCTGCCAAGTTTCCCTCCTTGTTGGCAACAGGTCTGTCTCTGTTTGGATCCAGTTTTCAACAGACAGAATGCCTTTCACTTCTCTGAATGCTTTGTAAGGTGCTCCCACTTAAAGAAATACAAATGTGATAGGCTTGGAAAAAGAATTTTGAATCACACTAGGAGTTAAAATAACAGAACAAGCAGGGACTTCCAGGATTGGTAATTGTTTTTTGCGAAATGCATAATGGGTTCTACTGGTTTAGAGCAAGGGTCTCAGGTATCCTGCTTTCCAGCGGTCGTGGTATTTGCAAACACCAGTCTACCCAGCCACCAGGATAAGAGCTGCCCACCTCACCAGGCAGGGCTGAAAATGGCCCAGGTGTTTTAAACTCTTTTCCTAGTAACTCACACTCCTTTTACCAAGAAACAATCCTAAATATTCTGCTATGGGTGAAAATTCTCCCACATGCAGTATGACTAGACCTGCTGGTATTTGGGGCAAGGCTAAGAACAGCACTTCAGGCTAGAAGATATCCACGATAGTTCTAGAGATGTATTTGTATAGTGCAGTTTATGACCTGCTTGAGAAACTTGCTTGTCCTTGTCTGCTGCTGTACTCAAACTAACAGCCTTGCTTGGAGGAAGGGCAGACTAAAGGTTGGGGTTATGGTGTGACAAGGAGATAGAGAGGTTTTCAAGTACTTCTGGGTCAAATACAGCCCACATGGGTAGGAACTCAAAGCCAGTACTGTCTTCTGGCTCTTTGATGCCCCATGTGACATCCTCTCTAGTTGGCTTTAGCCAGTTTTCAGGGCACAGATGCCCAAGGCAGGAGCACTAGCACAGAGGATGTGAATTACTGTATTGCAAGCAGAAGGAACAAGATGGAAGGGGCAGGGAAGCAGCATCTGCCTTTTGTCAACACATAGGCCTTGCTCAGAGGACAGCATTTTAGAACAAAGTTCCCCATTGGGACAGAGCATGATCCACAGCCTCTTCTATGCTGAACACTATCAGTTAAGATCCCAACCTTGTGACTGCGTTGTCTTTATTAACTTGACAAACTATAGAGCAAGACAGAAAATGTTAGTCACCAAAATCTTTGCAATTCTCTCCTCCAGCCTTCAGACTCTTCCCCTCCCCCTACGTTTCTTTTCATATTTATATTCTCCACCCCACCCTCTCACTGGATATCCTGAGTTTAACGTGATCATCAGCCACAAAGCCCTTGAAGTTTTAATGTTTACCAGAAGGTTATATTTAGTGTCAGTGGGTAGATTTCAAGTACATTTTTTTTCCTGCAGAGATTCCTGCAGACCTCAAAAGCTGTGCTGTGATCCACAGCTGCAGGACTTCATTTGCCCCAAGTTACAGCAATCCTATTGCTGCAGAAATACCAGCTTAAAAAAAATCCTTTCCCCTCTGAAAAAGATCCCCAAACTTTCAGATTCCTTTCAGATTTTTGACTGCAAAAAATCAGACAAAGCATTTACATGACTAAGTTCTCCTTCCCCTCAAGCAGCTTTTCAATACAGACTCACTGAAAAGGTTTGGAAACTCTCTGGAGCCACTGGAAACCAGTTTGTCTCCTTTGATGCATCAGTGGGAGGAGAGAGTCAGTACAGAGCCCAATAGCTAGTCTAGCAGCCAGAGCCTCATACATAAAGATAAGAAAAGCAGAGTCCAAGACCACTGTGTTTTGGGAGGCTGTAGACAGCTTCAGCTGATTACATTATATATATATTATTAAACTGCATCACATTGCATAGAAAAAAACAGGCTGGACTTTGGGCAGGGATCCCAAGAATCAACTCTACTGCAGCCCCTGAAAGCCCTGAGGTCACTCGAGCATATTGCTGGCTATCACATTAGTATACCAGCATGCATACAGAGAACACACACACAAATCTACTTAATTACAGTAGAATTTCCTTTGCAGCCTATTCCTTCTACTCAGTAAGAACCACACTACAACCCAAGAGCAGCCTTTCAGTCCTCAGAACTGCATGTGTTCACAGAAGTTGGCCTAAGATAATGAGATGCAGCCACCAGCCTCAGCTGTGAATATTGATGAGATTAAGAGAGCCTTACAGCAGAACATGAACCTGTGGCCAGCTATGGAGAAATCAGGGCAGCCTCGCAGCAGCCCTGCACTGACTGGTCATGCAGAGGCACTAAGTCAGATATGCTTTAGATACCTGTTGTTCATTTTAATCTTATCATTATTTGTCAAACATTAGCTGAGTTGGAACAGTTAGAAAAGACTACTGGACTCATTTGATTCCATCAAACCACCATAAACACTGAGGGGCAACAATAATGAACCAATATAAAAGTCAACTTCTAATTTGTGCACTTTTTCTTCTAAGTATTATATCTCTCTTGCACCAAGTAATAACCTTACTTAACTCCTAACAACTTTATGACTAGACTATCTAAAGATAGAGAAAATCATAGTATAGTTGGTATTTGAAACAAATTTCTGAGAAATAAAGCAATCAGACCTCACCCCGAAAAGGTGACAACAGCTTAACGTTTAGGCTGAATAAACTGAATGTTTGACATGTGTTTAGGTTAGGAGGAGGAGAAAAACAAACAAACAAAAAAAAGAGTGCTGTAGATGAAGTAGGGATAAGGTGGTTTAACAAAAGGACTTTCACTTTCAGTTTTAGCAAGTGCTTCTCTTTGCCCGCATTAATTAGGAGCATAGGGCAAGTGTGACCACTCTGGACTTGGCTGAATCAAGATGCCACCTATGTGCATATGGACCGGTGGTAAGGAGAAGTGAGCACACATACCAGCAAAAAATTAGGTCTTAGCTTAGAAATTGAGCTAAAGTGTAGCTAGAAGCCACGGGCTAGAGGCTGGGCTGCGGCTGCCCTTGGCTTGCCCGGAGGCACCCAGCAAGGGCACAAGCACGCGCAGCAGCGCGCCAAGGAGGCTGCCCCGCACACCTAACCGCAGCCGCAGTGCCACCCCGGGCAGTGGGAAGGCCCAGGGTGCTGCTGGGTCCCTGCGCCCTGCAGAGCTCCCGCACTGTTTCCTACCTCCCCTCCTGGCCAACTGTGCCCAAATCTTCCCTCTGGGACCTTTTACTGAGACAAGCTCAAACAGCAGCTTCAAGGGACAGCTTCCAGGCTCTGCTCCATGAAAGACTTTAAGCTAGGCTTCCAACATCAGCCTTTGGCCATCTTTCTCAGAGTTAAATGGTTCAGCAGCCTCTTCCCACAGCCTTCTGAAAATTAATATTCCTAAGTACCACTTAGTAAATTTGTACTTTGAAAAACAATACAAAATTGTAATGCACTGTTTAGATTTTTTACACATGCTACAAGTCTTTCAATGGAAAGTCTCTAAAATAAGCACAGGGCACAAATTTATTAGGAGAATAACAAGGTTTTAAAAACTCACATTTTCAAATGAAGCTGAAGCCAGGGACCAGAAAGCGAGCGGGGGGGGGGGGGGGGGGGGGGGGGAACGAAAGAGGGAAGAAAAAAAAAAAAAGCCCACTACTGCTCATTACCTCAACCATTCTGGTTTAGGATTGATTTATAGGTTTCAGTGAATTCAGCTGCAGAGAGTTAGCGTTAATTTGGTTGCATGGAGCAGCCAGCTGGCTGACAGCAGCATTAACCACCCACTCAGCAGCATTAGCTACTAAAGGGAACTAAGTAGTGTGGCCCTTAGACAGTTTTTCTGGGTTTCTCCCTTTACACCCCACAGTCTTTACTGAGCCATTAATTGTGAAAAAAAGTTCTTGGTGTTCTGAAAGCTGGCCTGTTGTCTGAGACATGTGTGTTTTGGATAGTTTAGAAGAAGCATAGACATGAATTTGCACTTGTCCAATTATCAAAACCCAGTGGATATAAAACATGTGCTTAATAAAATCCGACACATTTAACTATGCATGTCTCTCTTTTGCAATGAGAGCTAAGATACACCACAGTTCGTGGAACTGAAAAACACTTTGTCCTGCCATGACTGCCTTGCATCTGTTCAAGATCTAATTTTACTGAGAATTTGTTCCTTTTGGCCCGGCCCATCCTCTGGGTGCTACGGCTGTACAACCACGTGGTTTGAAATACAGGAAATACATGTGAAGGAACATGTCAAAGCAAATAATTGTAGCACATAGAAAATTGTTGGGAATAATGAAGTTACAGTTAAATTTGCTATTTAAGAGCAAAACTCATCTGTACATTTAGAAAAAAACTCCCTAAAAAGACAAGGAAAGTCAGGAAATTTTACATCACTTTTAGCAAAACAAAAATTGAGCAAGTATTTTCAGGACTCTATCCCGTAAGAGAAGGCTTCTCTACCAGCCTTTTTGTAGAAATAAAGCTTCTGATTAACAATTAACAGAGTTTAAGTATTGCAGCTTTAAAGTAAAACTGTACTTCTCCTTGGCATAAGTGATGGAGAAAGCGCTTGTTACAAAGAAACTGTATTTTCTTTTTTCCTTCTCATCACCCTCTTGGAAACAGTGGTAATCAGCATAGCTAAAGATTCCGTCTCCGTGATTTTTCCCTACTCTTCTTCCCTCGGCTTTGCTGAATAAGGAGTGAGAAGGAAGGTGACAACCTGTTTAAAAGACAAATGAGCATTGCCCCGAGGGGACACACATGGCAGGGTTACCTTGCATTGAAATATGCTCAGTGTAACAGGGAAGAAAAGCTACAAACACAAAATGAATCAGCTTGTGACTTTCACAGTTCTTTGCAAATTATATTTCACCATGACTGAGACATTTACTGAGTCCTGCTCTGGCAGCGAATTGCCAACCTGAGCAGTGTGTGCTCTTCCTCGGGGGAGCAGCGGGGCCGAGCCGTGGAGGATAAATGACACAGACTGCGCCGTGGCCAGCAGCCAGCGCCGTCCCGGGCTACGCAGCCCCGGCTCTGCCTCCCCTTTGGTCGCACGCAGTAAGGCTCATTAATACAATACTACAGCCTGACAAAAGAAGGTTTTCAAAAAAAGTTATTAATCCTCAGATAACAGTATCTGTCAGCTCTGCCAAAGCCTGGTCAGTGATAGGGGTTGCTGTCTCCTTGTCTCCGCTCTCTGCTTCATATCACTTTCTTGGCACCGTTAGCTAATGAAAATCACCAGGTACTGCAGCATGACTGCAGGCTTTAGAAGCCGGACAGTCGGAAGTGGTGAGGACAGATCACTTCTCTGTGCTTTCCTCACCTGTAGTCAGCCTTTTCCTTCTCATTAGGAAGACCTGTGTTATAGGCAAAGTGCAGAGTAAACCAGAAGAAAACTCTTTGAATGAATAGGACTGTTTGCATTAGAAATTAAGCACAACCATAAGGAAAAAGCACTCTGAATGACTTGTATATGTCTGCAGGAGCACATGCATCACGCCTTCTGTGCAGGACACTGCAAAGGATTTGTGCGTAAATAAACCCTTTGCCAGACAAGTTCATTATAAAATAAACTCACACTTAGATTTCATCTGAAAAGGGAGCACCTTTAACCATTTAAAACTGAAGTACTGCACTGTGTCTGGCTGAACGTGGTTAAGGCATGTCCAAGAGCAGAAACCTGGAACTTGTTTATATTGAACATGTGGTTTCTAGTTCTGTTTTATAACTTAAGCATGTTACAACCTTCCCCCCTCTTCCAGTCTTGGATCAGCTGTTTGGAAGTCAGTGCTGACGGAGCCAAAAAATATTCTGTTTTTCAAATGCAGGACACCCTCTTAAGGGTCTGGCCTGTAGTATATCTCCAGGTAAAGCTCTTGCCTTTCTCACTCCCTTGGCTTTTATTAGGTGGATTCACAGTGCAGTGAGCTCCTCCTCCTGCTGCATGCAGTTTAACCACAGTGAGACAGTGCAGGTGACAGGCGCAGTTCCTGAGCTCAGACACACGTATCCTGCACTCCGCTGGTCTCGCAGATTCAGCAGATTTTAGAGCCCCCGCTTGGATTAAAAGCAAAGCTGGTAAAAGTTCAGAGTGCCACCTTTGTAGCTACTGGTGGAAAAATGACCTCAGAAGCTTTTTTTTTTTTTTTTTTCAGCCCTAACATAGAAAGCATTTACTAACCAGGAACTTGGCACAAAGCAAATGGCATTAAAGTGAGCGTGTCCTGAAATGACCTCTGCTGCAAGGGAAAGATTTTCTATAATCAGTTACAGCATTTTTATACTGCTGCTAGGAACTGCAGGCAAAATATTTGTGACTGGCTGTCCTTTTGCTTTTTACAGTCAATGGGTCAATAGGCTCTCCTAGATTTCTTGAACACTCTCTTTCTACCAGACTGCTTTCTAATTACTCACTGTGAACTAAGTGACTTTCTGGAAGGGGGGCACATGGCAGATTCAGAGGGGAGACGCTGCGTTGCTGCTGCTCACGTTGCAGTTTCTCTGTGCTTAGGCCGAGCAGAAGGAGCACGTCACGGTGTGGCCTCTGCCACCATCAACAGCTGGTTTGAAAACTGGTCAAGGACAGAGGTACAAATGCTAAACACTTAGCTCTGGAGTAAGCCCAGCTGAGCCAGATACAGCAACCAGAAAGGGTGGGCTGAGCCTCTTGAGCTGTACAGCTGCCAGTGTTTCCACTAGAGGAACTTAGCAGGGAGCCAGCTGAGAAGGGACATGGCAGCCGAGTCCCTGTTCAGATGTTTCTTGCAAAAAATTCCTTAACTGATGAGCTGTTCATTAGTAGAGCAAAGAACTACAGCCTTAGTGATTTGGGATAACTTAATGAATTATATGGATGCAAATTTACAGACTAGTCTGAGGCTTGAGAGATTCTTGAAAAGCCTCACAGTGCCAACAGGCCATTTTTCCATTATTAATTTCATGATTTAGCATCTGACAACAACAAATATGAACAGGGATGCTGCTAAGAATCTCATTGAACCTCAGATGAAGTCTTGTTATGTGTTGTGGAAGCTTAGTGAATATAAATTTGCAATTTCTTTTAATGCCAGCAGAAACTTGCAGAATAGCATTAATACATGATTGTCTTGGTAAATTTTGTTTTGACCATTGATATATTTTGCAAGAGCAATGTGAATTGTACGCAGCTTTCTTGTGCATGCATGTGAGACTCTAGCAGAGGCCTGAAAGCCCCTCTAAGTCAATGGAAATTTCCACTCAACTTATATATGTAGAGACAAGCAGTGCCAAGAGAATGCTGGCAGATGGCTAGTCTCATTGTATAACAAACCTAGGGCGTATTTGTGCTGTATGGTTTTTAAATTCCCAGAACATGGCTAAAGCAAAACTGATTTTCCTAGATGCCCCAAAGGATTACATCTCTGCCAGGATTTACACTGACACATTTTTTCCCTTTTGTGCAGAGTTGTTCAGCGTTTGCACCTTCCATTTCCCCCAGCTTTCATCATTCTTGGACGCAACTGAATTCTTCTCACTAACTCTTAAGAAAGATTCTTGCTCAGATTGACAACACGTGTACCAAATTCTAGCCTGAAAGGAAATGTGTGAGCAGAATTGTGAGCAATCAAAAAGATGAAGACTGGGGAATTTATCAATGCCCCTACATAATATTCTTAGCATAAGTACACCTGTAAGAAATAGACAACAAAGCTAATCTTTGCAACAAACTGATGAGAAGATGTAGAATTTGGTTATTAGACAAAGTAAGTCTCTATCATGGTATAAATTTCAATAGATGCAGTCGTTTATTTTGAGCCATGTGATGTGAGAGAGGTGAGCTTATCTCCAGCTAATCACTCACCCTTTGCCTTAAAAAATCTGTTACTGTTGCTATTAAGGAAATATAAGAGTTTATTTTTAAAGCACAGAATTCTGTGTTTCATGTGGAAAGAAACCACTTCCACTCCTCACCACCTGCGCATTTAGTAAGCAATGCATTAAAATTGTTTATGTATACAGTTAAAGATCACTTGTGGTGATACCTACCCCTGAATCCGCGCTTCTCTTTCTGCTTTATGTGCTGGTGAGGTTTGCGGTGGGGGGAATAGGACTCTTACTGCCAGACAGGTTAGATCATCATTGCTCAAACTGTGGGACCTGTTGCCTGGGTGGAGGATTCCCCCTCTCCCCAGCACCCCCAGCTCTTCACTGCTCTACAGAACAGCTGATCTTGCTGCAAAGATAAACTCTGGAGCAGGAGCAGGTACCACTAGGGACATCTGCCAGAGCGCGCCGAGACCCTGAAACGGTAACTGTGAGAGGTGAAATGTCTCAGCTCACGAGAGTGAGTTGTAGCAGGTGCTGCTGACGGCGTTTCAGAGGCCAGTACTGTTCTGTTTTGCTCTTCATCAGAGTTCACAGGAAGAAGTCAGGTACCATGAAAAATCTGTGTTAGGTTCTTGCAAAGGAAGGTGACTCTAAATCAAGAGGATTTAGAGGAAGGAAGCGGAGGCGCCTCCAAAAGAAAAGCGCATGGAACCGCTGGCATTAGTACTCAGTGCTGGGACTATCTTGGAAACTCTGATAAGACTGAGTTCTGTACAGGCGTGCAAAAAGCACACGTCTTCCATATTCTCTACCATCTTTTCTGGGTAATTCATACTGAGACAGAACCATTCTCTTTTTGTTTAGCTTTTGTATGATTTATATGTAGGTATACTTGGACCAGTATTTTTTAAGTTGGCGTCATCTGTGGTGTAGACCCCAAGTAATCTGTAAAACTCTCAAGTCTATAGAATAACTCAATATATCTTTGATGTTTACATCATAAAAAAATGCTTAGGACAATGTTCAAGCAAGAGAAAAGAGTAGCTAAATATCCCAGCCGCGCTCTATGCCTGATACAGCACCTATGGAAGCCCAGATATCTAGTGGGAACTAACTAAACAGTATGAGAACACAGTGCACCTCAACATGCATTCCCCTCGGTTGCATTTCACACGTTTGTTAGCATCTCACGTGTGAGTGGGTTCTCATATCACGCAGCACACTTTGTCCATGCCAAGAGAGTCTTCGACCATTTTCTGCACTTTTGCTTCCAGCTGGTATTGATTCTATTGCATTGGCACTTCCTTTCAGTCTGTGGAGCAATATGGCACCATAGAGACCAAATGAGACATGATTTAACCCATGGTCTGTTGGAGCACGGAGTTCAGGAGAGGTGTAAATCTGACTTCTGGGGATCTATTTTAATTAACAGGTTTCACTGGCGCTTTCAGAGGATGAGCTGGTTGGGCAGGCTCTGGTGTCATCTTTGCTGTGATCACTGAGGAAAGCAAAGCTTGTGCAACCAGTGCAAATGCTTTGCCATCAGGCTCTTCCCAGACTTATCCAACTGGGAAGCGTACAGATGAAATGTGTTTGGCAACATGATTGTCAGACACCTTATTGTCTAATGTGATAATCTGTGGAGCTCTCGTTACATAAACCAGAGACAAAATGGTAATAAGAAGCAGCTTCTAGACACTGCTTCCCAAAACACAGATGTTCAGCAGCAGCATCTTCTCAGCAGCGTTTCCGGAGGCCCCCAAAGTACTCGTGCTGTGTTCCAGGGAGAGAGAAACATCTGTTTCTTTCAGCACCTTCTGCACAGGGAAATGACCAACGTGTCTGCTAAGCAGCAGGGCCTCAGCAGCCCTCCCCGAGCTAAGTCCTCACCTGAGTCATACCCCAGGGAGGGAGGGACTATGCAGTTTTAGAGACTGTCCCAGGCTTGTTGGTTGGTGCAAAGCCAAAGGTTGCTGAGGTAGAACTCACCTGTCTTCTCTGCATTTCTGCACGTGAAATTTCTGCATGTGAGATTTTTTGAGCAGTGCTGCCTCTAGAGAAAAAAATATCTTATCAATGGAAAATCATCTCTGCAGTGATCCTGTTTGAAACCCAGAGCGTGGACTTGATTTTTTTTTCTGTCATTTAAAATGAGATTGTTTAGCAGGTTAATATTCTTTGAAGTTCTAGGGTTCTGTAAAATAAATAGAGTCATAGTTCAACTCTTCAAAAATAAACACATGGTACGGTAAAATAATAAGGATTTTAGCAATCCCTCTGCTCAGCTTAACACCAACTTTTAGGTAAAAAGATTTCTGCTCCCTCTCTTCTCTCATCCTTTATCCTGGTGTTCTGACAGGCTGCTTGAAGGAACATGGTTTAATTTCTGCAATATACTCCTCTTTTTTGAATATACAAATCACTAAACTTCTTCTTACGTATCTAACTGTATGAGATCACTGCTCTTCGTAGTATGGTCTGTAGGGCAACAAAAGACTGCTAACTCATTTGCCACAAGCTACGTTGGTCTGATATTAGTAAGAAAATTGTTGGCTTAGACGAAACAAAGAATTGCTGTCAGAAAGTGGGGGGACTGATGTGACATGCTTGGCAGTTTTTTCTTTAAATGCTTTGGAGGGACTGTGCCCCCCTCTCATCTGCAGTGAAATCCAAGCAGTTTTCACTGGCTGCCTTCTCAAGGAGGCACTGGGAGAGCAGCCGGAGCAGTGGCGGAGGTGCCGAGCGAGCGGAGGAGCTGCGTGTTCCCGCGAGGAGCGCCGCTCGTGCGAGCACGGCTTCCGCTCGAGGCCGAGGCTGGTGCAGCCGCAAGGGCACATTGGTGAGAAAAGCCATCACTTAAATGCGCAATTGTTTTTTCATTTAGAAATTAGACCAGCTTTGACTTCATTATATGGCTATTCCTAAGCTCAGCTTGTGCTTGTCTCTTCTCATTCCGAAGTGCAGCTCAGCGCCTTGCTGCCTGCACAGAGCTCTGCAGACACGGCCCTAGGCAGCGAGCGTGCAGCTCGCAGCCCTGCGCACGTGTGCTACGTGCACCGCTCTAGCGCCCAGTCCCTTCTCCTGTCTGTCAAGGCATGGAAACAGGCCTTAGCTGCCTTACCCATAATAGCAAATTTATTCTCCTGCAGCATTTATAGCCTTTAGTGACAGCACAGAGCAATTAAAAAGGTGATTTACGTGATGTGCATCATGTGTGCAGGCAGCATTGTCTAGATAGCTTCACAATACTGAGGCTGTGCCGTCTTCACAACATGTGGAGACATACACTTTGTGTGCAGTTCAATGGCTCATCGTTTCCTTTTATTTGTCTCTTATTTGCAATGCGTAATGGTACTAAGTTTGAGCTGAAGAAAGTTTTCTTTCAAAAGAAAGTAGAAACAAGTTTTAAAGAACTGGCTGAAGTTCAAGATCAAAGTACTCTCTGCATCACATCTTTGGTAGGAAAAGTAGACTCGTATTTGGCACTGTCAGGCTGCAATGGCAGCAGTCGGAACAGCTCAGCTCCCCAAAGGATACAGCTCAGCCCACGGAGCTGCAATTCCTGTTTTCTTCCATCAGTCAGGGGGTTGTAACAGAACCTGCCGCTTCCTGCGGCTGCTGAACCCTGCAGCCCTGCCCGCCGCAGCCCCCAAGCCCCAGGCCGAGCCCCTGCGGGGCCGCCCCACGTTCCGGGCGGCTCTGCCAGCACCACGGCGGCTCCAACCACCCAGACGGCAGAGCCAGACTGGCCAGGAGGCCAAATGGAAGGAAGAACAGCTGGGGACTTGTGTGACCTTTCCCGAACGAAGAGTCACTGTGTCCTTTGCGCAGGCTTTCTGGGATAGCCTCCTTACGTGACTGGGATAGGTGGCACGTTAGCATTTCATAAGTATAGTTCAAAATAATCTGCATTTTCTGCTACACTTCTGTCTTTTCCCTCACAGGAATTTTCTCCCAAAAATCTCCACCAACAATAATATCCTGTATTTTGCAGAGTATTTCATTAGCCCCTTTGGCTTTAGGTAGAATGTGGTCAACTTGCTGAATGCACACGGAACAGGTAGAACATCTCCAAAAGGAGAGAGACCAGCAAGTTGCGTCTCCTCACCCGAATCAGCACCTTGGTAGAGAGTAGACCATTTTGCTTCTTAAATGAGAAAGTGCACCTGAGCATGAGTAAACATGCCTGAAGCACTAATAATTTATGTTTTGGCAAGTTACAGGGATCTTTCTGCTCTAATTTGTCTGCCTGTTACAGCAGCTGCATCTTTACATGATATGTGTGGTCTGCAGAACACTGAACCTCTGCTACTAAATCACTCACGTGCCAAAATACTTTACACGACGAGAGGCTTTTACTCTGCTTTTAGAGAAAATGCTGTTGCCCCAGCAGCCCCTCTAGCATGATTCCTTATGTGTAAATCACATTTCCTATTGAGACACAATTGGTTTTAATGCTAGACTGTTCTATAAAGGCAAGCAGTGAAGACATAAATGAGGCTTACAAGGGGAAGCAGTTGTGTTTGATAAAGAAGCTCTGCTAGTATATTAAATGTGGTAGATTTTGAAAGAGGAAAAATGTTCCTTCTGATACTACTTTGAGAAACAGAATCCAGTTGATTGGATTATAATGGTGAGTGTACAGCTAGAGTTACTTCAAAAGTAAAAGGGGGAGCGGTTTAAAGTTATCTATATCAGCATATCCATTGCCAAAGCGGTCTTTGAAACATATCCATCTTCTACTTCATGGCAATTATGTTTCACATCCAGAGTCATGCTCAGAAAATTGGCTCCTAACTTGTCGTCTTCCACAACTCCATATTTCATTCATAAATTTCCAGCACTCGCCATGGCCTCTCTCCTGCGCTGTGACCCCGTGTCAGACACGGCTGGTGGGGCCAGGCTGTGGTCCTGCAGCCAGCTCCTGCACAACCATCACAACATGCACAGGAGCGACAGCGAGGTGCTGCACCGCGCGCAGGGGAGCGCTGCTCGAGCAGGGCTGCTCCTGTGCTGCGGCCCACAGCGCAGCTGGTTGCTCCAGCGAGATACGGCCCCTCCACACGGCTTCTTAATGCCCTAGGTCTGGCGCGCTTAGGGAGAAGCTGCTTGGCAAGGATCAGGCTTTCTCCTATCCAAGGAGGGTATTTGAGGGAATTTAATAGCAACAGCTCGTGAATAAACATTCATCTCTGTTTTGTATAGAATGTCACCAAGGTGGTCACATGTACTTTTAGAAAAGGCTTCAGACATTAGATGGGAACCCAGAGAACTGGGTTTCCATCCCTTTAGCTTCTCCCCAGTGATGAAAAATTCAAGATAGCCAAAAGTAAAAGTCAAACAGATTAGTGATAATTGTTGGAAAAAAAAATGCATATTTTCTACTTGTATGTGAGAAAGACATCTAGATGTGTGTCCACTTATACACTTTTGCAGTTGTAAAAAGAACTGCGGCCTATAAAAAATGAAAAGCCTATTGACACTAGAAAGAGCAGGTAACTTACTCTTTTTTTCTTTTCGTATGGCTGGGAGAGAAAGATGGGTGGTCTTGAGAAGCAACTGGTTAAAGGGGACTGCTGGATGAGGAGGTGGTAGATAGGGAAGATATTCTCAGAACTTGCTAAATAAATGCAGCCTGCAAGAGCTCAATGTTGTATTAGAAGCATCATCGTTCAAAAATGCTGACCTGCTCTGAAAGTGAGCACCTCAGGATAGGACTAAAACTGTTTTCTTTTCATAGAATCTGTTTCCTGTATTAAAACCAAAGCCTGAATCCTGGTTTAAATGGCAAGCATGGCTTGGCAATGTGGAGAGCGCAGTTTCTGAAGCGGCCGTGCTGGGTGTGTGTGTGCCCGAGCGGCAGGCGCCGGGCGCCCCTGCGGGGCAGCAGGCACCGCTGCTCCCTCCCCAGCCTGGGCGCTCCTCGTGGCCGGCAACCGATGCTGCTCAGACACCGCCTCAGGACCACCTCCCTCTCCAGCACAATAACCCATCCAGACTCAGAATACAAAGAAAAGGAAAGTCCCTCTCATTCTCTCTTCCATACAGTACTAATAAACTCGCAGGACTGGACTATGTCACTGCTATAAAGGATCTAGTGTGCTTATAAACCCTGACGTCCCACATTTCATGCATGCTGTATTGCTGTGAGGTTATTGATTAAACAGCTATAAAGTTCCCAGAAAGACATTTTACAGTTGCAGCTAGGGGCAACTTAGCTAACTTCTGTTCGCTTGGCTTCTGGCAAAGTGACATCTCATCCTGTCCCCATATTCCAGGATGTGCTGTGCTCATCAGTGTCATAACTTACCCTTAATTGTCTATTTGTGCCAAAGGATGTGGACTTAGGTAGGAGACAGATCGTATTGAACATCACCTAGAATTCAGATAAACAAAGCACAGCTCTCAATTGCAGTAAGGAATGTCTGGCCTGTTGTTTGGCATAATAGCAGGACAGCCCTTCAGTAATTTCATAAGCCTTGTTCTTACAATCACTTCCTTATTTTTAATAGAACAGAATAATAAGAAATCATTGATATGTCACCACAATGATTAGAGAAAATATATAATTCTTCCTTTGCAGTTACTGAGGCAGTTGCTGAGTAACAGCTGCTGGAGCCAAATTTTCACCATTTCAGCATGGATTTGCTCACAGCTCACACCAGATGCATTAACTTGTTGTTAAGCTATTCAGCTGCTCTCCAGTTTAAAACAGAGCCAACACTTGATGAAATGCACGACCAAGATTACCTGTGCGGTAAACTTTCATCGACAGCATCATTTAAACGGTTCCAAAGGTAGTTTCTGTGTTCAGTGTGCAAAGAGGGACGTCCCGAGGGCTCTCTAGCATCCTCACAGTGCGGGTATCAGTACTGCAGATAGCAGCATTTTCAGCTAGAGAGAGAAGAACCTTGGGCTGTTATAGCTGATTACGGAGGGAAGACAGGTCAGGACGGTGATCAAGAAGGGAGCACTGTTCTCTGGCAAGAAAACTTCCAAGACAGGAGCTGGAACACAGAGGAATGACCGTGTTTTGGTACCCACCTCCTCTGGGAGGGCTTACTGGTTAGTTCTACTGCCTGTATGATGTTTACAAGACGAGACAACTTCCAGCGAACAGCTTGGCAGCTCCCCTGCCAGCTCGGTTGGTGCACAGCTGCAGGCTGCAAGAGGCGATGGCCGGGCTGAAGGAGAGGGGCCTGGGCCCTCCGTTGCGGCACCCGCTCCTGCCCGGCACTGCGGCGCCAGGCTGGGCGCGAGGCGCCGGCAAGCGGAGCTCGCGCGGGCCGCGCGGCAGGGCCTGAGGGAAACCTGGGGTGTCTGTTGGTGCCTTAACTGCACACTCCCTGCAGACCGTTTGCTCTAGTTGTGTCAGCTGCGGGGAGGGATTTTTCCTCAGCTCAAGGCTGGGGAGTTTCCTTCCTTGGCTTCAGCTGCTGTCTGCATAACATTTTCATTAATCACCTTATTTACTCAAACAGCGGGTGAGTGGTTCAGCCCAAATCAGCTTGCAGCACAGAGCAAATCACTGTGCTGGCAGGTGTTACGTGCTTGGAACAAAAGAAACACAAGCCTATAAATGACTAAGACCTCAGTCCAGCAAACATATTGATTAGGGTCCATAATGTTACTTTCCTTTTCAAATTTTCCATGGATTCATTTAGTAGAAGCACTGTGTTTGGAAAGCACCCCCCCCTCAGTCTCTTATCACTTTAAGAGGCTTGAATGGGTTTATTGACATTTCTGAGGAAGAAGAACAAAACCCCACATGCCTTCATTAATCTAACAGGGCTTAACACCATAACAGGCCAGTGTTCCCTGACCTGTGCTGAAGACCTAAGCCTGGAACATGAGGAGTGGAGAGGGCCTCTTGCTCAACAGGGCTTTGGCTCCAGGCAAGAATTCTAGCTAAAATTCCTTTGCTGGGGTGATGCAATAGGTCAGATTTGCTGATTAGCGCTTTGTTTTTGGCTTTGCAACCCCAATATTCTTCTGAAGTATTTTTATTATAAGTATAATTGATCCATAGAAGAGGATAAAAATCTCCCTCTTTTAGTTTTATAATTCAGTAATATCCAGGTGTGTTTAGAGGCTCTACGTACAGCTCTTCTTTCTGTTGTTTTCTGTTCACACCAGAGGGTTTGGTAGTCATTCCCCTTCCTTACCTTCACGGAAAGGAGTAGAACAAACCAGAGAAATGCAGTAATTATGGGGTACTATCCAGGGCCCTGAGGTCCTCTTATTTGCTGAGAGACTGATACCTCAGTGCAGTTTGGGAATGATACATTGCTAAGACACATCCGCCTCTCCTCAGAATCCATCACTTCATCATTTCAGCGTAATGCAATTTAATTATCTTGCATTTAAGTGCAAAAGTCAAAGGGTTAGTTATTGATCTCCATCTATGGAACAAGCCACAAGAGGGACAAAATCGAAGATGCCAGTCTTTTAAGATAGTGGCATTTCAGTGGCATTCAGTTTTTTTAAGCCCTGACACGGTTGAGGATTTCATGCCTCAGAGATGAGGAGTTCTAGGAAGACTTCTACGTTTACCAAACAGAAATCACAAACAGCAACTGCAGGGCCCTAACTCTGAGGGAAAGCCCAGCCTTTAGGACGGTGGCTCTTTGGCACTGAGGACGCCTGTCTTCACTTCTCAAGCATTGGACCTGCCACTGTTGCTCAGTAAAACAGCATCGGTTACTCAGACATTCCAACAGCAGGGGAAATAAATGCCACTTTTACACAAGGGTGCTGCAAAAGTCTAAGTAAACAGAGGCCTGACAGTGGGCGAATGGCTGCTGGCAGTTACTGCTGTTGACTCACTCACCTGCTCCCGGCCGTCTCTGCTGCCTGGGGAGACGCTGCGCGGTGGGAGCGCTCGCTCCCCGGGGCGCCTTGCCCTGGAGGGGAGGTCTCCGCTCTGCTGCCACCTCAGACCGCAGGGAAGGAGAGGGCAATGGTTAGTGTGGTGCATTACAGTTAAGGTAAAATCAACAGAAGAGAAGCATTACATGGGAACGATGAATCTATATGGAGCTACGAGATGCATATCTTCTGTTTGAAATTGCATATATTGTAAATACCACCTCCTATAAACATATAACACTATTTGTAGCAAGGGGTTTCTGCTGGCAATTGGATTCTCAGCTTTGCCATAGGTAGCCTAAATTGTGATTCTCACAGTTGTACAGCCTAAGAGGTATTGCAGTACAGATAACACACTCGACATGTCTGTGCCCTCAGAGCAGTTACATAGCAGACTGCAGCAAGTGTGAGGGAAAAGAATCAGGAAAAAGTACTATGCATGTAGACTGGGACAAGCCAACTAGAATACAGCAGCATAACAATAATGCTGGAGTTGTTACCATTAAATTGCCCATTGTTTTTGCCAGACGATAGCAGAAAGAATTGCTCGTACTGAAGTTGGAAAGATCAGCAATGCCCCCAGAAAACAAAGAACATCAGAAAGGGAAAGTGGAAGAGGAAAATGCCAGCCCTCATGCCCAGCTTTGGAGCTATCCAAAGTACAGCGCTGCTTTGGGCCAGGAAAACCAGCAGAGAGGCAGCGCTTTGTCCCCTGCCCTCGGCTGGAAAGGCAGCCTTCCTCCAGCACGGTGATGCTGAGCAGCATTTGCAGCAGCTGGCAGAGTAGAAGCAATACTGAGATACTAGTTTAAATTACTGCATGTGCTCTGGAATTGGTTCCAGAGGAGCTGGTGGGGTGCAGAGCTGTTCAGAAGCAGGCAGGAGCAGCGGGGTGAGCAGCAGCCCCTTTGCTCTGCCTTCTCACATGCCTCCCCGTCGCTGTCCCCTTCCTGTCAGCCATGGCCCAATTCATCCTCGGGGAGGCCAGGACAACTGTGATGGTGACATTTTTCTGACACTGTCCTTTACCAGCATCGGGTCCCTCTCCTCTCTAATCAACCTTATTCACAACCTCAGACACAGAACAGCTGGAGCTAGAGAAAAGCTAGCTACCCACATACCTGTCTTTTAAGCAGAACTTTCTCCAGCAAGCTTAGGCACAAAGCAGATGATGAGTGATGCAGTCGGAACCTCCCTGGAGAGGTAGGGAGAGCCTCACTGCACGTGAGAGCAGCACGAGGCACCTCGCCGCGAGGGCCCGTCACACCACGGGGCCCCGTTGTGCCGAGCGCTGCCCTCGCTGTGCTCCCCAGGTCACACGATAGCCAGCGTTTCAGTAAGCCAAGGCTGCTGACACTAACCGGGCTGGTTACAGGCACCACATCTGTGTCTTAGTCCTGGTAATAACTTACAAATTACTTAAGAAAGAACAGAGAGAGGGAACTCCTATCCAAGGCACCACGCCTTTTCACAGCACTGTGCACATGGAGAGGATCATCAGAGCTGTTCTGATAAATCTCACTTTAGATTCCACAGGAATCTTACTTCTTGATCTTCTTATGGCAGGCACCAGAAGTTCTGTGATGGGACATCGGGAAGATGCCAAAGACAAGCAGTGAGCTCGTCTCCTTTCACAGCTTTCCATGGGGTCAGAGTGATTTTGCTAGCGAGGAAGGTGGCGCGTGACACTTGGCTAGACTAAGGCTGCCAGTCTCTAAGCCAGGGCAGTATTTTGGAATTCTGTGCATCTCTGTTCCCTCGCTTTCACTCTCCCAGCCTTTACTTTCAGTGTTGTCGTTTTGCTGGCTTTTCTACCCTATAGGCTCTGCTGGTGCATCAAATGGAATTGTCAGATGAACTCATTTCTTGCCAAAGTAGTGAGCATGTGGCAGGCTGCATTAATTATTCAGAAAGTTATAAAAGCACCTTTGGTTCCATACTTCATTCAGTGGAATTTAGTCTCTTGGCTAAAGCAGCTTCAGATACTTCTACTACTTCTAATAGAAAGGAGTTTAAAATTATATTTGTGACATTGCTACAGATTTCAACTGTCCATAAAACCACCTGTCATTTCTATCATATCTCTGGACCCCATGAAATGACTTTCCCTGAAGGCTAAAATGTTGGCTGTACTCACTCTAGTGATTTTGTAGCCAAATGTGTTTCAAGGGAAAAATCTCTTTAACATATTTAACATACACCACAAGTATAATTATGCTTACGCAGAGCCTGTTTTTACAAAGTCTGTGTAGTTGACTTAAAAACTTCACAAGTCTCTGGCCCAGCACAACTGATAATTGTAGCTCAAAAGAGGAAGGAAGACGCAAACCAGGGAGGGGTTGTGTGAGGAAGGAAGAAGAGACAAAGTGTGAATTGGTCAGAATCCAGGAACTGAGAAACTGCAGAGGAGAAAGCCTGGAACTGGGGATGACAGGTGTGACATATCGTGGGAGAGAGGGAAACAGGCCCCGTCAGCCTCCCCACGCTCAGGTCTGCAGGTATCGACAGGACTTGCAAACCGCGGAATTCCCAAAGGATTTTTAATGACCTTCTCCTGTGGTCTTCAATCTATTGGAAAGAACTGAATTTCTCGATTACCCTGCAGGATTTCCAATTTTCTAGCAGACAGAGAAAGAAGTCCTACAAGGTAAATGTAGCTAGAGAACAACAACAAAAAAAAAAAACACAAACACAATTTACTCCATAAGCACCCATCGAACTGTAACAATCTATTCCAGTCCAGAAAAGATAATTAAAATGTATAAGCTTGGGAAATCCACTTGGTCTTTCTAGCAAAAAAAGACCTTGGGTTGGTTGCTTCTTTGCCATAGCAGTAGGGGAGAAGGAGACACTGTTGCTCATCCCGTTTAGTTACATGTCAAGTGACAAAGGCTTGGTCTGAAGCAAGGTTGGACCCTTAGTACAGCCAGGGGTTGATTGTGAAGTGCAGGAAGTGGTGACAGGTTTCCTTACTGCTATTTATGGAAAGTAACTGGTGCCCTGAAGATTTTTTTTTTTGGATCTTCTGCAGCCTCTTGGCTTAGGAATATAGTAATAATTGTATTCTGGTAAAGCTTTTAAGCCATAACTGGGCTTCATCTTTCTCGTATTTTTTGTTAAAAATAGCTTTTATAGACGGGCAGAATTCCGCGTTAGGCAAAATACTTTTTGCTGGTGACAACAGTAGTCTGGACTAAATTTCTGCAGAATTTTCTTCTTATAAGTTATGACTTATAACTAAATGTAAAAAAATGCAGCTGGAAATATCTGCACATAGGCAATAAATGAAAGGCAAACTGACACTACTAACTGCATTCAGAAAATGAGATCCCGTTGAATTTCCTAACTTTCTCACAGTGAGTTTTCTTTTTTGAGAGGTGCAGTGTGCTGAACAATGTAAAAGTTCATTCAGAGGGGTTAGTGCTTCAGAGTAGTGCTCCAGTATGTGATTTTTCCTGGAACAGTGCAACGTGACAGAGAGTTAATGCAAACTTTCTGTAAGCCACTGCTTAACCTGTAATCTGCTCTTCTGATAAGGGTATAAATAGACAAGCATCACAAGGTCTTTTTTTTTTTTTTTTTTAAGACACAAAGCCTGGAAGAAAACCCTACTGTAGATGTGAAAAGACACTGCTTTAGAGTGAGGCAACACATACTATTTGTCTCTAAACTACAGTCCTCTAAACCACAGTCCATAACTGTGGATGGAATGGTGCAACTCAAATTCTATATTAGTATTTTGCAAATGAACCTTGTACCTGCAAGTACGTATTTGGTTTTGTACCTTCACAACTAACCTGGAGGCTTCAGTAATTGCGATCCTTCCTCACGGCGGCGGTCAGACAAGTCAGTGCACAAGGCCACAGTTTGTCCTTCCCGCGCAGGGCTGCAGTTCTGCTCCCCTAGAGTCTGTAGGAGGCAATGTCTAATCTGAAGGACATTTCTTGCCTGCCTCTAGGACTCGATTCAGCAAGAGGCCTAGGAGACGTAGTACAGTAGGAAGTTCTGCATCATTTTACTTTTGAAAGGGGAACTCAAAGCAGATGTAGCATTTTGAAGTGCTGCATCACTTCTGCCAGCAGTTTGCAAAATGGGTCAGGAAGACAAATGTATGTGGAAGCCAAAGTAGCTCCTTATGGCAGTCAGTGGAAAATAAGTTTCTTATGCTTTGTAGGGAATCACCTAAAACCCCCTGGGCCCCGCTGCAGTGCTGGAGGGCCTCCTTCATGCACAGATCAACACAGAGCTAATTCCAAGGTTCCTCCGAGAGGGGCAGGACAGACTTGCACGGTCACTGTGCTCTGCTTGCTGGCAGTCCTGGCGTTATAAACCCCAGCATGTCCAGGGGAAAAAGGTGATGATGCTCAGGTTTCAAAACTTAAATTAAAATGCGAATAAACAGAGAGAAAATCAGAGCTAAACAATTGTTGAAATCACTAATAAGATGGTTCTTGTACCAGATGGAAACCCAGACCTCCAGTTAGTTGCCTAACAAAAGGCATTCAGTCTTCACGGAGGAAAAGCTGCCAAGAAATTTAACAAAGAATATTAATAACTTTAAAATTCTTTATAAGTTAGAAAATGATAGATGACATACAGAAGTACCTGTGAAAAGGGAGCTTTCCATTTTACCCGTTCAACATGACAGGTCCAAGAACAAAAAAAGATTTTTAATAATGCTAGACTAAAAATATATTTTTGGTAAACAGCTTGTTCTCTTTGCTGAAGAATAGAATTATATGTAAGTTAAACTTTGCAAATAGTTCAGGCCATTTTTTTTTACTTCAGAAAAGCTGTGATAATTTACTTCAGTGGTTCATTACCATTAATGTTACCATTATGTTGAAAATTGTCCCTAAAGCTTAAAGGAATTTAGAAGGTGTTAAAAATGCCCAAAAGAAACAAAATGTTTGGATCGAACAAAGATAAAATTACTATGGGATTCAGCATTTGTTGAGAAACAAAATTTCAAAGGCATTTTTAGTTTTTCAAGTGAGAAAATGAACCCAGAAATAAATTACCCACGTAGCCCTAGCCTTTATCTCACTTGTTCAAAACCTTAGTAAAAGCAGCAGCAATCTCCATGGCTATTTATGACCTGGTAGAGGCAACGGGCACGCGTTTCAGAGCCTTAATTCACTGTGCAAAAATGCAGGATAGACAGCAGGGGTATTTCCAAAACGCTAACCCACAGGAACTCAAGCCTGCGCCAGCTCGGGCATCCCTGCATGAATTGGGATTCAGTAGAATTGGGCACACACGTTTTACAACAACAAAAGGCAACAAAAAAATATATTGTGATGGATTGAGGATCCTGGAAGAGGAAAGCCTCAAAAGTGAGAATTATTGTGCCTTGAGAAAAGATAATGAGAACACGGCTAATGAAAATACAGTGCAGAAAAACAGCTAAAGTTCCTGAAAAATAAGATTTAAGATCTGACTAACATTATTAAATAAGCTTGAAATAAAGGCCTGGAACGTAACTGATAAAATCTAATCTCTGAAAAAAGAATACAATAGTTGCCATTATACTGAGTGGTAATACTTCAAAGCAGGAGCAGCTAACTGGGGGAACATAGCGGATCAGATATTTTGGTTCTTGGGAGGAGCTGGCTGTGGCTAAAGCCGGGGGGAATTAGCTCTGCTTCTGTTCCCTGGCCCAGGCCCGGCATCGTCACAGGGGTGCGTCATGGGGTGCTTTTTGGGTCGCTCCGTTAGCAGCGCTCGTGCAGACGGGTCGCATGGGTGCTGCTCCCAGACAGAGTAACGCAAGCCCTTCCGGATCACACGATCACGCACGCGTGTCCCCGTCCCGACGCATGAGTTTGGAGCTCTCTCGTTTCACTTCATAGGAATTTGGAAATCTGAGGCTTTGGGTTCTTTCCCCCTCTTGAAATACTTGGTAAGGAAACTGCAGAACATCAAGGCTCTGTGTTACCCTCTCTTGCACCCCTGAAGTTAAGGATTTGCTTCTCAGCTACTCAAAACCACCTGTTTGTAAATAATAATATAACAGAACTGAAAATATTCCAAAATATGTATCAGTGCTATTGAAGAATGATTTATTTCTTTTCTAATATCAGTCAGTCTCCAGAAACAGCCTGCTTGGCCGAGTGTTTTTTCCCAGGATAGCATTTCCTCTCTTGGAAGAAGGGCTCAGTCACATCTCCATTTAGCTGTCTGTCCCTCATCCTCCCCACCCAGCTGGCTGATCTCTTTTTCCAAATATACCCTTAATTATGTATATAAAAAATGCAGGAATTCAAGAATAGCACAGAGTGGCAAGCTCAGGTTTCTGCTCTTTTCATGACAACATGTGGGTCTTTTCTCTGAGGCAGCAAAACAGACGAAGGATCACACGGAAACCTGCCCCTGGCTTTGCGGTTGCTCTGGGAAGGACCAGGGCATGGAGCACCGCTTTGGTACAGCACATTCCTGCCTGGTGCTGGAGGGTGGACGTGTGACATGCTGAAGCTGTGCATGAGCGTGAACTGGTTTGAAACCTCCTGCTGTGGTCTGCGGGCTCGTGGCTGTCCCGTCTCAGCTGGGTGAGACACGACTGTCGGGTGCTGCCGCAGCCCTCAGCGGGATAGTGCCTTGCAGCCTGGCCCGTGCTGTCCTCTCAGTCACTTGGGGGTTATTTTCTAGCACACTGAGACCTACATGGTACATAGTCTCTTGGTCTCTTTTAAATGTCATTCAAATCCTAGATACCATCCAGATGAGCTAGTGCAACAGAAAGCAGATCCCTGCAGGGATGGGATAGGCTTGTCACTCAAAGCTGTATGTGGCTCCCAGGACAGCACACGGAAAGCACGGAGCAAGTCAAGCTTAGCCTGGCAAGCAGATGCAGATCTGGTGCTGCCCCCTCTGCAGCTCCTTTCCCGTGACCACACAGTGCTGCAGCAATATAAATAATCTTGACAAATGTACAGCAATACATTTGCCCTTATATAAAGTTCAAAGAGCAGACAGGCTCCACTTGCTTCTAGTCCTTTCCAGTGAGTGAGATACATTTTCATGCTGCTTTTCCAGCGCAGGCAGCTTCACAAGCAGGCAGGGCAGCTGGGTCCGTGCCGTGAAGGCAGCATGGGGCTGGGGTCCCTGCAGGTCTCACGCCAACCCGGCAGCGCCCGGGGTTCCCTGAGCGTAGCCCTGCACTCCTTTTATCCTTTGGACTGGGTGGAGTTCAGGAAGAAGCCCAAAACGTTCCTGCTTGGGTAATTTTGAATTAGTGCCACTTGAATTGAGGTCTCAAATGTGATGTTTTTCCACCAGCTTGTGTAACGCTAAACAGAAGTTATGCGATGTCATGTGCTGTGGTGGGGGAGCAAGAAAGGTTACACTTGGAACATAGAAATTCAACCTGTCTGAATTGTGAGGAACTGTGGTATTCATCACCTTTGAAAAGCACCATTTACCTGCCCCTCTGGAAAGCAGAGAAGCCTCAGTTTCTCTGTTGGCTTCATTTCAGGCAGAGCAGTTTATTTCTGGAGACTGAGCCCTGTAAGACCCGCTGCTTCAACTCATAAAGCACAAGAGGGCTCCCCTGCCAAAGGGCAGCTTACGGCTGCCTACACACACATTCACGTGCTTGGCAGGTTTCCTGCCACACTTAAGATCCTGTATGGCATTTCCACACTAGTGTATAGAATCAGATATAGTCAGATATTTCTATAGGGCACCTCTGAACCTTCAGCACTGCCTGGGCTGCAGCTGCGGAGCCGGAGCGGTGGCGTGCGGATGCAGCCGCCGCAGTGGCGAAAGCTCCGTGCCGAGGACCCCCTGTCCACGGGTTAGGGCTTATGCAAGAGAGCTCTACTGTGGCTGCGCGTTCCCTGATGAGATTAGGCAATCAAGTCATATAATCTTGCATTCTGTTGATTGCTTTATGCCAGTAAAAAGGGCCTTTATATAACTTACCTGCCCAGAAAACCACATCCCTTCTGTTTGAGATGAGACTGATGACAGCCTGTGAATTTCCCCGTGTGGTTTTGGAGCAGCTGCTAGGTTTTTTCTTCATTAATACCCCAAGGCAACTTTGTTCCTGACTGCCTGCTATTTTTTTTTAATATATATATAAACAATAATGACTTTAGTATCTTTACACGAAGCATCCAGCACTTCCTCACAATGCAGCTTTTCTTTGAGGAGAGATTGCTAAACCTCAAAGCTGGGAAGCGCTCTAGAAAACTCGATACCACCACGAGAGTGATACCAGCTGTCAGTCAGTCAGTCCTTGGCCGAAAAACTTAAAGGCAACTACCAAGACTAGCGAGGACTGAGGAAAAAAATCCTAGAATGAAGGAGAACAGGCAAGAGTAGAAAAAGAGTGGCAGAAAAGTGCCCTGCCACATTTTCCTGTGGCTCACCCAGCTGCCACCACTACCCTCATCATTAACCTCAAGGCAGGCAGGTGAGTGTGAACATGAGTGTTCTCAGCTGTGGGTGATGTGCTGTGGGGAGAGGGGGAGGCAGATGGTGCAGGACCTTCATCACCTCTGGCTAGCAGTGGGTGACACTGATCTTGCACAGTCTGCCTACCAGGCTTCTTCCTCGTCAGGAATCAGAGCGTTGTGCCCACTGCTGCTTACCAAATGCGGGATATGGAGCAGAGCAGCTGATGCTGCCCCAGCTCATCAGCAGAGAAGGGTTGTGCGTCAACCCGTTGTCAACAGCAGGAGCAAAACAATGCAAGTTACCACTCGCCTCCCTTCACAAAATCACAGGGGCAGCCCTTCCAGTGAAGGATTGTTGCTGATGCCATTTATTATGAAAACAAACAGAGCTAATTAGGCCAAAAATATGATCCAAAGACAATTGCTTTACCAAAAAAGATGCCATGGATGAGCATCGTCAAACCTGCAGGCCAGGTCCAGCTATCGGCCCTCTTCTTGTTGCCCTTCTTTCCAAGGGTCCCAGCTTTCACAGAAATACAAGTATTGCATGATCAAAACATGGGGAGAAGTATCATGAATCTGGTCACCCAATGGGGATGACAGTCACAGCTTGCCATAGGAAGGATTCTGGAGATAAACGCTATGGCCAAATTTCTGAATTTGAAACAGATTCCGGGCTGCTCAGATGAGAGAGTAGCCAGTGACCATTTTTGTTCCTGCTCTAGGAGAATAACACCGTCTCCTTCCCGTTGGTGACGGGTGGCACCTGCCTTGCTCCCCCTCTTTACCCTTTGCGCCTTCCCACCGCGAAGCGCGGCTGACCCTCTGACCGCGCTGCCTTCTCTCCCTGCAGGCGAGCGGCCCTTCGAGTGCAGCTGGCAAGGCTGCAACAAGAAGTTTGCTCGCTCCGACGAGCTGGCCCGCCACTACCGCACGCACACCGGCGAGAAGAAGTTCGGCTGCCCGCTCTGCGAGAAGCGCTTCATGCGCAGCGACCACCTGACGAAGCACGCGCGGCGCCACGCCGACTTCCAGCCCAGCATGCTGCAGCGGCGCAGCGGCAGCGCCTCCCGCACGGGCTCCCTCAGTGACTACAGCCGCTCGGACGCCTCCAGCCCCACCACCAGCCCCGCCAGCTCCCCGTAGACCTGCACTGGACGCCAGCACTTTGCCTCCTTGTCTGTCGTGGAGTCTCGTTTGTGTTGCACACGTTTTAAAACTCTGTTGCCTCCCTCCAGGTTGTTCCCTACCCCCCCACACACCTTTTTCTTAAATCAGTAAATAGCTGCCTCCTGCTGCAATTTCCAGACACATTTTCTTTACCTGGCCACAAACGTGGCTATTCTAACCTCATGGACAGACTTGTATGTTCCACTTCGTGACTCCTGCTGTCTCAATATTTCATACGTTTTATAACCATAAACAAATCCTCTTGATTATTCTTTATAAGAAAATGAGAAAATCTAAAAAAGAAAGAAAGAACACACTTAAATTCACCTCAGGTGTCAAAGTAGTTTTGTAAGATCAGATTGCACAACATGAGCAGACATACACTTGCAAATCAACTGTTGGATCATGTCCCCCTTCTCCTTTCTCAGGGATGGATATTTATGTTACACAATAATTACAGTGAAGACACACCCTAACCGCAGCCTTACTCTGTAGATGTATTTGCACTCTGAAAGCTTCTTGTTAGGTTCTTTCACACACTGGGGAAAAAAACCAAAAACAAACAAACAAAACAAAAGCAGTACTGGAATGTAGTATCAGACTCTTCCATCGCTTGATGTCCTGGTCTCGCACCTACACTGGGAAGCACCCAAACAGGAGTCTTCTTTCCTTTCCTCGAGCAGCCCTCTCTGCTTTTGGCAGCAAGCCGTCTTCTCACTTCAGGCCGAAGATGCTCCAGCACCAACGTCCTATTGAAAAATCTCTGTGAGGTTGACAAACTTATTTTTTTTGGTTGTTGAATCCTAGATAAAATGCTGAGAAGAAAGTTCTAAACAAGATGCCTTAAATAAGTAACACAAACATGAGGTGACAGATTTACAGTGGGTGACGCTCTCCTGCAAAGCAGCATGGCTTTCTGAAGACACTCAGTCTTCTCTTTCTCCAAGGTGTTAAGCTCAGTGCACTGCTTGTTCAGTATGGGACCAACATATATATTCAAATCATATTGACTTGAACAACTGTATTCTCCATTTGTTCCTTTTGTTTTATGAACTATGGAAATAGCATAGCTGAACCAATGCCCATCCAAACTTGGTTACCAAGGTACTTACCTACTGTACAGCTCTCCCTTAGGAAGAGAAAACACCTAAAACAAAGTTTCTGTATCTTGTTGCTTCACAGTTGTGGTCATCATTGATGAAAGGAAACAAAAATCATCATAACGTATCTTCTGACTGGAAAATAAAATACAGATTTTTAAAATGTTAAAAAAATGGTATTTTAGCTCAGCAGTACTTCAGGTTTCTCGTATATATATATATATATATACACACACACATACCAGCAGAAAGAAGGGCTCTCGACTTTCTGAGCAACTACTTAAAAATAAAAAGGGAATCTTGGGTATTTTTCAGTAATTTTCAAATATTAGGCTCTAGAGAGAGTATTAGGAGGGAGATTTCTGCTAGAAAATACTGCAAAAGAAGGGAGCAGTGTGTTGTACTAGAGACCTCATGGGCAGCAAATATGCTTTCCTCACTCAAATGGTGCGTATTAGAAACCTAGGTCCTTTAGATTCTGGAGGTGTTTGTTTTGTTTTTGTTTCGTTTTTAGCATTACTCTAGAGTTTGAATGCAGTCAAGTGTAGCACAGTGCAAGGAACCTCCGAACACCAATCCTGCTGTTTGATCCCAAGCGGAAGCCGCCACATTCCAGGTGCATCTGTATCCTGCTGCTTTGCATTGATCCAGTTTTGCAGACTTTTTCTACTGCACATTAACTGTGAGAGGCTAACAGACTTGTAAGTAGTTCCCTAGGTACTTCCATAACATTTACATTATTCCTAATACTAAGCATTCTTAAGCATTCTGTTTATTTTATAGACAAATCCTTAAAAACAGTTCAAAGGGCAGATATGTCAGCATTTTTTAATGTTTTATTTGCTTCAAGCTTCACCTTTAGCAAATTATGATGTTTTCCTTTTGAATTCTAAGTCAAGCTAGGCAAAATTTTACTGTCTGATAAAAAGAAAATGAAACATGACAATTTTTTTTGCAAGAGGACAGTTGTTTAATTTGTGTAATGAGTTGCCTAACCACTGTGGATTAGGGGAAAGCCAGATATGTTTACCTCCATAGATTTTTTTTTTTTTTAAACTCATCTGCTGAGAATCACAATATTAACAGTTTGCTACAATTCAGGTAACAGGAATTCACATTCCAATCATTTCTGTGACTGATAAACGTGCTTTTGTGCTGTTGTGAGTAAAGGGGCAGTTAAAATACCTAGTTACAGGAATTCTGCAGGTCCCTTGCACGCGTTCCTTAAAACAATTAATAAAATACATATTTCTCATTAAGATTACACCATAATAGAAGGACATGAGGAAAAAAATGAAAAGAGCACTGAACATCACCAAAAATGTAAGGCTTTGCTTTCTGTAATGTCAGTTTGTTGTAAGATCGCTCTCTCCAACAAAGGCAAAATTTAATTTCTTTAGCAAAGAAAGATCCAATCCAGTCTATTTATTCAGGGCACAATATTCAGCATGAATCAATGGAACATAGGTACTTTGTAAACAAATGTGTTGGAGAAAGCACATTCCCATCGTGTCCTATCAGTACTGACAACCCACTGCAAACGATACAAGAACCAAGTGATCTTTAACTCAAATAGCTAAATAAGTTTTAGATATTTTCCTCACATAGATTCTTAACAATTCTCCAAGATTAAATGAGAAAAAGTTCTGCTTCCAAGCTGAGTTTCCAGGTCAGCCAGCTTGTCTAGCGAGGCGGCTGTGACTATATCGAGTAGCCACTGCTGAACTGCAGGACATCTCTGAAATCTGCCTTTCCAACTTGAAAACGTCTGTGTTTTAGCTGTAGATGCCTTGGGGAGAGTTATGCGGACAGTTAAGTTAGCACACTTTGGTGTCCCAGCTAGTGCTTCAGAATCTTCATTAAACGTTTAACAAGCGCTAGTTTTAGGATGCAATGATGAATTCCAAACCACTAGTAGTTTTCAGAATTTAATGTGAACAAAACTTCTCTCAATGTTCTCATCAGTAAAGACAGAGTTGGGTTTTCCAGCATCTGCTTAGAAGCAGCAATGCCAGCAAGGTCCTACGACTCGATTCTCGTGATTGCTCCTCCTGAGAAGTGTGAATAGCTTGAGCTGCATTCTGCAATCTGGGTGCTTATCCAAACTGACCTCAGACTTTCACCGTGTGGTTGTTCCCCCCGTAGCGGTGCCCTGCGGAGCAGCCAGCTCTGTGCGCTCAGGAAACGCAGCTCGGCTGGGCACACGTTGCTTCTTGCTCCTCCGCCGCGAGGGCTTCGCTCTGTCTCTCCTTCTGCCACCGGCGCTCCCTCTCATCTGTTGAGGGAGATCATCGAAAACCACAGAGTTGCTGTTTTTTTATTTTATTTATTTTTTTCCTTTTCATAACATAACAACAGGTTATTGACGTTAAGAAAGCCCCCAAGGCTTGTTTACCTTTCTCCAGCCGTGATTCAAGCTTCCTCCCTAAGAGCTGAGCTGCACCATCTTGATACAGAAAAAGGGCACAAATTAAAATCATCACTTCACTACCTATGTTAAGCTGAAACTAAAGCTACACCATTTCCAAACTATCAGCTCATGTTTTAGGGTCAAGATGCTAATTGTACTCTGTGGAAACAGGCAGAAAAGAGAACTAGAGGTCACTGTCCTCCAGATTTCTGATCAAATTTTATTGATATAATTTAGGCTTGCTCTCAGAAACTCATTCACCCTTTCCATTAACCTCATCCCTCACAAAGGCCCAAAGAGCATTAATGGCCACATGATCTCAGTTCTCCTCCTGCTTCTTTGGAAGCAGCCCTGGGAAACTCTAGGCAGCTACATTTTTTTGTGTGAGTGCCCCTTTATCCTTTATGTACCTGCAGACAAGTTGTTCTTCACTTGTGTATCCCATGCATAGTGTCTGTTTACACTACGTAAGTGTAAAGGTATATATTTATATATAACCAGACATCAGAAGCCTCTGCCTGATGGCAACAGCCGATTCCTGTATGTATCCTACCCCCCTTATTGCATTAACTTTTATCTCCGAGAGCCCCTATCAAGCTTTAAACCCCCCTTAGCTGCTCTCCCAGTGCCCGGGGCAGGCACGGGCTGCGGGAGGAGCTGACCCGCATCTCGCCAGCCACCTCGATCCGGGGCTCGGTCGGGAATTCTGGGATCTGAAGTGCGCGAACGGCATTGGCGTTTGGGAACACGATCAGTGAACAGCTGAAAGTAGAAAAATGAGCTCTACAGGTATTTAAAGCCTGCCTTTTCGTAGCCACTTGATTTACTAGTTTGACCGTGTGATGCCTACAAACTGACTTTCAGGTGCTCTTTTATTCCCTTTCACCATCTGTTTGTACACGTGGTGCTAACACATAGTCAGTCAGTGAATGGTATGATGAAATTCTGTATTTTTTACCTTTTGGGGATAAGCTATAGCTGTAGGCAACATAGGAAGTAACTGAATTATCCTTGTTTACCCCCTAGACAAGATTATAGGAGACAAGAGCCCATCCACTGGTATAGGTTTTTTATATATATGTGTATATATATGCATTTATATAAACATGTGCATGTGTATATAAATACATATATGTGTGTATATTTTTTTAGTATGTGTGTGTATATACACAAACACACACCAGTGTATATATACACACACAGAATAATGAAGGGATGTCTACAGAGCAAAAACAGGTATCCATTTCATTACAACTAGCGAGGGGCTGAAGCAAAGCCCTGGGTCTGCAAACACCGTTGCCGTTGGCAAGTTGGAGCCTCCTTGGTGCCACGCAAGGCTGAGCCTCGTGGACCAGCCGCGGCTGGGGGCATTCGCACCCGCGTGAGAGCGGGGCTGGCGGCATCACTGCTTCCACGGGTCACCTGGCCAATCCACACATCACTACATTCAAGTATTACAGCTGTACAGTTGTACGCTAACCTATTCTTGCTCTGCTGTAACTTTTTATGTATTTTATACTGCGTAGATCCTATATTGTGACAATGTCCTATGCAACAACTGTAAAAAAAAAAGGAAACGAAAATGAAAGATTAACAACTGTAAAATATCGTCTTAACTTGTATGCATGGTTAGTGACGTTTACATTTCCAGAATAAAACTTGTAATTATGAACTACTGGTTTTCCTCTTAATTTTCTTGTCTCTGATAAAAAGCTGAAATTAGTAAATACTACTTCTGTTAGCTTGAGGTTTGATATCTTGTTTAATATATTTTATCTGTTTAAATTTCACCCAGTATTATTGTTGATTGTATTATTTTCTTTTTTTTTAAACAATTGAGTCAAAGTTTACATTATATTTTCTACTCTCCTTTTCTTCCACTGGTCTCTCATAGATTTACCAAAAATTCCTCTGTTAAGGCTGATCCATCCAGTGCTTTTCCATCCTTTACAAGATGCTTATGAGATTAATATGGATGAGTTAAAGGTCAGAGACCCAGCCACCTCTAAGAGCCCAGTTCTGTGCACGTTTCCATTATCATCTCGGTAAGTGTCAATGTGCTGCAAAAAGAGAGTAAATTCACTCTCTGCCCCTCGAGCTGCTCCTTCCTCCTCGCCGCGGGTTGGGAGTGGAAGCACAAGAGAGCGGAGCCGCTTGCTCAGAGACAGCGGCTGGGACAGACCACCAGGAGCGTCACCGCCCCGTGGGGACACAATTTCATGCTCTGTAGTGAGTAACTATCCAACTGCAAAAGTAACTTAAAAGAGTGGACTACCACTGAAAGGCAAATACCAAAATAACTCTACTAAAGCAGGGGCAGTTGTGGGAACAACTTTAAAATTAGCAAGTTTCTTTGTGAAGAGGGCATGAAAATTGTCCAGAGGAAGCAACTTGCAGAGCCTTTATCTTTAATAGCAGGTTTCCCTGCGTGTTCCTCTAGCGCTGACCTGCCAGGGCTGTTCATTATCTGCGAGCACACACCAGCGGGCCGGGCTGCCCGAGGGCTCGCGCAGAGGCGCCGGCTCAGTCACATAAACGCTGAAAAGGGCCAAGGCACCATTGAAGGCCTTTATCTGGGACTAACCCACTGTGGGGGCGCGTGGCGCAGAGCCTTGGCTCCACATTAGGGAGCCTCACTGGAGCTGACGATAAAGCGCCCGTTCTGGCTGACCAGGAAACCTCATGGGCTCCGTTCTCCTCCTCCACACGACGCGGCCGCTCGCTGCTCACTGCCGGCCTCAGCCGCACGCGGGAGCTCCCGGCACAGGACTGGCGTGCGGGCCACGAGGGTCCCCAAGCCAGACTGCGGCCGGCACGTCTGCCACCAAGGGGCACACAGACCCCGGCAGCATTGGCCCACGTCCAACCTGTGCCTCCACACAGTTCGCTGGCCGCTTCATCTGCCCAAACTCGCTGTTTGCACTACAGGAGAAAGTGGCCAAGCATCCTTTCCATGAACGCTGGATCCAGATTCCTGCCCTGTGTGGAGGAAGAAGTGGGAAGTTTCTTGGAAACACGGGTTACAGAGCACTTCCAGGTGCTGCTTCGTGGTGAAGATTGTTCCAGAAAGCGTTTCAAATGTGAAAGACTCTCTTAAACATTACACAAGAATTAGAAGAGAAATAAATTACTTTAAAAGGAATTACTTGGGACAGCCCTTGCCCAGGGCTTGGGACAGGGATGAAATCTGTCTCCTAAGGGCAGGCGAGGGGTTGTCGCCAAAGCCCGGGGCTGGACGCGCTGCCCACGTGAGCGCCGACACCGTCCCGCAGCGAAGGCCGCGGCTGCGCACGCCCAGCGGGTGAGAGGGGCTCCCGCTGCGGCAGCGAGGCCAGCGGCAGGGCCCAGCGCTCCCGCCCGGCGCCGCTCTGCGAGGAGCCGCTGCCGCGCGAGCAAAGAGCCGCTGCCCTCTGCAGACTGCAGGGAAAGGCCAGGCCGGCCGGGTGCCCTGCGCCCGCGCGCTGCGGCCAAATCCCCCTCTCGCTGCATCGCAACCGCCACAGCATGGGGGGGACACGTGCAGAAATCCTGGTGTTGGGAACAAGTGTCCCCCGGCAGCGATGGCTGGGCACGCACTGTCCTGCAGCAGCACCAAGCCCTGCGGAGCGAGGGAGACGAGCGCTGAACACGCGCCGTGTTCTGCAGGCGCAGGAGGAAGGGGCCCCTGAAGGGTTACGCACGTATCCCACAGGCTGCGCTTCCAGAATGTCTCCTTAGAAGTCACCACCGCCAACATCAGCAAACACAGGCGGGGTTGGCCTGGGGCCAGCTGCGTTTGGGCCAGGCTGTGTCTAAGGGGTCGGGGGTCCCAGCTACCCCCAGAGGCACCTCAGGGCACCCGCGCGCCCAGGGAGGCGGCTGCGAGTCCTGCTCTGAGGGGAGGGGAGGCAGGAGGGCCGCGCGGGGCAGCCACCGCACGGGGCAGCCACCGCGTGCGCCAGGCTGCACGGCCAGGCCCGGCCTGCGGAGCCCGCGCTTGTGTTTTCCCAGGCTCTGCTATTGTGGGGGAAACTCACTGAGTCACTGCGCAGATCCTGGAAACCGGCTGCACGGACGCAAAACATAACAAAGCACAATAGCAACGGGAAGGGAGAAATCCCGTCCGGCCCCTGTGCCGCCACGCGCGCTGCGTCAGCCGGGAGGCAGAGACAGAGGGGAGGCGGCCACAGCCCCGAGCTGCCCTCTCCGCACGCGAGCTCCTCAGGCACAGACGCCGCTTCCCCGGGGCGCTGCTTGTCGAGGTTGTGCCCTGTTTCTCCTGCTGCACCTTGCGGCCTGCAGCAGGCGCTCACTGCCGGCTCCAAACTTCAAAGTTTTGCACTTCGAAGGTGCCGTGTTTTTCTCTCCCGCGTCAGTCCCACACGCTGCAGCTCCAGCGGCAGTGTGGGATGCTCAGCGCCCCGGCCAACACGCGGCCGCGCTCATCGCGTGCGCTCGAGACGCGGCGTCATGACCCCGCGAGGCGCTGGCCCTGCCGCTGGGAGCCAAGGGGACTCCGGTGCCTTTGGTTTCTGTCAAGGCCCCATGGGGTTTTTTGGGACTCATCTGGCTATATTTAGGAGAGGACTAATGCAAAAGGAAGTAAGGAAGGAAAAAGTCAAGCTTTAAGTCCAAGAATGGAAAGTTTGGTATTCTCCACAAAATCACTATGATTAAGGAGGGCTAAAAAAGAAGGGCTGTGCTTCAAGAGTAAAAATAGTCTACAAATCACAGAAATTGTATGTTACATGGTGTTTGCTCAGACGGGGAAAGGATTTCAACAAAAAAACCCACTTTCGCACTTACCTGTTGTTAAACAGGAGGGAAGGAGCTGAATGCCTGTGTTTAACACACAGCTGTACCCTGGCCTTGCCTCCGTAAGGTCCTTCCTGCTCGTTCCACTTCAACAACCTCTTTGCTTTGTGTTTAGAACTGGCAGGTGAGTTCACGTGCGCAGGAATGGAGTGACTTGAACTTACTGTGACTTACACGCTCCTCCATCCTGCATGCGAGGCACCGCTGCCTGCGCCTGCCTCTCTTTCTCTTGATGCTGCTCCAGTCTTTGCTCCAACAACTTTCAGCCTCTGGTAGCTCTCCAGTCGCCTGAAGAAGATTCACTGTGGAAGGAAGGAATTAAATCCACTACTGCGAAATCCACTGCTGTCCAAACCCGCACAGCGCTGCGTGGCGGCGGCTCTGCTCACATGGCTCAGGGATACCCCAGCAGCCCAAGTGACTCAACACTTCGTGGCACAGAAAACCACTATTTCATCCTACAAAAACCAAGTTTGCCCTTACATTTACTAGTTTCATAAAACCTTCTGTTTCCAAGCTAGTTATTTACTGAACTATATGCATTATTAAAATCCACACAGATAACTCATGTATTATATGCTATTTAAGAGTTCTGTCTGAAGAGTTGTCCTGTGTCCTGTTACCTAATCAGTAATTTTCCTTGCAGTTTATAGATCTCAGAAATGGCAAAGCTTAGAAATGTGAATGACATGGGCACTCCTAAAGAAAGCTGTTTTTAGAAATGTTTTCCAGTTACACATAGAGTTTAACTGAGTCATCTGTATACAAATCAAACAAAAATTAAAGATTTTTTAAATTGTCCTATAGCAACAATAACTTCTAAATTTAAATAACACTACTAACAAATTATTGATAGCCATTGAATTTACAAAACAACTGTGAATGCTACTTTTTTGGCAAGAAAAATATCTGCAGAAGTGAACTGGAATAATATTATCATAAAGGAAACTTATTCATCACTTTGCAGAAGCGGCCTAGTTCCTCTCCTTTCATAAGGAATCAAATTCTCAACAAATGCTAGTAAAAATGGCCATTCTGTCGAGCACTGAGCATCAGCTAGGATGTGGACCAGGGAGAAAAGCAACACCTGATTTCTACAAGTAAAGCCTTATGTTGCCCTACTGTCCTTCATGCAGGGATATCCTGGAGCATTTTTTCAGTGTAATTGCCAGTTCTGCAAACAAATCTGTAGCGGGCGTTTCTGGAGCCCTGCCTGGAGCTCATAGAGCTTTAGAAGAATGTGGAAATCAGATCATTTTGACCAAGCTGCATATCTGTGACCTTTAAATCAATACGAGTACACAAGAATTATTTCAAGCATCACTGCAACAAAGGTAACAGTTCGAGTATCAGTCAGCCAAGAGATGAGTTAAATATTACAACCTCCTTGTTTGTAAAATACATTTTCCAAGAAACTAGCATTTAAAGGGACATCTACAAATAGACACAGAGGCTTTATATACAGCATATTTCAGACATCTTGGAGGAAATAAAAACCAAAAAAAAACCCAAAGAAACATGACTGTACTCACCAGACAGAGGAGTGGAGGACTCCAGCTCAGGAAGCAAGGGCTGAAAAACACGAGGTGCAAGAAGCAGCTGAATGCAAGTTCCTTGCACATCTTGTGGACAGAAAGACTAAAAGTACCTCTGTGTATAAAAACACAATATTGGCAGTCAGGAGATAAACAGGCAGAGTATCCAAGACACTATCAATGCTTATAGAGAATCAGAGACTAATTCCTGCAGAGAGGCCATGAGGACAGACTGATGTCCTGACTAAGACAGGCTGCAGCAGGTTTTGCCTGAATTAATCTGGTTGAATCCAGAGTACACTTCACAAAAACAATCTTTCAGTCTAATTCAGGTATCTAAAAAAGGACGGGCTAAATAGCTGAAGACCATCAATGCACAGACATGAGCAAGAGCTGGGAACGGGCTTTGCTGACACCCTGGAACACTCCGTGTCCTTGGTCTTGCCCTGGCAAAGGTGAACGATGGCTCCACGACGGCAGAGCAGCGCACCAAGGGCAAGAGACACGGCTTCCATGGGAGAAGTGAGATGAGACCCAAAGGCAGAAAATGGAGGTAAGCAAATTCAGGCTAGAAACATGATATTTAAAAAACAAAGCAAAAACATTTTTTTAACTAATTAACTGTTGGAACAACTTACCAGAGCTCAATAAGGCTTCTTCAGCGCGTGGATGGTGCTAAAAGGAATGCTGTGGTTCCGACATCCGTGTTTCACACCCATCCCATCCGTTAAGGGCTTCCACTGGTCGCTTCTAGGTGCAGATTTCCCCAGGACAGCGGCTCTGGAGCTGGCGGGTGCTGCTGCAGCACAACCGTGCGGGGGGCCCCGGCCACCTTTAGTCTTGGAACTACCAAGACTGTGTGAAAAGTCAGGTCCAGCGGGCCGGGCAACGCTGCATTTCTGGATTTCGTAACAGACTGTTGGAGTTCTCCAGTATAAGCAAAGTAATTTTGCAATGAATTTAGCACTTTCTGCGGCAGCAGAATGAGGCCTTGTGTGGAGGCAGTTAGAGCCCCGCTGAGTCACAGCGGCCCGTGCCGGGCTGTCCCCTGGGCCGCGGCCTTTTCCCAGCACAGAACAAACGCGAACAGAGTGCAGGCAAACAGGGAACTTAGAAATAAGTTAATTTTATTGAATAGACATTATAGCTTCTCTCTGTTCCAAATAATGGAGAAGCCGTTTCACACAGGTTACAGAGCTATCAGTTACTTAGAGTAATCTTTCATAAAAGAAAGAAATTAAATACAGTTCTGCTATAAAAAGTGCGACAGTTATAACTGGAAGGTTTTTGAAACAAAAGCAAATTTTACTACCTATTGCAAAAATTGTTTTAGTGCTTTAATACTTTACAAAGTAACAATCCAACTGCTAAAAACAGCTCTTACACATTATCTTTGTCAAAGAATGGATCAGATTAAAAATAACATTTAAATTGAAATAGAATGAAAACTCCATGTAGAAAAGGTCCTCAAGAACTTGCACTTTCCACAACAAAAATATTCATTATCTTTTACATTATTTAATGTTTCTTTTGAATGATGGATTTAAACATGATACGACAGTCAGCTTAGAAAGGATCAAATGTTTCGTTTACAGACCAAAGTGACCGCAACCAATCACACCTTTTAAATTACAAATAGAGAAGGCAATGGGAGAAAAATTAATTTTTCACATGGGGTAAAAATTCACATGAAAGTGAGCAAATGTAGAGAAACCTGAAAAGTCACTTCGGATTTAAATAAATCTTTGATATATCTATCATATTGTTTTTTAAAATCTTAAATCAATCTCTGCTAAAATAGGTCTATAAATTTATAGAAGACAACCATAAACTCAGGCGCAAGCTCTGAAAGATGAGAGGGATGGTCTGACTACCAAGAAGTTGAACTCTGAGCCAACAAAATCAGTGAAACTTGCTTTGTTCCTTACCAACAGTTACTCAAGCAGTGGTGACAGCCAACCTACCATCTTTTCTTTGAAATATGGACTTCAAGTACAAATATATTTATTGTACATTTATACAGTTCTAAAAATGCTGAGTTTGCTAGGCTATTAGAAAGAGTCACATTATTTGTCCTGATTTTTTAAACTTTATATGGTTAGCTTTGGTTACAATTGAACAGAGACCATCAGTTAGCGAGTAAATTAACTTCTGTAAACTAAGGGTCCAACAACTGTGTTATTTCTGCTCCTGTACGTGGAGGGAAGCCACCCTACACACAAGCAGAACAGAGAAGGCCAAATCTTCTTTACTGAAAAATCTACCAAAGGCTTAACAAAAACAGGGCACAAACGAGGACAGAGCGCTTTAGGTCTTGTCTAAAACGTGAGAACAGAAAAGGAAAGCTGTTAGCAGAAATTAGCAAAAAAACCTGATGTACAGGCAGGGTGAGAGGGCCCCGTACACACAGTGACAGTTAGGACCAGGTAGTCGAACACGCCTTCCGCGCAGAGCGGTTCAGAGTGTCCCACACGGTTTGTCCTTCTCCGAGAGGCATCAGGTTTTAACAATACCCATGTGTGCAACAACCCAACAGCAACCAGGGGCACTGAACGTCGGAAAGACACGTAAACTGCGCTGATATTCCCAATGTTTCGTGGAACGCTCAACACTACAGTTACAGTCCCAAGACCCAGGGAGGAGGAAGGGGCCTTCCGAGGAAAGCGAAGGCCTTGTGCCACACAACAGTCACCTTCAGGAGATCCTGAAAGGTTTGTAACAGTATTTTACTTCTCAAGAATGAACACATAAAATAAAGCTCTATGCTGGTTCCAGTAACAACATATGAGCTGTGTGCAGTTTTGAAAAGTGCTTCAAAACAAAACTGTGCTAAGAATGGTACATTAGGAGTGTAAAGCAGAGCTACCAAGGCAAGAGCAACAGGCTGGGAATGACATGGAAGGAAAGGCTCATCCCCAGGGAAAGGTATGGACCAAATCTAGATCATTTGGACAGAGTTTTATACAAAACTGTCAAAATGGTCTGGAATACAACTATGGTTTGGAACCCCTAACTGTTAAGGTCTCTGTGGCTAATTCCATTCCTTATATAATCCAGGCTTAAATACTATTTGTTCTCCTTGGCTTATGCTGAATGAACTGAGATTTATACCATGTTCATGCAAAGCTCCTTGAGAGGCTCCAAATAAAAAGAATTAAAGCATTTTCTGTACTGTACACGCACTGTATGTGCATTGTACAAAGACTGTATTTACAGTACCCAACCTTGAGCAGCTAAAAATAAAATCATTGCTTAATTTCTATTAGTATTAATACTATTTAGTATTAAAACATAAGTGCATATAATTTGCAAAGTTTATAGACAAGAGCGCTCGTATCGCGCCCACATGGCTGTTTCAGTTCGTACCTGATTGTAAGCCCAGGAAAAGGAGACTTGGGCACTCGCTGAGCCCAGGTGTTGCTGCTACATCTCCTGCACGTTTAGCAAGGAGCAGGGAAGGAGGCTTGGCATTGCTGACACTGCACGCAAACAGCACGCCCGCCTCGTCTTTAGCGCAGATAGTGCTCAGACCCCGGGAGCCACTATGAGCTCTACTGTGTTCAAGGCAAGAGTGACCCGCTCTGCTCTGGCCAGGTGGGCCACAGCTCTTGGGCTACCGCCAGACCACGCCAGGAAGGCTGCAAGCCAAGGCAGTGCAGTTCTACTCTGGGATAAAGCACCTGCAGGAGATAGGCCTAGAGGTGGCTTTTACCTCTTAGCTGCTGAGAGGGAAAGCAAAACTCCATCGATACTCCATTTCATGTCTGTGCTGAAGTGAGCAAAAGAAGATCTGGGTCACTATCATCTTTGTTTTTTTTTTCCCTTTAAAAACAAAACAAAGCAGCATTTGAAAGGGGGAAAATTACACAACTTGCACACAGGAGTGTGTTAGGCACTGGTCAGGTCTAGCATGGTATCGCTACCTTTGCAATTTCAGATGATGCTACCATTACAGGGGAATTCACTCAGTTTAAGAAGGAAAGAAAACTGCATTTTTCTCTCCTCCTTCCCTAATAATGAACCTCTGCAAGAAAGTAAATCACCATATTAGATGTAGAGATGGCAAAGCAACCTTTTCTGCTTTCCTAAAAGACAGATCTACTAATCTTCCAGTCTAGAAAGAGAACAATTTCTGACACATCTTAACTAGTTCCACTTTTTTACTATTTTGGTGCCATGGTTACAAAGTTACCCATCATTTATCATCTATCTACTTTTTTTTTTTTCCCTTCTTTCTCCTTCCTGACATGCTGCCACTTATAAAAAATTTGGGGATTTTTTTGTTTGGGTTTTTGTGTTTTTTTTTTTTTTTTTTTTTTTAAGAAAAAATGCCTTTACAAACTATAGGTTACTCGAATGAATATGCAGACAGTTTTACAGACACACACTCTGTAGACAGCAGCACGCGAGAGTGTTTTACAGTCACGGTTAGACGGACAGAGCTGCATCCCGCGCAGTGACTCTCAGTCCCAGAGTCATCGTTTTAAGGCTGTTGGGAACGCGCTGGCTTTGCCCCAGACCGCGTGTCCCACAGTGCAAACGTGCGGCAGCTGCTTCAGGGCTCTCGGTAGCGCGTGGGCACCCAGGCAGCGGGAGCGCCAACACCCGCGGAGCCGCGTATCGGCTCCAGGGAAAGGAGCGGGACGGGGAGAGCGTGGCAGGAAAGAGAGAGCTGGAGCCCCCGCGCCAGGGGAGCACCAGCCCTGCTCCGAATGCAGCGCTCGGGGACAGCTCCATGGCGTCCTGGTGCAAGGCCAGTCTCTCCACATTCAAGCCAGCACTTCATGAATAAGCACAACTGTTTAAATGTAGAAAATTCTGTAATTTTCACTGACTAAATGAGTACAAAACACTAAGGAAAAGCCTTGAAGTATGTGCTGCAGAAATGCTCACCTGATTTTCGGAAACCAAGGAGAAGCTCTTGTCCACACAGAAATTGATGCTCTGTGCCTCTTAAAAACCAAATATGTTTTAGGTGAGACCTAGGTCCTAAGTTTGGCATCCAGATCCAAATATTTTGGTCGCAACACATGCCTTAACAGGAGATGCTTAAAAGCAAACCCAACCCCAACTTCCCCCTCCCCACCTCACGAATCACAGGAATTACAGAATTGAAAAACTAGACTGATTGCTAAACACATATGCCTTAGTTTTCACAGGCTTTTTTTTCCTGCACAGTTTGCCAGATGATTATATGTCCAGTACAAAGTACTATGAAGAAATAAAATCTGAACCCTTTTACCTGCAAAAACTAATGCATATTTGATTACAGATATACAAAGACATGGTGTACCTACCAGTTGGAGGCTGGTACTCCTATAATCTAGAGTGATTTTCTTACTACAGCCATTGCACTGATTATTCATTTTTGATTTTAATTTTTAAGGAATAATAAATCCATAATTCAGTTTTGTTAAAAACAAAAACAAAGTAATCTTACTTCAGTGGATTCAGGGTGTTTTATGAATGCCCCAAGTCAATACCTGTGCAGAAGTGTTTCATTTGGGTATAATGAATATTTATTCAGAAGCAGCTTATAAAATCGGCTATTGATGGGGACTGAAAGGAAGAGTGGGAGGCTTGGGTTTATACGAAAATATATAAAGAAAAATTTAAAGCTTTTCAATTAAAAAAATTGTATATTCAATTCTATTAGACATAGATGTGCACAACAGAGAGCAGTTAGAAATAACACGTACATTTACAAAGCTTTCTTTTCACGTTTAGCTTCTACCAGCATTTCTGAATGGAACCTACTAAAATGATAACCCTGTTTATAATAAAGGCGCAAAATATTGCTCTGTAGCTTATTTTGAAAATTATAAAAATAATTTCTATATTACAATTTAAACTTGGCTTGTAAAATTCCAACATAATACAGCTTTAAGTCTACAAACAGAACACACTTACAAACACCTTTATATTTTCTGTCATTTTTAACAATATTGTATTTTTTAGTCATATACATTGGAAATTAATGTGCAAATTGAAATATATACTAATGTCTATCATTGAAATAATTTAAATTCTATGCTGTATACGGTTTGCTGATCCTCTGTGTGAGTTGCCATACCTTAAAACAGACACATCTCAAATACACCGGCAGACACGTAAAGTACACTGAGCTGAAAAGCCACCTACAATCAACATGAGCAGTTTTGCTTCTCTGGGCCTTGTCTGACTTGAAATTACTGTGGTTTCTTGTGTGAAACATTCCCAGCGTTATAAAGACCTTCCTCCCTCACTCTGCTTCACACTGACCTTGCAAACACTTTGTGAGCCCACGAAGCACCTGGTGGGAGGCCCCCAACGCTGGCGCCATCCTGCCCCGGGGCTCCGTAGGCAGCAGATTTGGTGCCCAGAGACCTTCAGCTGCCTCCGCTCGGGCCAGGCCCCCGCAATCCTCCAGGGCTCCGGCCACAAGGAGGGAGCCCCGGCGCAGACCCGGCCCGGCCCCGCAAGCAGGGCTGTTCGGTTTCTGCCTGGGAGGGAGGCCGCACGCGGCGCAGCCGTGTGCAGAACCGCAGAGCTGCAGGGCAGGGTTTGGCCACATCTGGGCTGGGCATGTTTTGATATCTAAACATTCATCGCACTAGAAGTAGTTTACCCTCAATATGGCTGTATATAGGGAGACTGATATTGCCTCAGCAGACTGGTTTGCTCTGCAGTCCCATCGTGCACAAATCTATTTTAAGCATCACTCCTCAACGCTTTCTGTATAATGAAATACTGCTCATAACGAGCTCTGCAAATTTAGAGACGAAAATGCTGAAGACTGCACTGGGCTTACTTAAACTTCTTCAGAAGCAAGCAGCAAATATTTCTAAATAGAGCATCTTTCTTTCACTGATCCTTTTGATGTTACCTTGGACTTTGGAAGAAGGAACTAGTTGGTAACATGCTATACTACCACTGCATTTACAAAGCTTAATGAACTACATCAATACCTGCTTCATCGTTTTAAAATCCAGAATATCAGAAGTGGCTTGGATAATTTATGCCACATTCTTTGCTCTGAATGAGCTTCTTGTTAGCAATCTGTTACAACTGATAACCAAGTCTGAAAAAAAAAATATTTCTAAAGCCTAGGGATTACTTATTAAATCTTCATACAGCATTTTACATGGAACCTTAAAGTGCAACTGAAATCCCTTACACATTACAGGCCTCCTCTGTTATGAACAGACCTCTTTATAAGAGTCTCTGAACAAAGTAAAAAAATTGCATAATAGGTTTAGTATTTATTTTAAACTAGAAAAATTGCACATTCATGTGTTTAAGGAATTCCAACGTCCTCCAAACCAAATATTGTCTGATGGTTTTGAATCTACTTTGGAGTGATGGAGCCTGCCGGCGGCTGTGCCTTTGGGAAGGGGACAACAGTTGTGGAATCACTATTGAGGAAAGAAAAAAAACGCACTCCGAGCTGTGAGAACGTGCACGAACACTGCAGCCCCCTGAGCCACGCCAGGAAAAAATCAGAAGCCTCCGCAGCGAAGCGGCCGGTAGCGCTGGGCTACACAGTAATTCCACCACACGCTACGGGGTGTTCGGGTGTCCTACGGATCAGGCACAAAAAAGAGACACAAGGACCCGTGGGCTACATCCATTTGCAATGCAACAAAAAGTAAAACCAAAGGAGCAGTCAGACGTTAGGTATTTAGTGCAATAGCAAAAAGAGCCTGGGAGGTTATTCCTTCTCACACCTAGCTAAGGAACGGCACGATTTCTTTCATTTGCTGGTGGATGCAAGTCATGAACAGTTACTAATCATCTCTGATAAAAATACATAGAAAACTTCCTCTTACAGTTAGACGCTTCATTAAATGGGACATTCATTACACAGTTTGCAATAAGTGGCTTTGGGGTAGGCACTGTTTCTGCATGTTTGGAGTGCTTAATGCCAAATATGGTTTCACCATTAAACAACTGCCACAAATAGTGACACCTCTGCTCAAAAATAAGAAAGAAAATGTTATTTTGTTTCTGAGGAAAAGAGGACAACTACTAGGAAAACATGGATAAGATTTTAGCTGTCATATTGCTTTGCAGGTCTGAAACTTCTTTCCAATACCAAATGTTAGACAATAACAGAAAAGACTTCTAAAAGAAAGCAATAATATTAAGCAGGCTTTTTAAACAGCAAGAAAAAGGGCTCTAAGGAAACAGACACAACTAAAGGGCATTCCATCATTATTTCACATTAGAGATTGTTTTAAATGAGCCAGCTAGTAGCAGTAGTAAATAATTATGGGAATATTTGAGTGCATTAAGGATGACATTAAATAGTCATTAATAGACATTAAATTTGCCAGTCTATTCAGACAACCCTGTTAATATTCAGAAGATAAATTCATTTTTCAAAACAATTCTTGTAAGCAGTCACAATCTATTCAATAACTTAGAACCGGGTCACTATTTATCTACATATTGACCGTCCGTAAACTTTTTTTTTTTTTTTTTTTTTTTTTTGAGTAGTACCTCTTAAAAATATATTATACCAACAATTCCTTTTCAGAATGGGAACCAGTAAAATCTCCTGATGATTTTTTTGTTTTACATATGCTTTGTTATTTTTCCCTCATTTTGCAAAGATACAACTGACTCAAACACATGAGCTAGTGTAGCTGGCTGCTCAAGCACAACCCTGAACAGAAGCATTTCTCAGAGTATCAGAGGCTACTGCCACTTTAATGCTCTAAGAATTGTTTATTATTATTATTTTTTTTTATTTCTTGAAGCTTAACCCTGTCAGTTTTCCCCATCTTAGTAACAAAGACAATCAAGTAGGATGTTTGATGTGCTCTCACATGATCTGGTTTGCTTCTACATGATCTGAAATCACAGGTTTCTTTGGAAATGAGAACATAGATATAATGAAAACTGTTAACTAGAAACCGACCGTGCATACCAGCGTACACAACTGCAGACATGGGTTTCAGAGTCTGCTTACCCTAAAAACAGAAGTTACATGGAGTTTTAACGTCTCATTAAGTTTGCCAATATCTCCCTTTTATGAATGAATGCAAAATTCAGCAACATTCCCTGTATGCTCTGCATACCACAAGAAATACGAAGTACAGGTCTGGATTCATGAAACAGCGAACATGGCAAAGACCACGACACCTTGGACTGGCTACTGGGAACTGTTTTGAAACTAGGCTTTGAATTTTCCAACATGCAGAAAACCTACACACGTGGGCAGCTTGAAGCAAGTGCTCAGCTCCACACATTGCAGCGGGACCCTAGCCAGCGCTTTGAGCTTTTCCTGAAAGTTAATACCTATCTGCACGAATCTTTCTTGTTTCACGGACTGTTTTGTACTTGGCTTTAAGGCTAACTAGGATTAACTGTACTCAAGTCAAATGGTGTCAAACATGTCCAGAAATGGCAAAAAAAGAATCTATTTTGTGTGGGCCAGAAAAGTTCGCTGTTCCGTGGAACAGAAGTCACTCATGCTGTGTCTCTCCACTAAGAAATTCTGAAAGCAGCACCATCTGTTTGGATAAAATGAATTATTTTGCAAAAATACAATTTAAATGGCCATTACTTACAAATGTAACAACATTAAAAACCTATTCTTATTACATTATACTTGTTGATGGTGGAGATGTGTAAAAATGCAACAATTTGAGAAACCTACTAATCTCACACATCTTCTTTAACAGCATTTCTGATATTTGCTTTACAGACATTCTTTACGAGCAAAGTTATTTTTGGAAGTATTGCATATATTATGCAACTGTATGGACAAAAACCCTCTTACAAATGTGATACTCTAAACTGATCTTAAATTTCCTAGCTGGTGATCAAATTTTGCAAATCCATCCCCAAATTGTTAGCCAATTTTAATACTTTTCTCCATTTTAACAGCAATGAAATTGCTACCAAAATTCAGGTGCCCAAAGCTGTATTATGTGGGGGTTTTGTTCAGATATGAAGTCTTGCAAACTTCATTTTTTTTTCATAAAACCTTTTTAAAAATTAAAAACAAAGAAGAATGGCTCAAATCTACCTTTTTATTCAAACTTAGAAATACGTGGTAAGAACTCACAATTAGGAAGAACTAAGACCTTATGAATTCAGACCTTCACTCCCATTTTCCTGAAGTCATTGCATTTCAGACAAAAGTGAGTATAAACATTAATAATAATGCAGCATGCTGCTATGTTAAGAATGTGCAGTATGCAAAATCACTACCCTTCAAAAAAAGGGAGGGGGCTGTGAAAAAAATATTTTTTACTGAGAAAAAATACTCTAATAATAGCTATAGAATTTCAAACGTCTACAAGGCAGACACTGCCCCACTGAAACGCCACATCTCTAGTATTTACCTTCCCCTGTCATTCTACTACCTGAGTGATGTCAGTGTAAATTCAGGCACCATTAGTAAATTTTTGACCAAACATATACACAGCACTGACAAAGGAGTAAATAACCCTTCAGCTTACCAGTATATGTAAAAAAGACACTGACAAAATGGAAAACAACACATTTTTATGATAAATTAATCCTATCATCACCCCAGAAAAGTGAAAAGCCGAAGACTCTTCACTCATCAATGCTTTTTTTTTCTTCTTTTTTAAGAATTCCTTCTACTGCAATTCAACACTGTTTACTTTGTAAGTAAGAAAACGATGGAACTAAGTAGTCACAGAAGAATCCTCAATGCCTGTGTCCCTTACTTTCTCTCTCCCGCCGCTTTAACTCTTCTTTGTAGCAATATGAACAGTAATTTTCAGTCTCAGGACGACCATAAAAGGAACAGTTCTCCTTCTTACAGCGGTTCTGCTGGATGGAATATATGGGGCAAACTGTGCTTCTGCCTTGATTTTTATCATTGTTCAACCAGGTTTGAGGAGCATCCTCATCAACATATTCTAAGTTGTCTCTGATATCACCAGTATTGAACCCATTTGTATACGTCTGAGACTTGTGTTCTGTGGGCATAGCGTAGCTCAGCGATTCCACCGTGTTCACTGTACGGATACCAGATATCCGGGCTGGGCTGTAGCTCTGTGAAGACAGGGATCTGTTCTGCTGGGGATAGGTGGCACAGGTTTTTAGGGTGCCAACCACTGGCTTATAGGTATCATCTTGGAAGCTCGATGGCTTGGAGTTGACATCATGCAGATGGATGACGCTTTGCCTTTGAACGGGTGGGGTATGGCTATAGTGGGCAGATACCGGAATGGGTCCACTTTTCTTAGCACCGTTACTAGGTGAAGAAAATGACCCTGGAGTGGGACTAGTGCGATCTTTAAATTTTAAGACCAGCTGAGTTGTATGGCTTTGAGGCAAGACGGGTGATGCCCTATCCTGAGGAGATGTTTCTAGCTTTTCTTTTGAGTATGCTTCTGGTTCCGTTTTCTTGCCAGCCGACCCGTTCAGTGCAGCCTTTTTCTCAGCATCCCTTCTCTTCTGCTCCTGCTCCGCGTTGAACCGCTCTTGTGCGCTGGTCAGGTAATAGCCAATCATCTCCTCGTGGAACTGATGCCTATGGCTAGTCAAAAGGAGGCCAGCAAAAATAAACTTGCGTTCGCCTTGCATGGCAGCTCGCAGAATATTGAGGCTGAGCTTCACATCCGTGCTGTATTTCCACGGGTCAGGCTGCTTGTCAGAGAAGCATTTCGTGTTCACCTTTTCAATGGGCGAGTTGCCAGCCTTGTCAGTGGGAGACGGGGTGGTCTTTTCAGAGGGAGGGCTGCTTGCAGACTGTCCAGTCTCCTCTTTGCTCCCTTTTCGAGACTTAGACTTCTTCTCTTTGACCTTCTCTACAGCATCACCATTTTTCCCATTCCCTGAATTGGCTCTGCTCATTTTGCCATGCACCAGGCCTCCAAGACCACCCATATTCTTTTTCAACTTGATTCCCAGGGTTTTACTGAGACTTCCAATCTTATTGGCAACTGAATCCGTCCTGTTTTTGTCTTTATCTTTCCTCTGTTTGTCCTTTTCTTTTTCTTTACTGTTTTTGCCATTATTGCCATTGGAATTACTACAGATGGATTCTCGGTCCGAGTCCATTGAGTCAGCCAGAGACTGAACATCTTCCCCTGTTGAAGCTGTAGGGGATTCTGGTTGAGCCAAAGGGGCCTGTTATGGAAAATTAGTTATAATTAGATACAGCAAAGTCAGTTTCACACAAGGACTTGGTGCAAGTAAACAAATCTAATGTAGATTTTGACATTACTTTTATGCTACTTCTCACATTTTAGATTGGTTTCTTCACAAGATAAGGCTTATTTGGCTGGGGTGAATACCTATCATCTTCCTACAGTAGCTTTTGGCTCATCACAAGCCCACCTGCAGAGCAGATGTCCCTGTCTGCAAATGAGCGCCTGGCAAGCGGAGAGCCCCACGTTGGGGCTGCTGCCGAGGGGGAGGCCGCAGCTCAGCCACAGCGGGACCCCCCCCAAGGCCTTCACGGGGAGGCAGCCACAACGCAGGGGTGGCCGGGAAGCACGGAAGGAAGCGGCTGTTGTTGTGTAGGCAGGGAAATGATGTTCTGCGGGAAGGTGCTGGCAGGATGCAGAGCACAAATCTGCATGTAATAGCACTTCAAAAGTTACAGTGTTCACATAACATCTTATTTAAATGAATCTCTTCATTATCTGTGGTCTCCAGTGCATAAAAATCAAAGCTACCACACATCAGAGCTAAACATTTTGCCTGAAATATTGAACATCCATCATAGAGTGCATTAAGGGACACGATCATGTACACTTACTCCTGTCAGAAAGAATCCTGTCAGAAATAAAAGGTAGATAAAGTTGGCATCAATATTCTGAGTTTCAATTTATATTTTAGGTAAGGTCATAAAGCATCTTTCCTGAAAATGTAAGCAAAAGGATCCTAGGATACTATAAAATTTGGCTCTGTTCAGCAAGTCTTGCAAAATGTCTTCACACCAAGGCTGTTTCTCAGGCGTAGTTTTGCATGACTGCATCACTTTACAGTCAGTTCTAATCTGGCTTCTCCACTGATGCTTAGCAAAACTTGGCAATTTCTCTCAAACTTTGCCTGTTTACCAAATCTGTGAAATTTCCCCTAAAAGGCTGAATTAGGATTCTGAAGAGCCAGGGAGGATTCAAACTTGGCAACCTGACCTAAAAGAACTAGAGAAGACATTCCTTTCACAGAGAGGTGATCTTCATTTTTGATTAAATATTGGCAAGTTCAATTCAACCATAATGATACTAGAAATATAGGTGAATTTCTATTTCATCAGTCCATAACACACCCTGAAAGTTTTGTGAAGATACCTTTAACAGATATCAATTATACATACTTCCTGGAAAAAAAAAAAAAAAAAAAAAAAAGTTGTGTGTAAGAATAACAATTTCCAATAAAAGTTTTGCTTTGTAAAAACAGTATTTTTACCTGAAATTTGCTTTTTAAAATCTTCAAAGTTCTCTGTGTGACAAGTCAGTTTAGAATTTAGCAGAGGAAACAAGTAAACTATTTAGTCCCAATCAAATCTGGTGGTCAGTATTCCATGATAGTACATTAACCCTCCTTGCTCAAGAGGCAGCAGTCCTGGCATCTTTAACCAGCCACCTTGGCTAGTTAGCGGTACTGTGACAGTAAAAGCAGCAGAGAGGGCTAGGCCAAAGGAGATAAGAGACTGAGGGAATCCTAATGCAGCTTGTCCAGGTTTAGAAACACTACTCTGGATGCTAAAAATCAAACTAATCTATAGTAGAACAGAACTAAACTAAATGTGGAAATTCATATCACTTATGAACAGTAGCAATCAGAAACACTTTTTATTGCTGATTTTTTAAGTACTGCTTAAAGCATAGTCCAGAACTTTATTACTTTCTGCTAAATGAGGCCAATCTGCTGCAATAATGAAAGGCTCAAGTGCATCCACATGCTGCAGTGGCTGCCAAATCGTTCAGATTTGGTAAAGATAAAGATAAACATGAAGCATTTAACTAACCCTAACAACTCCAAGAACTCTGCAGATGTGTATATTCCTGCTGCAGAAATGTGTGCACATTTCTGCCTCCCTGGGGAACTGAAACAGCCTCTGTGCTGGAGCCAACCTGCTGCGAGCAGAGCGGGTCCCCGCTTGGCAGCGGAGGGCAGGAGAGCCGGCCCGGTCGCAGCGGTGCCGGAGCCGCAGAGCGGAGCAGGGAAAGGCAGCTCAGGTCACTAGTTCTCAGGCTCACTGCTGACAACTGCAGGGTCATCCTGCCTCCTCTCCTGCTGCTGCAGTAGCTACCACTTTAGAATGAAACTGAAGAAATACAGGTTTTTTTTCCTTCCTCTTGACTCTTAAACTCTTTTTCCCTTTGTGTTCCATTCCTCCTTTGAAATCCCATCTGTGCAGGCTGCCTAAATCACCTCCAGCCTCTCCTAGCAACCTTTTGCCTCCAGACTAGTCCCTCAATCTCTTCAGTGTAATTTGCAGAGCAATTTCCAGCTGATGAGGTACTAGCTGGGCACGGCTCGGAAACAGCTTTGCCAGAGCAGCCGCCGCTGCTTCAGCAGCGCCCTGCACCCTCGTCAGCCACTGTCTGGTCTGGGAGCTACCCGGCTCCAGAAGTATTCTCATAAAACAACAAAGTACCCAAAATATACAAGCAATGGTGCTATTAAAACTAATAACTAGACAATTTCTAAGGCGGACTGCAATGGCATTGAGGCGCCCCCGCACAAGCCTGGCCCAGAGCGAGGGATGTTCATCTTACCCGTGTTTCAGACGGGATGCGTATCCACGTTACATTCATATAGCTGTGCAGGAGGTTCAGCTTTGCCTCAAGAGACAGAATCAAACTGAGAATGAAAAAAGAAGGGAACAAAGCAGTTAGAAACACTCTGAAAAGAAAAGCACTATGTGGTTGCAGGGAGGGGTTATACTGCTGAGTGGGACAGCAGCCTGAGGTGCCACCGTGGACTGCAGACCCCCCTTCTCTTCATCTATGCGACAAGGGGACAGGAACAAAGCTCCACTGTTAGCAGGTGGCCCAACACTGGGGGCATGCACGGCTCAAGACACTCCACTGGTCATACTGGGGTTGCAGAAGGCTCTTACTTGGCCAGCTTGGTGTTGTCATTGTCATCCTTCCCCCACTCCCAGTCCTTTCCGGGATCCACCGCAAAGTGCAAAGGCAGCAGCTTGTGTTCTGAGTCAGTCAAGGGGATCACCGCTGACGTGGAGAAAAAACAACAACAGAAAGATTTAGCTGTGAAAAACAAAGAGAAACAAGAAAGGGCAGTAGCCAAGCGCGCTGCACAAGGGTCCTGCCCTTCCTGCAGAACACCACAAAGGTCTGCAGAGGCTCCACGTCCTGGTGTCAGGAGCGTCTCGCTCTCCTGTCCTCTCCCAGCTCTGCTGCGGCTCTGCCTTCTCATGCGGGTCTTCACGACTGCTCTATACTCAGCACGCACAGACTACACGGCGACACAGTCAAAAAGAGCTATCACTCATCACCATCAATAACGTAAGGGAAGAGCACTGTGAGCTTTAATTAGAGCCAGCAATTTGCTCCTATTTCATTAGAAACCTAAAGCTAAAGCTGTTGAGTGACTGGGTGGGACTCTCAGGATTGTGCAGGTCACTGCTGTCCCTCTCGCAGCCAATCAGGGAATTACATTTTCTATACAGAAACCTTCCTGACTTAGCCTAGGCACTCATATTCCAACAAACCCCACCTTATTGAAGGTTTACTGTGTTATTGGCTATGTATTGTTAAAGCAGTTTCTGCAGTTCAGTAAATACATGTTGTCATCAAAAGGGTCCAGCTGACATGCTGTCAGCACAAAGGTACAGCATTTATACTTAAATATTGAGTCTGCCGAGCAGAATACATAAAATAAAATCTGCATTTTTAACATGGAAAAGTCAGTATTTGGTTCAGACAGTTTGACAGCTGAAAAATAAAACAAAAAACAACCCACTGCTTTTCTGCTCTGCAGATTGGAAATAAAGTCAAAACTCTACAAATTTAATGGAAACATTGCCCCCTACTGCTTATGATATGTAATTCCTGAAATATTTTCTCCATGTTAACTGCATATGAAGTGTAGAACAGATGGTGATTAATCAACTCTCGCTCCAGATACTGCTTGAAGATGCAAGCATGGAAATGAATACTCTAAGAGAATTTAGCTCCCTGAAGAAGCTCATAGGAGCAACTTGTCCAACCTGTCCAACTCTACAATTGAAGCTACGCTGTAAAACCAGGTGCTGAAGTTTGAGAACCCAGAAAGGAAGAGCAGCAGGGACGGCAACTGAACACACGCATCAGCGTAACCTCGCTGAATCCAAGGAAGTTTTATCAACAAGGGGCTGTGATGGAATAACCGAGAACATAATTAACAGATCCTGATTCCAAAGGAAAACTTACTAACATTCACATTCTGCCAATTAACTTAATTAAGCGGACAGTAATTTGCACTGGATTTACAAAAAGGCGTCCCAATGCAACAAATCATCTGTTTTAAAGGAAGAAAGTGCCTTTACTTTAAGAACGACTTGAGACTATCATTTAATTCAATAAACAACCACTTTTCATAAACAATTTTAAAGCAACCCTTAAAAGCCATGTGTGTCTAATTTATGTTGAAAACACATCTATTAAAATGCATACTGATACTTATTTTAATGAAATCTTAAACTCTAAGTAGAAAAAGTTTAGAGGAGATTTTCTACGTAGTGTCACTGTATTGTCTTACTTAGAATACTATGGCAGTGCCGTCTATCTCTACACAGAAATGTCTGTTAATCATCATTTTTTTAGGCTGTGAGTTGAATGTAAGCCCTATGCTCACTGTAACGGATAGTTTGGGGTTGGTATGAAGCACTGACATCTTCATGAAACAGGTAGCTGCTAAACTCACTGAGATTGAAAATTTTCTCTCTGCTGAAAGAGATTCCTTCTCTCCTGGGGAATTCCATTTACTAATAGTGTTTTTTAGTAAGTTTTCCCCAAGATCCTAACATGCAATTTTTTTTTAATGTCCAATTGCAAGCAAAATCAATCACACTCCTCTCTCAAGCAATGCTGTTGATTATAAAATCCAGCTTAATCAAAGACTTTGCAATGTTGCTGCATTATTGTAGTTAAACTTGATTTTGGATGCTCTCTAGCTGAAACCACACTTTTTGAAATACAGTCTTCAAGTGCATAGCAACAGGCATACAACAAAAGTAACAGCAGGTATTTTGCCCATGCCAGGTTTAAAACACCCAGTGGGGACTTTCCGCTCCCTTCCTCAGTTTGGTATTTTGCCTTCCATGCTGTGAAGTCGCTGCTTTTGCTAATGTTCATGCCACAAACATCCTTATTCATCTTCTACAAAGCGCAACAGCTTGGCTGCCTCTGCAGACGCCAGCCAAGCAGGGCGCTGACGCAGCTGCTGACACTGCTGCTCCAAACCACGGGCCCCTCTCGCCGGGCCCTGCGACTGGGCGACAAGCGCAGGGCTGCGGGAAGCTCCGGCCTCCCGGATGGGCCTCAGGAGGGGTAAGAACTGCTCTATTTTCCTTAGTGCGTGTGCAAAGACAAAAAAACACTACTAACAAAACAAACTATGAGGCAATCTTTAAAAACATAAACATGGAATATCTGAAATAATTATTGCATGACCATGATATGTTTCAAACCGCTACAGTTCTTTTCTCCCCATTTTAAAACTTTACTTACATATTTATCTTAAACAGTGAGATTTCTTCTTATTTTACTCCTACATCAGCTCTTCACTAGCAGCATTATTCCGTGACTTCTCCTAAGTCATTTATATGGCCAAAATCTCACTCTAGACCTGCTTCTTTATTAACTAGATGGTCAGCAATAACTTGGATAACAGAATTGTAGATTTAGTCTACCAGGGGAGCACTCAAGTACTAATATACTCTAAAACATCAAAATGATGAGACAGAACATTACAAGTGACTTTTTCCTAAATGAGAAAAAATAATAGCATTTAACACACAATGTAAGAGTGCTTTTTTTTCTTTTCCATTTCATGACTTCTCCATGATAATATGACTCACTAAGTACCCTTCCAAACACTTTACTAATTCTAATTAACAAGCATCTTCAGGAACCCAAAATTAAAGCAGATATCAAAGCCTGTCCCTATTTACATACGTGGAATGGCCCCAAAAGCTTAAAGTGCAAAAGAGTGGGTGCACAAGGCCCAGAACTGAAGCGTTCTTACCCCCAAGGCTGGGATTAGACCAGTGAGGTTTACATTCCTAATTATGTAGCAATAAAACTCAGTGGATACAGTTTCCCTTCTGGTACAAATACACTTCCAGGTTGTTGAAAATACACACGTACACACTACGTAACATTGAGCTGCTATGTTTAGAGCATACCTTGTTCTCTCTGTTGATCTTTTTGTTCCATGGAAACAAGAGCAGAGAAATGTGCCTGATCGTAGGCAAGGACAAGAGGTGAGCAATGACATCTGTTTGGTAGAACTTCAAGAGGCAAATAAATTCCTCCAAATGGGATAGGTGCAAATGCTGCAAAGAAAAAGGGGATTCTTTAACTATGTGAAAGGATGGACATTAATGTTGGATCTGTAACATGCAGCAATTGTGCTCCCAGATGCAGGAGACAACATAGAAAAGGAGAAGGCAGTTTTGAAGGGAATCATATGATCGGACAAAATTTCATTATAAGAGGCTCCTGAAGCACACTATGAACTATGGATGAAAACATTTTGCACTCAAACATATATTTTTTTCCCTCGCTCTAGCTGTTTACTAATAAAGACATTAGTGTCTTCTTTTAAAAGGTCATTGTGACTCTCACTTGTGTGTGGGCCTGTACTTGCCTGGAATATGTTTAGTTACAAGAATAGTTTCCAACAATCAGCAATAATACACTACCAGTTCTATCAGTTCTTTTGGCAACATAACTCACATGAGGAAAAATGGGGGGTTGGACTAGATGACCTCTAGAGGTCCCTTCCAACCTTAACGATTCTGTGAGGCTGTGGTTATTGTCACAAAATCAGATGGGCTATAGGAGAAACAAAAATGGGAGTAGCACAAAACTGGGATAGGAGAAGCTTGAGAGAATGCTTTTTCTTGTTTTAATCAAGAGGTATACTTGTGGTATTTACTATTCTATTATTATTGGACCCTTCCATAATATCAGTAAGACTATACTGCTTTTAAAACTACATCATGGTGAACAAATGAAAATTATGAAGGACAACAATAAGAATTCAATAAATTATTCATACTTAATATTGTTTTAAATGAATTGCACTCCTGCTTGCATTGAATGTTTCAAGTGGAAGAATTCAAAAAGCTTTTAGTAAATGGTTTACATGTGAAAGAAATCATACATTTTCTAAAAAAATGCATTACAGTATATGATTGGTTCTATAAGTTATTTTATTTCGTGGTAACTTTTGTAATTTCACTATTTTGCAGAGGTAAAAATCAAAATTTTATGTGAATTGAAAAAGGGCCTTTCCTGTTAGCATAACAAGTAGATGCTGACAATTTTGTTTATTGTTGACTGAGTTATCTAATGGAAAATCCAAAATCCCTCCAAATCTCTCTGAAATCCATTGTTTCGACAAAATATAAAGGTAGAACGTTTAATGACAACAGAAGAACAAAAACATACGGAATGAAAAGGACAGAGAGAAATCAAAACTTTAACAGAGATCAGTGATTTGAAGGAAACAGTATTCCTTGAATTTTAATATTTTAAAAATATTAATGCCTGAACATTCATAGCATTTCATATTATTTTAGTTACGACTCCAAACTAATGAGAACTAAAGTGCTTCATCTACTAAAATGTTTCAGACTTGTACTGGTATTTGTTTAAAGAATTGTATGAATTTTCTAAGAAATACGTTGTGTGCTGTAATTCACTGGATACTGCAGTTGTCACTGTCCTTCAGTGAGAGTCACCTAATTATCTAGTATTTTTACTTTGACTTAATAAATATAGCCCTAATATTATTCTGATTTTTTTCCTCAGAAAAAGGCAGCAGTAACCTCAGAAATGCTGAAGTATGTTGTACCTGTGACTTTTAGTTATGATAGATCACCATTGATGCAATAAAAATAGGTTAATTAAAAATAAATTTCCAACAAAAGGCTCTTACCTTCTCCCCCTGAGTCCCTTAACATTGTATCTGCTACTACAACGATGGGTCTTCTCAAAATATGGGCTAAGACAAAAACATGGAACTCTTCCAAGCTCTCGTACACCGGATCTTCTGCATTATCGACCCTGGAAGACAGAGCACTGCAGCTTTAGGGACACACAAGCAGCTATTTACTGCAAGTACTGAAATAGATAACAAAAACGAAACAACAAAAAGCTAAAGGGTATTTTCTTTTAATCTTTTTAAAGAGAATAATAGGAACACAGAGAACGCTTTCACCTGCAGACTCCAAGTCATTCTAGTTCACTGATAATATTTCACAGCTGACAATATATTTTCTGTAATTATCATCCACAATTAGTCCTAAATTCTCAACTACAGAGATGGCCAAAATGAATAAATTACTTATTAAAAGAATTTGACAGAGTCAAGTACATATAATATGTTATAAGAAAATGAGGCTGAGATACACCAGTCCTATCTGGGATGATCTTCAAACAGTTTCTGTTCTGTTCATAACCTGATGCCTGGCAGGCACAAACACTGACAGAACAGGCAAAAACAGAAAGACAGGATGTCTATTCAAATAGAAAATTGTATCTGAACGTTGCAAGAATATCTGTAAAGACCTGTATTAAATTACATACCTACCATTACCAAGAAGAACATAGAAATAAGATATGTAGGAAAAGTGGGCATGTGTACAGCACGTAGAGCAGATTTGCACTTTCTTCAGGTCAGTACTGTATAGCTATAACGTGCCAAGGCTACCAATACCTGGCAGATAAGCATATACACCTATTCTCAACAGCATCGCATGCCAGAAATACAAATTTAACCAGATGAACTACCACCATGTTTATGAAGACAGCTAATTCCTTAAAATATAATGTATGGACTAGCATCCTCAAAATCTTTTTAAAAATATCTCTGCTATCTTATTATCCTGAGAAAGTTAGTGAGTTTTCCCCACAAAACAGGCAGTTACATGTGCTTTGTGGCTCAAAATTTCTGAAAGTAATTACACAGAGATTTTATCTTAAAGAATATGTGCTGATAACTTCTAGTGATGCACTACTGATCACTGAATGCTATAGGGTACTTTTCCATCAAGAATGCAGTGCAGAAAAACTGATTTAAAATTCAATGAAGAAGAAGGAAAAAAAAGCCTTCTGATCCTCAGCATCAGCACGTTTTGGATCAGACCCACACTATGCCAGGAAACGGAACTGCCCAACATATTTGAAAAGCAAACTCAGGAAGTCAATCATTTATGAAAGAGATCATTCATTCATCTGGACGGTAAGAATAATTCTCTCTAATTCTCTGCTTCTCTAGCTGAACATTTTGAGCCATTTTACAACTTCCAAAGCATTTTATTGCTTTTTAAAAAAATTATTTTCTGGATTTTTTTTGTGGTTTCCTTTCCTATATTTTGAGTCATGAGAACATTTTAAAGCTTTGCCTGTGTTACCTCTGCCATAGGGGAAGATAGAAAAACTGCAATAAAAAATGGGAGGGTTGACGGCAGGAGACCCAAGCAAAGGTGAGAGGCAGCGGAAAGCGCGTCTGCCCGGAGCAGCTTCTGTGAGGCAGGACAGGCAAGGCGAGCGCCCGGGGAGGCAGTACTGTAGTACTATACACTATAAAGTACTACAGTACTATATACTATGAAGTACTATAGTACTATAAAGATAGTTTGATGGACCCAGAAATGGAAACAATCAGGCAACCATGCATGTACACAACAGATGTAAAAAAAAAACAACAAACCCTTTGGAACAGTGAACTTTCCTGTTTATCCATGTGGGACATGGTTAAAAGTTCAGAAAAATAAAATCATAAGCTTATCTGTGTAATGTATGTGACTCCACATAGGCTTTTTACCACAGTTTACACATTTTTCAGTTCATATACACTCTACCTAAGAAAATAAAGCATCTATAGAACATCTCCCCCTTTGAAGAAATGCAAAATACCAAATGTAGTTGTTTAGAATTTTTCAGGAAGCTCCCTGAACCACTCAGAACAGGTGCCTTAATCAACAGAAAGGACTTGGGATCATGGCAATTTGTTTTTTAATCCTTAATTTGCTCCTAGACACATGCTAATCAAAACAAACTGTCCAAAAGCCAGTGTTATTTGAAAGCTTTCACTAACAAATATGCCAAACACATGCTGTGTTAAGAGCTTGGAGAGATACCCTGCAATGTATTGTAAGGATTTTTTTTTTGGTTGGGTTTCTGTTTATTTATTTATTCTTTTACAGATACCAATGACATAATTCCAAAAAATGAGACAAAAGTCAACAGATTTCTAGGTCAGAAATCCCCTTATTTGTGCATGATTAGTTCAGTTAAACCAGACACAGGCATTTAGACATTTATTCCTTCTTTCAAGCAAGGATTACAAATTATATATTTTCTTAAAAGAGATTCAGAAGGAATCACTGTTAAATAGCACATCTCAAGCAAGGGCTTCTTTCTATCAAAAAGGAGATTACAATCTGCTGTGGTTAGATTCTTCTATCCAACTTTGTGGTTATGCACTTTGATTATTTTATTCTCAGGCAAACAAGTGCTGTTTTAACTTGTTACAAGAGATTTGGAAACCACAGGCTGGAAAATGAAGACTTTGATGAGGATTGGCTAGCATGCCACAAGAGAGACCAACAGACACAATTTGCGTTCATGTGATAATGTCATTTTGGCATTAGAGAGCTAATAAATCTGCCAAATACAGCACTTCACCACAAAACCCATTATTAGTAAGTGACTTCACCTTAAAGCCCAAGGAGAACTGAACTGAACTCAAGCAACTATTTCAGTCATGTTTCTTCTGTATTCAAACACATTTCAAATAAACATTAGAAAATTCTATAACAGAATGAAGAGAGGATAATTCATAAAAATAAAACATAAAAAATGACACTAACAGATTCAGAAAGGGCTGTTCCATCCACAGCTCTGCTGAAGCACACCCGCTGCGCAAGGCAGCATCCAGAACAGCAGAGCTTGTCCCTCACTCGCCACCAGCTCCTGCTTGACTCCCACTCAGCCATTTCTTTCCAGAGGAAAATCAAACCCAACCACCACTATACAGTGATAAAGACACCTGACTCAAACTAGAAACGGCTGCATGTAATTAAAGCATTAACTTACTATAAGATATTTGTGAAAAGCAACAACCAAAAAGAACTGTGTGGGCACTGCTCCAGAACACACAGGCCAAATCCAGGGATGATCCTGCAGCCCCGAGGGCATCCAGCCCAGCCTACAACTTTGTACTCCAGTGTTTCATTGTAGCACAGCAGAATAAAAGTCATTAACAGCCTGGTGCAGATACAAATTCTCTGCTCAAACAGCGAGACACCTGTACTTTTCTGCTCCCTTTTGCCCTTCCCTCATCTTGCCAGGAAAATTTTCCTGATAACCAGACTAAATTCTCTGTTTTGTAATTTCCTCTTACATTCCTTACTGAATTCTTCTCCATGATGGGCTGTGAGAGCTTTCCAACATTTGCAGTCAATTATGTCACCCTAATAGCTATTTCTTAGCCAAAAAGAAGTTGGAAGAACTATCTTCTCGGCAAGATGATATGACACGAAGATTTTATTTTCTGATAAAATATTTTGACTTTACTCTTTCTAAAAGTTTTTTTTCCCCCTTAAATCCTCTAATCTATCATTCTAATTAATGAAGTTTCTAGATAGAGCTGTTTCAGAAGGACCTTTATCCCTTTGGTTAAATGATGTCAAGCCTGATAGCACATGAAGTCCGAAATTCCTCTGAGCTTCTCTTATTCTTCAATACCACATCACCAAGTTGCTTGGTTCAGTATTAACAGTCACATCTGCACACTTCAAATGCCTCTCCTCTGTCACATCTGCTTTCCATTGCTTGTTCGTAGTGGTCAATTTTGTTTCACTATTGCCTATAATTTATCTAGGCTGTGTTGCAGGATTTGACTATCATTTCTAAGTAGTCAGTATGAATTTTTGCAAAGATTAATGAGAATGAAAAATATAATCATTAACCTTTTTCTATCAGTGCCCTTATAATTACAGTGAAAGAGTTAAATGGGAACAGCACTCCTGTAATAAGTAGGAAGCACAAAAAAACCCCACAGTTTTTAAGTAATGTCTTAAATGATTAAGTGAATGACATTCTTCTCTTATACGACAATGTGTGAGAACGCTTTTTCCTCCAGTTCCCAGATCTACAGGAATACAGTAAGCACATTTCATCTTGGATTTTATACTGCAATATTCCAAATACATAACTCAGTCTGAAAACTCCCAACACATTTGAAAGCTACTTCTTGTTTAATTGCTCAGTTTTTGCTGCCTTAAATATAACTCTAATGACACATGCAAAGATTGCAATAGTCTTCCCACCCTCCTTACCTTTCTCAAATTACTTGACTTAATAAGGCACCTCCAACTGCATGAAGAATATGAGACAGCTACTTAGAACCTCCCAGTTAATACAGTAAGAATGGCAGCCACATCCAAAACCTGTCTTAGCTGCTGCCAGGACTCTACATGACATTTAGCTTTAAGCCCTAGTTGCTTTCCAAGAAGCAGAGCAACAGTGATAATCAACTACCACTAGAACAAGCTTTGAAATCTTTGACTGAATACAGCCTGCAAAATGAAGGAAGGGCTTGTAATTTTGTCTCGTCAGTGGCAGTGGTCAAATTTTTAACAAAAAGAAAGGGTGCAAGATATTTTCCTTTTTCAAAGCACTTGCTTCAATTTAGCCTTGCCTTTGTTTGTAAACAGAGATAAATGAAACAAGATAATTCCAAGATGTTCTTACATTACAGAAAGATGTGCAAATCAGTTTCAAAACATGACTTTGCTCCAGAGTTAGCCTGTTCAAACTGCTTGAAGGATTCCACATGTTGGAAACCAGAACTTAATAACAAGATTTTCCTGTTCCATCTTTGTCTCTGACTTGTAGCTCTCAAAAAGAGCAGGTTCTCAACAAATAAAAACTCCACAGATTCAGTGACAATTGCCCATCTCCTTTATAAGCACTTCACTCTCCAAAATGAACACAAGGAGCTTGCAAGTGAACAAGGCCACATAATTCCAAATCTGTGTTGTCACCAAATTCTTTTGAAGCAGATGCAACTTTGTTGCTTTAGTTAGTCCTGACCGCAAAGGAGAAAGCCTCATCTATAATTCAAAGGCTAACTTGCAAATTTTCTTAATACTGAACCTTAATAGTAAATGCCATAAACACATCTGAAAATTATTATTTTCTCTTTTCCTTCTCAGGTGCTCTATTACTTTGAATTTTAGATAGGTTAACAGTGAGAAAATAATTCATTATATCACAATTCTTTGGAATGACTGCCACGAGATTTACATATCCATGTTTTTAGTTGCTTAAATTTCTTGGCAGTTCCTCTTTGCTTTCACTATTCATTTAAAAATGAAAAGTTTTACTGGAAAAATTAACTCTTGTGTTTTTAACTTGACTTCTTCCCATGCAAACTATGATGAAAACATAAAAAGAAAAAAAAAAAAACGAATCCTTTATTTAACAGTGGAATACTCTATTTTAAAGTTTCTGAGAACTACAGTTAAAGATGAGTGACTGGCTGGCAAATGCAAAATCTCCATATCAGGACACCTCTAACTGGAGCACACAGAACCTACGCACTCTGTGAAACGTGCAGAATCAGACAGACACAGTGAGGTCATGAAAGACTGGTGGTAAATAGTCAAATTTAATAGAATTGAATTGAATTGCATTAGAAGACTAAAGCATATTTACTGCGAAGTATCTTGAAACAGGGAGGGAAAATTAAAAGTGAAAAAAAGAAATCCTTATGTTTCGAAATACAAGAAGATGAGATGTATATTGTGACTGACAATTTGCAAAACGGTTGTTTTGCCTGATGCTTTTTGTGGTCAAAGGTTTTAAAGGAGAAAGCAATGTAATATATTTCGAAGAAAACGGAAGATTTTTTACTCTCACTGTGTTCTGTGCTCCATTTTGTCACTTATCCCAAGCAAATTTTTCCAGGTAAACAGCAGCCAGAAGAAAAAAAAAATAATAGAACAGAAGTTCTGTTCTGGTCAATGAGAAGTAGAAGCTTAATTTCCTTGGAGCTAAATGCTACCAGCTCCATGCTGTCTTAGCAACTAGAAAGCTAGGATTTACAAAAATCAGACTCTTCTGGACCCAAAGTCAACTCAAGATAGTGTAGTAACCTCATGAGTAGACTCAGACCAAATGCTAAATAGTATTAGGGAATGGTTAGACATTTATATTCTACCAGGCAAAAAAAACCAACAACAACAAACACCAAACCACGAAAAACAACTGGTTGAAAGGCAGTTTGTCAGCACTACAAATATCATCATTAATTTGAAGACATTTTGCTGTTTAGTTTTCCTACTGAGAGCACAACCCAGAAGCTTGTATTGTACCCCAGACTCACCCGCCACCAGTGCCTCCGTTTTTGCTGAAGTGGGTGCGCGGCTCACTTGACGCCAGCTTAAGCAGTTCATTCCATTCCCGTTCCCACTCTTCCTCTGTATATACTAAGCCCGACTAAGGAAGATAATGAAATACCTTTAAAATTATGCTGATACAAAATATAACTAGAGTTCTGCAGTGGTATTTACAACTAGACAATGTATTTTGAGTTTCAAAGGCAAAATATGGTTTAATATTAGGGGTTCTATGTTCACCTTGTCTATACAGTCATCATCTACATCATCTAGTCTATGTTTAGTTTTGGAGACTGAAATATAATTCGTTACAAACCATCTCAGAACGTGTTAGATATGAAACTGTATATTTCTGCCCACAATGACAAAAATACATCTGCATTTGAATACTCAAATTCTAAACGCAAGTATCTCTTTTCAAATGAAAAACTGAAACACAGAAAATTACGTAGCAATTAAACGTTCACACCAAACTTGAGAGGAATACTCTTGACCCTATATGATGTTAACAAGACTGTCCTCAGGGTACACAGACCTCCTTATTCTGCTGAGTCTGTTGCCATCTCCATCTTCTTTTCAGGGCTTCCCTTTCAGCTCCAGTTCTCATCATAGTGTAGAGTGCTTTACGCAAGACAAGGTCCCGATCATGAAAACCCCACATCCCTACAGCAGCACAAGACGACACTCAGTTTTAAAGAAGCTACAGTGAAATAGAAACAGTATCAATACAACCAATATTGTTTTAAAGCAAAAACCAAAATGAATGGCTCATTCATTATTTAAGTTGCTTTTAGTAGCAAAAACATCATCCATTTTTAAGGTTTGCTAATGAAACCACCAATACAGACAAGCTAGTGAAAATTCTAACAAATTTTAAAGATTGATTAAGGACTTAAGACTTGAGTTGATTCAGTGTTTCGTTTCCTTGCAACTTCAACTTTGCTGTAAGTAATGGAATATTCAGTATAGAGGTTTTGATTTTAGCTGGAATTTCCAACATGGACACTAGAATGGTACTGACAGTTGTATCTCAAATGATGATAGAGACACCCATAAGACTCTGCTCTTATACAGCCTAATGATTTTCCTTCGCTCTGAATCCTAGAAGAGAGATGAGCATTCGTGATGACTGGAAGTCTAAAAATACAAGCAGCCACAGGCTTTCAAGATCCTTTTAAGATAATAAAATGTCTTATGTACTTGAAAACTGTACCCTATGATAAAAGAGAGTGAAGCCTTCACCAGGACATTTGCCTATAGGCAGCCATGTTTCAATTATTATATTGTCAGCTGCTGTCAATTAATATGTTTATTTCAAACTTTTAAAGTCAAGCATTTGCTATAAATAACATAAAATTCCTTGAAGTTGAAAATAGAGTAGGCCTAGATAAAAGGGCTCTTAGAAACAATAAAATCTGTTTCTCTTGTTATTTCTTCCAAAAAAAATCAAGTCTTTCAATGATTAAAAATCTCTATATTTCTAAAAATTCGTCTTTGGGAGTTTTATTGGTGCAAGATTTTAGCAATAATAACAGAAAAATGAATTTCCTCAAAATACTTATAACAGGGAAGACCTGTTACAGGTTTTCAGTTTCACGGATTTTTTTATTTATTTGGTAGCATTTGAAGGAAGCTTTCAAAGGTCTTGTATTAATGATTAATGAACTGGAATTTATTTTTAATTCATCCCAAACTCTCTCCCCCATGTAATTAACATCTCTAAAGCATGAACAGAGATAGTAAGGACATACTGTGTTCTTGAAGATAGTAGGACCACTGTTTAAAAAATGCAAACGAAAAAATGTAATTTCTCAACCACAATATAGACAACCCTGTAGAAGTACCAAAGCTGCACCTGTACCAGGACTGCTGGATTGGGCTCAGTATGGAAAACGTGAATCACTGTCATCTGTGATTAAAGCTTTATGATACTGTTCCAGATTCATGAAAGTCTTTGAATGTCATGTGCTTGAGCTTTTTACAGGGATAAGGAAGAACAAATATTATTGGTAAAAGACTTGTTGCGCAGATTCTCCCTTACCTAAAGAGGCAGCATGCAAGAGGCAGTTTCCATCGCCTGTTGTAGCCAAGGGAAGCAGACGTTTGCAGCTTGTGCACACTGTGGACCACCAATTCAGTCGTCCTGAAAAGAAATCACACATTAAAATGGCTAAAATGCTAAAACAAGATAAACACTGAGTACAGGCATATGTGATGATAAATAATGTTGAAGGTTAACTGTAAAAATCCTTTCTGACAAACAAACTTAAATGTAATGCTAGAAGGACAAACTAAAAAAGATTAGAAGAGAACTATAAATGTGTATTAGGTAAGATGAGAGAACCTTTAATTAATCTGCAACTCCCATTCTCCAATACTTCACTCAGTAAAAGATTTCCAAGGATTTCATTGCCTAAATACCCTTTTGAAGGTGGGTATCAGTTTCCAAGTACAACAGCCATCGGCATCCTATATACAGATCATAGATGATATCAGGGCACTCAAGTCTTGGAAGACAAGGATTGTGAGTGATTTAGGAGTACAATTGTTTCAGTCGCGTGGATTGTTTCTAGTGCTGATTCTTTTCCCACTTACTATAGTGTAAGGCATGCTTTGGTCTACTGAAATCAACAGCTACACCACCAGAGAAGAATTAAAGATGAGACCACAGGGACAGCCCAAGGTCTAGGACAGCATGTAGATTCCTCATTTGAGAACATCACTTAGAAGATCCACTTACCCACCCTTGCTCTATGAAGTCTATTTTATGCATTATACAACAGAGATGGATGATGAAACAGAATGACAAGAGTACAAATATTCAGAGGCATCTGGATGAAGCAAACAAAGGCACGAAGAGTATCAATGTCAAAGACAAAATTGAGTATGTGACTCTTAGTTCATGAATTGCACTGTGGTAGCTTAGTGGAATGTTTAGTTTTGGCTCACTGATTATGTGATTTTTTTTTTTTTTAATACTAAGAAAGAAAAAGTGACTAATTATGTAACACCTCTGGGAACAAGGAAAAGCAGATGATTAGCAATGATTAGTACAGCTGGTGTATTTCCTGAGTCTTTTTGGAAGGCTTTAAGTAACATGCAATTGATTCCAGTGAATAATGCAATAAGCAGACTGTGGTGACTCAATTTCTTTGTGTTTGTACGCTTTTTTCAGATTTTTTCTTCCTCAGTTCCTTTATTTGCTATCTGAAGATATAGTATCTACATATGGCTTAAGGTTAAACCCCCAGAATAGAAATGTTAAGTTCTAGGCAATGAGAAAACTTTTCTCTGTTAATATTTTTTTGTTAAAAAATTTACTGCCTTGTTTGTAACAGCAGGTAGTACATAATAGCCTAAAGCAGGTAGTGCAAAAAAAGTCTAAAGATACTTTAGCATGTGACCCTCATTGCTTGCTTCAGAATACAGTACTGAACAAAAACCCATGCCATTAAATTTCATTTAGCTTGAGAGCTACTGCACTTTAAAGGTAAAAATGCATTTCAGATCCATTACTAAACACTCTAGGTAATCCTCATATGATTTCAGCTGCTAGTTTGTAAATGCCTAAAATCTCAGACTAGTGTTATTAAATTCTAAATTTAATGTGCATTAAAGGAGCTTAATTTAAAGTGTTATTGGACTGCCTTTGGGAATGATAAACCTGAAATAACAAGTTACCATTTTTAGCATATACCGTGTCTGTGGGCTGTGAAATAACAACTTGCCACCTGTCTCTTGCAGAATATTTTCGGTGATATCATATTCAGTAATAAGTTAAACTGAGGTCCCACATAAAGTACAACTACAAAACCCGAAAGAGACAAATACGGAAGCAGCTATAGCAAATCCCTTTAGGAATCAAGAGGAAAGGGGAGCTCAAATGAGGTCCAACATGAAAACAGGTGCATTTCAGCTCACTTTATCTGTCATAGAAGACAATATTTTTCAACAATTAAGACTGACTTCTCCCTCTCATTCTTCACTGGTTGCCATAATTTTGCTGCTTACTTTCTCACTACTTCTACTTAATCTTAAAATACTAATCTTTTCTTTTACAGCAAAATCACTCTGAGAATTAATAATGCCATATTCTAGTACAATGCAATTTGATCTAAATTTTATAGCAAGTTCAAAGCCCTATTCAGGTTTGCAACGTAGCAACACATTATCAAAGAGGCACAAACACATGGCACTGCCCTTTTTTTGCAAGATACTTAGATTTTGGGTGCAAACTCAAAAGTACTTGTCAACAGAATCTTGTACCCTCATGACTGAAAATACTGCAATCAACTACTTTTGTATTCCCATGTTGAGCTGTTCCCATGTTGTGATAGTTCTGCTCTACATAGCATATATTTTTATATATGTATATATTTACAGGTACGTGTGTGTGTGTGCACGCACATTTAAAGAGGGGGGAGAAGGAAGGAAAGACGGTGGGAGAGAGAGAACGAGGGGGGAGAATATTATACAAAGTACAGTGAACTACAGTGAAAGTATTTAAAGCTTTGAAAAGCAGACAAATATGCCTTCTTACACTTCTGCTTATCACCATGTTATGATAAAATATCTGGCAACTCCCCCAAAAGATGCAAACATCAAAAGTTGCCTTCTTGTAAACCTACTGCAATCACTTGCATTAGAGGTGTTAAGCAACTGTTGGGCTGAAAATAAAAAACAATATTTGAGGAAAATAAAATTCAAAACATTTATTTGCTCTGTATTTTAAAACACGGCTTTGCCCTACAATGTTTGTAATGCTGGAGTATTGTGAATATTCACTAGAAATCTTTAAATAATATTTTTCTAAGCCTATGTGTTTTAATTCACAGGTATATCCCTTCTTGCTCCATGACTTACCATAGGAAACTGCAAAGAGAATTGCAGATAGTTACATGACCTGAATAACTTAAAGACAACAAAGAACAGAAAATGCAGATCAAGTATTAATAGGGGCCTGGTTTGGCTTTCAGGATCAGCCTTACATACACACACGTACACTGTATAAGGTGAGAATGCCTGCAGCATGATGTCCTCTAAGCTAAATTCCACTAACAGCAAAAGTAAGAAGATAAAATAGGCATCAGGATTTGTCATGGTTTATGACTATCCCATAAAAGTGCTGCTTTCAGTTTACCAAGGTCCATATTGCCCGAATTGCAAGCTTGTTGGTACATATAAAAGCCAAACTAATTCAAAGCAAACATTATTGTATATAACACTGAAAAATCTCTATGGAACCTCTGCATATACCTTTCATCCCTTTTTCCTTTTCTCAGCAAATAGTTTCCTTATTTTTTTCTGGTTTTGTTTACTAATAAACAAGGCAGTCTTGTTTCTTTGCAGAATTAACAACCAAAAGCTTGCAAGTACATAATGAACAGTGACTTCATTCTTTTTCTTGGCAGGGCAAAAGGAGGTCCCACCCAGGAGAAGCCCTCTCAAGCTCTGGACAGTGGCATGTCATTGAGGTTGCACTGCAAAGCTCCATGGCCTGTCACTGCATCGAAGACAAGCAGCTAGTGCCTGCTGGGCAAAGCCCTAAGCAGAATAAGGCAGACTTCTTAAAGAAGAACAGAATCTACCTGGAAAGAATACCAAAGACAAATAAAGGTCTTTGTCAACAAAAACGTGAAGTGTCTTGTCACAGCCTGTACCGCTTGACCTCGGATTGACTGGGATTGTCTTCTAACATCCTCCTCACTCTGCTGTTCTGCCTCACATAGTTACGTAAACCAGCCTGGGGCCTGTTGCTTAAGAGCACCACTGGAGTAGACCTCTCAGCAGGAAAAACAAGCAGTTCCCTGTGCACTGGTATAATGGCACCCTGCGAGCAGCTTGGTGACATAAAGCTCAGTTTCCTTAAGATAGGAAACTGGAACCTCTCATTTCTTGAGCAAAAATATCCGCAATCTCACACTCCCCAAATAAGAAAATCACAAAACAGCACTGTCAACTTGGAAAGCAAGTCTAATGCTGGACACCTCATTTACTTCCTAAAGCCACAGCTTACACTAAACATCCCCCAGCTTTTCCTTGCACCACAACAGCAGTAATGGCTCAGCTAGGGACCGCGCAGCCCTGCCAGTTACAGCAGCTGAGCAGCACTCAGCCCATCCACAGCAAGACACACACTTGTACTGGGTGCAGGAACCTTGAATCCAGACTTCAGCAGAGAGACTTCAACAATTTATAGGTTACAGGTTTTTGTATTTGTTTCTTACATAACTATCTAAAAGGTCTTATTTATTTATTTTTGGGTTTAGCCCCTTAGTATCATAAATTTTTGCTTATAAGCATTGACATGAAGGAAAATACAAGAACAGCTTTTTTACACATTTGTGTATTAATCATTCATGGACTAGCAACTTTTAAAAATAATTAAAGCATCCACCAGTGCAGTTTTCTGTCCTTTAAATAAAGGATCTTCCAAAACAACTCTCTGCTTTAGTCTGGGTGGATAAAATCAGCTTCCCAGTAGCTTCTTCAAGGCTATTTATCATTAACTTCTGCCATTGAAATGCAATATTGAGTTATGCATGAAAAAATAAGTAAAACTGAGCAATCAAATCAATGCTTCTCTTCTGGTCTGATGCATAAGCAACCCCAGCACTGTCACAGAAGCCACTGACCAGAATGCAAATCAAAAGAGAAAGGTCATAAAATAAGAGGGTGTACAGATATGTGATTTGGCCAAGTTGGCTAAAGGCAACTGAGTATTGAGTCTTACCATTTTTCTTTTTCTTTTTTTTTTTTTTTCCTTCTCCCTTTCACAACCCGAGACACAAGTTTTTCTATAACATTATAGCACTTTACCTGACTCTATGATATGGTATTTGTCATTCATATTTGACCTGAATTACACCGAAGTGCATTTCTAGATTGGAGCTCAGGAAATGAATGCAGTTCTCGTAATTATAACAGTTGCTATAGTGTGAGACCTATTTTCCTTGTTTTCATAATCTCTCTTTCTGTCAGACTATACACTGAGTGCCCACAGGGAAACGTGTGTCTAAAAAATGCACTTGCGACAATATAGTATTTATAGTTGCAAAATTCCTTTCCCACAGACCTCAATTAACATTATCACCATCTGAGCCATCCTTCACTGAACGACCACCCTGAAGACTGCAAGAGAGTTCACAGATCCCTCAACACAGTACTTGCGAGCCCACCTCGTTCCAGCTCCAGCAGTAACGAACAGATGAGTTTACAAGATGCACAAAAATCCCAATCCCTTTTTCAAGTGCACGATGAAACCTAACACAATATTCAAAAAGCAATGATACATATAGTGAAAGTTGCATCCCAGTAGTGGAGAGTGAGTAAAGAGCAGTGTCTTATGCAGATCTTTCCTTGAATATCCAGCGCAGCATTATGGTGTGTGGCAAGAATTTTGCTCTAGGTTTCTGCACATCAGGGATATAACCCAAATATCCTTTCACATACCGATGTAATGAGAGCAAGCGCCTAAGCAAGTGAAGAGCATATTTAAAATCTTACAGGATTTTATAGACATCCGACTCACATGGGCACTTTACAGAACACGTGCTGCAGCCTATTAATGTTAATTTTGCTATCCCAATCTGCAGTTTGTGAGTAGTAAGATGCTCTTTCCTAAAAAAATTTCTCTTCTTGCATAAACATTTTTTCATGCAATTCATGTCTTTAAACCAAAATTCAAATACGCTTCTTTCTTTTCCTTTAACATCATTCCCAGCCTCAGCTACAGAAGGTACTGTCCTGTTTTTTTTTGGTTTTCTTTTTTTTTTTTTTTAATAGACTTTCGACTTTAGGGGGCAGGAAACACACCATATCCCTTCATTTTGATGTCATCCATCAAAAGACAGTCAGACTGGGCCCTCTGTTGGTTACAGGCAACAAGGCTGACTTCATATTAATTTGCTGTCATTTCAGACAACAATATATCTACGATAAGCAGGGTACAAGAGGCTCTGGCAGGAATTACTCTTGCTCTCATCACAAGGCAAATAATGGGAGGACCAACAGTCTTCACTGAGCGCTAACCAGCATTAGGACCAAAACAGTTTTTGATTTTGCCACTTTCATGTCTTGCAAGAGGAACAGAAATACTTCAGTGTAAGTCAACTTATTGCCATAATTAAAGTAACTTAAAGAAAAGAATATTTATTCTAATTTGCAAAGAGATCTGAAAGAGGGTAGTCAGAGGCAGAAAATTTTCAGCAGTTTCAGCAGCTGTTTCAAGTTCAAAGCTAGATAGCTCTGGATGAATGTCAGAAGATGATGTCAGCTCTACGTTCATATATTCCCTGTTTTTAAGGTCCAAAATCCACTATGATCCTCTAGCCTGTACTTCTGTGTAACTGACTGAGCATTGCAATTTCAATATAGCACCTAGCGAAATAATAGAAATTCTGATAGTCCTATGAAATCAGGTGTGTTTGCTTGAGCTGATGGAAGAAAGAATATCTCCTGCTTTTTCCTGCCCTACGTTAGATGATTCTTAATGACACTAGATGCATTTTCTTGATAGGGACTGTAAGTTTTCATTCTTCATTATTGCTTGGTAGCTCTATTTTGTGCCAGTAGCTTTTTCTTTTCTTTTCTTTCCTTTTTTTTTTTTCCCCTCTACCCTCTCAGAAAAAGGCCTGCTAAATACTATTTCATTTTTAAGCACATACTGTGTGACACTGTTATCCAAATATCTCCTGCTTTTCGAATACATTACTTACCAAAGTCAAAAAATGAGCAGGTGATGACATACGATAGCGACCTACCTTCAGCCTGGGACTGCACGCCCTGATCAAGCACCATTTGAGCAGTGGGAACAGGCAGAATAACTATGCATTGGGTTTTGAGAATGAAGCCTTGGATGAATTCACAGCATTACACGAGCCAACGTAGTCAGTAACAGAAAGCAGTCAAAGTCACTGCTGGATTATGTAAAGGTACCCAAGAAACCTGGCTTTATAGCTCCTTTGCATCACCAGGGTTGGGCACAGGGACTCTGAGGTGTACAGAGATGCTGTAGGGATTGAGAGGCAGATGTATTGGCCCAAAAAATAAAGCTCATTTAGACAGGTATGACAAAATTAGAATCCCAGCATTGGTTCACCTTGCATTCTAGAAGGAAGAAAGGCTTGCAAGTATGGACTATGGAACAAAATGAGATAGAGAAAATGGGGTTAGTGTACTTGCCTGGAGCCAGCACTGAGTGCTAACTTTCCTCGAAACCACAGCTATTCACAGTTTACTTCATAAGCAGCTCAGTCATTTAATTCAGAGAAGATGTGGGAGGAAATGGGGATCAGCAGTCATCTCCCCTTCAGTCCACAGCCGCCGCAATATGCAGAAGACTTTACTACTTTACACTAAAAAATCATATCACTGCAGACCTACAGCTTGCAAGTATTTTCCATTCCTCATTACACAGATCTCACAGAATTCCTGTTTCCAATCCTGGTGACACATTTTTCTCTCTTCAGATAAACACTCTGAATACAGACTCAGGTCTTTTTCTATTGCATTACTTCCCTTTCTGTTCCCCTTTTCCTCTTCCTTCCTTCGATTTCTTTTTTTTCCCCTAAGAAAACACGTCAATCTTCACTATAAAGTTTTTTAAAAAATAGAGCATCAGGCTCTGTGTCATCCTGCAAAGATCATATTTGCTTTTACCCGCTAGCACTTATTTTCCCATACATGGTACACAAATTCCAGAAACGAGGGGTCATTAAAGAATGTGAAGCCAAACATGAGATTATTCAGCTGCTGACACCTGAAGTATTTACCCACCTGCTTGCTCCAAAGCAACCATTGTTGCCTGTTCAATTAAGTCACGTTCAATGAAGCTTCTGAAATCTTCACTGTACACACTAAGATCAGGTAGTTGGAATGTGTAGACGGGCATCTCCAAAGGAAACTGCTCATTGTTGCATTCATTTGCTACATGTGATCGAGCAAGAGAGACTATGGCTGAGCTGGCATGAGAGATACCTCTGGAAAGTCGCTTTTCTGTAGAAAAATCAGAGACATTATAGACTATAAGACTACATTATCTTATAGGCTAGTCAACACAAGTCAAAAAGTTCTGCCACTTAGTAAGAGGAAAATGGAGACAAGGGTGCACCTGACAGACAAGTTCACTGCTTCTAGCAAAAGAGACAAACAATTAAAGACAGGTAGAATAAAGTATTTCTTTAAAAATGTATTCAGAAAGCTATCTTATGTTTCCAAAGATGCATTGGAGGAAACTCTTACTGACAGACAGATGATAATGAACAAATGCTTCAAACACTAAACTTGAGTTGACTTGTGGTTCAAAAAATACAGCATTTTGCAATTACTTTACACCAAACATTTCACGCTACTTGAAAGTCAAAATGATCTATCCAAAAGCAACCTTACCATTAATTCAAGGCAGACTCAGTTTTTGCCCACATGCATTTTTAAAATTCTAAGCCAAAGAACAACGTGCAGAACAACATCTTATTATACTCCAAGTCTGTATTGAAATTCTCCATGGACGAATGCCATGTAAGGCACACAGAGGGGCTTTAAAGGTGAATTATTTATGAGCACTGCAAGTGTTAGAACAGATCTGCACATTGATTTACACACCACGGTGAAAAAAAACGCCTGCTGAATGGTCAAGTAAGGCCGCTAAGACAAAATAAGCATTGGAACAAGAAAAAAAGGGCAAGATGTTGGTAATAATATCATGTTATTCCTTTTTATTTCATGGCCTCAGTTCTGATCTCCAAAAGAACAAGAATAGGAAAACAAACAAAAAAATAGCAGGAAGGATACTTCTGTAGGAAAGGCATTAAACAGTCTGGAATTCTTGGGTTAAGAAATGAAGTTTCAGAATAAAACGTATCAGCAAATGGATAACAGAAAACAGACCCATGCAGGAGATGAGTAGTCTCCATGTATTTAAACATCCAAGTTGCCATTTCCTGTTTAGTAGGAGGCAAGAGCCAGCAGGGAGAGGGAAGTCCTTCTGTTCCTTCTAAAGACTGCAAAGAAAACCCTGCTGAAATCACCAAGCTAGTGCTATTACCTCTCTAGGTGAGAAACTGTCAAGCATGGGGATTTTAGTGCAAACTCCACTTTCTTGCTGAATTAAAATGAAAATGTATTCCAATTGTCTGAGACAGTCACTGGTCTGAAACTAGGTCTATAAAAGGCTTGAACCCAAAAATGTAAATCCTCCTGCTTATTATCTCCTACTGAAGCCAACTGCTCAAGGTAGCTGATTCATTCCTCTTCTTCAGATTTCAGTTCTTGAAATATAAATTTGACTGTGGGTGGGGGGTTCTTCTGAAGAACCATAAAAAGAACCCAGTTTTAAAGCTCAGACATACCCCATATCATTTAGATGTCTGTGGCTGTTTAGTCTTACAAAGCAGGCAAATCTCCATACACACATGGCCTGTGCTGCCCTCCAACTAATTGCTTCTACGAGAACCACAGGCCTGCTCCAGGACAACCTATTTTCACACTTCAATTACATGTTAAAAAGAAACCAAAAAACCCACACATGCAGAGAAGCAAAGCTCATGCCAGCTGAAACAGGTGAAATGCAGGATGCAGGGGGGCAGGGGCTACGCGAAGAAGCCCGTCTCATGGACGGGGCTCACGGGGCGATGGGGAAGGAGCGGCAGCTCCCTGGAGCGCTCAGCAGACGCACAGAAGCAGCGGGCCCCGTGAAGAGCTCTCACCTTGGGCACCGTCGTCCTGTCGCTGCAGGCAGGGCCGCTCGGCCTTGGTCACCTGGGGCGGCTGCTGGGCCTCGTGCTGCGGGCAGCGCTGGGCCTCGCCGAGCGCGCGCGGGAGGCCGCCCGCGGGCACCTGCCGCAGCTGCTCATAGTCGCTCAGCGCTGCCGTCAAGTCCCAGTTTTTGCCTGCCAAAAGCCAGAGGGATGTTGGGCTCGTGTCTGCGAGTGAACAGTTATTCTTTATATAGTTTACTGCTATTAAAAGTTTCCCATTGAGATGTTTGTCTCTATTACTGAAGCAAAAAACAAAATCTCTGTGAAAGAGTGAAATACCCAGTATAGACAACTTAACATTGTTTAACAAATTAACATTGTTTATTTAAAACCATCTGTTAAAATTATATTGACTTAAATTTCACAGATAATCCCAACAAAATCCTCTTACCTTTTCCTAACTGAAATTCTACTGTTAACATTGTTTCGTATTAACTTGACACTGATAGAGATGCTTCTTGCATTCCAAGGCACCCTTACATCTATAAAAACAACACTCTGCTTTTTATTATTTTATTCTTGATGCATGACTCGTAAAAAATTAGGTTAGGGAACACTAAAGCAAAAAGATTATGAAACACTTGAACAAACCCGGCAATCCCTAGCTCTTGGGCCCTGATGGAAGGCACCTGGCAGTGCCACAGGAGGTTCCCCATTTTGGTGTCATCTACAAACCTGCCGAGAGAGTTCTCTGGTGCCTCTCTTCTCTGCTGACTTTAAAGAGGGGCAGACCCTTAGGAACAATGAGGCAAACCCCTGATTGCAAATGTTTGGAGTAGAACTGCTCTTTGTTACCAGCTTCTAGGTATTGTGCAATCCACTAACTACTACCCTCTCAACTCAACCACCACAACAGTTATTTACCTATCTACTTGTCTACCCATTCAGACCATTATGTCCTAGCTTGGATACAAGAATTCTGTAGGAGACAGCATGAAATGTCTTGCTAAAGTTGAGCTAAACAGCATCCACAGCTCACCCTTCCATTCACAGATCTAGACATCTTATTGCAGAAGCCAAAGTCAGGACTTCTCTTGCTTTGATCCCAAATCACTCCAAGAACTGGGATTCAAGTTAAACACTAAATCCCACAAAATAACAAGAGGCAGTAACACCTCCCATCTGCTCAGTCATGTAAGAAATAGATAATAGCAGTAGCACTGAAAAGGCACGATCCTTAGTGTTACAGCACAAGAGACAGACTTCCTTATCTTTCTTTTCCCATAGCAGCTAGAATGCAGATGCTGAACACTTTAGGTCCCTATATCTTTCACAGCAGAGAGAAAACTTGCTCTTACAGAAATTCTCAAAGTCTTTCAGAAAGCAGATAATACTGGACAACATTTCTAACAAAACATGTGGTGAGGGGATTCAGCAAATGTGGGTGCACATCCAATGAGGCTGCTCGTGAGATCTACCAACGTAGAAGCCTCCAAAAGATTTCCCTCCCAGCTACCACTTCATGGTGCTGTTATGACCAGCAATGACAGAATCCTCATGTCTGAAGATGAGGAAGTCTCTTTCATACAGTTAGACAAATGGCTCCTGTCAGGCTCAAAAAAACTAACAAGAGGAAATGCTGAGATGGTCATATGCTATTTTCAAAACAATCCTGTTACGTTAAAATCCACAGATTTTTTAGCATCCTTTAAGTATTTGCTTTCAATTGGCAAATGATAAATATTTAATAGAAAGAAAAAAAGACACCAATAATTACATAAGACTTTCACAGCATTCCCTGAGCATTTTTCTAGAAATTCAAAAGTAACCTATTTTTTTCTTCTTCTAGTTCATTTAGCAGTACAGTATAACTCTTTTGCTCAGATGAAGAAGAATAGGCTAATAATATTACAAAGCATTTTTATAGTCTTTTTACTGTTATAATCACATCAAAAGTTTAACTGAAATAGGAAGAAACAACACAAATGCAGCACATGCTTTCAAAAACGGCTGCTATCTACAGCGTTGCACTGAACTATCTCAGGGAACACCCATCAGAAACGTTGCACTTCCTGAGGATCTTCAGAACATAACATAAAACACTTTATCAGTGATATGAAGTGGTAAGATGTAGTATGCAGAAATCCTTTCCTACAAGGTGTATAGAATAAAATATATATTTGACAGAAAATTACAATTACTGGAGATCAGGACTTACAATAGACACTTGAGTTACTGACTTTTTTTTTTTTTTTAATTTCATGCAGAATCAGTGGTCACAAACTAGTCAGCACGCTGGCTCTACTGTTATACATCACCTGAACAAAGTTGCCAAAGCCACACATTCAAGAGTCAAATTCCTAAGATTGCTAAGATTGCAAGTGTTTGGAGTAGAGCTGCTTTTTGTCTTTTTCTATCATCACTATTTTTTCATATGTTGGATTGTTCTTCAATTGGTCCTGTTTTTACTGTTTTGGGGATATAACTATGACACGCTCTTTAGATCTCCCTCTTAATCACAAAGGCAGTACAGTGAAACTTTAAAACAAAACAAGAACCACAATAAATATAATTTTAGAAGATAAAGGTTTAAAGGAAACACTGTCAGTATTGACAACACTATGAATCCTGCAAAATGCTGCTCCCAAAGCAACTGGGTTTATTCACTATAGAGTATGTGATAACAGACAGCAGGGAACCAGAACACAGACAGCATTCCTCCTGAACCAGGGCATTTCTTTAACAGCAAAATACCTTGATTAGGAGACTTAAGTTCTGAAACGGAACAAAATCACTGTTCCAGTGCTGTAAGAGACTGCTGTGCGGCAGCTTTGATGTATATAACAGAAAAGCAGAAAGTTAGTCAAGTAACAGAAATCCTGCTGTCCTTAGTTTTAGGGTAAATGCAATGACTTTGTGCACAAGCCCTACCATAATTAATAGTCAGCCTTCAGAAGCTGGGCTCAATGTGTTGCATTTAAAACCTAAATTGCATAGCAACTCTGAATTATGCCCCACAGCACAGTGCAGCAACTGAACTTCTCATAGGAACTTGAATCTATATATTAAATAAAATTTCTATATCTAAATGTATCTTAGAGAGAGGAAAAAAACTTTCTTTTCAAATCTCTCCATCTCCCTGGTGTTGCCCCATGTTCTGAGAAAAAGCACTAATCAGCACCAAAGCATGAAACTTCAGAGAATCCACACAGGAAGTCACTAGACTCATTTTCCCCAGATTTTCCTGCAGCTTCAGAGTGAGAAATAAGCCAATGTTGTGAGCACCTTTCCAGCTCCATGACTGTTTTAGAATATCAGTCAGCCTAGCCAGCCAGCAAGGGCATGTTCAGCCACCACCTCACAGTCTGTACTGGGAACATACGTGTCTGTTCCCTTGCCAGGGCTTCTGCTCCTCTGAGCTCTTATTTTGTCAAGCAAATACAATAGACCTTTTGTTTTTCCTGTGGCTCATAAAGAGGAGGAGAATTCATAAACCTGGGAGGATGATGGAAGTGAATTCAGAGTTGAAAGTAAAGGAAACTGGAGGCAACAGAGAGAATTAGGAGAAAGGAAAAGGAAAAAAGAAAATAGAACAGAGGCTTTATTAGAGAGATGATGTGATGTCACTAGGGCCACAGAAACGGGCTGCAGAAGCAGTGGACAAGCCAGCACTACAGTACAATAAGATAAATCAAGATAAACTTGTTACCTGGAATGGAAGACACAGGATGCGAGACTGTCAGTGCAAGTAACACTTGAGCCTCTGACAATCACAGATGAGCTGTACTCATTAACACCAGAGACAGGCAGTTTAAATAAGCCGAAAATTATCTAATTTTAGATTTTACTGACAGAACTATAATAAGTGCATTAGCAGGAGCCATAACTGCCCTAAAGTGTTCAGATGCTTACACAGAAGAAAATCTTTGTCTTTGTTGCAGAAAAAAATGAAAAGTTGACTTTTTTTTTCTTTTCTTTTTGAGGTGGTGCTTTAAGACTCCAGATTTTAAACACCATGATCCCCAAAGAATTCAGTGGTGCATGCAGCATTCCCCACACACCATAATCTTCTAGTGGTACAAACAAGATGCACAAGCTGTTCTCTAACTACACCCCATAAACAAAACCACTGCTTCCAATTAATTTCCTTTATTACCCATCTTGACCTACTCTAATTTCCCCTCAAAAGCACTCAATAAAAGCCCCAGTTATCCCAAGACCGTATCTAGCAAAGGATGCATAAAGCAGTGTATCTGCTAACACTGAAAAGCCAGAATTTAAGCTTGGAATATTTAAGAAGACTCATTCCAGGAGAGGTGATAGATCAAAGCACCTAACAGCTATTATTTGCTATTCAGCATGCTGCTTAGCACCCCTCGCCAGGAACTGTGTCTCTCAAGATTGGTAGCAACACTGAGATCTTCTAGAATTCCCCATCAGCCCTGGTGGATGCTGCAATGTGTGATAGCACTACTTTGTCAAGACTATGCTTGGTAGCACATAAGTAGTTATACTACCTGATAAAGCCCTCAGAAGCACTTCTTCATGGCATTGCTTTACAGTTAGAAACTCCTTCTTAAACAGTTTTTCCACTAGAAGATGGAAGATATCCAAGCTCATACTAAAATACTACATATTTACTACAGATCTTACCAAAATTTATTAAAGACTGTTATTCATGCATACCTTTGGCTTGAGATAAGCATTAATATTTACATAATTATTGTATTATTATTAATATTTACATTAACAATGTCATGAATCACTTGCCTGTTGCACAATATAAAATTTTATTAAAATGTTAGCCACAGAATTCACTAATTCAATGGAAAGAATTCTCTTACTGAACAACTATTTCTAGAATAGCTGCATGTGCTATGTGGGTCAGGAGGTGTAAAATCCAACAGGACTGAAATCTCTCTTTCAAACTAAAGTGTTCCTGGTATAGAAGAAAGAAACAAAAAGGCAAAAAAAAAATGCAGCTGAATAAGGAGTAAAAGATGCATTATGACTGAGAGCTAGTACTGATTTTTTTAGTGTCAGAGACAGCTGACATCCAGATGAAAGGGAAATATAAAAATAAACTCAGTTGCAGTGTGAAGCTTTTGTTCCAAATAATAATTGCTTTAATACAACATGAGGCTTTGTCAGCCTGAAGGAAAAACAAAGGCACACATAGAGCAGTATAATTTAAAAAAGCCCCTTATGCGTTTTTCCCTTGTCCCTTCAAAGTGCATCCATAAAGGTTGCATGTGCACAGTGTGCTTCCACTGCTATGGAAAAGAGGAAGAACAGTGGGGTATGGGGTGGACTCGCCTCCAAAGTGCTCCAGAAGGCTCAGGTTGCCTTGGCCATTGAAGACAATTGACTTGCTTCAGTTTTTCTTTTTAGTTTCTTTTGGTTGATTTGCTTTTCCTCTCCCTTAGAGAGGTGCTTAGAGTAGTCAAAGAGATCATTTTAGAAATGGGTTTCCTGGTGATCTGATCACCAGTCCCTTTCTCTAGCCTTCAACTAGGTTATGTTGTGAGGAGAGAGACACCACCTGCACTACCCTGCAGCGCGTTGGTAGTCCCGTCCTGCCCGGGTTAACCCCAGGCTTTATCAGGGCACTACTCACATCCTTTAACAACAAAAATCAGGTACAGCTGGGCAGGCAGTGCTAGATTCTACCTACATTTTTCACCTAATAACAGATATGGCAGATAACATTCAGAAAGCAAAGCACAAGCCACAGAATATTATTTCGTTTTTGATTTTTTCTTGTTTTGCTTAAGCAATGTAGCTTGATAGGGTTGCAACAGTTAATAAATCCATTTGCTTTTAATTCTTAAAGTGGATAGCATAAAACTAGAGGACACTGCTGTTAATTAGCAGGAATTGCAAGCGTGCAACCGCAAAGCCCCACCCACAGCTTTCAAAAATCCACCTACTCCAATATGTTAAAAGGAACAGTGGAAAGGTCACCAACAATCCTTGATTGCGTGATAAACAACACGGTAGAGAGGATGTAATCTCAGAGGAGAAGAAAGAAACATTGAAGTAGCAGGGAGCACAAGGAGGGACACCGTGTAACACCCCCACGCATGCAGAACCTCAGCAAAGGAAATTTTTAAGAGGGTAGGAAAAAGCTGAACTGATGCTAATGCTGTACAAAGCTAAAAAAAAAAAAAAAAAAAAAAAAAAAAAAAAAAAAGGATGAGGGGAGGGAAGGGAGAGGTTATAGAGAATTAAAGAAATTATGATGCAGTCTGTGTTGACAGTTCATGACCTGTGAGTGCAAACACCTAAGATATAAGAAATCGCAGACATAAAAATACCCAGCAAGAATGAATGGGACACTTTTATAAAACACCAAGAAAAAAGCCACCAAAATGCTACACAGCTCAGAAAGAAAACAACATGGAAAAGATTTCCATGAATGAATGAAATATTGAAAAAAAATAAAATAAATGAGCTCTGTAGAAGCACACTTTAATGCCATTTTTTCACTCTTAATGAAACTCACTTTTAACATAACACTATTTCAAAATATTACAAAGACACTAACATAATTTCAGCATCAATTTGGCACTATTTTAAGAAATGTTTCACTATCATTGTCCTTATCTTTGCTTGTGAATTGGAATATTTAAGAATTCCAGTGTTCTCATCCTATTTCAAAGCTTTCACAAAAAGCTCACTGATAAAAAAATCATTAACAGAGTCTTCCTGCCCAGAGAACAGAAGCATTGGTATAAGACAAAACTTAGTGTGTTTCCAGTATCATCCCAATTATTTTAAGTCCTTCCAAGACTTGGGTAGAGAGACTGCCTCTGGGTCTCAGCTACCCACTGCTGCTGTGTACAGAAGTGCAGGAATGGCTGCTGTCCCACAGGCAAATACACAGGAAAGAAACATTATCCCCTCTCGTGGTCCATTACCCTGCACTGCTGGTGTATCCGGCTCTCTGCTATGACTCTATGACAAATCAGTGAAACAGGCACACTCTGAACAGCTACCGTGTTTAGACAGTAAAATGGTATGAACCTCCACCTCTATTTCTTCCTTCCAAGAAAACAGGAAAGAATATCTGGAGCTGTTTTGACTATAGCTGAGAGGAGGAATTACCAAGACTCAGAGTAACACGTTAGGTCAGAACAAGGGTAGCCCTTGGCAAGCTTCGTAACCCCGGTCTAGTGCAGGTGCTGTCGCCTGCACCCACACCAGCAAGACGAGCCCAGGAACATGAGGCTTCCTAGGACACTAACAGCAAGGCAGTAAGTCAACCTTCTGCTAAGGCAGAAAAGGAGCATCAGCCAAGGAGGGCCCTGGGTATCAGGACATAATCTAGCAAATGCACCAGTAAATTCAATTAGAACAATCTCAACAGCAAAAGCTTTTTAACCTCTTCAGTTACTGCTAGCATTGATTAATTCCAGAAACTATTTTACTGGATAAAAGCTATTTATTCAACCTGAGTTAAAAGTGAAAAGGTGACGATGCTGGAAAAGCATCCAGACAACTGATAGGAGACTTCTGTGTTTCTAATCTGTTGATAGGCTGTTAGTTTTCATCAACATAAAGTGGTTCTTATATTTTTCCACGGGGCCAGCGCACCAATTACATTAAAAAGAAATCACACTCAATTTACAATCTCTTTCAAGATTAAGTCTCCCATCAGCTTCTTTCACATGTAAAGAATTCTATTCTTAGAAACCAAGTGCTGATAAAGCAATTCGCAAGTTCAAATTAAATGCGGTCACTTGCTATCATCTGACATGATGTAGATTAACATGAATACTAACAGACATCAACCAAAAAGAGGAATTCTAGACCAGCTTTAGGAATTGCGGACTACCTTTACTCCCTGGAATGCACTTCTATGCAAAAGCATGTTAAAAATAGAGAATAGATTTTAATGGATCTCAATTTGCTCAAGGTAAAACAACGCAGTGAGTCAACTTTTACATTTTTCTCATTTGCTTAATTTTGGCTAGAATGCAAAAGTCACTCAATAAGTAGTGAGCTGACAGTTAAAAGTGACAATTTTGATCTCTGTCTAAGGAGGCATTAACAACTGCTGCTAATTTTCTTTGCTAAGCTTCACGCAAGAAAACAACAAAGGGAAGCGAATGAGGGGGAGAGGAGACTAGCAGGTTTTGCACACTCCGCCGCAGGGTAACGTGTACCTCACAAAAACCACGAAGCAGCATGTGCAGCCCAAACTCACGAACCCATGAAAGAAGAATTTCAGGTTCTCCAGCAGAAGCTTAGAGATTGAAGAACAAATCTCTGAACCAAGGAGCTCCCAGAAAGTTGCAGATATAGAGACACCAATAGGTACCTGCCTCCCTCGCGCTCAACTATGTGGATGCGATTCATTCGTGGAATGAGACGTTATGGGGTCGTTTTTGAGCTTCTTTGGTTTTGATAACATACAGGAGGGAAAAATCGAAGAGATCAAAGTGATTTAAAGAAAAACAGCAATAAACTAACAGCAGCTGAAGGATACAGAGACCAACCTTCTCCACTGAAGGAAAAGCTTTAGTTTTATTTTTTTTATGGAAATGGTGCCCTTTGTCCGTAATCAGCTTATCAAGGAATAGCAAGTACAATTAATAGAACACATATTAGCCCACATCAAAAAGTTCAACCGGAATCTGAAAAGTCAGCTAGAAGATATATAATACATTAAAAAAAAGGCAAAAATCTTAAAATGGAAAGACAGTTAAATGTCACGAAACGGAATATCTACTATGTTGAAGCCCACATACAGAGCATGCTTCACTTCTTGGGAGCAAACAAACTAGATAAAAACCTCAAAGTTGTGAACTATTTTTCGAACAGAAATTTGAAATGAAACAGAGATGAAAGAGTCAGGAAATGATGCAGAGTTAATCATCCAACAAAGAAACGAGTTGGAAAATAACATCTATAAAAAACAAGTTCAGGAAATGTGTACATACCAGCTGACATTTCTTGAGATTCACGAATATTTACTTACGATTATTTTAAAACAGTGTAAACATCTTAATAAATACAGAAGATGATTACTAGATGAAAGCCATAAAAATGATGTTACTTTTTTTCTTTTCTTATATCCATCCATCTGTTCATGGTAAACTGTCACAGGGACTATGCTGCACTATATGTTGCACTAGATGCATTAAGAGAAAATGCTGGCCAATAAAATCAATATGGAACATAATTATTTTCAAAGAATGCAACCACAAGTGCTTTCCTTTAGGAGCAGAATGACTTATGCTGATGCATAACATAAGGAACATACCTTTGAATGCAATTAAAGGCTTACTATATACAAAGACAGACAGAAAGACAGAAAGCACTAAACAATCAATTACTGAAAAAAGGTAGGGAAAGGAAAAAGAGCACCAAAAGCAGACAAACCTGAAACAAGGGTGTTGAAGACTTAGACAGTCAAAACAGTATCAGAAGAGGCTCTCCCAAGAAGCCAAGCAAACGTCTTCATGCTGATTTGACCTTACAGATACAAGTGGACTTTGCAGAGGTGGACTGTACAGTTCTGCTTTTCTAACACGAGGCTGACCCCAGTGAAAACACAGAAGTGTTTAATATTCTCATTTAATGAAAAATTAAAATAACACAGAACAAATCATACTCTACTTTGAAAGTATTTGATTGTCTATCATCTACCAAGTTCCCTATGGTTAGTTAAGCTCCTAATGAAATACAGACTACTGATACCAATATGTATAAAAACAGTACTGAGAGGAGTGACACATGTTGGAAGAATATTCAGAGTGTAAAGTGAGGCCAATGAGCACAAGATTCATTGAGAAATGTGAATGTACTTTCATAAAAGTACTTGAAAACTTCAAAAAGGTATAGAGGTTCATACTGTGCTCTTGGATACTGCTAGTCCAGTGAAGAAGCCTTTGCCTCATGGGATCATGGAAATGGCCACATAAGCACAACTCACAGCGAGGGGAATGCTCTGGCACTGAGGCAGGTTGGTGGAATAAATTGGTATTTTTGAAAAACAAAACAACAAAGCTGTCGAACTCCTCCCGCTTCACTACCTGCTGGAAGGAAGTGCCCAGGTCTGCCTGTCTGCAGCAGATGTTAGAAATGGTTCTGTTGCTAGAGAGGGTCTGCTCCCAGCATTCTGATTCCCAAACCATCACAATGAGCGATGCCAGATCCAGTTTCCATGCCCTGGGAGTCAAATGCCACTCGCAAGAGCCAAGCAACTGTCACATTCACTCTGCCCACTCTACGATTTGCTGACATATACGGTGCTCATACATCCTCCCCAACACAGGGTTTTATTTATTATCTGGCACAGTCAGCAAACAGCTTTTGGTGTCCTCATATTTCCATAGGGACGTGTTTGTTATCTTTTGGGCAATTTGCCTCAATTTTTAGCATAAAAATCGTCAGGATTTTCTTGGAAATACCATAAATTTGAAGACACAATCTGCAGATGTTCATAGTCTTGAGGTTAATTCCTGTTGGGTGTTTACTTCAAAGTTTTGGCAAGACTATAGCTAAGGGTGTAAGTAGCTATCAATCAACTGTCCTCCTTAGAGTCCTAAACAATACGGAGGAACGCTGGGCAAAGTCCTGTAATCGAAACCAGGCTGACAGAAGTGTGCTTCTGCTTTTAATAATTTAGTCATAATTCTAGTTAAGCATTTGGGCAGGACTCTTAGGAAGCTGTTCTTTCAACTGAAAATAAAAGTGCAAGTAATTTGGGTGGTCCAGGAGAGTAGTTCAGCAAAGAATGAAAGGAGTGCTGAGTAGAGAAAGAAAAAAAACCCCTTCGGTATAAAAATATAGAAAGGTAGCAAACAGAAGAAGCAATCAAAATAAAAACAGACATGAAGTGTTTTATGCACAAAGCACTGCCAGAAACTAACAGAACAGACAGAACTGCAGTTTCTGATGGAACACAGAGTCTGACGTGGAGATAGATCATCTGGAGAGTTCAACCCAGAAATAGCTCACTCAGCTATTGCTCAGGCATGCAGGCACACAGAGGACACAAAAAAAGATTTATACTGCTACAGAGAAGGGTGCATGGGAGTCTCTTGAACCAGCAGACATAAGGTGCTCTTTACGGTTAGTTGTACATAAAGCCCATTACCCGTTTTTCTTCTCATGATCTCACCTACTTCAAGGTTCTCATCCTAGAAGTGGGCATGCAGTTACTGGGATGTTCAAGAGCAAGAAAGTTGGGTGGGAAGGTAGAGAAGATTTTACAGGTTTTAAAGCTATAAAGACACTCTAAGCTGTTATAAAGCTCAATTACTAAGTATCCGTAGCACACCAGGATAGAATAAACTTTGATTCCTCAAATTACTATAGATCTTTAAGACATGCTTTAATAAGTTATATGATTTTGTGCTGTCAAAACCTCTGCTGGAAAACAGTGCAGAATGTGTCCTTTTCAGCACTGCAGTTACATAATTCCGCATGAATATAAGTTTAACTTTCTTTGCTATGCTTAATTATTAATTTAACCCAAATGGCTCAAGTTAGAACCTGGTCTTATAATTTCATGCTTATTTAATTTATAAGAGTCAATCAGGGTGGTAACTGTAAAAGCAAACTGTAAATATGCATTTGACTGCTGGGTTGCTGAAAACAATTTCAAAATTCCACTAGCTCTTTTCACTTGCATCACAATTGGCTGATTTAATTAATCTTAATTGTCATAATACTGAGGTTCGACGACACATCTTTAAAAAAATAGGAGGAAGATGAGGTGCAAACTGGTAGATTTACTTGCAAGGATGCAATGGTCTTATATTCCATCTACAGACAAGACAGAAAATAACTGGGTTCCTCTGTCAGGTGTAGAACCCTTCAAGTTCTTGTCCTTGGGAGGAAATTTTCCCACAGGATCAGAAACTCTGCCTATATCTTTCTGTTTCTTGGAGAATATATTTACATGAAGTTTCACAACATACATTCAATAGTGTGATGAAATCTGACAGGAATAGATATCTGTTCAGATAATGGTATGACAGCACTAATACAAATTTTAACTCATGATGAAGCTTACTCTCAGAAGCTGACCTGCAAGTCTGATGAAATATACAGGAACACTGGACTCTACAAGACAAGTTGCATTTTCAAATACCCCTTTGGGTAATGGATGCAGCATAAGGAACATCCACCTATTCCTTCGTTGAGCTCATCTGACAAAATTCCTGTTTTTTGCATTTTGAAATGACTGTAGAGAAGCAAACCTGACCCTAGGAAAGCCAACTGGTACAGATTCTTTTGTGAAGATATGAAAGAACAAAATGTAGTGTTTTTACCATTGTATGGTTTCCACAGTTTCCCACAGAAGTACTGGTTTTAACAGGAGGTGGAAATACAAAACCTGTCACAGCTGTGGTTTTTACATTAGTGCCTTCTTGGATCTCACACCCAGCAAGACAGAGGGGTATTTCGGTCCAGCACTGTGCTAGAGTCCTCCTAGCCACAACAGAGCTTTAGGTCAAGAACCTGCAAACTTGGCTTAGCATCCTGTTATGAAAACTGGTATTCTTCCTTGGGCTGTTCTTTGGCATTAGTTCTGCACCTGGAGAAAAGGCTTATTTCTTCAATATCTACACACAGTTTAATGAAAACCACCTATCAATCATAATACAACTTTACAACCTATCACCTTGCAGGATAAAAGCTTGCTTTAACAGCAGAAAGAGACTATAAATTTACCAAACTATCAGAATAAGTGGCGACAGAAGGAAGGCTCTTCACAATATTCAAGAGGAAGGAAAGCCTTAAACACTAAGAGAGCTGACTTGCCAGTACAGCAACATGTGCTGCAAGTGCTAAGCCCTCCTGCCTTGTACTCTCTCCAAGCCTACACAAGAAGTTCCCAGGGCTCCATCAGGAGAGCAGCGACCGGTACGTAACCTGCAACGACCTTCCGGCTCAGCAAACAGCATAGGAAAAGCAGGAATAAAACACAAATCATGCTTTGGACAAATACGACACTAACCAATTTTAATGTAATTCTTTCCACTAAGTAGCGGCTTATTAGACAGTTATGAGGTTTTTATAAATGACAGAACTAGGAAAAACAAATCCAGTTTTAATTTTGACACAGCTTCCGAAGTCAGCAATTTTCAGCTGTGCATGGCAAACTTCACATACAATTGAACTAATCCCCTTAAGATCTTAAAAGGCTGTGGAGCCTGAACTCCAGGAGAGCTGAGCACCTGCACAGGCGTCTGGAACTGGCAACACTAGGGCATAGTGGGCACTGAACACACTGCAAGCTCCCTAAAACCAGCCAGAGGCCTCTGGCTGGAGGAACAGCAGCATTCGTGAGCAGCAGCAAAAGGCAGCAATCTGCACTCTGTGTGCAACACATGTACTGAAATAACCAACACTTTGCTGTACACATTCATGTGAATAATACAGAAAATTCGGAAGATACATAGACAGCAGCAGAAATGAGACTTGGAGCTCCACACATCTATCTTATCAAAATTAGATAGAAAAGCAATTGAATGATAGTGTTGTTATTTCATGATACTAATAGCTGGCAAGAAACTCCAGACATGTAAACTAGAACTAAATCAAGTCTCCCTCTCCCCAGACAACACTGACTGAACCATCATATGAAATGATGCATTCTTCATCTTTCCCTATCTTCATTTAAAATCCAGACTGGGCGCTTTCTGGAAGATCTGTGCCTCAAGCATAACGAAAAGAATACTTTGGCCAGGTAAGCAACTTTTGCTCAATATAAAGATCAATAGAAGAAAAACCTGCAGGGTTTTTACCAGCAGGACACGCAGAGATGGTGCCATGCAGTATAAAAACGTCAATAAAACCAGTTTAGAAGGACCGCTTCTGGTAGTTTACAAAATCTATACGCAATTTAAAATATAGATTTTTGAACTATTTGTGCAACAAACTCTCAATGTGTGTTTAATTTCCTTGTAGCCAGGAAGCACACCACATACTGTGCATCAAAGTGCCTTGATACAACTACAGGAGAACCCCTCCTCAACTGGCTGCAGGTGGGCAGGACCCAAGAACCCCAAGAACAAGCTAGAAAAATGGAATCTGTGCCCAGATCTGGAAAAAAGGCTGCCATGGGGCCCTAGCAGAACTGACCAAAATTGTGATTGCATGGAAAGGAGAGTTCATACAAGCAAGGTTGGTTTGGCTCAAAGTTCTCTATGACGGTGATTTTGGGGCTGCAAACGACCACCAATTCTCAAACTTCTTAAAAGTACTTGTACACATCTGTTTCCAAACAGTGAAAACATTACACAGACATCTTTGTTCCACGACCAGGTGCAGTACCTTTGCACTTTGTGCACCAGAGTGTGGGGAGTTGCTATTCTGAATGCTGTCTTTAAGCGATCAGTTTTTGGGTGCCCTTACTGCCTGCATAATCTAAAGCAGGAAAAAAAAAGAAAAAAAAGAAAAAAAAAAAGAAAAAAAAAAAAAAAAAACAGGACTGCTTTTCAAAAACGAGAAAGGAAAATCCGCAATATTGCCCAGCTATTACCTGGAGATCCTGCCCCAAACTGGATGCAAAGTAGCCTAGTGACTGTTCTACACTAAACCTGTATTTTACTTGGAGAAACATCTGACTCTAGACCTATCTTCAGAGTAATGAAGCATATTTTAAAGGCAGCCATGTTACAACAGCATGCCAAGCAGGAGCCTGTCAGTTCAGTACCGCGACACTTGCGCCCAATGGCAGCTACTAAGAGCAGTAATAGCGGTGCAGGTGTAGCAGTCCATTCTGTTTCTTTTTTAAACAAATGAGAAACCACTGGTTAAATTACTATCTTCTGGCATGAAGCATAGCCAATAGCTGTTACACCAAATGCAGCCATAAGTACACATACTGAAATGTTCCTGTGAGCACATCTTGTCAGGAACTAGCAACAATTCTTTTTACCTTGAAAATCTCCTACACAGGAGATGATGATTGACATTAGATACATATATCTATTAGCTTGTTCAGAATTATTGAACTATTGCCCATATCTTTGATAACACGTATGGTATGAATACAAAATTCCAGTTCTTTATTTTTTTGGAAACATTATCCTTTACAATAAGGAAGGCAAGATAAGTGACACTTGTGAAACAGCTCTGACACACAGGAACCCTTTTTCAAATTTTAGCAACACTTGACAAGCACAATAATAACTGGCAACCTGTTCTGATACTGCTGAGATTAGAAAAAAATCCTTCTCCTACTTTTTTCTAAAAGAACAACAGACCAAGACAGACTCCAGTCTAGAACGACAGGTTTATCAAATCAGTCAGACAAAACAGAGGTTTTTGTTAAATATAGAAAGGCAATAATAATATTCACAGCTATCCTAAGGTTTTAAATTGTGAAACAGATGTCATGGGAAATAGCACAAAATTGTGTGCTTCTATGAGTTAATAGTACATCACACTTATTACTTAAAAGCCCCAAGAGAAAAGAGAATTTAAAATAAAAAATGTTCAGTGTGCATACTATTAAGTTAAAATGTTGAAAAAAAGGGAAAATACACACCCCCAGGCATACTTTAAAGCCTACTGTGGTCATTCAGTAGTTACTTTGATTTATCATAACATTTCTTGAAGTGTATTACAAGAAAAACAACTACTTGGTATAGGCTGAGATCCGCTTATTAGAAGAACTTGCTTACTAGCACAAATACTAAGAAATGTCTCTTTCCACAGACTAAACAGTTTTCTTTGTATTACTGGCTCTTGCTTTAAGAAAGCACTGAGCATGGAGAATGTTTGTGTCTTGAAGGCTTACCTTCCAGTAAGTCCCTTGCCAGACCTGGTTCCGCTCCTGTGGACCGAACAAAGTCTGACAGGACTGCATCCATATCAAGAGTCATGGGCTCATGTGGGGCTGCTGCCGGGCACGCAGCAGCAGAAGCACTCGACGGTTCGCTGCAGGACTCGCTAGATTCGCTGCAGGACTCGCTAGAAGGTAGCCATCTGCCAAGGGAAAAAAAAACAGTATTTTAGAATATACTCCAAAGGGATAGAAACCAAATGTTTCCCTTCTTTTCCAAGCAAGACTGGTTAAAATCATAAAACATCCAAGTTACAATGTTTTAATAAACAGCATTTGCATTGCACTTCTGCCTCAGTCTGGAGGCTGCTCATCACTCAGGCTTTCAGGAAAGTTTTGTTTTTCCTCAACACTTCATGCTTTTATTGATTTATCTTCTGGGAAGCTTGTCCACACTTCTGCAGCTGAAAGGCTCATGCTCATTCAAAGCACCGAAGTCCTACGTTGTCCATGTGGTCAGGGCTGCTCACGTGCTCCAGCTGAGCAGGCAAGTGTTTGGGTAAATCACAGCTCTCTGCCCTTACATGCTAACGCTAGCATACACATACATCAGAACATAGTATTTGGTTTTTTATTTCCCTTGCCAACACCCCCTGTGTTATTTAAAGCTGCCTCACCTCAAGGATGTTGGGTATACAGAATCTGCATCTTCTGCCCTCACTTCTGAAACAGCGATGCCTTCCTCACAAGAGGACAGCGAAGGTTCTTTAGCTTCAGTATCAACTTGTGCTTCACAGAAATGATTAAAAATCTTCCTGAGAAACTCTATCAGTACAACTCTTTTCCATATAATCATAATGATGACAATCACACCAAAAGGAATGGCACCAACAGCCACTCCCAGCCAAAAGGTTGCTCTCCAGCTCATCATTATTCCTGAAGCTGGTAGGCCAGTCTCATGTGACATCTCAGGAGAGGCCTCGGAGCCAACGCCTGGCTGTGGCTGCGTGACCTGCAGTGACAGCCTCTTTCATTGTTGCAAAACTTTTGAGACATCACAATCAAAAACACACCATGTCACCATGCAGACCTTGTGCAGACCTGCAGCTTTCAGTCCTTAGCCAGCAGCATTCCGGATCTCCACGCCTGACAGAATGCATATACTGTCTTGGAACACCCTGCATGTGTTTTTTTTTGAAAGAAAAGTTTACACGGAAGATGCTACATACAGGAGCACAGTCTGAAGTGCTTGACTTTACGCACAGAGCCAGCCGCAATTAAATGGATTTTATTTAGTAAGTTCCAACTTGTATTAAAAGAAAAAAAAAAGTCAGGTAAACAACAATTCTACAGACTACTACAGGTGTGCATCTGATACATTCCTAACCTCCTCTATTGCTGGATTTCTACTGTTGAATTTCCACTGGTGAAAGCACTTAAATCAGAAACACTTGCAAGAGGTACTCAATATAAACACTTGGTCAGCTGGGAGAGGCCGAAAGGAAGGGCAGAAGGGCTTGGTAGGACTTTGGAGAACACTTGTGTTCTCTGACAGATGGAATTAGAGCTCAGGTTACACAGTTAAGGTACACACGGGTATTTAGTAAAAACAATTAAAACCTTTACCTAATTCCACCCCCAAAGGGGGGGTGGGGGAAGAAAAAAGGATTCAGCCCACTATCCTGGCTTTCTAAAGTAGTTACTGCTTAATACCTGATTAATGACAAGAGACAAACACATTATTTTTCCTCCTAAGTGAAAGACATCAGGTTTCCTTTACAGGACCCTTTGCTTGTGCAAGGCCCCGCGAGGCGCCGTCCTCAGCAGCTGCTGCAGGCTGCTCGTACTCGCCCCTCGCCGAGACGCCACCGTCACACCAATACGTGACAATGACTCACGGCCCAGCAGCAGCACGGAGCGCCTAATGGAATCACAGTCAGAGCTGAGGAAATGCAAAAATGTTCTTGTTTTTGTACAGATAATGACTTTGAACACAAAACAAACAAAAAAAGTGTGCGATTAATTCTTGTGTAGAATATTTTAATTGTAGTTTAAAAATGCTCCTGAAAGTGCATTTGTGCATTCACTAAAAACAAACTCAAGAAACAGAGAGAGAAGTCTTTTTAATTTTCTGCCACTGACAATTTCTCTTCTATTTTGTCAAATGAAACAATTTGGAAGTGAAGTGAATCACATATCACAACTATGGCAGCGCCTGTGAGTCACAGTCCTACTCTATATGAAATTAGAAAGTTGCTTTTAGGAGAAAGAGGAGGAACAGGGAGTTATTATTGTAATGTATGTGTTGTCTTGTATTTATTGATAACCATGATAGCACAGTTTTCTCCTGTGGTTTTTCAACAGTTCGAAGAAGCAATCTACCAGTGCACTTTCTTATGGCACAATCACCTTGGGATCCACTAGTAAAGAAAGCCCAGCCTCAAGTGATAAATAACACACAGATGTTAAGGGACTTTCTCTTGCCAAATCCATGGCTAACTGACAACCATCTATCCTACTGTATTTTGTACCTTTTCCTGAATAAAGGAAACCCATCTTTCTAGATGATGTTCTCTAGCCAGTTGTGCTAGACATGCTACTAAGACATCAAGGCATTAAAAACAGCTAGGTTACAGGTGTCTCCACATTTCTCAGTCTGTACTACCGTGGAAATATTGTAAAGAAAAAAGGATTTAGATAAATAAGACCTGTACTTTTGCTTTCATGCCTGTTATTCATCATTGGCCAAAGTTTGCCTTTAAACATGAATTTTATCATTCCGTCTGGCAGATTCAGTTGCGACTTTACCACATGCCCAAGGCAAAGAATAACATGGAAACTTCTCACAGCAGAAGCAGGTGGTATTGGTTGGCTATTGCTTGCCTCACAGCCACAGGGGAATGAATTGTGGAAAAAGCTGGGAACAACTTCATTTCACTGTCCCCCTCTGCAAAGAAGCCAGGTCTTTTCTCACTCCATTTCCTACTCTTCGAGGATACAAGAGCAAATACACAAAACTAAAATACACAAAGTCTGCAGAGACCATTTCTCTTCCCATGAAACAGCATGAGCGATCCCCAAATGACTTCCCCCTTGCCTGTCTCTACTCTGGTCACCTACAGAAACAGATGTTGTACAAAAACACATCTGTGTGTGCTCCAGCGTGCGCACATGCAAAAAGCACCTTCTTCTCATGATTATTTTCAGTGATATTGCTCTGAAACTGCAAGTCCAAGGATTTGTTTAAAGTAAGTCATATCAGTAAAACAGCCTTCCCCTGTATATTCCTACCGATACAAGTAGCTTTTGAACCGCTACAGTTAGAGGAAGATTCAAAACAGCTTGAAAGTTAAACTCCACGTAATGCTGATATTCTGAGCCCATATTCTGAGCCCTTTGGTTCCCCCAAAGGAAGTTCTTTCTAGTGCTAATGAATGTTTACTGTCCTGATAGAGAACTGGCCATCTCTGCGTTCACAGCGAATGGAAACACAGCCCATGTGTAACTGAGCCTGTGAGAAGTTTTGTTTTGTCAAAAACCAAAAATTTAAAATGAAATACTATCAAGGTTCCAGTACATTATATAAACGATAAAGAGCCATATAGCTAGAGAACACCAGCCTTGTATTGGATGCCAAGGAAGTACACCCAGCAAAAACCTCCCAAGCCCACAGCCATGGAAAGAACAAGCTCTCTCCATTCCTAGGGACTCCGGCCTACGTTCCTGTAGGTCCTGTGTACTCCGGACAACCCTAGGACACCTGCACAAAAATATCCACGCTCACTCCCACAGCATGGATATCTTGATTCTTCCTGTTGCTCATCAGATCCAAAGTGACAGCACAACCTGAATTAACAGCGCTCACTCAGAGAAATGCGTATGAAAAACCCACCAGTGATCACTGTTCAGTGTCCTGGGTTACCTGGAGATGAAATAACATCTGCAGAGTTGTGCTGATCGGAGCTCTGCTCCTACACGATTTCCTTGCAAACTCTGGATCTCACCAGTGCAGAATTAAGCACATCCAGCACCACAGGAGATAACTAAAACCTCTGCCGCACATACAACCAAACAGCATCTACTGCAGAAACTCATTCCTCACACGCTGTCAAGGCCTCACCACAGGCCTGAAACACTATAAACAGGATGTGCTGTGCCATCAAACCTACAAATATTTACATATATAGGAGAAAAAGAAAAATATATACTATATTTTATTTGTACTACCTCACTCCCTACAGAAAGCCCAAATGATGAATACAGTGTTCTCTGAAAGCAAGGAAGAAATTTGGTAGATCCTTCCCTGTACAGATTTGGAGTACCTATATTTTTACAGAAAGGGCAGGTTTCTCACATTCTGGAGTTTAGGGGAAAAAAAGAGAAAAATAGACTTTCAGACATTATTCTCTTTGCCAGAGAACTACTATTAGCTGTAAAAACACACCCAGATGGAATAGGAAAGAAAGACTGCTAAGCAAGAAAAGAAAACAAATTGTAAGGACGGAGGCAGTGACTCATTACAAACTACCACCTCGGAGCCCAGATGGCTACCAGACTTCTTGTTCTCCCTGGCTGAACACAGCCCTTCTACCCTTGAACCATCCCCACCACCACTTCTGGTGGCTGGTCTAAGCCTTAACGTGGGAGATGAAATGCAGTCAACAGAGTTAAAGTGTAACAGACCCTGGGAGCAGAACTAACAATCACCTGCCTTAGACCTCCCTGCCAAGAATGAGAGCTCCTGTCGTGGTTAACAGCACAGACACCTATGGGGCCTTTACTCCAAGGGCCTTGTTCTATAAAGCCATAACACTATTCTCCCAGGCTTGTTTCTTCACCCTGTAGAATTACAGATTTCCTTTCAAAAGTGTCACACACAAACAGCACTTGGCACTCCACTTCAAGCGCACATTCAAATTTGCTGCCTAAACGATTCCATATTTAGACAATGTGAAAACAAAACTAAAGGTTTAGATACAGCAGTCTACAAATATATAGCATAATGAGCGACGAATGAGGATAATCTGATGTTAGCTGTAAGAAGCATCTTTTTAATGGTATTTAAAAGAATAATGAATATTTCTAAATGTTGGAAGTTAATAGAACATAAAATTTATACCTGTTAAAGTCTCATTTGTATTTGACTTTATTCTCCTTTAACTATCCCTCAAAACTGAGCCATACTTGGAACTAAACAGCCTTCATCTGAATTAAGCTTTGACTTCTGTATAATTAGTCTTTAATCCAGTTAAACTATATGAAAATCTTTTTGTCCTAAAAGGTGAAAAGAGTTTCAAAGTGCTAGCTAATTAAAAAAAAAAAGGGGGGGGGAATAAAGAATTCCATTGCCTCAGGATTATAAATAGCAGACAAAAACAGATGTGATGAAAAGCAAAGGAAAGCAGAGCAAGGATGGACAAACCTTCAGCAAGACCAAGTGATTGAATTGCAATTAAGATTCTCTTTGACTTTTATAATCTGCAAAGAAAGGAAGAAGCAGCCACGATCATCACTCTGCTGATCTCAGTTCTGAAGAAAGCTGGAGGAGACGCTCACTGACTGCAATAAACCTGCTTTGCTCTCTTGGCTCCCTCCCTTGCAGGGAGGCTGACTGCCGAGGAACATTAGTGATGCTTCTCAGCTAAGTAACATGCAGATTTGGTGCAGACTGCTCTCCTTGGAGGGACACTACCCCTCTTGTGTTGAATTTACATGCTGCTTTGATTTTTGGTAAGAAAAACCCTTTTTGTTCACAGCTCTAAATTTTGAAAGTAATTTTTCCTGACATGCTGCATTTGATGGAGAATAACACAATTTCACCATGTGGACGAGATCATTACACTGGAAAATTGCACCAAACACAACCATTTTTGTTAGCAAAGCATCTAAATTCTTTGAACTAAGGCTAAATGCTTTATTTATTTATTTATCAAGTAAAAAGTATTTACATACTAAAAAAAAATGAAGTCTCAGAGAAACTCTAAAGCACTCCTTATTAGATAACACCTTGCCAAATGCTTCTATGAAGAATAAAAGCTATTTCAGAAAAAAAAAAGTCATGATTAAAGGATCACCTTCATTAGGGAAGATTTGGTGAGAGAGCAGGCGCAGCACTACAGGCACTGACAGCTACTGCAGGCAGGCAGTTTTTCAGACTGCCTGCTTGGAACAGCGTGGAAATGCGAAAGCAGTTAAGTGTTCAGAGCATTTGCTGGCCAGGTACAAGGTGTTTAATTATTAAGATGCAGAATCAACTGACTCTCCAAACATGAGAAAACCACGAGAGAGCATTTAGTGACTGAGGATTTATGGACCATCTTCTTTCAGTGTTAAAATGGGAAGAACCAGGAGGAAGAAAAGATCTCCATGGTACTAAGATACCAACTGCCCACAGAATGGTACTTGGGAAAATTAACCCAAATTAATTTAACTAAATTTGTCCAAGTCTTTTAGTTCCTTTGCAGACAAATTCACTGGGGAATAAAACGTGACCTTAATTTATTTTAGCTCATTTTGCTTTCCAAGTGAATTAAACTAAATTCACTGGAGGCCACTTGAATTATGAATGGGATAGTGCACCCAGGGATGTACTGGGATTTTCTCAGGTAATTTCCCAGAGTTGGGGGCAACATGGCTTGAGACACAACGTACATCAGCAACTGCCCTCAACAGTGGGAATGGGTGATTGTGCTTTACAGGAAGAGGAAGGGGTAGGTATGGTGATGTACAGAGCACTTGGGTGCTTTAGGAGTATAGATACAGTCTGTGAGTTCAAAGACTGAAATGCACTGCAAGAAGAATTAAAAGAGTACACAGCTATTCTTTTCTTGTGATAACAACTGCTGAAATTTTGGCCCACAGTAACTTCTTAGTTTCTAGTGCTTCTTCTCATGAGTGATGAAAGTCAAGAAAAAACTTGCTTCCGCAGCCAAAAAAAAAAAAAAAAAAAGGCAGCTATAATCAGTTTTAGTATCAGCTAACAGCCACTCCGCAATCAACAGGGCAGCTCATTCACTGTAAATCCCAACTTGCTATCAACACCTTTCAACTTCTGCAGAAACGTGTCTCACCCTTTGTTCATGCTCCTCTCCTTGGTAGCTGGCAATGCACCGCCACGCAGGCTGCCAGATAGAGGCATATTGCATATTGATAAAGGACTCTGCTGAATCATCGTTTGAGATGAGATTCAAAAATTAGAGGTTGTAACCCCATATTAGCAGCTAATAACTAAGCTAAAATAATGTGAGCGAAAAAAAAAAGAAGACTGGAAAGACTATCCTGTATTTCTGTATTTAAGAGCTACAGCACACTCCCAAGGAAGAAGCATGGAAAGGCGTGGAGTACCTTAGGACAGCTGAATCTCCTGAGGACGTCGAGAAGCACCTGAAAAAGCTCTGAGAGGTTCTCTGTTGATCCTGCACAGTGCCGAGAGCGCAGGAAAAGGCAGAGCAGCAGCGCTGTGCGGATGCGCGTGCCAGGGCAATTCCAGCTATTGGGAGGGCTCCCGCACTGCTGCGGCAGGAACGCTTTCACAGCCCCTGTCAGGGAGCTTGGGAGAGATTTTGAAACACTGATTCTTACTCAGGAGTGATTATATTCTCAGAGGAGAAAATGTCATAGATAAATGACAACTTCATGGAAATAGCAAGGCTAGAGCTTAAATAAATCAACAAACAGGAGACGGCCTTTCCAGGTAGGGAACCTCTGCATCCTTCAGTCAATACTTTTTCCATGATACCATCTTTTCGCTTTCATACCGGGCAACAGATAAGGAGCCTGACCATAAGACAGCCTTTTCCTCATTTTATTCATAAGGGCTCTCACAGGGTGCCAGCTGCGTTCTGTCAGAAAGTAGCAGTGCAAGAAACAAATGTAAAGTGACTGATAAAAATGGAATTTCTGCTAACTGAAGGGCCTCCATTTTAAATCAAATGGAAGCATCACATATTTTTACTTGGGAAAATGGTATGGAATTAGGCAATATATTATCGTACTGTATCAAAAGTATAATAATTAGGGTTTCAAATGTTAATCTGAGGTTTAATGAAGTTGTGTATCTTCTACTAAGTAACACACATCATCTATAGGGGGGAATATCCCAATGAAACAGAATGTCAGCAGTACGAACGTACTTTTTCCTCATTTAGAAAAATTTTCTATTTTTTCCCCTCATTTACAAGTATTCCCAGATGTATCAAGAAAAGAAAAAGCTTATAAATATTGAACATATTCTTCCAAATATGTCATCCTTCTTCCAGATAAAGATCCTGCCCAAAACTCTTGATCTTGCAGTTTTCTTTGACATACACATACTGCATACTCTGCAAATAGGCGTACATACGAAAGTATGAAGTATGCAAAAAGATATCCGAAATACCATTACCAGATATAACATGCAGTTTTATTAAAGTGTGTTTTGCATTAAAATATATATATATATGTATATAAAACACTTAAACTGTAGGCAGTAGGAAATGGATGCAGCTCAGTGATCAAAACAAAAAAAATGGCACAGCCACTTACTGTTTCCTGTATTTTGAGTTATTTAGCACCCTGCTCCTAAATTGCCAATTCTAAAATTAATTGTCATAGCAACAGGAGTCTAAGTCTTAATTTACAATGCAGATAGTTTTTTAGCTCTATTTCTCATACATAACCCCTGGTTTCCTGGTTTCAATTTACTGAAGTAAACTTTTAGCAGAAGAGAGGAACAGCCCACGGACAGGTATGGCGCATGGGCATGCAGTTGTGAGCACGCAGCTCAATCTTGCCTCTGCTTTACAGCAAGCTATTTTCCCCAATACTTTCATTTAAAAATAAACAGCTGTTGCTGAAAAGCCAGATTGCTAAGATTAGTTTGCTTGTTAGGGATGCTTACTTCTGAGCCATAAATAGCTGTAAGGCTGATTAAAGTTACCTTTAAGCAAGCTTTTCGTTTGACTTACTTTCAACAGACTTTAAGTAAGATTTCCTTGAGGCATGCGTCAGATGGGCATTATACTGCTGTTTTTTGGTGAGGAAAATAATCCATTTTTTCCACAGTAGAAGGTATGAATAAGCAAAATTGTGTCCCCTGAGTAATCTGGAAAAGAAGAAAGCAGGATATTAATCAAGCTTATTCTGCATTACTTGAACAATAATAATGATAATTGATAAAAAAAAAAAACTTTGTCCTTTTCCTTAGCAGCCTATTGAATGCAATAATCTTGATGCAGATAAATTACCACATGCAATAATTTGCATTAAATTCCAATAGCAGAACAAACAAACAAACAAACAAAAACAAAGCAAAATGGAAGACCACCAGAATTTCTTCGTTACCCTGACTAGCATTTTTTTCCCACGTGAGAACTGGAATAAATCCTTCCCTCTTTGGTCTATGCTGCTAATATTACTCTCAGATAAAGTCTGCAGTGGATTGAACAGACAGGGCCATACAGGCAGAAGCCCAGACTGCATTATGAGCTTTGTATGAACAGTCTTATTGGTAAAATTCCCCAAGCATACATTATCTTCTCGTACACAGAGATTAGAGACACACTCCCATGCTTGATTTTATGTCAAGTGCATAGTCCACACTTGAAGACATTCAATTCAGTTTTTGTAAGTGTAATCTCGAGCATATTCTGACCTCGAAGTATAAGTTCAACTGCTGCTTTCAATACAGAGCTTGACTATCTGTTGCACTTTGTTCTGTTGTGTCTATCAAGGGAAAAGCAAACTGGTGATTTTTGCAGGTTTTCCTTAAAAACACAGATCCCACCAATTGGCTCGTCCCACAGCTTCAGTAACAGATAAGAGGGGGAAAAGTTCTGATATTAATGCCATGTACAAACAGCAACCTTACAAGTCCTTAGATGTGTAGGATGCTAAGCATCTGGCTTGACCAGTCATTCCCATGTTCAAATTCAATGATAAACTTAGTCACCTTGCTGCATACAACAGCTCAATCAGCTACAGCAAGAAAAGGCTCATAGATACACATCATGCAGCCAGACAGAACAAGTAACTCCTCCCAGCCCAGGACTCCCACCCTTGTTTCTCCAATTCTATATTATTGCATTTAGTTTGGAAGGGTAAGGTAAGAAGGGCCAAAGGCTTAATTATGTTTCCTGCTTAAAACTGTGCTTTAACGTCATCAGAAGCATTTTTATAACAAGAGGGATACGGAGGAAAAAATAAAGATATGAGACATGGAATCTGGAACCATTCATTCCACAACATTTTGAAATGCATAGAGAGTATGGCAGCTTCTTCCTGAGTGTTCCACTAAAGCCACGGATGTAGCCGAGAGCCTGTGCAGAAGCCCCTGGGAAACCGTGCGACGGCAGCGCGGTGGGAAAGGCCCTTCCCGCTGAGCAGCACGGAGTCATCGTGACGGGGACACCGCCAAGGGTCAGGGACCAGCTCGGGAGCTGCTGCCCGCGCAGCTGCAGGCGGCACGTGGGGAACCGCAGCCCAAATCGGCACACGCAGCTCACGCTACCGGAAAGGCACAGCAGTGGAGGTCATAGATACTAGCTGGTACAGAGCAAGAACTGAGATACAGCTTTACACAGGGTGAAGGTACCCAGGTTTGAAAATGGATCTTCATCAAAACTTAAAGGACATATAAAATGCCCTAAGCAGCCATAAAATCTCTTTCATTTACTGAAATCAATTTTCTCTTACTAAAAGTAAGTTGTAGCTACCCACAAGGTAATAAAACTTGAGTATCTTTTTCTTTGATGGTATTTGCCGTAAAAAGAAAACAAGATAATTTACAAGAAATAATGATTCAGGCTCAACAAGGAAAATTGCTTTCAAGCAATAACAGTCCATTTATACTGTTAAACCACCCCAAAACACAACCATCAAATTAACTATAAATGGAAGCACACAAGAGTTCTTGACGTTGGTAACCACACTGTACATCTATAAAGGATGCCTTAGGATAGAAGCACTGATGAAGCTTCTGAAAGAAATATTTCTCATTAAGCAAATCATTCAACTAATCGAGACCTATAAATGATACAGCCTAGCTAAAAACCAATCTAAGATCACTGTGAATTTTCACCAGACGAGAGACCTGAAGAGCCATAAGACATTACTGTCTTAGAGAGAGGGCTTCTTTCACTGGTGGAACACATTCTATACAGTTTGTACAAAGAAAGATGCATCATATTTCTCGGTATGGAATAAAGCTTCCAAGTATTTTACTATACTTTTAGTGATTACCAAAAGTCTTTAGATTTCATGACAAGTGTAGTCTGGTCTACAATGACCAAATAAGAAATGCCTGTTAGAGCACAGACCAGCGGCAAAGAGCGTCAGCTAGAATGTTTGTTTTCTGCATTTGGAAAAGTTCCATGTTTACACTCACCAATAATAAGTACCCTGTACAAAATTTACAATAGCAACATTGTTATTATGTAACAAAATGCCTCACAATAGATGCTTGTTAAAATAACCAGTCCAACCAACAATTAAACCTAAAAATGACAAGACAGTGCCTGTAATTAAAACACTCCTCTACTTCCACCCATATTATTTTGAGTATCCTAATACACCACTTAGACTTTATTAATTCTATCTTAATGAGGACTCACAAGACAAATCCAATGATGAAATTCAAACAGACTACAATCAAATTATGCATGGTCTTAAATTAGCTGTAAATTAGTAGTAACTGCTAAATAACGAATTTGAGAGTTGCATGTCATGGCAGGCGAAGTGTACAGTTATTTGCAAAACCAATTATCACTGCTCTATCATTAATCAAAATATTTCTCTAAAAATACCACTACATCAATAGCCAAGACAACTCCTAAAATACAGCAGAAGAACACTTCTGTCTTATCACTCTTAACTATAACTTACACTAGCTACATCAGAAAACTAAAAATGAAATTTGTTTTCTCTTGATAGCCACCTTGCCATTGCTTGAAAGTTCAAAGACAGCTTAAAGATAGTAAAATTTGCCACCCAATAGTCTGCCTTAAACTCTTTGACTGATAAAGGCTATTCACTGTCTCCTCTACACCAATTACTTTTAATTAGAACAGGCTGGGAAATATCAAAACTATTAAGAAAAAAAATAAAGGCTTTTGAAAGAAGGAAATACTAGAGTTAAGATGTTTAGTTAGAAAGTTCCTTCCGTTTCACTCCCACACCTCTTTTCTGATTCCCTTATACTTAGAATAGCATAATGCACTGTTAATATCCTCTAAGTTTTGCTGGAATCACTGGTTCACATTTTTGAGCCAAGTCTCCTCCCTCTGCATCCATTCTTCATAAGGAACTTGAATGTCCATTATGTGTTCATGCAATCTTGAATAATAAAAAATAAACATAAAAATAATCTGATATTAAGACTTACTAAATACAGTAGGTATGAATCTCTCTCACTTGAGTCATACCATTAAAAGCCCCTTCTGTGAAGCAAATGAAGAAAACAGATGCTATGAATTTAACCAGGAAAAAGTGCCAAATTCCCTGAGGTCTGCAGAGTTGAACTTTCAATACTGATGCAGAAATAACAGTTATCTTGAATATGTTTTGTTATGTGGACAACAGACACTTATAATTAGTTGTTCAAAACTCTTGATATGGTGCACTGAATTAAGATACCTGAAAGAAAATAAAGTTGTTCTTTCTTAGGCTGAGAAAGAGTCCACACAATAAAGATATCAAAAAGAGCTAGGAGTTTTGGCTATCTTCAAAACTCCCGCCATAATGTCAACTAAAACTGTAGTTTTTCAGAGGAATTGAAATTACATTTTTCTTCCTTCTCATTTTTAGTTTGTTCAAATGAGTGAAATTGTGAGTTTTTTTTTTTATTATTATTTCTGCTATAAAGCCTTAAGCCAAATAGGTCACTTAAATGAGTAGTTCAGTCAAAATATAGTTGATACTGTTATCAATGTAAATGAATCCATACAACTTGTAGTCTTTATATTAAAACAGCATTATAATATTTTGCCTGTAAACTCCTGTAATCAAAGGAACGTACAATTTTCATTCAGTTCTCTTCTATGCATTGTAACACAGCCTTTATTTACAATCTCAACATAGTATCTCATTCAAGTTGAATGTCTAAACATAAGGGACTTTCAAGATTTTACAGAATGGAGACTGCTCACTAAATTAGCAGCTATTCAAAGGTACATTTGAATATGGTCATGAAGTGTGGCCCCGGGAATTCGACCTTTTGAACCACCTCGATGGCTCCAGTATCTTTGTTGTGTGCTTGAATGCTCATCAGGTCTGTATATGTACGCCCCAAAAAATATTTACGAGCTTAGTTGAGGATGTGCCTTTAAGGTATGAAACTACTATACCATTTTAACGGTGAAGCTGAAAGAGGGATTGGGTTTAAAAAGATCTACTAAGTTTGAGATCATGGGCATTCTTACCATTTTCTAGGATATTTAGCACTTCAGAAAGGAAAAGCCTAGTTCCCCTAGGCTTAATTTTCAACATAACCTCAAGTTACCTCTCAAACAGTCCTGTTGACCTGATGAGGCAAGGGAGGAAGCAGTAGCAGGGAAAAACTTCAAGCTAGAAGTACTACCAAGAAAATGCTTTGCATAAAAATGCTTCTGAGGAAAAAGAAACATTTGCGTGAATTTGGCTTTAAGCAGTGTGTTTAGCATCACAGACAAACCCTGAAGCAGAAGCAGGGACAGAATACAACTCACCATGGCAGCTTCTACTTGCAATAATATCTCTTCTCTTCTGCATGCCCCATCTCATTCTGGTGATGCAAACACGACAGGCATCCACACCAGAAATGCTGTTTTCTCCCTAAAGAACGTACAGAGAATTTAGCAGGCAAATGACAATTCACAGCAGCTGAAAACGAGCTAAACAACATTTACGTTACCACTCCTTACCAGGGTTATCACCACGGGGATCTTCCATGATATGCTCACAAAGGGTTAGACCATTTATTATTACAGAATGAACTTCTGGGAAACATAAAAGCAAAGAACTAAACACAAGATACAGCTGTTACACAAATAGGTCAACTGCTGCGGCACTCTAGCAATGATTTGGATGCTTTTTGGGTCTCATTTTGCATCCAAGTTTCAAGAAGCACAAATAAAAATTCATCTAATAAGTAACACTACACCAGCCAACAGCTCTATGTTGCCACAGGCAATGAGCATATTGTTAGCCTCTTAATAACTTGAGTTGGTTTCTTCTGTTGGCAACACTTAATTCTTGTTTTCTTTGTGAGGCATCTATGTATGCTCTGCACACCAAATGTGAGATGCTAAATGGGGCACTGGGGTTGTCCATAGCTATACACAGGTATGATGTAGATAGATCCCCATCTCTGTTTCTAGTGTTTTTACCTTTTTTGAAAGCAACAGTTAACTGTCCAGTTGATTTTACTTCTGATTTTGAAGCTCTGGAGTATCACTGGCCTGTAAAAAAGCAGAGAAGACCATAAAATATTTTACTGACTCAAAAAGCAACTGTGTATAAGTATGACTACCGATCCTGAACCACTTATCATTCCTACTGCACACCATGACCCCAGCAGATCTGTATGTAGCACTATATTGGAGAAATATTTTTTTCTTCTTCCAGCTTTGACTCTTCCCAAGATTTTTATTATCACTTCACTGTGTCACTGTTGAGGTCACAACTGTTTTTCCTACAGGAAAGCCAGCCAGAGCCCAATCCTATTCAGATTAAACAAAAGAAGCATTTATTAGCAGATACAGAAACAGAAAGATAAGTTTCTGGAGAAAAACACTGGTTGACTACTAGAACAGATTAACCTAGGTATAAGGTTTCTAAAAGACAGCTTGATAAACCCAATGATACGCTGCAAAACTGAAATTGCTTTACCACTGCAGTGATGTGTACAGCATATGGCCGCTGCTCACGAATGGAGCCTCTTTACTGTCCGGTTCACAGAAAGAAGGGTTATAAACCTCAAAATCCAGTTCACACACAACTAGTTTTCCTTTAGTTTGAAGGTGATGTGAAATTTCTATGAACCCTGAAGTCTGATTGTACATTCCATGCCAATGACAGAGCTGAGTAAATAATTCCAGCTGACGCAGAACATTTAGTCTCTTTGTACTCATGGAACATTCGTCTGTGGATTGGGGCTTCACTAATTCTGCTTAACAAGTACAAGGACTTTTTTAAAAAATGAAGGCATTGCAGGTCTATTGAAAATGACCCTCAACATTCATTAAATCGACACTAACACTATATAGACCGGAGTGCTCTAGTGAGCTTTGTGGCTATGTTTTGCTGCCTGCTGGATGCGTGTGCATACTGCACTCTATCTAGTATTTTGCCTGGTCAATACTGACAATGACCAGCACATACTCAGCTATTCAAACTTGTTTAGTGATACTCTGCACAAATACCACTCTGACAGGTTTCTGTTCCAGTATATAATCTAAACAACACCAAAAACCTTTAACAAGGTTTTAAACATTACATCCTGTGATGTCTTCATGCCTATCATTCTCACGCTTGTCTTCCCCCAAACACGTGTTTATTTCCGTTCTTTCTTCTCATTTCAATACATTTTCTTAGCTTACATTCTCCTAACAACTTATTTTTTTGAACAGACACACAGCTATATTTGTTAATCTTTTTCATCTTCCTTTTCTCTTCTTTCACATATGCTATCCCACAGATTCATTTCAATAACAGTCCTCCTCACTTGTCAATTTAAAGCCAGAAGACTCAGCTTGTTTTTCATATTCCGTCATACTTGCAGCTGCTTAGCTGGTGCCCCCCCCAGCACCATCAGCACCTCAAAATGTCCAAGTTCAAGTTTCACTCAAATTCCACTGCAATGGGAAAACAGCCATGAAAACTTGACACTTAATTAGGGGAAGAAGGGGCAAAACAAACAAACAAAAATCATCAACACATACAAACCTGACTGGAAAGAGGAAACATTCTTCATGATCACATTTAGAGTATTTGGGAGTACCGATATACACACAAAAAACCATGCTAACCCACTCTTAGGTGTGTAAAATGGATATTTAACTCCTTGTACACAGGTACTTACATATGCATTTTCACAGATGTCTACTGAAGTCCACAGGCAAAATTGTACCTACATTTTGAATAAGATGACATTACACCATTGGTTCCCAACATGGTTAAAAACAATCCAAAATGCCAAATTAAGTTAGGTGTTTCAGAAATCCTCCAGACTTTTTTTTTTTCCACTTTTGACTAGATCTTTGTTTCTGATTTTTATGAGAATACAAAGACTTCACTTCAGTTTCCCTATAACGTTTATATCATTATGTGTAGATTGTACAGATATATGTATCTTGCTCAAATTCTTCCAGCCAGAAAAAGATCCTCAAGATCTTTGAGTTCATCTGATTTCTTTCCGCCAGCAACATTTCATTCATGACACACATTGCAGTCACACACAAAAATCATTGAAAACAAACGGGGCATCAGTAATGTTGGTGGTGAAGACAAAAAGAGTGCCCAAGCCCATCGCACCATTCGGATGTCCTCACATCCTGCTGATTTGCTTGACACCCTGAAAACAACAGTATGGACAGGAGAAGTGCCTAGAGGATGCCCCTGCCCTAAGAGCTCAATCGCCTGTTTGTTTAGAGCATCATTAAAAACTCATGGTTTAATTGCAGTGGTTCAGAAACAGCCAGGAGAAAGCTCTCTTTGGAGAGCAAAACTAGGAGATTGAAGAGAAAAGGCTTTTCCGATTATTTTGTCTTCTCTAAAACCACGCGAGGACACTTGCATGCATCCACTGGATAGGAAGAGAGGTCAAAGGAATGAGAGGAAATAAAATGGTTTTGTGTTAACTGAGTGAAACAATCACGCAACAGCACAAGTCTCAGGTAAGCAGACACAAAACTTGCCTTTCAGTGGAGGGGCCACAGTAAAACACCATCCACCAACAGTGAGAACTGTAAATTTCAACTAATTTGAAACTGCCAATATGAGCAATAAATTTGACCTTAGTATTTAATTTCCACATTTGGATATTTAATCACTAGTTAAAAGACTTGCTGGGGCAAATAAAATAAATTGTTCAGGACTGCTTTGTCAAATATTTAAAATATTATGTAAGATTCAAATGTTATGTAAGGGAAAAAAAAAGAAAAAAAAAAAAAAAACACCTTACTAAGTTCAAACTGAACCAAGCACAAGAAAGTCCTTGCAGAAAGTACAGATCAAACATTTCCAGTAAATTCTCATAAAGGTAATTAATGCTTTCAAAATTAAATCTAGGTCTTTTTTATAACTTAACCAAGATGGGAAAATCTCTCATTAATGATTCATGAAGGTTTTGGTATGGTAATACCTTCAAATGATCACACTCTAGTAGCTGCTGTGCTATGGTTTGATCTCACATTCAATAATGATATTCCTGCTTAAGCTCAGATGTATAGTCTGTCTCTGAAAATAGAAATGCTGAACCTTCCTCTAGAAATGCAGGTATCTTTTTATAATTAGTCCAAAAGAACATATAAACTGAAGACTTCTAAGTTCAATGCGCAAACTAGGACATTTGTAAATAATTTTATTCGGATCAATTCTGATCAGAATTTCATGACTTCTGTTGATGAAAAAACTTTCATGGTGGCTATGAGAAGAATACAAGAAGTATTAATCCTTCCTAACTAAGTTTGAGGTTTTTTCTTTAGGTAGACCTAAAGTTTTGTGTTAAGCAGTAAGTAGCTTTATTTATTTATTTATTTTTCCATCTCCAACAGCTAGTTTGCTTGCACACTTGCAGAAACAGCATCAGCAAAATCTTGGAGAGATCGCTGTGTGTTTCTTTAGCGCTTAGAATTATGTGACTCTGAGGCACAAGTTTGTTGTCTTCTCTAGAGCTTTAAGATATTTAAACCTCTTGCTTATGTTCATTGCTGCTAGCTTTTAACATCTGCAGTGAAAACACAAACATCCAGAACATTCAATCATCTGAATTTGTCTTTGGAAATAAAATGGCCCAAACCCACTCTGTGCTGTCTGAATAGAGCAAACTATGAATATTATGGCCAATCCGCACATATCTGCTTTGCACTTGGGAGAAAAGCACAAGAGGTGAACATAGAGACAACATGCCTGTAGAGATGGTCATCCCATCACACAACTCTAGTATGTGGGGGGGAAAAAAAAAAAAAAAAAAAAAAGGAGATAGAAAGAGTTAAGAGTTCACATATGCAAAAAGAAACTCACGGAGGCTTCTGGAATTTAGTTTTCTGTCCTGTTTTTGCTTTTATGATATGGAGCTTATGCATATTACTTAGAAACCAATTCCAAGTGCACCATTAAATGTTTCAAATTACAAAACCCAAAGTGAAATATCAGACTCTCTGATCACGCTAGAGAACAGATTACATTATTATCACTGCCCCTAGTACCTATACCATAACACCAGGACAGAGGCCAAGTCAGGGGGAGAGAAGGGAGCAGACAGAAATAGTCTTGCAGCTGGCGTGGAAAGGTGACAAAACCCAAGCCACATCCAGGTGCAGTGGATGCACTCTTACAGCCTGGACACATTATGGAAGGCACCTGCTTACAGAGCAAGCGCTCTGTGTTAGCCCATTCTTCCTTGCTGATGTAACCAGTGCAAAAAAGTATCACACTGAACAGTTTTCATGGCTGAGATCACGACGCTTTGTCTCCTCTCTGCAATCCTTGGACACATCTTGCACAGTTCCAGTGGAACACGGGAAAGAAAACTTAAGAGGACAAGGCACAGAGAGCAGCATGGGGCTATCCTGACATGCAGTGAGCAACTGCTCACTGTACTTCAAAGACTGAAGTTTGAACAGGCAGGAACAAAATGGAAGTAGACCTCACTACAGTAACTCACTAAACAATTTGGGAAAAGCATGTCAGGAAGGCCAATGCAATATGCATTCACAGAATCACAGAATGGTTGCTGTTGGAAGGGACCTCTAGAGATCATCTAGTCCAACCCTCCTGCATTCCCTGACTTCCAGGCCATCATAGTTCTTCGTCAGGGAGGAGCTATTCTCTGCTGAAAAACTCCTCATCATGGAGTCTAGATGTCTGATCTGGCACGAGAGAAAACAGTCCTATACAACCTCTTACAGTTGCTCACATTCAAGGTGATCCAGTAGCTCAGAGACATAGCTAGGCACAGAACTATCATCTTGCTTCCATATCTTCTTCTGCTTTTACTATCTGGCAAAATACTACTTCTGCTTTTACTATCTGGCAGATATACTATCTATGCACACAAAAACTTTGGTGCCTAAAAACTCCACATGCAGCTGTTTAATCAACTAAAACACACTACAAAAATAAAAGAGTAGAGTATGTTGATGAGAGCGAGAAAAGATGCTCGAGTGTCCCAAGTACTTTCAGATGTGTACAACCCGTTTGTGTCAAGTGGTTAAAGCTGGCTTGGTGACACAGGTGCATACAGACAGGATCATCTAGTTTTAGCCACCTACAGTGCAGACACTTGCATTTGTGCTCTCTTTAAACTTATGGGGAATGAATGTCTTCTGAAGAAGGATTCTCTTCATTCTAATGTAGATGTCCAGAGGAGGTTATATGAATCATGACCTAGCAATGTCTATTTTACCTAACTGACCGAAAGGTGGAACAGAGGAGCATCTAATACACAGACATCTTGAAATCTAAGGAGGAGTAGGGAAGGGTCTGCATCCTCTTTTCCCCTCAGCTTAAAGCGTTTCATTTCACTTCTGCCAACACTTGCTGCTCTGGCACTCATTTGTACCTCATTTGTAGCAAAGGAGTTCAGCTTACAAAGAAAGAAAAAATATTCAACTTCTGACAAAATTTGACAAGAAACCTCACCACACCTTAGTATCCTGTCTCAGTATTTCGGTCATTCTCATTTAAACACACAGCAAGGTCACAGTGAGTATTGCCAGTAATCTATAAATTCTTTTTAATTTTTATTTTGTGAAATGCACACCAAAAACACAGGGGCTTGTGAGCTACTTTTGTTTAGCTAATGTGCAGCAGGGAAAGGAACTAGAAAACATTTTTAGTTTAACATTTGTTTGAAAACTACAGATACTTAATGATTTGTTATCACCTATATTGTTATCTGACAGCTCACAAGTGCTGCAGAAATAGTGCCAAGCCTATCTACACTTCATTAGAACACCTTACAAAACAGAAACCAGAGGGCCTCCAACACTACGAAAACATCTTAGGAAGAAGCCTTACACCATGTCTTCAGAGATCCTAACCTGACAATCACATACCACTTATATAAACAGAAAATGTTATCCCCCCACATCCCCCCCCCCAAAAAAAGCTACATTATGAGCTTTCTCTAGAAGCTCTCAGCATCAAAGCCATCAGGAGAGATTTGTATAACCTTTACAAAATAAATGGAATAAGGAGCCCTCTTCTAAAATATATAACAGAAGCCATTCAAGTTACTCTTTCACACTGCCTCAATCACCCAGTTTACTGAATTCAAAGGAAAAAAAAAAAAAAAAACCTTACTTCTCCAGAGCTACCTTTCAAGCCTTCTTCCCAGCATTCTACCACCTTCTCATGGACACCTTCATCTTGACAAGTAATAGTTGTAATATCCGTTTTAAAAGTATTGTACTACTGTCTACAAAACACACCTCCAGATACAAAAGCGGACAAGTTCCAAAGCCCACTAGGGAAGAGTAGTGTACAAGGTACTTCAGAGCACATGGCCAAGCACGATAGGAGAAAATGCTGCGTAAAACTAGAGCATGCAGTGCACACTCCTATCAATTTTAGCTTCATCTCTCGAGACCCATTTTTCTTTAAATCCTACTGCACTAAATAAAGCAGCTTTCCAGTTAACACTCCAAAGCGCGCACACACACTCACACACACAAAAAGAGGGCTTCCTGTTAAAACTGGGAACCTGCTATTGCTTTAGAAACCGCAGAAGCATCATTTCTCCTCAGCCAGCTTCTTAGAACTCAGCATAGGGCCAGAAGAAGAGCGCGCTATGATCTGCCCCGTCACGCTGTGCGGCTGAGCGTGCCGGGGGAGCTCGAGCTGCTTGGTTTGACGCCCATCTGCACGTCTTACCGGCAGCTTCCCAGGGTGAGCGGTGGGTGGGGAGAAGAATGGAGCACGTCAGAGACGATGAAACATACAGACGCCCCTGTGCTCTGCGAGCTGCTTATTTCTGCATCGTGAAATGCCAGCAGAGCAATCTGACCTCCATGGAAGAAAAGATGATTAAGGAGAGGAAAAGTGACTGGGGAAATTCTCTGGGTGATTTAAACAGGCAGGGGGTACAAGGATGTATTTTGCAACATAAACAGTAACTTCTCTGTCATTCTATAAATATTATCTATAACCTAAAGGTCACCTGAAGGTTTTAAAAAAAAATAATTTCTCAAAATCTACTTGTTAGATGAAGAAAAAAGATTCCCCCCCACCACCATAGATGCTCTAAGTGGAAAAAAAGGATGATTACATGATGAGCTGTCACTCAGCTACAGCCCACTCAGTTCTATTACTGCTCACTACAGCTGCTCAAGCATTCAGACAGCTCAGCTCCCTCTCACATGCCCTACAGGCAGCCATTCTCAAATGCCCTTTATCATGCAGGGCGACCCCTGCCCGCACAGTCCCATCTGACTTGATCTTTTTCTTTCTTTATTGGAATTTAGGATTGAACAGAGAGAGCACAGGAGCCCCGCTCTCACATCATTTGAATTCTCACACAACATATGCTTCTACTCTGCGTTTCCTCTGCTCCCTCGAAGGCTGTGGTTATACAGTACAGTGCTACATTTGCATATCAAAAGCAACTGAACTTTACGCAAAAATGAAAAGTAACCCCTTTTCTCTTTTTTGCTTTTAGTGAACAGATGCAAGAGGCTAAGACAGGAAAAGCATTTCCTTCCTCTGAATTGGTGATGCCAGATTCAGGTATAGCTTAGTTCATCAAGAGTATTGCAGGTTAGCATCTTAAAACTGAAAAAGCTCTGTGCCATCCTGCGTATTGGTGGCCACGTGCACCAGGTAGATGAGTGCACGAAGGCTTTGGGGCTGGACAGGGATGCAACCACACACTCTCTCCCAGGAGGTGGTTGCTACTCGTGACAGCACTGGTAGTGACTGCGCTGCAGAGAGGTGGCCAGGCCGGGCACGGGCACGCAGGGAGCAGCGGGACAGCGTCCCGGAGCACGGCCAGCGGCTGCCGCAGCCTCTCAGGGCAGGGGCTGTGCTCGAGCTGTCCTCAGCACTGCCAAGCCCTCTTCGCTATATCCTGCCATCCAAAATGATGCGTTTCTAGATCCTACCGTGAAAAGACAGTGACCAATTCATGGGTTGCCAACTTCACGAGGAAGATCTGTCCGTTTCAAATGATGCAAGAGAAAAATAACTAGTAGACAATTCCTACGCTCAGGAGAACTGCGCTATACTGCGACTATTATGGATCACACACGCATTTGAATTATACCAAACAAGCTTGTTGGTGGTAAATAAATCCTTGCTGAGTCACCTAAAACCCTTCTTAAATCCTCAGAGGTAGCTGAGATATTTCTGCATACATCTTCAGCTAGAATCAAATCAGCTAAAAAAGTTACACTGGATCAGAAACAAGATCCAGGATTTTAAAATTAGTCAATCCAAACAAACTGCCCTCTACTTTTCATCTACTTATTTAATAATAATCTAAAGCTCACACTCAAATACATGTCATCTAGCCAGAGAAAGAGTATACTGTTATTTGTATGGATATTTTACTGTTAATCCTTCTTCATATTAAAAATATTTTTACTAAATTCATAAACATACATCTACCCTAACGCATTTCCCCTTTTCATATGAAACCAACAGTCATGCCACTACCACATTTTCACTCAGAAACAGCAGGATAGTGGATCCAGAAAAGACTGAGATTTCAGATGTAAAAAATTATATTATTGACACCCAACTCTGTAGCTAAAACCCATGTGGGAGGCTCTATTCCCCTACTGCAGTTTAGCTTGTAAAGGGAGCACCTCCTAATAGTGTTAAATGGATGGACATCTTATTGTGAATGGAGTTCTCTCCTTGTTTGTGAATTATTTGAAGAAAACTACATGCGTCTTCCTTGGCGGACTGATTCTTGTGAAATATAGAACTGAGCTGATTCTTGCACGAGGCTAAGACGTGCATCGTATCCACTCACTAAAAGTCAAGGTGTTAAAATGCCTGGCATGTCCATAGTTAAGTCTGGCTGTTTAGAAACCAGCATGAGAAAAGCCACCACGTTCCAGCACACACGTCCTATTCTTGGCAGCCTGCGCAAAATACAAACAAAAGAGAACAAGAGCTGTCTATAAAGCTTCATCAACTGTAGGAGAGATAAGATACAAGTGACAGGTTACAATGACTGATGTGATCTAAAGCTGCTAACTAGGTTCACAGGACCAGTCACACTCTAGCGAAGGCTGATTTGCTAAACATTAACCTGTGTTAGAAATGAGCATGTTTCACTCTCTAGTTTTTATGAAGCATTGGAGAAATTCAAAATCCCAAATTCCATCAGTATATACAAAGTTCAGAAGATCACATATCAGTTCTCAAATCTCTCCCTCCCTTTTTTTTTTTTTCTCTCCCAAACACTCTGAATCATCCTGAGGCCAATTCTGCCTTTCTGTCTGCCTGATGTATTCAAAGGTTGTTGCTGGAGTCACTTCCTCTTCACTGTCCTATTTAACTAATGCAATTCAACTGAATAAAATAAACTATTTCTGCAATAACAGGAAGGCATGTAGTGAACCGTGGAATACCAAATATACCAATTCACTTAATTCAGTGGATACAAATTTTCCCCAGAATACCTCACTGTAACTGACTGACACTAAAACAGAACAAATAATTCAGTGATCACACCTGCACCCTGAACAGCCTGTCTTGTTCGGGACTGAGGTCATGCAGAGCGGGGAGTTTGCAGTGCAGCTGCTGTACTTTACATAAGCACAGAGCTGCCACGGAAGTTGCAACGCCTGCTTTTTACTCCCTCTTTCTCTGCCTCCCTCTCTCCTTTTATTTTTTATTTTGCTATATACTGTGTACAACAAAATATTTCTATTCCCCACTACCTTCTCAGAAGGTCAGCTTCCCCCTGCCCTCAATATGAGAATAAATTACACCGTCAGATTATTTCATATGGTAGTAAATAACATAATTGTGTGACAATTTTTAGAGTTAATGTAAGTTTCTTACCTATTTTTATACTATAAAAAAATACAGTCTTCAAACGCTTAAGACACACGGGCACGGAATTTCAGATGAGAAACGCCGATCAGAAAGAGTCTGACACAGGCTATTAGATTCTCACATGGTTGTGGTGCCCTTTTTGGGTCAAAATGACCCATCTTGCTCTAACTCCTTCATAATGCTGGTCCCCGCCCAGCATTTACCCTGATCCTCCCCTCTTCTCATTATGCTAAATGAACAATTTTTAATAACAGAAAATAGTTATCACAATTTGTCTTGTGCTAGGGGTATATTTTCTTTACAATATCTGAATCACTTTGATCACAAACATCACCCAATGCGATGCAGCACCTTCCCATGCGCTCGCCGTAACCACGCTCTGAACATTTCCCAAGCAATGCTGGTGAAGTATGAAACTCAGTTTTAATATACAGGATAATTAAACTTACCTTGATAGCTGTCCTTTAATGGAGATAGTCTAAAAATACGGCAACCTATATAAATGTTTAGTAACCCCCATGATAGCTTCACTATGTATCCGTGTACCACTACCCTACACCAAACCAGGTTCAAGCTCTCCAGCCATCAGGAGCTGTGTATGCATTCATCTTTCTTTTATCCACGTTTCTGTGAAAAGTAGCGAAAGATAAATGGCAATTGCTTCAATATTAGCCAGACTAGGCACCCTAGCCAAGCCGAACTCCTCACTGAAGCGAGTTGAGGATCCCACTTCAACAGGTACCCATTCGAATTCTCATGTAAGCTTTTGTTGAGCAGGAAGCTCAATAAAAAAAAGGAACTATATCTGCACATTTCAACGCATTAAAATCATGTGGGACTTTCACTCTTCTCGAAGTTCTCATGTAAATGCAAAAGAGTGTGATGAAATGAAATTTCCAATTTCAACTATAAACTGCATTAGAAGCAGCATCAAAGGACAGAAATGATTCTCTGCCATTCCAGCTGAATGTCATATATTCAGCTGCTATTCAAGGTACTTACAGAGATGAGCGGCAAAATCAACATTGCCCTAAAAACAGAGAAACCTCCCAGAAGCTAATAGAATACAATAAAGTTCAGTTTTTTTGCACTTCAGCTAAACGAGGCTACATTTCACCAGTTTTTGGATCAAAGCAAATAGAGCAGAGAGGAAAGCAAAGCCAGTCATTTTATGAAATCCCATAGCAGAGCTTGGCATCTCCAAGGCACTTCCTTCTTCCTGTGGTCCCAGTGACATCAGACTGTTTCTTTGCCTGTTTGCTAACCTCTGACCACATGTTTCTGCATGCTCCTGCCCCTGCTTCCATGCCCTGGCATGTTGGGAATCAACACACATTTCATAGGGATGCCAAGTTCCTGGCTCAAAGCTTTCTCTCTCCCTCTTTCTCTCAATGTTTCCAGATCCTGAAGGTAAAGTCAGAAGTGCACCTAAGAAGGAATGGGGAAGTCGCAAGAATTTAAAAGAGCCCACCCAAAGACTGAACACTCATCTTAAAAGAGCAGTCATAATTTAAAGTGTAACAGAAATTTAGGGACACGCAATCCTCTCCAGGAGAGAACAAGACTGAAGCTGCCTGTGTGCAACTACATTATGATTCATCCTTTCTGCCCATAAAACTCAGCTCTGGAATCCCTCCTCTAAGCAATATTGGTTTTAATCCTCTCATTTAAGACCTCACATTTATGCCAGATGCACTAGCACTTCATCACTGCAGCTCAGTAAACACACGATGCATTTTGTCAGCCTTCCTAATCGCAGCCTCCTCGCACGTGCCCTATAGGTAGGGCTCGCGGGCTCCCTGCGAGCTAACGGCAGGGCGCCTCACGGCCGACACTCTGCTTGGTAGCACTCTGGTCACCTAAACCTGAACAAAGCAGCTCCATTTTCTAGTTTCTTTCTCTATTACTTAAGCTATTAGGAGAAATTAATAAAGAGAAAACAGCACTTCATTAGATTCTGCAATTTCCAGAAATGTTTGCCTCCTTCAAGGAATTGAATCTTTTGCAAGGTTTAATATAAGACAACATTATGAAACACCTAATCTATCATAAAAGTATTTCATCAAATACTGAAAAAATCAAATGCCATGCTAGAAATTATTGTGTATCAGACTATCGAATTTTTTTATGTTCTTAAATATTTTTAATGGATACAATTTTTGATAAACTAGAAAAATAATAAAAGCATAGCAGAATACTATTTAGCAGAATTTAATTCCTAAACTGTTGATTTATATTTAACAACTGTCCTTCCCAACAGAAAAAAAAAAAAAGAAAAAAGTCTCAGTCCCCCATCTGCTATTATTTTTGAGCAGCTTACCAACTGACAAGCAAAGAAATAGGGAAACAAACATTTAATAACTCATGTGCATTAAAAAAGAGATATGACAAATACTAAAAATTGTGTGCATTGTTATGGAATGAGAAAAAATGCCTGTACGTGTTAGAATAACCATAATTATTTTAAATATATATACACACATTTTTAAAGGTGTTACACAATACATAACACTATAATCACTTTATGTTCTTTTTTCATATAGTATAAGCAACGAGTCCAAAATACAGGATTTGATATACATTACAGTCATTAATCCTACTGAAAGCAATGCAGGAAGAGCTCAGAGGTTATTTAATAATATTCTCTCTACTAACAGCAGACAGTCATCTGACGATGCAGAAATGTAACATTTCATCTACCTCATCCCATAGGTTCATTCTATTCAGCAGAACCTGTTTTGGGAAAGGAGAGAGGAGCCCCAGTTTCAGGTGGGAATTAGAAACACTATTGTGAAGGCATTAAAATAGACATTCTATAAACACCTTCATATTGTGAAAAATACGGTTTAACGATTACTCGCTTATATAACAAATGCTCCTTATTTTATTAATTTCTACCAAAAATTAGAAGGCATTAATTTAAAAGCAAACAAACAAAACAACAACGTCTTCCCCTAAGCAGTAAACCATTATTTTTATTGACTTTTTTAAAGGTATCATATGTTGCAGAAAGCTGCAAAGAGTAAGTTTTCTAAAAGCCATTCCATATTATCCATCAAGTAACTATCCACTACTCCATATTATCCATCAAGTAAATGTAACAACTCTCCTTTAGTTTAGGCCCTCTGGCAGAAAGAAGTCAAATTAAAACAGAATATATGCATTTCTTACTAATTCTATGCCACAACCATTAAGCAATATACAAAGATGAAACTAGAATAGATTACAATAATCCATAAAATATCCTGTAATGTAATTATGTCCAACTTCTTTTCAAAAGCCTCCCAGCACCACTGATTTTCATGCCTTCATTTAAGCAGTAAGATCTTGAAAGATGATTTTTTAAAGAACAAAAAGGCAAAGCATACCATGACAGAAGTGGAGATGGCCCAAGGCATGAGTTTCTGCTGCTCTTACTTGAAGTTCTGCCTTCCCCAACTATTTGGATCCTCAGAGAACCCAAATAAATCTGCCACTTGTCCCACGGGCAGCCTGGAGCACAGCAACACCCCGAGCTTGCACAGGTTCAGTCCGTGGCCAGCTGCACTCCATACACAGTAACGACCTCCAGGGGAACCGCTGGCTTGCAGAAGCCCTTCGCAGGCAGCTGAGATGGCATCACTCAAGTCTTTCAAGTAACAAGGTACAGTAATTTAATCATCTGCTCTGTTCTTCGATAAAATAACAAGTTAAGAACTGCTTTGTAAGGGTCACAGTAACATACAAGAGACCACTGGAAACATGCAGAAATATTTTAAAAGACCAAAGAGTTTCAAAAAAAACACTGAGGTGATGCAATTACAATGCAATTTAAGTAAACTTAACTTTTCAACTTAACAACTCCACTCACAACAGAAATCTATCAAAAAGTAAGTTGCATATGATGGTATTTATTACAGACAGTTAGATTAGCTGCTGCTTCTTTTTGGCTTGCTAAGGATTTTTTTTGCTTATCCTTTCTTTCCAAAATGCACAGTGCAAGCAAGAGAGTTGAAAAATAATGAGTTTATGAGCTTTTTAGAAAGAACAAAGTGTGACAGAAACAGTTTCCTTATAACAGAAATGTTATCATAATATAGAGCAAAAAAATCAGTTATCTTTACTGGGACTATGAGCAGCTGACTTATGCTTAGGAATAAAATATTCCAAAATATCATTAACACTGCCTTCTCATTGTGAGAAAAGTAAATATTGCTATCATTGAATTAACCTATAGTCACATATACAACAGCTTGACTATTATTTTTGAACCTCATCAAATACCTAAACCTCCCAGAGAGGGCAAAGTTGGTGACCTGATGACATCAGGGAGTGTTCTGGGTGAAAAGAGTTTGACTTACAGTCCCTGCAGCCCAACATTCAATACAAGACTGACCACCCTGCAGAATTTCAAAGGAGTCGTACTCACAAATAGATGGGCCTAAACGCCCAATGGAGCAACTGCGTTATTGGGTGCAATGACACTGGGCAGCAGGGTGAAAACCAGATCAAATTTCAGCAGTCAGGAAATCAGGAACTAGGGCCACCTCCTGAAGATTAATACACAACATGAAATAATAAAGCAATTAACTTGCGAGCAGCCTTTAGAGCCTGCCCTAGCAGATCCGCATTTAAGTCAGCCATAAATAGCACTTTAGCCAAGTACTAGAAAAAAAACATGTAGGATTGCCAGGTTCTCCCAAAGGCTCCCAAAGCTGCTCAGTGCAGAGGAAGTGTTTTAGGGGAGAGGGAAGAAAAAAAAATGAGGAGGAATCCCTAAGAATGTAGAAACTTTGTACTTCTGCACAAGTTTGAGGTAAAGCAGATCTCTAGATTAATGTGTAATTTCAGAGATGGAAAAATGCAATTCAATTACTGAAATAACAGGATGGAGTTTGCATGGGATTGGTTTTTGAGGGAGTTTCATATTCAGATGAGTTCCTAGTCGCAATGATTTTTACAGCATCCTGTCACACTTACAGTGTGGATGGTCAAACGCATCGTAAACATGCAAGAGTCCAAGCTTACAGAGCAGCTAGTAAAGAATCATTATGAAAACTCAATGTGGCCTAATAACCTCAGGCAACAGGGCACTCCAAAACCCTAAAGCAGAGAGAAGCGGCAGGACAAGAGGAAGAGCATCTCTCCAAGGGGGACGCTCGCCCCAGGCTGGATGTGAGGCAGCCACCAATACCCATTTGCCTCTGCAAACAAATCAGCCTCACTGGGGCCTTGCACGTCCACAACAACCTCCTCAAAGTTTGTCTTACTCTTCCTACAGTCACCAAGGAGAAGACTGACTTGGTTCACATGACGCTTGCTGCAATATGGTCCCCTCCTAAACCCTCCCTGATGTTTTAGAAGCTACTGAATACAGGAAGAAATTTTAACAAGAGGTCCTACGTTGCCATTTGGGATTTTCTCTGAGAAGAATACACACTATGTAGGTCAGCTAAGACATAAAATTCTTCATCTCGTACAAGCTGGCTTTACCACTCACATGCGAATGGCTGCTGCAGTGTGTCCTGCTACGCCTGCTCCGAGCACAGGCCACCCAAGCGTATCTGCAGCTTCAGAGGAACCGTCACTCAGCTCAATGTCCCACAGCCCAACTGTAGCTACTGCAGAAACTCCTAGGCAAACATCCAAAGGTCTCACAAAGCTCCCAGACAGGACTTCTGGATAACAAGCAAGGAAAAAATAATCCCTACCCCACGAAAACACTGTGAATGCAACACAGAAACATGAATTAAAACCATCATAGCTCATTTTTAGGGAGAGCTTGAATTTCCTGAGAGTTAGTCAGTCTGATATTAGTTGGATACAAGATTTGTGTACAAGGACACAAGATTTGTGTTCTCTGCTGCATAGACAGAGAGTTGGGAAAAACTCATTTGTATATATGTGGAGAACAGGATCTCCCTGCAGACTTTAAAGTCTTCATAATATAGGTGATGAAATATAATGCATTTTAATATTGCTTTTATGGGATTTTAATTTACTTAGAATTCCACAGAATTTTTAAAGATTCTTTAAATTCTTATGTGTGTTTCACAGAATCACTGGGGCTGAAAGGGGCCTCTGGAAAGTCTCTGGTCCAACCCTCCTGCTGAAGCAGGGTCACCTGCAGCAGGTGTCTCGGGACTGTGTCCAGACCTGTCTCTATGGAGGGAGACTTCACAACCGCTCTGGGCCACCTGTTCCAGAATTTGGACATCCTCTCAAGGAACAAGGATTTTCCTGTTTTTCAGGTGGAATTTTCTGTTTTTGAATTTGAGCCCAATTGTGTTTATCAAATAGTAAAATATAAACTAGCTTTTCCTACAAGCTTTCATTCTCAAAAATAAATGGTGCAATGCAGTCAGTATTTTCCTTTGTAAATTCTCAAACTAGACAAGTTTTTTAATGTCGAAGCAGGTATTTGCTAATATTACGCAAACTTCCTGTTTGATCTGTTTTCCTTGTAAAAACATTTCCTACACATCTGAGGGCATTTCTTCTTGGAGAAGGAAGAAAAGAAAAAAAGTTTTATTTTTTATGGCCCACAATTCTACTGAGAACAGAAGATAATATTCAACATGTTGGACTAGTTTTTAAAAATCAAAATACAATTGGTCAAATTCATCCTTGGTATAACCCGTGAAGCTCACCCAGGCTTCATGAGGGGTAAGCATAGCTCAGTGGGCTCAGCTAACTACTACCATTTACTTTAAAAATAGGCTAAAAAAACAGGTTTGACCCTCAAAGTTTAGTGTGAATTCTTCCATAGGCTTCCACTAGAGCAGCTGACTAAGAGATAAGATCTCACTTTGTTAAAATGTAATTTAGCACAAACAACATTATTTTATGTGTATTTGGGGTCTTAATTTTTTTAATAACAAGCAAATATATTAAAAAAAAATGCCTATCAAACATAAAACAGCTGAGAGCTTCTGCCAGCAGGATCAAGGTGTTCGCTCCTAAGTGAATATAGATAGCAAATACTTAATATCACAAATATTTATACTCTCGGGAAAGGCCTGAATTTTTACTCTAACTGTGATCTCGTCCCCCACGGACTATTCCAAATGCACAGACAATTGGAGCCAAGTAGAACAGCTTGGAGAGTGAGACTCTACCTGAGCAATGCTTCTCTTGACCTTGGAACAGTTGTCTGGCCCAGCTCAGGGCTATAAACACTCATTATTTTCAAATACTGCAAGGCTATCTGACTTGGGTAGGTTTATCTGAAACAACTCCTTGAAAGCTGGTGATCAATCACTAAGAGGTTAATCTAAAGTCACAGTTAAAGAAATTCAATATATTGCAACTGAGGAAAATGAGTCATCTTAAGCAATTTAGCAGAAAGAATGGAAATTTAAAAAATAATTTGAATAGAATTTCAACTCCACATTTCTTCCTTCTATTGGCTTAGGCAAATGAAAACCATGCCACATGGAAACACACAGAAGGAGAACATACAAAAGGTTTTCACCTATGTGGAAAAAGTGCAGCTCCTCAAGTCAGGCTGAGGAGAATGCTTGTGAATATGGCAAAAATTCATACAAGAAAGTCCTGCTGAAGGGTCTTTTCTCGGTGATCATCTGTACTGAATCTTTGAATTACTGTTAAAACCACATAATTAACATACACAATACTTTCTCTACATTTTTAATGCTAAACTTCTCAAATTGGCTTTAAAACAACAAAAGCCATAGCCCTGTAAGAGGCTTTCAGTGGTCACAGGTTTCCATACAGATGGACTGCCTTGAAGGACAGTACATTATGACTCATATACAACATGGACAAATTCATGGTGCAAAGAGTTCTTCAGAAAAAAAAAAATCCCCGAATTCCCTTATTTATCAAGTTAGTCACACTGAATTTGATACAACTGTTGAGAAAGCATTTGTTCTTAATTAATCTTACTTTATCATTAAATGCAATAATGACAAGAATACTGAATTTCTGTAGAATAGCAAAATTGTTCTCTCAGTGGTCAAGATCTGTAATACAAACTTTTAACTAAGAAGTTGCGCTGAATCATATTGAAAACTTGGAGAAATCTTTTTTTCCCCTCTAAACTGACATTATTCTGAAATTTTTCTCAAATTATCAAAACAACTTGAGGTACAGGTGAACTCACAAAAAACAAAAAACAAAAAAAAAAGAAAGCAAAAAAGGAACTTAAATATTTACTCTTTCTTCAGCTCCCAGACTGTTAAAATTTGGAGGACAGTTAGGGGCTCTCTGATCATCATCATCTAGCTGCTATGTAAAACAAGCCAAATCTCTGCATCAAGCTCAGGATGTTATATTAGAGCTACATAACTAATTCGAGGAAGAAAATCAGCCCTGATTTAAAGACTTTAACTGATGGATAACCTATCAGATTCCATAAACCATTCCCTGGCTAATTTGAGCTACCAATAAATATTTCAGGGACTTGTTTCCAGTCTGTTTTATCTAGCTTCAAGCTTCCAAGCTACAATCAATCTCACTAGACAGTCCTCCCCTAGACTTAACAGCATTCTCCGACTATCAGAAACCTTCTCTGTTCTGATTGCTGTAGACTCCTCCTACCCTCCTTTTGCATAAAGTAAACAGATTATCTTGAGTTTTGGAAATTTATCTTGTAAGGGTGGATTAGAGAATCTCATTGTTTCAGCTCTCTTCTCATGTAGTTGCAGATCCCTGCTTCTACAACACTAAAAATTGATCTCCGAAATAAGTAGTAAAACATTAAAAAAAAAAAAAAAAGGAAAAAAGAAACCACACACACTTTTACATCCTTATAGAGTCACACCTCGCAGGCGGTCAGCAGGATTACGCATGACAGGACAGAACATTGGAGCACTTAGAATAGTGACTCCACTTAGTCATATCTGCTGATCATTCTTTGGGCCTCTCAAGTATTCAAAGGCAATTTGCACCCTGGCAGTTGAAGACACCATTAAATTAAGCTACATGTTGACCTTCCGATTTTAACCAGTGAACTCAGCATCAAGGCACAGCGCCAGGTTTTTATTTTAAGACATTTTGCTTATCTGTAAGTGGTACATTCATCTGATAAAGACAACGCAATTTCTTTTTCATTTATGAAGGGTAGCCCGAGGCTGATGCGAAACATTTCAATTACAAATACAAAAAAGACCTCTCCAAAGGAGTGTAATATCATTCCATGGAACTGTATGGCTCTTGGGGCAGTGGGCGTCAGCCCTCAGAGATCTCAGTAAATTAGCACACATACCTTTCTAAGACAGAAATCTCACAGGTTAAGGGACCTGTTGTTTCTTATTTAAGCCAGTTAAACAAGCAAAACTTTCAAACAATATGTGCAAAACATATACAAATGTAAGGACTGAAGTAGAAAAGAAACTGATAAAAAGGAAAGGTTAATCTTCAAGAAAACTGAGCGGGGAAAAAATCCTCTGTGAAAGTGCTTTTCTGAGATACTAGAAAGGTTCAAGTTATAACTTTGAAACTTGGACCTAATAAGTCACTTTATTAGAAAAGACTGCATTGCAATATATGCATTCAAGAGATTAAGCTATGAAACTACAGGTACATTTTCTTTTCTCATGTCCTGACTTCTCAGTCCTTGAAATTCCAGTGATATTCTGCTAATGTAGTTTTTGAAGTACACATTTTTGTACTGTTTGCTTTCTTTAAAAATAAATAAATTGCATCCTTTCATCTTTACGCTATAAAACAATGGAACAGTCCGTACTATGTTGTGTATATAACTGTGAATGCCATTTTCTACCAAGCCTTTGATAACCATAGAGTCCCAATCTGGAAAATTTTCCTAAACGCAACTATATTGCTATGCATGATAGTGCAGACCTAAATACTACCCAACATGGCAACTAAAAGGCTTTGTTTTTTAAAAAAAAAAAAAAAAAAGTCATGGAAATAACAACAAATACTAGTAGTGTAGAGCTGATCTGGATATGTAGCAAGAGCATTAAAGAACCGTTGTAAAAAAACTTTCTTGAATCTAGCTGGTTGTAGAGAAGAGTTTTGATTAAATGGAAAGCTAAATAAAAGTGGAGCTATGAGCTGTCAAAACATAAGGAACCTAGTTAGCAAGCACGACTGAACCCAGTGCCTCATCAGGTAGTTTGAATTTATCTCACAGCACTAAACCAGCCACAGTTTATGTTCAAACTGCAAGGGCAAAATGGCAGGGGAAACGGGGAAAGATGAGGTTCTGCACCTGCATTTCAGTAGGGGAGCTGAGGGGGGGAAAAACTCACTGGTTTTCAGGAACAGCTGAAAGTCCATGCAAGATTACAGGACATTTGTTTGTGACAGCAAGGGAGGGAAATGAGGTAAACTTAGGTATCCCCCCTTCACACATTATAGCCTGGTAAATACTAGAGCACAGGGTCACATCACAGTTAACAGGGTGCTTGTGCAAAGGGCAGGCAATACTCTGCAAACCAGAAAGAACGTGGATGCACTCTATTAAAAACATGGTATCAAAACTGGATATAAGGCACGGACATTTCCCAGTACATTCACAGTTTCTGAAATGATTTAAACATCTTTGCTTTGAATTTACAAAATAAACTCACTAACAAGCAAAGAATAAATCTGATAACTTTTATGACTATATGCATACATATATATATATATATACATATGTATAAAATAAGCCTCATTTCCTGTGGAGATCCTCTTTCTTTGGAGAAAAAAACATAGTATTTAAAACATTAAAATGGGATTGTGATTTTCCATTTCACTGGCCTTCTTTAGCAGATGCTCACATAAAATATTAAAGATAGGGAGGCAGGTGTTACAACTTCCAGCCCCACCAATTCTGCTGTCACCATCCAATTTTGAGCGCTACACAGAGTTGGAAGCGTCCAGGACGTGCATGGACACAAAGGCCACCCTTTGCCAAGGCCTGGCATCCATTCCTGCAGGAAACAGGATGAGTTAATGTGCAAGACAGGCTTCTGCATGGTTCTCTAAGGGAGCAAGGACTGCCGTAAGATACTATTTATTGACATAAAATAAAATAAGGTCTCCAAGCTGGCTCTGTAGTTTTATTAAGATAATGGATTTTTACTCATTTCTGTGTTAAGTTCTTAGAATGATTTATTCTATGCTCATAAATCTACACAAGAGCATATCGTAGAGAACTGGCTGCACTGCATCTGGATGGTGTTACATAACTTCTTCTTCATTAAATGTGGAGGTCAGCAGAACTCATCACATTTCTCTCACTAGGAGAAATACATATTTCCAAAGTGGTAGCAATTTACTTTCAGTAAGATTGGAATCATTAACACAAGAAATCCCAGGAGGACTATGTAAAAGGCAACCAGGGAGCTTTGTTGGTTCTACCTGGATTTTAACCGGGCAGGCATCTGCCCAACGTCTGCATTTTTGATTGTCCAGAGAATCAGCACCGCTATGTAACTCAGGCCTGTCTTGCAGCTTCAGGAGCAGCAGGCAGCTGAGCCTGGCTAAAACAATCCAAATTGCCTTGGAAACATGCACTGTTTTTTTCAGTATCAAGTATCATCTGAAACCAGATAAATTATTCTATTTTTATTGCAGTAAGAAGAACAAGATTTCACAAAAAATTCAAATTCTAATAGCTCAGAAAGGCCTCAGAAAGGATTCTACCAAGGCTCTGGAAAGTTTTCTTTATTTAGAATATAGTAACTATATTGATAATAGCAGGTAATACCATTAATGGGTTGCAATTAATGGGTTTTGAAGCCAAAAAGCTCCATGCATTCAGTAGCATGATGGCCAACAAGAATCAAATTAATCCCAGAATGTTTTTTTTTTTCCTTTCTAAAGTCAAAATGGCAGCAATAGTCACTGATTTCCTATGCAGAATCTAGCATCTCTTGGCCATTTCTTCAAGACTGTGAGAGATCATTGGAGGAGCTACATTGGAAGAGAGAAAAGTCTTTTCGGCAACTGCATCACTGCTGCAACCCCGAAACTTCAAGGTAAAACTTTGACACCCAGAAGGTTCAAATGAGACCCCATGGATCTGCAAACTATCTGGCTTTCAAGAACAGAGAGCTGACAGAAACACAAGCAGAATTTCATTCCCTGACGAAGCTGACGCCACATGCCAGTCAGTCTGACTTCACTGCAAACACTAGTTGTAGGCGGCAGCTATCCCTTCCAGGGTATTTTTACTCTTCAAAAGGAAGAAAAGAAAGTCTCAGTAGCTCTCATCAGCTAGAGCACTGCTGAAGTTATTATGCTGAATACAAATGAATTTTTTATACCTTAAAGTAACTAGCGAAAACACCTTCAGATCGAAATACTTTGATCTCCTCTACTGATTTTCAAGTCCCTTTCAAGGATAGGTAGAAGGGAGCCTGGCTGAACAGAATGAGGAGCTCAAGTGCTAGCAGGAAGAAAGAAGCAGCAAGCAGCAGCGAGAGCAGAGGTGGCAGAGGGAAGGCGACAGCGGTGCCTTGGGAACCGGGGCAATGGAAGGCAGAGTGGCTGCTGCCTCTTTTGCAGAGGTCTTTCTTACTAAGTGACTTGTGAGGGAGCAAATAACTGCTACTCTAAGTGATACCACAGACACTGTATAAGCTGTAAGATTTTTATCAAATAGGTGGCCTTTCCATAAACAGAGCACTTGCATTTCCAAGTCCACTCTCTGAGAGTGGACTTGGATTCCTGAAGAGGCTGTGACTGTCACTCAGCCGGAAGGGAAACCTGTATTTTACTATTCCGAGTTGAGTTTTATTATCACAGCTCATAGAGGGATGGTTTAAGTTCTTTTTCCGTAAATGATAAATGGGCCATGTAATAAATCTTTTATAAATATGACTATGTTAATTCCTGCAAGGTGCAAATGCAGCCTCCACAGCTCTGCCACACCTTGCATGAAGAACCCTTAACTGTGCAGCCTGAGAAGGCTGCGTGTGCAGGGAATTAGCTCTAACTACTCAAATACCTGAACTCATCAATAACCTTGGAAACACACAGCAGTACTTATTTAATCCTTCAACACAAGCCATCTCTTCCTTAACTTCAGGAAACCAGCAAGTCATAAGCTGTCTTGGCTTGGATATTCTGCAAAATATTGAGCCATGATACAGCAGTGTTATTTGCCATATTTAAGTTTTTGTCCATCTTCTCTTTTAGAGAGATTTTAAGTGCTCAAATATGTGCCAAGCTTGAATATCTAAGAAAACACCTTCTGAAATTAGCATCAAAATAGCTTTAGAAATGAACAAAAAGCGCATTTGTCTTGTTGAGCTGCTGCCTTGGACAGAGCCAAACATCAATACACTGCTCGAGATTTAAAAGTCCTGCTGGAGAACAAGCTGACAAACCAAATTATCAACATATAGTCCTAAAAGGTCCTTCACCTCTGTCCAATCAATCCAATTATTGAGAAGACAGAGATTCTCTCTGGCACATAGAAAACAAGAGCGAGGAAAGCTCTTTATTATTTAATTTAAATAAAATAACTAAATTAACATAATGGTTACTGCATTCATATAAATTCTTTATTAAGCAGTAAGTCACTAACTTTCTTTGCCTTCTAAAAGGTCCCATTTTTAAGGGGTTTCTCTTTTGTATCAGGTACATCCTTCACCAACAACAATTGTAGCTCACCTTTGGGTGAGGGAAAATTACAAGTACAGAAGAACCAGGTCTGGAAAATTGTATGTGCTTTTCCACAACAGCCCCTCCGCAAAAGCAAACCTTAACACCGGGCAGCAGGAATGCTCTGTAAGAAGAGAATCTCTCTCTACCCTAAGGAACAGCAATTTCCATAGTTTGGCATCAATAGTTACTTGCTTAGGACCTGAAAAAACAGCTTAACTCAGCAATCAAAAACACATTCTCATAAAACCCCACAGCAAAATGACCCCCAAACATTGTAGACAACAGTGTATATACAAAGAAAATAAACCATTTCTGACAGACGTCTTTTTCTTAAATGAATCCTTTATCATTTTATCATTTCATATCAGATCATCTTTTTATTTAAACTATCCAATTATATGGATGGTTGTATAGACACTAGCTAGAGACTGAAAGTCCAATTCTGACTCACAATCTAAACCATCACTTCATAATAGGGTTCTTATTTGAATAATAAAAATAATTTAAAATAAACTAGATGACATACAACACAAGAACATATTTTTGAAACCATAATATAGAAAAGGAGATGGCAACATATTCAATCTTATATTTGTGCTTTGCAATTTGAAGCCTCCATTTCCCACTAAGTGCATTTTAGTTATTTTTGTATCACATCCTTTCAAAAATTAGGGTAGAAAATAATCTAGTCCGGTTTCTAATTTGTAGTTTCTTTGATTTACAGCTTTCTTGTTTAGACCTCTACTGAATTCAACTCTCACTTTAGTCCTCAGCATCTCAACTTTGAGCGTTCTTAACTACCATATTTCATTCTTCCTTACACGAAACCATCTTTATCAAATTCGGTTGTCTTTCAGAGAGACCCCTCATCAAACTTAGAACTTCTCCCTAAAACAAAAACACAGCAACCAATTCAAAATCTTATATATAGATTTTCAGTGTTTCAGATTCTTTCAGATTTTATAATCTGGCCTGCCGAAAAAGATGAAGATTTCACCTATCCTAACATACACACAAAATACAGAAAATTGATGAGAAATGTACACTGTGACCTTTCTTTGATCTAGTCCTAATCAATTTTGTGCATTTATCCTATCTAGGATACAATGCAAGTTAGATATTTTCAGTGCTATCCAATAGCTGCAGCCACTCGCTCTGTTTCTGGTCAGAAAAAGAAGAAGTATGTGTTCCTTAGATAAGCAGTTGCATCGAAATCATGTATATCAGCCTTCTTTGGACTTTCTAGAAGGTAATAATAATAAATATTTCTGCCTATCAAAAACAAAATATTAACAAGGATTATGAAAAACAAAAATGGTCCCACAGAAAGTAAGATGAATTCAGAGCAATTCTAGTGCTTTTTCTACTCAGGAAGAAATGAAAATTACACCAGTGATCAGAAAAGAAAAGCTTTTACTCCTCATGAATTACAAAAGCGTTTTTTACCATCTGCTTCTCTTAGGATCTATGGAAACGCATAATGCTGAGTTCCTCACAACGTGCCCAGAGAGTGGCTGTGATTTTCTTTCTTACACTTGCGTTTCTCTGATGCTTCACTTCAGGGGCCTAGCCCAAGAGAAGGCTCATGAAATGCCATATATACTTATCTTGTTATAGACTGGCTTTTGGACCTTAATGGCTACAGTTGTTGCACAGTCTTTGATATGTACATTAAAAAATACATTAATAACTGACTTTTTTCTCAAAAAAAAAAAAAAAAAAAAAAAGAAGTTCCCAAGCCTGTTGACAATTTCAGGGAAGAAAGGAAAGAGAGGGATAATAAATTTTGCAGATATTTACTATTTGATAGCATTGAAGCACAAAATAAAAATGGTTTGTGAAATGTGTGTTACTTTCTCCACAAGAGAAAATTAAACATTAAACATGGAGAACTTTAACAGTACCTAGCTGCACACAAGTACCATTAATTTCAGTGGAAGATAAGCTCATCAGACGTGACAGTAACATAAGCAGGGACAGAGCTAAGCTCTTGGGTTCCAGTCCAAAACTTTCAAACCCAGAGCTCTAAAGGGGTCCAAAGTCTAAATTTAGGTGTCTAAAATTAAAACGTACTGCCTAAGCGGTCAACCATCTGTACCTTCCAGTTTACTTAAAAGAATGCATAGGCATGCACCTAAGTGAAAACAAAACAAACAAACAAACAAAAAACAGATGATGTTTACACACAGAACTCAGATGCTTAATTGAAGAGTATGGGAATTGAACGCATTCACAGTCATATTCTGGACAATGGGCATCACATTTCTCAAAAGCTGAAACTTGTGCCTCAGACACAGCAGTCCCCTTATTATTCGTAACACACTCAATATCAAATTCCTCCTTTGAGAACTAAGAGGGCAGGTTTTATTGAGGTTTATCAAGTAAGATTCTTCATTTACCATCAAGAGTAACACAAACAATCAATACATCTATCAAGCAGTTGCTCTCTTCCATATTTTTAATAAGGTTTTTTTTGACTATTCCTTATTCATTCTCTCTGCCACTCCCCAGTTATGAAATCTATCAAGGAAAGAATATGGTAGGATTCAGAAGCTAAATACTAATCCTCCAGATTCTCAGCAAATTATGTTTGAGAATGACTGAAACTGTAGAACTGTCACTGATGTAAAGAGAGGTTAGTAGAATGAAGACATGCAGAAAAGTATCCCATTCCAAAGGGTAGAAAAGCAAAGTTATTACTTTTTACTCTCCTCTTTTCTCAGTGTTTTGGGTAATTTTCAACAGAGATAAAATAGAAACCCTCTTGTTGCCTTCCTCCATTAAGTGAGTAACAGCCTCAGAGAGAGATTAGAAAGAAGAGATCCATAATTAGGTGTGAAAACTATCCAGAAATTTCATTTCTTTTCTGCTTCTGCTACGCACATCAAAATATGATCCACCGGCCCACTAGTGGATTATAGCCACAGTTACACCTGCCTGTCCAAGATGTGGAGCTTTTACAGATCCTGGCTACACAATCTGCCTCTGCAGCTGAAGCTGAGACACTAGAAGTCTGCACTTTGGCACCTGACGTATCAGTCAAGATGATGATTAAGATAACACCAGTTAAAAATATTTTTAATGAAGCAGGAAACACTGTAATCATAATGAGGCAGATCTTACATGATAAGCCAATAGGCAACTCGGCAGGAAATCCAAGAAGTCTCCCTGCAGGGCAAGGTTCTCCATAGCTTCATGCCAGGCTTCATCTTCACTCCTACAAGACAGGCTGTGCTAAAAAAGCCCCACAGCTGCAAGGTGTGATTCTTACCAACCCAGGTTGTCTCTAGCAGAAAAAGGGGAGGAGGGGAGTTTCTTGGCCAATTAATTGCCAGAGCTTGTTGCTAACATTCTCTATAAACAGCATATTTTCCTATTTAAAAGAATGGAGAAGAAAAAAAAAAAAAAAACACTGAGCTTTATTAGATATATAGGGTTGATAACTTCAACAGTTTTCTTTATTCTCAAAGATTTTTTTCCCCTAGAGAAAAGGCAAAATACAGGGCAAAAATGGAATATGAACAATTTTTTTCCCTACCAAAACAACTTTAGTGCTGTATGCTTTTATTATGCAAAGGTCAATCCCCACCATCTTATAGAAAAGCAAAATAGTTTTACAAGAGACTAATTAGTTGGAGTTTAGTTTCCTAGCCTTTTTGTCATTTACACACACAAAAAAGAAACAGCTTTTATTGAAAATGTAAAATTATGGGGCTTGATTTTTATTTAGTATTGTGTTTTGTGTAGTAAGTTATGCAAATAATCTAAAAAGTACTCAGCTCAACAGTGGCAAGTAGCTACTGTAAATATGTTCGCCCATTTTAACCAAAGTAGTAGTCTAGACAAGCTGTTACTATACCCCCCAATTTTCAGATTTCCCGTGACTGAATAGCAAATCAATGACATATTTTGGCAGGGCTGTAGCTTTCAGCTGGATGCTGACTACTTCTTCATGTCTAAGATCACATGTGAATCCTAAGCAGACAGCACCAAGATATTTATAAAAACTTACGCTGGTTTCATCACAACCAACCAGCTATGATTTCAAACATACAAGCTCTTTATTCACAGAAATAAGGCTCTGGATGACAACACTGATGCACTTGAGGAATGCATTTGGACCTTGAGCCCCAAACAGAGTAATGCCTTCTGTTTTGCTAGTCAATCACCTTCAACCATTTCACATAGATTGCTGAATCCAAGAACTCCAGGGAAAATTGACCCTGACTCATTCAATTCAGCAAAAGGGACATCCCCACACGAACACGTTATGATAGGTCAGCTAAGATGACACTTTCCAAATGGTACCACGCACAGCTTCCAGCTTATGCATGGAGCTGACTGTCAGGGCCTGCGCAGGGACCTTGGCTGGTAACGCGCAAGACCACGAGGAGCTGCACAGCACAAACTGTCACCATTTTCCGCCCGTCCTTCTCACCCAGCAGCCTCCCTGCTGGGGGGGAAGCCGAGACCTAGCGAACATGGTGCTGGTGGCACAGGAAGCAACTGCGTGCACAAAATGATCAAGGAGGGCAGAACTCCTAATGTCACCGGTTCTTAAATAAATCCCTGCATGCACATCCACTGCAGAGGGCCGCTCGCTCTCAATCCTCAGCTTCCTGTTCGGTCGCCACAGCGGGCTGTAGGAAACCAGCCTCAAGAGCTACTACCTGCTTCCAGTTTAAACTTTTTCCCCCCATTATTTACAACATTAAAAAATATTCTAAAGACATCAAAACCATAACCCAGAAAACATTTACACAAATTTTATAACTGCAAGTCCCAAATAATTAGGACTGCAATCACAAAGCACTTGGGTAGAAGGAAAAGATATCCTTTCAAAGGAAAAATGTATTTCCTAGTGCTAGTTGCTACCTCACACAGAATGCAGTCTACTTGAAGCTGAAACATCAATCTAAAATAAAATTCATAACTAACACCAAAAAGGTTATGAATTCAGGAAAGAACATCTCACAGTATTATTTTATCTCTGGATTTCCATTTCACAATATCATCAACAGAAGCAGGCATAAGTACAAAAGCTCAGGAAAAAAAATGCATTTTAGTGTCTTGGGAGTTCATTTTCTGCTGTAACTGATGAAAAGCCTCCATAACAAGGTTACAAATGCAATATTAATTTCATTATGAAAGCTCCCATGCTATATTAATTTAGCTTCTAGCACTATTACTGCATCTTTTCAGATGCACAAAATCTTAGGAGATAATTTCATTAAGAGCAAAGATCTGAGAACGGCAATTCTTTTAAATAGATTGGTGACAACTCAGCTCAGAAGCACGGGTATTTATTAATACGCTATCATTTGCTTTTGATTAAGAACACTGACACAGGAAGAGCTACTAGGCTCTGCTGCCGAAATTACATCATCATCAAGGCCCTTGTGTATTTGCAAAGATTGCAAAAGATTAACGACATACTTCTTTATTTAAGGGAGATATTCAGCTTTAGTGACTTCATATAAACTCTAAAGCCAAACGTGAAATGTAACAATAGCCCTACCCTATGATGCTACAAAAGATTTTTCTTCCAAACAGTTGCTGCCTTGGGCACTGTCCATAGTTCAGTAGCATTTTGCACAACAGCAGTAACAATTTCTCCAGCCTGGCCTTGATTCTGCAATACCAGTTACACCTGCAGGCCTCAGAAACCACCTATAATCTCTTTAGTCAGTAGGAACTTTCTTTCCTAGAACAAAATTATAGCATACAAATATATGTAAAATGAGTTATTTCAAAATGACTATGCAGATGTTTATAAAACTAGTAGTTATTATATAAAGTTTACAAATATTATAATATTTATTTTGAAAGTTTCAATTCATCATGACTTCTGAAACTTGTGTATTCTTACCTCTTAATTAAGATGTCCTGAGTGCAGCTATCATATATAAGCATACTCTCTTCTTATGACCATGTTTTAGCAGGAGCTGTTCATTTCACCCTCACTCTTATTAATGAGAAAATAAATAATAATAATAAAAACTTCTTTAAACCACAAGGATACAGGTATGTGACAAAAGCTGCTAGTTTATATGCTGAAGCAAATTTTATTCTCTATAGCTTTGTCTTCTTTGTTCAGTCTCACTGCGGAGAGGGGCTGAAAATAAGTATTGCAGACAAGCTTTCTTCTGTGGGTGCCAATTACTCATAAATGAAAGCAAACCCAGTGACTAGCACGCATGGCATCTGAAAGACAAACTCACAGCAGTTCTGTAATAGGTTAAGATTCACAGCGTTTAGAATCAAGTGCGAGTGGCTGCCAAGCCCATCCTTCTGTTATATAACAACCATCAGGTAAATCAATTACCTGAAATTAACCTAGAAATCGGAAATAAAATTTACAAAATAAACTAAGTGTGATTAAACAAAACATTTTATAAACCCCAAAGGGTAGGAACACACACAAAAGACAGATGCTCTTAATATTGCTGAGTACACTGAATTGCTGTACAAGCAGGTATGGAAGAACAGCCATGAGTGACTGCTGCCTTTCAAGAGAGTTTCTCCAGCATGAAATCAAAGGGAGGGACATCACAGAACATCACATGATCAACTAGCCCGCCCACACTAGGGAACATAGCCAACAGACTAGTACCCATAAATTTGTATTATCCTTATCAAAATGTAATAGATACTGAATTATATACTGTTTATTTTAGATTACACATCCAATTTGTCAAGACAATGCATCACTATTTCCTCTCTCTGAAGTTCTTGCAGCACCGCCTACCTAGTTTCAAAGGCAACTAATACAGCTACTCACAAAGTCATTAAAGAAAATACTGACTAATGCCAAGCAGACTTGAAACATTTCTGCATTTCTGCAGAAGCTGGTTGTTTCTTCCAGGCTGGTGAAAATACGCACAAAGAAAAAGCACAAATAGCATGTGAGCTTTCAGCTAAAAATGTTTGTCATTTTAGGCTGCCATGTGAGCGATCTAAAATGCTATCTTGCATTTTATCAGTTCTCTCCAAAAAAGGCGTATACGAACAGCAGTTTGATCAAATGCCCTAAAGTTAACAAACTCCTTCTCCCATATTTAGGTCCTACTGCAACAGCAAGAAGCAGCACAAAGATTTCCAAAGAGGACAAAGCATTTTACCATTGTTTATGAAGGACGACACGACTGCAGGTTTGGATTTAGACAGGCATGTCTACTGGCAGGGAACTGCCTGCCTCCCCCGAAGAACAGAAGGGCGAGGGTTTGGGGCTGATCAGCAGCTCCACTTTTCAGTTACAAAAGCTATCATTTGAATTGGGGTTTCATAGCATAATTGTTAACAAAGTTAAAACCTTCTTTAGCGCTTCAATCATCAGGACAAGAATAAACTTTTTATAAATGTGATCCAGGGGTCTAAATGCCCTTCTGAGAAGTTGCTTGGTCGCTGCAGGATCTTCCAGCATGCCAGGGAGCTATGGGGACTTTCCATACAATTCCCTCATCACTGGCTACTCACCACCAAATAATTCACTGTAGTCTCTTCCTCTCTCTCCCAAGCAGTAAAATTATCCCAAGCAATAATATAAAAGATTGAAGCATTCTGTTATAAAGCACTAATCAAAGACTTATCAGACCTTGAGGGTTACACTCTGCTTTCTGTCACATCTAGCGAACTTCATCAAATCCTGTGATACTTTAAAATGTACAAGGACATGTGACATTGAGAAAAAAATGCAGTAATTCGTGGGCTACTGGCAATATATTTTAAATTAATGTGCTTATTCTTTACTGTAATATGTTTCTTGTAATACTGTGAAATCCTGCCACTAACTTTTCCTGTAAATACCAGAAAACCTCTTGTCTTATTTAACATGCATTATATGCAGTGACCCAATTTAACAGTGTAAGACTTGAAGAAAAGTGGAGTTGTTAGATCCACAAATATATAATATCACTTCTTTCCAGCTACACATGCAGAGGGAATGTGCAGAAGCAAAATAAAAGTAACATGTCTTGTTAACACTTCTTTGCAGCTAGTTATTTTATTAATCGGATCATCAGCTTTTATGTTATCTGGCTACCCAGGAATTAAAAATAAATTAATTAATAATAATAATAATAATAATAAATCCTGTAATCTATTGTAGAAACAGATGCCTCAAACATTTTTAAAGGCTCTGGTCATTCTCAAAACAAAGATACACGAGTAGTTTTTCTATGACACAACAGAACTTATACTCCATTACAGAAAATTAACCATTATCTCTGTTCATTGCAAGAGTAATGAATAGCTCATTCCTACTTCAGAACAACTCTGTGAAGTTTAAGAAATTGAACAATTTTTTGAATGTGTTTGCTATTTGTCAGTTGTCCAATCTTCTAAAACATGTAGCTGTAAATCTGCAATTATATGTTCAACAATCTCTTTCCATTCTTTCAAAAACATTGTAAACTGTCTTCTAAAAATAAACACACATGCAGTTACTTTATTTTGCTTTGTTACTTAAGCTAGAAGATCAAATAAAGGTCATGTTTGGCATGAACATCTGTACAGAAAATAGGTTTTGCTTTGCTGTTTTTATCTTCCAAACACCAGTAACACCTGTTCTTACTCTTACATTTAAAGGGGGGAAGAAAAAAAAATGTATATATATATATATAAAATGGACTGTAGACAATATTTCTAATTTCAAATTGGACATTTTTAACAAACACCATGTTGAATTTCTCATGGTGTGATGGTTAAAACAAATAAGGCAACTACAAGTTATTTTGCTTCCTGGGGCATTCTTCCAGGTCTCAGGACTTTACCATATATCATTGATTCAGCTATAAATTTACCCCCTCTTAAGGGTAGGATGTATACTGTACAGCATTGGGAGGGGTACAGGTTCAACAGAAATCTATTCGTTTATTTTCCCCCTTCAAACAAAGTATATTTTCCATAGTCATATCCAAAGGAGAATAAATTGCGCCATCTATTCAAGAAAGAAATAAATAGCAAAACATTTTTTGTACAATTATACATTGTTCTATTATAAAAAGAAAAAAAAAAGGAGAGAGAGATAGAAAAGGTGAGTAAAGCAGTAATTCATTGTTTGAAGCAGCAGAAATATTTTTTTTCATAGGCATCTATCATGAAGTTTTAAAACACCTGGGACTGAATCTGAAGCTTTCTGACAACAAAACATTTTGCTGTTCCATATGTGAATCAAGCTAAACTCACTTGCTGGCCATCTACTATTTCAGCATTTCAGCTTAAATTCTGCAGTATTAATGTCAAGAAAATGTAGTTCATCAGCACAACCATCCCCTCTGAGGATATCTTCTGCCAAAGACTCAGAACTTCACAACTCAATAAAGGATATTTCTTAGCATCATTTTTCTAGAAAAGGAGGTCAACTTCTGTTCTACAAATGGGACAGGGACTAAAATCTGGGGGGTTTTGTTTGTTTTAAGTTCTAGACATCTTGTTGTCTTGTTCCCCAGAGTCATGTTTCTCAAATACCATCAATTACTCTTCAGGGAAGTTACAGGCAAAATTTTCTTCTCCTTCATGTCTTACTCTCAGATTTTATAGAGGAAAAGCAGTTAAAATAAAACAAAATAAAACAAAACAAAATAAAACAAAACCTTCTTCTTTTATACAACATTATAACTTCTGTAAGATAATAATTGAGACACAAAACAGTCACAGTATCATTTCTATCCAGAACATACAACATAAAACAAGCAGACTAAAATTGTGTGATCTTCAAATCCTCCTTACAAAAATAAAAGTATTTTTAGGGAATTAAACTTCATTACAATAAGAAAAGTATTCCATATTTTTCTTTGATAGCTGTAAACATACATCTAGTGATAACTGGCCTCAGAGATATCTTTTTTCATGAGGATATCCCTCTGTTTTATAATGAACAGGAAAATATTTTTCTACTAAATAAGGAGAGGCATGTGGAATGAAACCTAACAACTGGGTGGTTCTTCAAGGAATTTTTTTCTACCATTTTCACCAACACTATAACTTTAAGAGATAAAACTGGAGAAAGGAAAATGATAGCGGCTCTGTTTCTCAAATTCTGTATCGAAGAGTATCAAGAGACATTCAGCTGGATGCAACCATCTCATCAGTGCCGATGCTTACAGGTGAGCTGTTCAGGCACGAATATTCATCTCTGTGATAGCACAAGTCTGTGATTCCTATTTCCATGTTACTAGAGATCTGCACTTTCATTAGTAGCACCTTTGTGTTCATAGCTGCATAGTCCAGTCACCTGAGCCGCTTTAGCACTGAGAGCAGCCAATCTAGCAATACTTCAACTGGATGCACAACAGGTTTTCCAGTACGACTACGTATTACTTATATTCTGAAATGAGTGCATCATTTTTTTTGTGGTCATAGAGCTACCAGGCCTGCAGATAAATAATCCATCGTATCAGAAAGGCACATGTACCAGTAACTTGGGGCCTTCAGAACACCCAAATCCACTTGCTTCAAAGATTCCCTCATGCGCAAGGGGTAATGAAATGATAAGCAATAAAATAATAAATGGCAGGTGTTCTTAACTACAAAAAAAAAAAAAAAAAAAAAAAAAAAACACCTTAGTTCAAACCGACTTGGACTCCACTGCAAAATATTCTGTTAGTTCTCCCAGTCACAAATCCTGAGATTCAATTCCCAACCTACCGGCCTCCGTCTGACCCAGCCTCCTTTGCCAGTTCCACAGGTTCCCTCTTTGAAGGGTAAATGAAGGCAGAAAGTGCAGATGGATGAAGTGACAGAAAAAGGAGCTGTTCCAAAGGTGACGGAGCCCAGCCAGAGACAACATCTTAATGAACTTGCTGCAAACAGCACAACTGTAGGCTTTATGTTGCTGCTACTTCTTCTCTGTGTGCTTTTATATAATGATATTGGAAGAAATTTTTAACAATGCAGAATGAGAAAAAAATATATAAATTATGTTGACCAGGAAGCATTACAAAACTCTATAAAAACTTCTTCAACGGGATCTTCTTTATAGGGGGAAAATTGTACAATTGTACAATACTTATCTATTAAGTGACCTCAGCTGGGAATCTTAAAGAAGTTAAATGATTTTAGAAATTTAGAACATGAAAGAAAAATTAAATCAGTAAAGCACTTATGGGAACCTTCTGCATGAAAGGGATCTATATGAACACAAACAACTTCTCCCAGCCTATCTGAAAATCTGCCTCCAAATATTTAGCAATGAATAGAAAAAAAGAAAGACTCTACCATAGCACAGACATGAAGGAAATTTTCAATTAGAAACAGACATGTGCGAGTTCTATATATCTGAGGTCCTAAAATAATGCATTGATACGAAGAAGCCTGAAGGAACAAACTGTCTATTGCTACACAGCTGCTAAAGGGACCTGACATTTCAAGTGCCTCTCACCCAGTAAAAGTCATCCACAAATACATGACTCAAAAATGCATTTCCTCATGCAGGTCTTCCAACAGAAGAGACATTACAAAAAGCAAAGTATTAAAATACCCAATTTGTTTTTTTCTTGTGATGTCAAAACAATACACAATAAGCAGCTGTGAAAATAACTCATGGGATCTAGGATCCTTGTGTCACCCAGATCAGGACATACACCATATCATATACAGCATCTCAGCTGTTGTTATTACCATTTAAAATTCCAAATTTTCAAACTAACCTCCCAATCTTGGAATTTAATTTTCGGTTCATAAATGCTCAGTTATCCTGGTGCTCATGGCTCAGGAAAAAGTTGCTACTTTTCAGTGGCACTTAAACAAACAAACAAGCAAGAAAAAAATAAACAGCAACAATGTCAACTTCCCAGCCTGCAGATACTTCATCACCCTGCATTTATTGCCACATTATCCTCATGGACTCCTGTTGTGTGAACCACTACATTATGTATTACTTCTGCCAGCTTGTGCAGAAGTGGGAGTTTCTCCTCCAACTCTTACACAGAGGTACTTCCAGAACCGCTGCTGCATTGATGAATGCCTGTTCCTGCTTTCCATGTGTGTGTCTTAAAGCAAAAGAATTTCTAAAAATGTTTAGACATATATCCCACCCCAAAATTTAGGTTTTAGAGAGCTGCACTTTCTTGCAAGCTACAACACAAAATTAGCATTTGCTAGCAGTCCCCTTGCCTTGCTAGGCAATTCTGAAAAGTATTCCAGAGTTTTGCATTTGGGGCCTTGATACACATTTAATCAGGAAAACCTCCACATACTAGGCCTTCCAGAGTAGCTTCCTGTGACATTCTAGCCTTCTTATAGACTGAAGAGAGTTTAAGTTTAAAAATTGGCATAACTTGAGACAGACAACACCTTTGCAATGTCAGGCTTCCCAACTGAAGTTCTGTTATTACTCCAAGAGCTAAACAAGCACTGCCTAAGTGAACACACTTGTTGCACTTCTTTGCTAAAAGGATGTTTTGGAAGTAAAAAATACCAACTGCATTATTTTGAAAAAAACTACAGTTAAGCAACCTAACAATCAGTGCTACAAGAAAGGCCTCTTATCCAACGCCCTGACACTACAAGCAGTCCATGGACCGACTAAATTCTCTGTTACTGCTTAATATTTAGACAGGACCATTATAACAACCTTGACCTGATCTGCAATGTAACACAGCAAAACAACTCAATAAATAAATTGTATCTTAGGAACACAACATAAGCAGAATTTCATTCCTGCTAAGGTGCTAAAAATAAAAGAGAAAAATAGAAAATAATTTTTCATTTTGATTTTCTAATTGGCATTGACTATTTTACCAGTTTCTATGGTAGTATCACCATGGCAGCTAGCCATTTTAATGACAAGCATTAGAACATGTTTCTGATAAGATCATAGCAAGGACTTAGAAACATGTTACGTCTCCTGGTTATAGACAGGAGAACTTTGTTATAGGACAGAGGTTACTGCATCAGCAGATATCACAGTTAGAAATGCAGTATTTCCAGCACCTAATTAAAGAAGATTAAAAAAAAAAAAAGCAGTGTTCCTTACTTTAAATTCTAATAACAGCAGTGGAAATACAACTAGTGTAACTAAAAATGAGAATCTTTTTTTTTTTCTCCAGTTTGCTCACTTTCTACATGGATTTTGTCTCTTTTTTGGTTAAGCAGTCAATAGATATTGTTGCTCAGATGAATTGTACTGGAGCTTGACTATATCATAAGGCCAAGAGAATACAAGTGAGAAAGAGACACACTGTAGAGTGCAAAATATATGACAGATTTAAGAAGTGGCTACCTTACTAAAAAATAAAAAAAATAAAAAAAAGTCCATTTGTTGTACAGGTCAAGTTTTTCAGGCATGATAAGATCAGAAAGCATAACTCAGCATGCTGAATGACAAAAATTTAAACATATAATGTGAACCATTGGAATTTTGCTAAATATATCATAAATTATTTGCAGATATGCTTGTTCTTAAAGAGTCCCCTGAAGGTATTCGGAAAAAACTTTTAGCAATCAAATTTTTGCATTATCTATCTTAAGCTACACTTCAACTCTTTAAAATAAGTATTTTCCACTTTCTTACAGGTACAAAACAACAGCAATAATTGATCATTTTTGAAGAGCTTTCCTAACTGAAAAACAGCTTCAACTGACTTAAGAAAAATTTCTATCTTTGTATGTAATTTTTTAAAGCAACAAAAACTGAGGCACATGGTATGTAAACTAGTTCACCAATCTTACTGCATCCAGAAGATCTGAGCCATATATACTGTATGTAAAAATAACCAATCCTAAAATCAAGATATACTGTAGGAAGACTTAAATGTCATAAGGCTTGAGCTATAGGAAAGCATTTTTATGTCAATATTTAATGTGTACCCAATAGCAAAGGCTAAAGGTAAACTTAACTGCACTACTGTTAAATACACGTTGAAGTGGCTCGTCTAAAATACAAGAATAAAAACAGGGAGGAGAAAACAAACAAACAAAGAAAACCCACTAGTTTTAGATCAGAAAGCAATATGAGTCATTCCTAATCCCATCAGAATGCAATGACAGCATGTCCAGAGCCAGTATTTGCCACTTAGTATTTAGGTAGATTTTCTGGACTTCCTATATGGGAACTGATAACATTCTGTTAACAAAAAGAGGGAAAACTCAGCCTTTGCGGAGAAGAAGAAAAAAAAAAAAAAAAAAAAGGGAGGGCAAGCCTCAATTTTCCCTGTAAATTGCATTAGAATTTTGATTTTTGATATATCTTAAAGATATTTCATACTCTTATACTGGAAGTTGAGATTTATTTCAAATTAAAATGCATTTCAAGATTCTTAAAGATTATAGAATATTACAAAAAATTATAATCCTTCATTGAAAGTTAATAAGCTAGTCCAGGGATGAATTCTTCCTTCAAAAATAAACCTTGAATTTAAAACAAAGAACAGAGACTAAATTGGTACACTACTTAGAGATAAAGTATTTATAAACAATATGCAAGAATTCCTCTACTTCAAAAAAATTTGCTAAGGGTCCATCCAAGAAATATTTAAAAAGGTAAGTAAACATATCATCAACAGTATTCTTGAGAAAAAAAAACCACACACATACACACACACTACATCAAAACACTTTGACTAAAAATGTCTAGAATAACCATAACCTAAAATTGTTTTAATACCTAAACAGTACTGACCTCAAAGAGACAAAAATCTAAAGTAAACTGAGAATAAGACTGGAAGTATTTCACAATTAGCTTTGTCTCTTCCAAATACTTAAAAAACATACAAAGAAACAAAAAATACTCATCAGGGATACAGTGACGCTAAGAGAACGACAGAAAATAGCTCCTTAAGTCACATCTTGTGTATCTCCAGTCTCTGCATGCTCATTAGGTTTCCAGTCTTATTCCTTTGTGTCAGCGTTTGGGAAAGGACAGCTAAATAAAGAGACTGGAAAATATCTGATGGTGAAATAGCTGTACTGTTACACTTACAAGCATATACTAATTAATCTACCTTAAAAAGTAAATTGCTAGCAAAGAACTGAGAATAATTCTATCATTTTTAATGTGACTTTTTCAGTCATGTGTCATGTACTGTTTTAGCAAACCAGTGACGAAAAAGCACACGTGGAGTATGACACCCGTGCATCCTTCACTTTCCTCTTAAATGGATAAACTTTTATAGGAGAGATATTCACAGAATCACAGAATGGTTGAAGTTGGAAGGCAGCTCTAAAGATCACCTAGGGGTCCCTTCTGAGCAGGGACAAAACTATGCAGATAATCTAGATAGCCAGGTTAATTGCCCAACTTTCCCATTAGAACAACACTAACTCATTTGCCCAGAAGGCCCATTTACCACCTAGCTCTGTGCTTTGGTGCAGGTATCTATGAATACATTTGTATGGCTGTGCTGTGCATACTGGGAACATAACAACTAAGTGAACTAGCAGATTACAACACCTTCCAAAATCCTTTTCTCTTTCTTTCCATCCTCAATTTAGTGATAGTTGCATTTGATATCTTAAGAGTTATCCATTTCCTTCATTAAAAGGTTACATTTAATTTTTGCATAATATTTGTCCAAGGATATTACATGAAATTCAAACCAAAGATTCAGATTTTACAGTATGTTTAGGGGAATGCAGGATATATTAAACAGAAGACAGTATAAAAGCGAGCAAGAGTTGTGGTCTGTGTGACAAATACGCTGCAAATTCTCTCTTGAGCCTTCCCCTCTTCCAGCTTCACCTTTCCTTCCAGGGACACATATGCCTCACCACAAACAATGTCCTCCTGCTCACATCAAGGCTACAAAAGTTACTACATCTTAAGGCAATAATAAGCTAAAAAGGGTGTGGGACAACACAAAGATAGACATGCTTGTAAAGTTCTTATGCGTCTCTGAGGTAAATAAAATATAATGAAATTCCACTTTTTTTTTTCTTTTACTCTAAACCAAAGAACTCTAACCAGACTAAATGAGATGAAAATACCACAGTGATGAAATTTAAACCAAACAGTTCAGTGAGCAGTATGATCAATTACAACTTAATTATTCCTAAAATACAAGAGTCAAGCCTTCACCACATTCTTCAGGCATCATACATCTTCTACAACTGATAGTTTGGCTATGTAAGACAGATTCTCTAATTTTTATAATATAATCGCAATAAGGGAAGCTATGGCACTGATCAGCACAGTGCTTGAGTTGGTAGGCCAAGCATTTATATCCCAGCACATATACGGCTCTGCAGAGATCCTGCAGAGACCTGGAGGCCACTGAAAGCCCATTCAGCCCCTGCCTTTTTGCCGAGTCTGCCAATGTGACTGCAAGGGAGACCTACCAGGCTGACGAAAGACGCAGAAGCCCCCTCACTAAGCATGTGCTAAGGCCCTCTGCCTGCTCATTCTACACTTACTCAATCTTTAACATCCAGCCATTAGCATCCTTACCCAAATCTGCCCTAGTAAACCAAGACCACAATCTTCTAGATTCCACAAGCCTTTTTTTTTTTTTTGAAAAAGGATGCTGCATGAGTTAGTGAATAATCAGTTATTTCTTACTGTATACATAGCAAATTTTTAGTCTATTCAACCTCATTCTTATCCAGTCTGATCCTCTGAACAGTTATTATACTAAACACAAAGAAGCTGCCATGAAGATGATTGAGCTTCTTATAAACTGCAAACATAGAAAGACAGTAGCATTAAAGAAGGCAATTCAAGAAAACATCATTTCTATTCCACATCATCTGAATTTTTTTATATTGTTAACTCCATTTCTATATTCCACCCCACAACCAGCGTTACTGTCTTTTCAAAGATATACAGGCTTGTAACAGAAGGTGTCCCAGAAAAGGTAGCCAGGGATATTCAACTATATTACACACTCACATGGGGAAACTCCAGCAGCACATGTCTTCTGGCCAAAACCTGGCCTTTATCCACAGAGGCAGAGAGACTAGTTAGTTCAGACCAACAGCAGAAAATGGAGCCAGATACAGTCTCAACTGTCACCACACTGGAATTTTAATCGCACATCATAAAAAAGCAACACTTTGCCCACTCATGGCATTTCCAATCCCACATATACACAGTTTGCTCTAAACTGGACCTTATCAACCTTTCCTAGATGCAATGTCAAAAAGATTTAATAAAAATTAAAATATGGGCCAAATTTATCAGATGTTAGTTCCTTGGATGCAGAGTTTAGAACGCTGACTATGTTCCTGTGTTTCATCTTAGGCATGATTCAAGTCATATATGTTCTGCTGAGCAACACATTTTCCACCAGACCAGTGCAAAATACTTGCCCTGATCATCCCTTTCAAATACTTGTCTGAGGTGCTGAAGGTCAAATAAAAAGTGGGAAAGGCTTCCTTCCATTCCTAATCAAGCAGTTTATGTCTGTAGAGCACACTAGAAATTGTAGCACTATTCAGGCCTTGGGATAGGATACTCAAGAGTTTATTAAATTATGACATTGTTATAAGCAGCTAATTTAAAACCCATCTGAGGGACACAAGAAGAGAGCGTGCCCCTCTGTCTGTGCGGAGCTGCCTGTGCCCACAGGGCCGGCAGGATGTTGTGCATGACACTGGCCAGCGATGGGGAACTTACTGTGACACAACTATGGCACAAGTAGCCTGTAATTCCTTTATTTTCAGCACTTTGTCATAAGCAGCTCAGGACCTTTATTTCATAGAGATACTTAACAGATCTCTAGAAAGGCCTTAAAAAAGCATTCCTACCTTCAGGGTAATCATAGGCATATTGAGCTTTTTAAATTTAGATTATGTAAGGTAGGGTGCTTCTCTGCATTATGTTTTATATGCATAATTATATCTTACTGCACAGTATTTCACACTATAAACTCTAAAGGATGCTTATTCACCCAGATTGCTTTTTATAGCTCTTTCAGAGAGAAAGCAAGTGTCAGCCATATATCTGATACCAATGTGAACGAGGTCGGTTCCCCACATATCCCGATTAGGTCCAGGAGCCGCAGGAGGGAACCATCGTATGCCCGCACTGGCCTCGAGCCCGAGAGAACTGGCCAGTGCGGCCGGGGAGCTCCTTCCACCCGGTAACGCCGCGAACGCCGGAGCGCAGCCGGGCCGGAGCCTGCAATGCAGAAGCCCTTCCCGGGGGCCGAGGCTCAGTGAGCCGAGGCGGGGGCACAGGCGCGACCTGCCCGCATCGCCGCCACAAAACCCCGGCGCAAGCAGCTTGCAGACGCGCGGGGGCTTCGCCGCAGCCGGCGGAGCGGCGGGGAGGGCAGCCGCAGGCCGGGGCAGCGCTGCGGCCAGGCCGGGCCCGCACACCTGGGGCCCCCCGCTCAATGACAGCGGCCCCTGCCAGGCACCGGCCGAGAGCGGGGGGAAGCAGCGCTTACCTGCTCCCGCTGCAGCTCCCGCACGCGCCTCCTAACCCAGCTCCATCTCCCTGCGAGCGGGGGCAGGAAGGCGGCCCAGGCGCTGCCGGCGCCTTCAGCTGCTGCTCTCCGTCACCGCGCTGCCCCCGCCCGCGCCGCCCGGCCCAGCGGCCGCCTCTCTCTCGCCCGCCCGCCCGCGCGCCCTGCAGACGGCTTCGGCAGACGGAACGCGAGAGCCACCTCCCGCCGCCGCCTCTTTCCCATGAAGTCACCGGCCGCAGGGCCCTCCCCTCGGCCGCCCGCAGCGGCCCCGAGCGCCGCGCTCCGCCCCCCCGGCACCGGGCCCCGCCGGCGCCCGCGCCGCAGAAGGGCCCGGCCCACGCGCCGGCAGCGCCGTGCGCCGAGCTGCGAGGCGGGCCCGGGAGGTGCCTCCGGCCGCCTCCCGCCCTGCGCGCGGCCCGGCGGCTCCCGCCCAGGGCTCCTCACCTGCCCTCGGTGCGATGCTTCCTGCTACGCGCTGCTCTACGATGACACGAGCGGTTACTTCAGCCTACGGCAGCTTCTGCCAGCACCTCGCACCGGCTGCTCCGTATACACGTGGCTGCATTCTAGATCCGCTAAAGCAAGCCCTTCTTGTATTTCCATTCCTCCAAAGCACCTGCATTAGAAAATAGATTAAAGGATATGCCTGCAGACAGACCCTCAGTATTCCCTTTTTCCCCACTTAAGACCACAAAAAACGAAATATGCAAAACCAAGACAAAAGGCAGAATGTGTGAGTTAAAAACAACTGCAGGTACAAGGATACCTGCCAAGAAAAGCGTCCTCCAGAAACACTGTGACTTGCTACAGGTGACAGGCAATCAGCGACAGATGTAGCAGCACTAAGACTTTAAGGACTCATCAGATGTAAATGAAGTGTCATAAAACGTTTTGCACCAACACCAGCACATCTGGTGGCATTGTACATAGGCACTTGCACATCATTAGCAAGTGAAGTGTGATGATTAAAGAATAACCAGAATAATCTATTCAATAAAGAATAATGATCCATTGCTTATAGTGAAAGTCTCTACTAGAGCCCTAACATCAACTGAGGATAGGGCTGACCTCCCCCCCCCCCCAAAAAAAATCTTTTCTTACTTTTGAAAACTGTAATTTTTTTTTTACATAGCTGCAGAGAAAGGCAAAAACTAAACACATTAGGGAAAAAAATCCAGCTCTTCCATATCTAACATTCTGCTGCAAGTGCAATGGAGACCTTGCTTTTGGTATGCATTCCATGTCTATGGTAAACACAACTTGCAATATTCCTATCACTGCTAATATCAGTCTGTGAGGTCATTACAGATAGTGGATATGAATAGACAAACAACACTGACTTGAGTTTTCAAATAGTAGTATGACATATATGCTCATACACCAACAGAACTTTTCAGAAGCTCTACCTTCATCTAGTAAACATACATAGTCCCTAAAAAAAATCCTGAAGTCATCTTTGACATTTGCTGCACAAGTAATAGCCCTTAGACATTTGTGATGGTGATGCTGTAGCAGTGTTTCTAATGAAAAAAATCTCTTTCCACCATTCCATTTAGGCAAAATAATTTAACATATAAAATTCACAGAAACAGTTTCAGTACTTTTCTGGAAAGTCTATAGAAGTTTTACCTCTAGACATAAATGGAATCTGAATCGTTTCTCAACTCCTTGGAGGCTGACTGCACAGACTCTGCTACTGACACCATGCTGCATGTTGAAAATTCGTAAAGCTTCTGCTGGGGTTCCTTAACAAACTGACTCCATTCTCTCTCCAGATGAAAATAAACAAACAGATAAAGCCACAAATAAACAAAAAGCCCACACTGCACAGCTCAACTGTGACGAGGAGGAAGACATACTCAAGGCACAAATATCTTAGATGACCCTATATGAACTAGAACTAAGGGGAAATCACTTTAGTGATTTTATCTCATGGGAAAAATAAAAGCAAAAACCTCACAGAAAATGAAATTTTATATAGATTAAGTCATAAACTCTTTCACTTCTGAATCCCATGCTGTTTGAAGCATGTACAGCGACAGCCAGTATAGCACCATGCAGGGCGGGGTATGGAAAAAAAAAAAAATCCATCGCATTACCTCTACTTCCTTCTTCTAGATTAGGAGACTTGTGCCCACAAGAGGTTGGCAATTTCCCAATTAATTGATTTTCAAAAAGTTTTTCTTATTAGATGCCCCTGAGATTACCAATACTTCTTACCAACTGATTACTTTTATTAGTTGTTAACTCTGGAAATATCTACCCAGCAAGAACACATTTTTCTATCAAGATAGCAAGGAAGTTTATTTCTCTTGTCATTAAAATCAGATTATTAGTTTATAACTTAAGAACAGATTGTTGTAAGCCCTGCAGAGGCTTTAAAAATCATACAATATGGTTCCTGGCATTCTCAAGCAGACTGAAAAGTGCCACCCACACAATTAGCAACTTTTTTTTTTTTTTTTTTTTTTTTTTTTTTTTACCCAGCAGGCAGGAATATTCTTAGGTGCATGTTTTGGAGGTAATTCTGCAGTAGAGAAATGGCACACAACAGAAACACTAAAGCACTAAGGCCAGGCACTTCTGTACTGGAATCTACAGAAAATCTGCTGCGTCTTTGATGCTTTTTGAAGAGAAATGAGATCACTTCAGATACACTTAGGATAGCTGATTTAGGACACTTCAGGAGTACCTGACTGAAGCAGCTCACTACTCACAAAATGCTCTTTCTGCCAACAAGGTTAGGCATTACAGAATATCACAAAACTATACCCTGTGGGTGAGCAGCCTAGACCTACAAACCTACAGTGTTAACCGCACATCTACATTTGCTCTATAGAACTCTACTTGAGAGAGCTGTGCAGAAAAACAATATATTCCCTTCTATGTACCTGTCATGGCATGTAGAGAGGGTCTGGTTGTTTGCGACAGACTAAGTTGACATAATTTTCCAGTTTACTATCAATTTGAATAACCAAATAATCAGTGCTCTTAAAGGTGAAGAGCTTTGTAGTATGAAATCAACTTGCTAGGCAGCTTCCCTTTCCAGAGCTCGGCTTTTCTGGGCCTACAACTGCCACCCTACTGCTCTGAGACTTCCACGTTGTGCAGAACCTGAGCAGGGGGAGAAAGCAACACAAGCCCGAGTAGAAACAGCAGATTTTACACAATGTTCCAGTACAGAAGGGGGAGAAGCATTGCTGCTAAACGAAGGAAAACCAGACAATGTGGTTTACAACTACTTGTATCAAAATGCACCCACTGCATCTATCAATGGGGAACCATACAGTAAAAATGACATCCTCTCATGATGTATCCTCATTAGACTGTACAGTGAGCACTCAGAGTTCACCTACATTGATTCTCCATGCTCTTCCTACCTCCGTTTTCTTCCTCCCACTAGATCGTAACCTGACAAACACATGAAAATTCTTCCATAACAGGCAAGTCATTCACCCCATGAAGGCCCACACAAGCTAAATAAGCGTGCAGGCTCCTGAGTCCTTACTTAGAAGCTCATCTGCTGCACTTCTCTGGTATCTCAAGAGACTTGTAAGAGGACACATTTTTACAGCTAGCCTCTATATTGGAATGATTTTTCTCTTAAAATAAAAGATTTACTTAATATGCCTGCAATTATTTATGCATGATCTTTTCAGACTTGTGGAAAGCAAATCCTAGTTTCATTGACATAAAATGATGAATAATACAGAACTGAACTCCCACAGGTATCATGAGATGCGCTGTAGAAGTTTCTGTTGCTTTCAGAGAACTGATGTGGGAAAAAATGAGAATGTCATATCTGTTATAATGTGAAAATAAATAAAAAAAAGATACATGGTAGATTTTCTGACAAATTGTAATATTCAGACCTCCCCCTCCCCACCAAATATAAATTGATTGCATTTCATTTTTATTGTTTACTAGGACAGCAATGAAATAACTCATTACATTTAAGCCCTCTGGCTTGAAGCCTTTGCTATTCTCTTTATATATATATATTACATTTTCTCACTAATTTTTTTCTCAAGTCAATATGACAGAAAACTATTGCATATAAACTTGGTCTTTTTTACAACTCAGCTGTTTAACCAGCCATACCATCTGAATCTCGCAAGCTCCTGCTGGCTAGAGATGCTAAATTTGATATTATTTTTGCATATTCTCAATGTCTAACCAGCCTAGTTATGCAATCATCTCCAGATTGGTCAATACTGAGAGCTGGAATTACACTTACAGGTGTATACATGCAACTTCACCATTGACTCAGTGCATTCTGGCCTTAGTCGTGTCAGATCTTGCCTTTCTTGGGTCAAAATACTAGAAACTCAGGTTAGCAATTGTGAGACCCAAATGCTTGGTCTTATCCTTTGCCTCCTAGTGAAATGTTGAAGTAATTTAATAGTTAACAGGATATTGCTTAAAGGTCTTTGAATTGTTCATCTGAAACTTGCCGGCAATAAGGACCTTGCAAATAAAGTTATATTCACTTTTACAAGTGTCATGATGAAGACAGAATCAAACTCCCTTCCAATACCAAAAAGTACTTCATGAAAAGAGTGGAGTTTTATGATAGACATCCAGGAAGATACCTTTGAAATAGGATATCCTTGTAAAAGGAAGTACAGCTGCCAGTTTTCCATGTATTGATGAGAAATGCAATAATAAAACATGGAAAAATGCTTAAAAAAAAAAGAAAACACATTTAATACATACAGCTTAATTGCTTGGCCATATATTCCCCTGCACTTTAATGATACTGAAAAGAAGAGAAAATTGGAATGGCTGTAAAATACTTGCTAGGCAATTATAAAGGTCAGAACAGTACATTTCACTATCAGCTTTCCTAGGCATAATATAACTCATCTGAAGTCCTACCTCAAAGCAAAGATTACATTGATGTTTTATGAAGAATTGGCTTTTTGGCCTTTTTTTTTTTTTTTTTTTTTTTTACCCTCTCAAAAATTACCAGCAAAGTTAGAGAGAAATCACATTTGCAGATACAAATTCTGACTCATTTTAAGAAGCTTTAACTGTCAGTTAATTAGTATTTACTTATTATAGCTCATCATCTCAGAAATGCATTCTCCTGAGTATGACAGCTGCACCATCTCTCATAAGCTTCCCTCTACTCTTACAGGGATCATCACTGCTAACTCTGTCTCGCTCATTTAATGAGCCTTCAAAGCAAAACATTAGCAAGCAATATTTTTATAGCAGTTTATCCCATACTATCTACATCACATTTCTCCATGCAACATGAATTTACCTTTATGAATAAACTGCGAACTTCTCATTAATCAAAATCCTACTTCACTTACCATTATGCAGCAGAACAGAATATCCAACTTTTTTTTTTGTACCACAAAAGTACAAAAATAAACAAAACACATACACTAATTATCTCTAGCTTTGAAGCAATTCCCCTACAAACTTCTCAGAGTTTTTGCTGTCAACAAGTGGACAGGGTTTTTTTTTTCATTTTTGTTTTTTAAGCATGAGCATAGGCAGTCTATCTAACCATAACTGCAAGAGTCTAGCTATAGTTTTTAAACTTTTCCTTGTATAAGCACTATACAGTCGTATTTCTCCCATCTGAACTTCTTAGACACTTAAAATTATATCACACAGTTTAAGTCACAGGCATAAAAATATGATACAAAATTCGAAACAAAGTATTAGTAAGTGCCTGGAGAACAGATCCTTTGTTCTACATCTTGTAACTCCAAAATGGGAATCTGAAGCAGAGAAAATTTGAAATCTTATAATAGCAGTTAATGAATATACAAGTACGCTGCAATTAATTAAACAGATTTATTGCTTTTTAAAAATTTCCCATTGTACTACAATCTTCATTTTTATCTCATTTTGCTCAAGCCAACTTTTCTGCCAGCCACTGATAGCAATAGCTAAAAATACCACAGGTTTTCCTACAGAAAACCCTACTACAACTGAGTGCTAAACCGAGGGGTATGTGCCACTCTGATGATTCACATCTCGTATTTCATTTTAATCTCCTTTCCTTTCCTGTTGAGAACCTGAAATTGTTCCTTTACCTTCTTTCATGTGCTTAAGACTAAGTAAGACAAGCTGGGAAAGCTACATTGACTGTCACTAGCATCACGGTACTGTTGTGATAAGAGGCTTTAACAATTTATAAGCTCTCTAGAGCTTAAGCAAATAGAATACCAAGGCAGGAACAACTCTTAATAACAATATTTCACTTGCCAAATAGTGGTGAGGTCTAAAACGAAGGAAGGATTCTGCTTCCTCTCTCCTCCTGCATCCTTCCCTGCTACACTGAAGTCTGCAGAAATGAAAGAGGAAATAGTTTTCTCCACTTAAAACAGTACATTAAACAAAACAACCGAAACAGACATTCAAATTTAAAACTTGAGTTCTTGACACTGTGGTTCTTGGATTTCCTGCTTACGCAGAATGATTACGCTTATGCGTGGTCACAACTAAAGCTGCTTTGTTATTTACAGTTACTGTTATTTGCTCAGGAAAGCTAAAAAAAAAAAAAAAAGAGAGAGAGAGAGACATACTAGTCCTTTTTTCCATTCTTGTGTTAAAAGCAAATAATTTAAAAGTCAATCCAGCTTTATGTGCAGCATGTGTTCTGATACCGACTTAGACTCATCTTGAGCAGAGAAAAAGTGTTTCTACTGTATAAATGACAATACAATGCAGTCCAACACACCTCCAGTAAGCTCAGTACTCACTGAGATTTAACATCCTGATTCTCTAAATTGCGGAGCACTTCAAAGTCTATCAAACATCTGCAGTTACCTCTGACTTAGTGTGTGGGTACTTGAGCAACTTGAAAATTCCTAGAAAGTGCATTTCTTTTAGCATTTTAATATTGCTGAACCAAGTACTATACCCTTCAGAGAGATACGGTTTGGTAGGTGCTGGGACCTGAAGCAACTGATATTCTTTGACATCTGCAAACTCACTGCAAGCTGTGAAAGTGTAACTATGGTCATAATGAGAACCCAGTTCTCTCTCATTCATATAAATGGGATGGGAAAAAACAGATACATGGTACACTATGTATGGTGGGTTTTCTGAAAGCAAACCTGGCTGTTCTAGGCATTTATGAATTTCATAATTCTGAAATTATGAATATCTGCACTTATGAATACTGTATACTCCTTACTGTAAACCTCCTGAAAAGTCTATATCATATAGTTACCCACAGTAAGTAGGTTATCAGTGAAGGTAGGAGATAAGAATAATATTTCTTCACAAAACATAGCGTTTGGTTTTAAGAAAAAGCTACATCCAATAGAATTAATTTCTGACAGTGAAGAGTCAAATTAAAGTCTCATTTTTCAATATGCTGCAATGAGGAGAAAGAAAAAAAAAGAAAAAAAAGGAAAAAAAACCTTAAACACTGAAATGTCGTGTGACTGTCAAGTTACATTTCACCACCACAATTCACCTGTGAGAAAACATTTGAATAAAGAGATGGTGTTGCCATTACTACTAGATGCTGCAGAAGCAAATATTTGACTTTGAAAGTGACAGATATAGGAACAAGAAAACTACATGTAGAGTCTAGATTGCAGGGAGGAAAACCATACTTCTATATCTCAGGTTGCTTCATTCCTCCACTCAATAGTTCTACCATTTGGGTTGGCTCCATTCCAGAGAACTAAATGAAAACGGAATTCTGCTCCCTAGTTTGTTCTTCTCAGGAGTAAGAACTCCTTACTCTCAATTCCTACTCAATTTCAGGAGTCCCTGCATTCCCCACTTGTTTGCTTCCTCCCTTGAAACCCTTGGGAAACTGCATGTCCAGTTCGTGTTACTCCACCAAATAATTTAATTGTGAGTCTACATAAAATAGATCATCATGCTATATCAGGAACACTGATTTGAGTCAGTTTGACTTATTGATCTGCTGATATGGATTTAATTTTTTTTAAAAAAGTTGTTGTTTGAATACCCAATATCATTGCCTTTGAAAACACCATTTGCCCTCTTTCAAGGAGTATTTCCCTTACAAGGTATGACTTTTACAATTACATATGCTAGGCCGTTAACCTGAAATAAAAACTCATAACAAAACATTAAAACACTTGAGTAAAACAGCTTGGCTCTGTCCTCAAACCTAATCATGTAAGGCCCCTGTGAGAAATATCCCCAAATCAACATGCTGCTGGCCCGATTTGTTTCCATGTCTTATATTTGTTTATACATATATAAATATATTACAAATATATACACAAATATATATTTGTTTTCATATCTGAGCACCTCTCTGCTCCCTTTCCCTCAAACTGCAAAATAATTCTATTTTATTTGCATTACACATGACAGTGTCATAGAGTTTTGTTCTTTAATGAACCAAATGAAAGCATAGACAGCTGCACTTAAATGGAACCTTTTGCAAGGTACAGAGCTAGCATTCTCTAAACAAATACTAATAGCTATAACCGATTTTAAAATGTGTTTATGACAAATGAAACACACTGATATGATCATTAATTTCAACGATAGGGTAGTCCTTGTGCTATTTTCCAAACATCCTCCAGTTTATCATCACTAACAGAGATTAGCACCCATGACGTTATCAAGAATTTAACCGGCAAACGAGTCTAGCTACTAAAACAAAGGGATACAGCAAATAGTAAGTAAACTGAACTACATGTTCAATCTGCAATCAAATAGCAAATTATTGTTATGGGTACAAACCATCTAACGGTATTCAGCCAAAGAGTTAGCTTGTGAATAGTTTTTAAAATTACTTCAGAGAAGAAAAAAAAACACCGCAGCCTGAAAGAAGTCATCGAACAAGAATAGGCAAGTACTGAAGGCATAGAAGGTGAGACTCCTACCCACTCCTCTCTTGGAGAGGATATTTCCTGCTCTTGTAATTTTATTAAGAGTCTCACTCTTTTTAGTGTTTTTTTTTTTTAAAACACTCTGCTGCTGGAATCCTAGCATTCATTTTACAAGAAACGCATCCTGACGGAAGCTTGAAAACGCAGAACAAGTGCACCCAACAGACTGAAAAAGATAGGACGAATAAAGGAAATTCAGTCTTGTTCTTTCTTTAAAGCTCTTAATTTCTGAGTTGATTCCTTCACTGGCAGGAGCTAAGCAAACATGAGCTTATTGCTCATGTCTGACTTTACACTGGAATCCCTCTAGAGCAGATGTAAAGCACATCAGCAGTTTTACACAGAAAGATGTACAATACTACTTTTACTCCTCTATACAGTAGATATTCTTGCTTTACAGGAACACTAATCCATATACCTTAAAAGTCATACTTTTAGAGAGAATGCCTCAACATTTGGGATAAGAATGGATCTCCTATTTCATGCATAAACTACTTCTATTTTACCACAAAATATTTTTCTTTTACTTCCCCCAAAAGCCAGCTTTTCTGTAAATTGAAGAGTGCCTTTCACATGAAGAAAAACAGTTATGTCACCTGCAATAGACACATCACAGGCAGTAAATAAGGAACATAACATCAGACTTACTTAAGAAAAAATGATGCTTTTGTGTTCCTCAACATAGCTTCTTGCTTTTAATTTTACAGGCAGTTGAAACTTGAAAGGCAAATCTAAACACACTATCTACCTGTGCATTATTACATGATTGGACAGTTTAAGTATTTTTATCCCAACACCACTAGATGGTGCAAGCACACTTGCAAACCTGCAGCACTCCATTCACCCTACTCCTGACTCAAAAAAAGAAAAGGAAAATAAAAAAAATCACACCTGGCAAAAACAGGAGAAAACACAGGTGGGGACTGTTTGGAAGCAAACTTATCTTGTATAACTTATATTTCTCAGAATAGGCTGGCTCATCTAGACATAATAGTTCATTCCCTCATTCCCTTCTTTGACATTCCTTTTAAACAGAAGGGAACAAATGTTGCTTGCCTGAAGGAAAGCTGAAGAAAACTGGTACTAAGATAATTCAATACAGCTTCGCCAGGCACATAGAGAGGCTGAGCTCTCCCTTTAGTTCCCTGAACAAGCACATCTTGATTAGTTTCACAATCAGCTGTGATGACTTTCAAAAGATCCTTACCAGACTTCCAGGAATCATTTATTACAAATTAGCTTAAGTAAACAGCTAAAGACCAAATGATTTTGCCAGTGCTAGAGGAACACCCTAGGAAATTCTAAACTTACTATGCTCACATCCAGCAGAACCAGAAGCATGAAGTGTATGGTTACTCCAAGATACACTTTCTATCATCATCAGTAAACAGAGTAGAACCAAAGTCATAAGGAAAGTGCAGTTAAGCCTACAAGAAAAAGGAAACGTTGGCTAGCCAACGTTAGAAATAAGTCATGCGGACAAGGTAAATTTTCTTTCACCTAGTAGACGTCAAACTTTGATTATCTAATTACTAGGTATGCGAGATAATGCACAGAAAGCACACACCTTCATTTCACAAGAAGGAAACCTCTACCCAGCCAAAATTACCCTCCACAGTAACAAGAGAAAAAAATGCCACATAACACATACGACTATGAAACAGGCTAGGAACGGCTGCTGGAACCATGAGAAACCCCCTAGAGAGAACACTGCTGGGAGGCAGAAAGCTAGCTTAGAAAACAGGTGTAGAAAAAAAAATAGGTTATGCCCAGTACATTAATACCCAACACCTGAAAAGCAAAGCCAAATGAAAAGGCTCCTCCACTTCAGAAGCATCCTAGATGGAATTCCACTAGGAGGTGACAGGGTCTTTCCTAAACTAAGCACAACTTGGGTGAAAAGATTATCAGGCTACAGGAGTGGGATGCTGGAGAATCAGGCTTGTGACTTTGCATATAGGAAAGAACACTCTTGGAACACACACAGTATTAAGCAAATGCCTTTTATTACTCTGAATCTATTTACTATTTTAAAGAATCAATTATCAGGTCTGTAACTCAGATTATCAAAGAGAAACAGAACAAACATCAGAAAGGTACCAGAGGAGTTATTAGGCATTAGGTACTTAAGGTTTAGCTAGACAAGACTCCTTCTCACTTAAGGACATTTAGAAAACAATACAAATATTAAAGGATGGCAGTGGCCATGACACAATATATATAGTGCATATCACTAAATCAGAAGACTTGCTGGCTAACCCCTGTACAGAGAAGCAATTTATCCTGAAATGAACTACTATGCTACCTTCTTAAGTATCATATGTAAAGGTGATACAGTCACATGCTTTTACGTAGGTGAAACTACATTTACACTGGAGGATTTGCCAAACCTAAACTTAAATCACCCTGCAGTAAAATTAAGGTTGACACAAATACAGTCACATTGCTTATGTCATATGCTCTCAGCTAAAGATTATACTATAATCTAATAAAGCACCACCTTCAATGTCTTTACCCTGAAGTACTGCAAGGCATGCCAAAAACTACTGCCCTTGCTCAGAAAAAATCATTTTCTCTGAGATGGAAGTGCAACCCTCAAGATCTGTCCTTGGGTGTAAAATACTTCAGATGCAAAATTAGACCAGGACACAGTTCTGATTAGACTCCTTTTCCCAAATAAAGCTGCTGCCACTTAACTGCAGGTTGGCCTCCTTCCTTCCTTATTCTAAAGCTTTCCCACATGGGGCAATCTTCTCGTACAGCAGGGCCACCACACAGAGGTCAGGGAGCAGGGGACCTAGGAAGGCAGAAGGAGCAGGAGACTCCAAACCATTATGGATGCCAGGAACAAGCTGAACCTGCAATTTGTTGTAAAGGGTTCTTTGTTGCACTATGCGTGCAACCGCAGGCAGTTGTCAAACCCCACCGTGCTGCTGCAGAGATCAGCCTTCACTTGACAAAAATTTAGAAACTGTCACACTGGAGACAGGGTGCTACTTGTGGTCATTCCAGGCAGGAGCATGGATCCAACCACGACCTAGATTTGCAACCTAACAGAAACGGTCCCAAAGTCTGTTTCATGATCCGCTCAGACCAACTGACAGGACACCACATCCAGCACATCAGATCAAACAGAGGTGGGAGGCAAGAACGTAATGCTTGTGCGTCTACCAGACATCCCACCCCTCACACATTCCTCAAGTAGACCTCATTATGGTCACCTTATCCACTGCTAGCTTAGGTAGGAGAACACGGAATCAAAAGTTTTACCAATTGCTTTAATTAAAAAGTCAGTGAATTTATTTAATCCAGGTAAATGCTATTCTAAGAATTTTGAAGACTGTTTCCTTTCATTTATGTACTGATTCTCTCCTTTATGTCATTCCCCCATTTAAAATCAATGGGCAAGGGCTGGGTGCAGAGAGATGGAGTTTTCTGACTGAACATGAGGAAACTATAATGCTCTTTAGAACAACAGCAAAAAAATAACAAACATTTGGCCAAGAACATTGTATTCACATATTTTAAAAACACAAAACTTATGCTGCAATAATTTATGGTTCTGCAAAGTAACAAAAACTCATTAGCTTTGTCTATTGACTTCACAGAACAGAAAATGCACTTGGCTTTGCTTGAAAAGATTATCTCAAAAAGGGTGTATTCTTCAATGAGGGGTTGCTGTTAACAGCAACGAGTGGATTTAGGGTCACCAAAAGACCTGCCTTTACAAGTAACTATAACCTATTTTGAACAAACACAAAGGAATCTCTTCCTTTCCCCCCCCCAATAAGAGTGCTGCAGAAGGTAAATAAATTTATCTAGAACCTGTAGAGTTTGCGAATAGTTTTGAGAGAAAGCCATTCTTTCCATCTAGCCAACAGTACCAATGATTATTATAATCAGGGACTATTTATTTTTTCCTCCTAAAGAACTGAGAGGAATATACAGAAAGCAAAGTCCTACCTAGCTAAGAGGGGAAATTCAAGGATGCACACAGAATACTAAAAGACAGCAGCATTAGATGCATCTATCTTCACTGGTATAGGCAGTGTCTAGTTTGTTCAGATATCCACTCAAAGGCCCAATAGGACTTGCTGACTATGGATGAAAGTCACCTCTTGTAATACTCATCATTCACGCTACCAATAGTATAATGGAAACCCTTTATGAACTACAAGAGTATAGGGGAAAAAAGGAGCAAGATATACAGCTTTCTCATCACAACCAAGTGCAATATTATTAGCTATTATATATGGCATTGTTTGAAAAAGGCATACTATCTCTATATTATACATACACAATATATGATTTAATTGAAGATCAGAATTAGCAAAATGCCTCATGCTTAGCACTTGAACCTTCTACTGGGAAACAATTAAAAAAAATTCAACTACAGTTGAGTTGAAGAACGGGGTTAGTCTAGAGAAGGTAGCCAACTCCCAAAATTTAATTAATCTGAAGTTAATTCACAAGTACGAGCTAACAGCGGGATTGACATTAAGAGAGAGATCCTGTAATATGCATTGGATTTGCCTGACCATCTAATTCAGCAGTAGTTTGATGATAAGGCCAGTAAAGCAGAAATGCTACATCTATTTCAAAGGCACTTTTGCTCAAGTTTGTCCCGTTATTAGGCTCATTTACTTGGAGAAGGGGATTGCCAAAATATCTACTGACATTACAACTCTGGCAGTTTTATTGTGGCTCCTGCAGTTAGAAGGAAATGCAAACGGGATTTACACCCTCAGCTGTATTCACATTGCAGTAAGAACACTAGAGAAACAGGAAACAGTTATATTATTTGTATAGTGGGACAAATATACTTTTTACATGTTAATTTATAATTATGTTTATAATCTGACTTTTGATCACATATAAACCTCAACTAACTGACTTATTGGAAGAAAAATCCATTCTTTACATTAGGACACAGGAATACCGCCTTTGTCTCCAGAACACCCAGGACTGAGGAATAGGAAAGTACAACACGAGAATCACTATATACATGTCTTACACTCTTCTCTATGCACTACTTAATGCTGCAAACAAGAAACTAGCTAGACTCGTATCCTCAGATGCTACTTCACTGCCATGGAGGCTCTTTCTTTTTTTATGCAAGGGTTAGAATCGTTGGATTTTGAACACTTTAGAGGAATATTTTTCTAGTGCAAGTACTACCTTCATAAAAATTCCCTCGGAAGAGCAGAATCTGTAATGTATGTCTGTATGTTTGCTAGAACATTAGTTCTGTTGCAACCAAGTATATTACAACATGCTCCAGGAACAAAGAGATTATAAAACGGCAAAACTACCTAGATACTAAGACCATAGTTCATATCCTCCTTTGTATGAAAGAAAGCTTTTCCCTCACCTTTCATACAGAGATTAGCTGTGATGTGTACCTTGATTCAAATGAGCACAAATATGGACATCGCAGTTACTGATCTAAGCTCCTGCTACGTACTCAATACATATGCTAATAAACAGAAATGTGCCTGTCAACTCTCCACGGTAAAGTTTCAACTTCGAATTTCAATTACACTAACACCCTTAAAGAAACTTCACAAGAAGGTGCAAAAACCAAAGAGCTGTTGACAGCAGATACCCTTCACCTCTCCTTGTCCATACAACTACTTTTACAATACTTAACACTGCATCAGCAGCAGATGGACAATCCTACCAGTGCTTTAGCAGCTTTGTTTTTCTTGCAGCAGTATGGCAAAAGGCATCATGTCATAGCACTAGTCAGCATTGACACAACAGTGCTAGGATTCCACCATTTTAAAAGCAGAACAATGTAGGTCTTTTTGCTATACTATTTTCAAAGTAGCTTCTAAAAGATCATGAACCATAACCTTCCTGCAATAAAGGAACATTAATACTCTCAGAGGACACACTGTTTCAATATGTAATCTATTGTTTGCTAAAACATACCCTGGCAAAGCAGGATTTTTTTTCATAAATCCAATCACAGGAGAAAAAAAAAACAGAACAAAATAAAATAAAACAAAATAAAATAAAATAAAATATATATCAACATGACAAACTTAAGACCTTGGCTTAAGCCAGCCTTTATTACCCAAGAATTTCTCCGAGTGCTCAAACGCACATTTGCCCAAACATTCTTATCTCTCAGGTTCTTACATATTTCGAAGTGATTCTCTTCCTGTTCTAAACTTTAATATATATCCCTCAGATCTTCAGTTGCAATCTCTTAGGAAAAAAGGGACTGGAGTTGGGCACAAGCAACTATTTCAGTAGCTCTTTTGAAGTTGATCATTAAGTTTCATCTCAATTATGACTAAGGTGTTAATTAGGTAGCCAGTGTTAACTGATGTAAATTGATTTTAATTGAAAATACATTTACAATACCACCTTGCCCTTCTGTGAGCTTCCTAGTTTGTTAAAATTCATATATTTTTATATATTTTTTTTTGATTTAGACTGCTAAAATTTGCTGAAATATATATATTTTTTATTCCAAAATCTCAAGCATTGGCTCTTTAGTATAACTTGCCATGACATGGTCTAGAGATAAAGTGATTAATTGCTACTCATGACAACTGCACAATTGCTTGAAACAGATGGGTGAAGTGACCTGGAAATACTGTTCATTGCTGACATTAGAAAATAATTTAAAAATAGCAAAAAGAGCCAGTCAATCCTCTCTTTCACTTATATAGATGATTTCAACAAGAAGAGTTGAGACGCTGGGCATTTATAAGCTAATTTATGATTCAGCAAGCTAGAATTTAAGAGGATCAGGCATAAGCCACTCAATTTTGCCCCCTTTAGAGCAAAACGTCTCCTCTCCTGCAATGAAAAAGAACTCAAGTTCACAGACCTTAGTAACTTAAGACCTTCAATTCAGGATTGTAATGGAGCCTCAAGTCTTTTCTCCAGAGACTCACATTCATTGTCACTGTTTTACATACAGATCTCTCTGTAACAACATTGCTGCTGAACATAAGAGTGGGCTTGCTTCAAATTTAGGACAGAAAAGACAGAAAATAACATGAAGACAGCACTTTTTTATTTTTCCCCAATAATCAACTCCTTTTCTCCTCCCCTTGGAATCTGCATTTGAAATGTTTCTCATAAGCCTACAGTTCACTTCTCACACTGCTGTGCTGTGCAGTGTTTCTATTGATCGAAATCAACTGCCAAAATCTATTACCATTAAGAAAAGCATTTTCTTATAAACACAAATATGTGTCAAAAGTTAAACAAATAAGGAACAAGAACCTACTTCTGTGGTTATTTTTTGTTAGATACAAACTCTTTCTCAGCACAACTATATTTCAGGAGCTTCTTTATCCTTATCTCTCTCTAGGCTAGTTGTTATAATTTCATTTCTCCATTGTATCAAATGGAAAAAAACTTAACTTCATTCCTCTTGAATCTTTACTTCTATGACCCTGAATGCCTTTCTTTTCTGCCCAAAGTAGTTTTGTTTGCTGTTTTGTTTTTATTTCCCAGGCTGTATGAAGCAATCCTTTTCTAGAAACAATGAACTATGAGCTAATGTATTTATTTTCCCTAGTATCACTGTGTTTTCTTTGTGTTATATCCTTCAAGGAAAATCAGGTTATTTATTCTCTGCGGGACGCCATCCCATTTCCAGTGTTAGACACTGCAGTGAGAAACAGTACCAGTTTCAAGAGTGGTTTAAAAGACTTTTATACCTTTATCAGCCCTTTACTGCAATTTGCCATCTCTTCAGCTATCTACCTAAGGTAAGTAAAGACTTATTCCTCTATTTTGCTGTAGTATACAACATATGATTTAAAAAAATAGTTATATCTTATCAGCAGAGTTCACCTTGATCTTTTGTATAAAGCATTAAGTAGTAAATAATATTTTGCTGCCTATATGCTGCCTATGGTTGTTAGCTTTACCTTTCTTCAAAGCCATGCTCAAAGTTTTTCCTTGCAGTCCAGCTGTTTTGCCATGGATGAATGCTGAAAGCCTTCTTTTTTTGGAGGATTTCCACATAGGTCCAGAAACAGTGGAGCACTGAGACTGTAACTTGTAAGATGATTAGCTGCAGTGTTCAGTTACAATAAAAAAACTGCTGTACATTTTTTTTTCTAGTTTGTGCTCCCTTTTCATGTTCTTCCTGTCTCATATCCATGTAGTGGTGGACTCAGAGTTACTGCTTATAGTGCTCTCATGCCATTTGCAATAGAACTGCAGTAAAATAAAACTTAAATTTACATGTAAGAACTTTCTCAAAGATTGTTTCAAAAACTAGAGAGAAAGTCAACAAAATGTGATGCTACACAGGATTTAGCTTCAACCTAGTGAAGAGATAGATGAACCTGTCATGAAATAGAGAACTTGCTTAGCCACATCACTTCAGTTGAAGTTAAATGGAGGAAAACCCAAACTAAGGCCTGTAATTACAGTTTTCAGTCCCAAAGAACTAAACCTGCAAGTAACCATCCAGAGTTCAGCAAGTTAAAGTTTATTGTATTTATTTTGAAACGTCAAGTCTCCTTTGTTCATTTTTTTCCCACTCATTAAAAAAAAAAACACGCACACAAGGCAACATGTATCAAATGCGCTGTACACTGAACTTTTGCTCTCTGATGATAAGGTTTTCATGCTATTTTCCAAGTATATGTCAGTAACTCTAAAACTATAAAGCCACAGAGGTAAATCTGGTTCTATGATTTTGGAGATAAGCATCACAATACCAACACAGTGAGGAAAAAAAAAATAAGAGAAAAGGTCTGAAAGCTAAGAGGATAGAAATCCAGTTTCTCATCAACATAGTTCAAAGGAAGTATTGATTAAAGACCAACAACAGCTCTTTCAGAAAATAAGGAAATGTCCATTTCTTTCTCACATGAAGTAAATCATTCCCTTGTGTGAAAGCACCTGAAGAAATGGCAATGCAGTACGTTACAATACAATAACTACTATATTTTAACAGAAGGCATGTACTTCAGAACAGCAAATTATGCATAGAGTACATTCAGGAACAATTTTGCTTAACTAGCCGTCAGAGGTTGTATCATTAATTTTGTTTAACGATACATTAATGCTTAACCAAAGTTATAGCAAGAACAGAGCCAGCTATGTTTTCGGGTGGCCCGCAAAGTAAGTTAAAAGGCTTTATGCAAGTGTTTCTTACATAGACAACTTTGGAGAAGATGAAAAAGCCAATTCTCCACTTTCTCAGTTTACCAATTACCTGGATAATCTCTGTGTATCTCTGACACATGAACTGTATCATGTTATAGTTATATCATATCTCATAGCAATAAAACATTCAGGTGGGCACCAAAAGACAAGCCCCATCAGCCTCCCCATACAAACATGTAATCAGCTGACAGCAAGAGGGTAATCAGAGGAAGACAAAAGCAAGAAAAGAAGAAGAAAATAATACAGACACATGAACACATATACACACAGCCCCCTTTTTCCTTATTTCCCCACATCCTTATTTCTCTCCCCAAAAGCCAAAGCAAAAAAGGGTCAATTTATGAAAAAAAAAAGTTCTAGGGTCAAGAAGGAAACTAGATTAAGATTGTGAAAACCTTGCAGATGCTGGTTTTATAAGAGTCCAAAACAACCAGAAGCAGTGAGATCTCCCAAAATAAAGGCAGGAGGGAAAGTGTCCAGTTTGTCAACACTGAATTAATTTATAGACCTACTTCATAGGAGGCACTGCATGTGCCTCAGCAACAGAGCACATTCCATGAAGAAAACTGGTTGTTGAATCCTTGATTTTTCTAGCTTGGAGGACTTGTGAATAATTGCTAAAGGGATAAATTCTGACCAAGTAATTTCAAAAAGTTTTGAGCAGTCTTAATAGGCTTTCTGTGAGTATTTAAGAGCAGGGGTTTGACCCCTCAAGAGCATAGGGGTCAGAAAGTTCCATCAGAAGTAACTCAAATGGGAAAAAATTTGAGGGAGGCGGGGAAGGGACACAGATGGAAGGAACAGCAACAAAGACTTCTCTTTGTCTCATCAAGCTACACTCAATAAGCTGCTCTATGAGACACAGCACAAAATAAAAGGGAAGCGCAAACCAGCTGTGTGCCCACTCATTCTAGGCTACTACCACAAAGGAATGGTACTTAGTGGTAATTTCAATGAATGACCACCTGTACAGACCATTCTGGCATGGCAAAAAAGGGAAAGAAAACTAGGTCTCCTCCTCACCTGCTAGAAGAATAAACTCATTGAATAAGTTACTCAGTATTTCATCTCATTGATCTTGTACACATTTTTAAGTTGCTTTCTGTCTACAGCTATGGCTCATAGAGGTCTTTATTTACTTTGCTATCTATGCAACACACAAACAACTATCATCCATGAATGCTAAATAGACATTTTTGTGTCATGAATATCAAATACCTCCTGTCAACATGAGATTTACACAGAAGCTCCCTGTGAGCTAGCAACACCTAAAAGCAGTTATCCATCATAAAGAAGCCACAGCACAATGCATATCATGCCTCTAGATTAGCCATCGGGAAATAAGGCTCTCTTCTGAAAACAGAAGGGATATAAAAATATTAAAACAACTGAATTAGAAAGACAGCAATGACCTGATAACTTAAAAAGGGTATTTTAGTTTAAAGCAGAGTCCTTCAAAACTCTCTATAGACTAATCTATAACAGAATGCACAAGATTCTAACTTTTAGAAAAGAATATTGACATTTGCGGCCCAGAAGCTAAAAACATAGCCTTCTGCCAAAACAAGCAACAGAGTATAACACACATCTTTTTTTTGGTGTTTACAAGTAGGCCTCAAATTACTGCTAGATTAAATGAACAAAATTCATTACTTCTACATCAGTCATACTAAAGAGGCTGATACTAGGTCTAAATAAAAAAAAAAAATCTTTTCCTCACACATTTCAGCAACCACAACTTCCATCCGACTCCTCCAAATCCTGCTGCTTTCCTAGGGAAAGATATATTCCTTCTACAAGCTAACTGTGCATAGATGAGCCTGTAGAGATCATGAGGCTTGCTACTACAATCTAAATTTCTAACAGTTCCTTCACCAGGTGTGGGACAATCAGCAAGCCACCACGTATTTTCTTTCTCCTTTTTTTTTTTTGATTCTAATACTAAAAGACTTTAAATCTCAATATATATTTAATCCATAGAAACATTGCAAAGGAAATATGCATATATATATATGGAATATCTGTATATATAAATGTGTATATACATATATACACATATACATATATATGTAAACCAGAAAAGCAGAGGGCAGAATGATGGCACACCCTGCAAACTAGAGGCAAGGCAGCTGCTCTCATATAAAAGGGGTGCAGCACCTTATAGATTTACCTGAGTGAACTTTGAGATCATCTACCTCCTGCTGCATATGTTGAGATATATCTAAATAATTTCCCCATGTTCATAAAATGTTCAAATCCATGCACTTGTGACCAAATTCACATAACGTTGACAGATTAAACCAGAATAATTTTTCCTTATTCAGTATCAGGCTTTCCTTGAAAAAACATTTACTGCTAGATAAAGTTATCAACAAAGATAACTTGTCCAAAGATAATTTTCTATATGTCTGATAATTGTCAAAGGGTACAACATTTACCAGCAGTATGTTACTCCTACTCCTGTTCGGTATCAGTGTACTCATATGGCCTGACACTGTTCAGTATTAAACAAAACACTGCAGCAATCACCTGTCACTTCACCGACTGGTTTTTTTAGCCTTTGGCTAATCAGAGACCAAACACACCATCAGCTTCAAGAGTTTGCCTGAGAACACTGAAAAATACTTATTTCAAGTTTCAGCTTAGACTTTTGAATTCTGGATTCTTAAAAAAGATCTGTTTGTTTTTTCATGTAAAATGTGTTTAAAGAGTTTCTTTTCAAATTCCTGAAAAATACCTCTGTTCAGTGTAACCTTCCTCAAGATAGGCCAAGTTGAATTATTTTATGAGGACCTTATCCTTAGGTTTTAATGGCACATTGCCAGATTAACAACAGCTGGAGTAGTAATGCTAAATTCACTTAAAATGCACTGCTGAGAAAAAGCAACCAACTGCTAAGGGAGCCTCATGGGTGCTGTCATGGTTCTTCGTAAAGCACCTCATGAAAAAGCTTTGCTCACATGAGCAGTGAGAGCTAGCAATTTCTAAACAACCAGGTTGCCAAAAAATCCGACACTTCTTCCAAAAAGTAGATTCCAATGACCTTGAGATGCAGCTAGGGAGGGAAAAAAGTTTACTACAGGCAAACTAGATCATTCACAGAGAACACAGTGTTACCAAAAACAGACCAGGCTGGCTGGGAGAGGATGTAGCCTGCTGAGGGAAAAATCAGGCATTAGGAAGGAATTGCTTCTGTGGTTTTTGCAGACTTCTCGTATGGAGTGTATAGACTTAGGAAACAAGCGCAAGGCAAAGCTAAATACGTATATAAGCATCTATCCTGTCAAGTGTTAACTCATGTAGAGTTTTTTAATATACCAGCCTTTTAGCTTGCCCACAGCAAAGAGAACTCTCTTTTCCATGTGTTCCTCCATCCTTTTCTGAGCAAGTTCTTCATAGGCTACATGTAATTTGATCAACAATAATCTCACTTGAAAGAGAAGTTCATTCAAACGTTACCTTCTATAGTGTTTCTGAACTACATTACCATAATTTTTAAAAAATCTTTTTAAAAATGCACATAACAGGATACAACTATGAAATACCATTTAAGAACTTTCATGGGCAGTCACCAATTCCTCAGCATTTTCTTTGGGTTTAAGAACTTGAAGATTTCTCCCACCTACCACACTGTTATTGCCAAAACACATGCAGTGCAACTAGAATCTTAAAGCACAAAAAATCATTCACAATCCTACACAATATGTACAATATGTTCTTGTTTTTCTAGTCCACAAACAATACCTGTAAGAAATAATATTTTCATACTATGCTCACAGTAGAGAATAAATCAAATACACTTACTTTAGGAAAAATCTCTCCATCTCTCCATTTAACACAGCAAGGGGGTCTAGCAGGAGTGAGCTGGACAAGAACTGCTTGGAAGTGCCAAAACTGTCCTGAAAGGAATATTTTTCTCCTATTCCAAAATGTTCTTTCAAAGTACTTTTCTTTTACACATTTAAATCATCTAGATGAAGTTTGCTACAAGCCTAAAATAGTTTATAAATTTCAGGAGCAAGGTATACATGTGACAGGACACTTTTTTCCTGGCCATAAGAAAGCAACTTGAACATCTAGGGTTTTCGGCTACAATGCCACGTGCTCTAGGTGACCCTGCATGTGCATGGGGGTTGGACTAAATGACCTCTAGAGGTCCCTTCCAACCTTAAGCGTTCTGTGATTCTATCATTTCTCAAATCTTATCCTCATGTTCTTTTTAAGCACATTCGCCTTGGAGAATAAGGAAAATATTATGTAAATCACATCATTGCCTTCCATAATTAGAATTTCTGGACCTCAGACATATGAGGCAATTATTTACTGAGCTGCGCAACAATATCAGTTGGAGAACCATGCAGTGATCTGCACTGAAATCACTTGTTCTCAGTCCACAACAAATTCTGTGTTTGACATTGATACATATACAGCCAAAGAAAATCAAAAAACACACCTCTGTATGTATCTTAGAAAACCCGTGCCTTCTTCCTTTCCATTATAAATGTAAAATTTTACTAATGTGCTTAGTTTTTAAAGAAGCCTTACACAAAATTTCCAGATTTTTTCCTAATACTGTCTCCACTGAAATGGAGATATCAAATCACCATTGAAACTACGGACGTGCTTTGCAAACAAGGTACCAAGCACTGCTGTGAAATAAAACTACTACTGCGCTGTTCAAGATGACTGCAAAACCCAACGGGTATTATTTTGTTCATTACAACACAAGGTATATTTTAGACATTGACTTTTCTCCAGTAGATAAAAGATTTGGTAAATCTCTTTCACTTTGCAAGGAGGTACGCACAGGTCCTACAGGAGATCTCAATCCCTCCAAAGGGATCATCTCACTAATTAACTCCTCTGAGTGGACACTTTACAGCAAATTATCTATAAACTACAAGGCCTCTGCTTTACAGTTTTCTGCTCCCATTTTAAATGCAGAGGTTCCACATTGGCCAGTTAACCAGCATCCTTTTGTGGTAGTCCTTGACTAAGGCTCCAAATGCTCCAGATCAATAGAAAGGCTTGGGCTTCCAGAAGCTGTTCTAAAGGTGTACAGAAGTGTACACCTTTAGTACAAGGTGTACTAAAACACACCTTGTGTTGTTACTGTTGTCACTGCCTTGACCTGTAAGATGACATTTTCAGAGCACACAAAAAAAACAAAGCAGATGCCAAAGTCACCTAGTAAAGTCTCTTTTAAAAGTGTGTTGCGCAGAGTTGCATTTTACAGGACGTAAAACCTGCTCATTTACTCACCGGACAGTGAGGTGGAATGCCTTTTTTTTTTTTTTTTTTTCCCCTCAACACACCAAGATATACAAGAACCTACAGCATTGATAAAACCAAAGGCAGTCACGCCTTGGAGAGGGAGGAGACTTCCCTTTATTAATCACCTGTGGTTACAGCAGAGATCGCCGTGCTGCGATTTCACTGCTTCCTGAGAACCGTGGGCACTGACACCTCACTCCTTGCACAACGCCGGCCACACAGCACACCGGTACCTGGGGGTGTAGGAGTGCTCCTCGCGGGGCCACATGCGGAGCCATGCAGCTGTGCGGCAAGAAGACACTGGCATTGGTGGCACGGCACCGCTGCGTGCTCCTACTGGGGTCTCTGCTGCTGGCAGCTGCGGTGGCGCTGCGCAGTGCCACTGTGCCTTCCCACGATGGCCACTTGCACACCAACAGCTACCCCCGCTGCCGTGACCGCCTCTACTGCACGCTCACGCTCCCTGCCGACAGAGGCATCAACTGTTCGGCCATCGTGCGCGGCGACGTCGCAGCCCTCCAGGCGGCTGCCCTCAGCAGGCTGGAAGTGGCCAACAGAAAGGTGCCCCGTCTGCCCGAGGAGTACCTGAACCTGACAAGGGACTGTGGGTACTACAAGGCCATGCGGCGCTTCATCGAGTTCCCGTTGAGCCTGGAGGAGGCTGAGTTCCCCATCGCCTACTCCATGGTCATCCACGACAAAATTGAGATGTTTGAGCGGCTCCTGCGATCCCTCTACGCCCCCCAGAACCTCTACTGCATCCATGTCGACAGCAAGTCGACAGCCACCTTCCAGGAGGCCGTGCGAGCCATCGCCGCCTGCTTCCCCAATGTCTTTGTGGCCAGTCGCCTGGAGAATGTGGTCTATGCCTCCTGGTCCCGGCTGCAGGCTGACCTGAACTGCATGCAGGACCTGCTCCAGAGCCCCATACCCTGGCGCTACCTCCTCAACACCTGTGGCACTGACTTCCCCATCAAGACCAACGCAGAGATCGTCCGCACCCTGAAGCTGCTGCAGGGGCAGAACAGTATGGAGTCCACGAAGCCCTCGATCCTCAAGCAGCAGCGCTGGCAGTACCACCACGAGGTGACACACTCCATCTTCCGCACTGCTACAAAGAAGGCGCCGCCACCACACGGCTACCCTATGTTCACAGGCAATGCATACTTCGTGGCCTCACGGGCCTTTGTGGAGCACCTCTTCCAGAGTCCCACAGTCCAGCAGTTCCTTGAGTGGGCTAAGGACACCTACAGCCCTGACGAACACGTCTGGGCCACCCTCAACCGCATGCCTGGCGTGCCGGGGGCCGTGCCATACCACAACAAGTTTGAGCTCTCGGACATGAATGCCGTGGCCCGCCTGGTCAAGTGGCAGTACCTGGAAGGTGACATCAGCAAGGGTGCACCCTACCCGCCCTGCACCGGCCGCCACCAGCGCGCCGTCTGCATCTACGGCGCCGGCGACCTGTCCTGGATTCTCCGGCAGCACCACCTCTTGGCCAATAAGTTCGACACCCTGGTGGACGAGGCCGCCATCCAGTGCCTCGAGGAGCACCTGCGCCAGCGGGCCCTCTACGGCAGCGCGCTCTGAGGGGCAGCGCGGCGCCGCCAAGAGGACCCGGAGCCCCGCGCCCGCCTCCTGTCGCGGGCAGCTTCGGCCGGCGGTGCCGCGGACACGTTGGAAGGTGCGGGAGACCCTCGTGCTGAGGAGGGGCCGCGCCGGGACAGGACCCTCGCGGGGGAGCGCTGAGGAGACGCAGCCGGGCGAGGGGAACAGCCGCGCGCGGGGTGGGTAACGGTCGCAACGGCCGCGCGCCCGGGGGTGGGGGGGGCTGCGCCTGGGTAGGCGGGGGGAGAAGAAGGGGCGGGTAACGGCGGCGCGCGGGAAGCAACAGGGCGCCGAGGCGGGGGGGGGGGCGGCGGCGAGGCGGCCCTAAGGGCCCCTGACGTCTTTGTTAAGAACGGGACTTGGAAGGGGCTTTTCCGCTTTCCCATCCTCCACCTACAGAGTGGCCTGCAAAGCAGCCCGAGGGCTTTTCTTCCCCCCTGGGGCAGGGAAAGGCAAGTTAGCTCCCAGGGTGACTCCACGCTCTGAGGGAAGCAGAGCTGAAACTTCGGTTAAGTTGCTTGCTTGCCTGAAGAAGCACCTGCCCTGTCAACCAGGCCCAGCTCTTGCTCAGCCTGATGCATGGCTGCCTCACTGGCTTTGTTAATAATTTCCATCACGAGCTACAGCCCACAAAAAAGCCCACGCCTCAAAGAAAGAAAAGAAAGTGCTCAAAGTGACAGTTCTGGGGTGCTCTCTATTTTCTAGAGCCCTCAGAGGAGGACAGGCTGTGCTCCAAGCAGAGCATGAGTCAAGGCATTTAACCACTCTGCGTCTCCCCTCCATCTATAGCACAGAGACAGTGACATTTACCTATTTAATAGCGTGCAAATCTTATGTTTTCTAAGTTATTCCTCTCTGGAGCTAGGAAGAGAGGATTATGAGGAGTACTATCAGAAACTGCAATTTTTTGCATTCAGTATATGTGGCCTTTTAGAAGAGTTAAATATTTTTCAACACATTTTTCTCAAGGGCTCAGATAAACCTCCGATTTTACCCATCTCCTTACATTAAGGCCAGCTACTTTACCTTGACCCAGCAGTTCTTCGCTTCTTATTCAGTTGTCTTTTGTTGTTGTACTGCCAAAACTGTATTTTCCCTAATCAGTAACTACTCATAATTTTAAGGCCTCTGGCAGCTACCTAGCATTATTCAAAGAAATCTGAAGCAATTCCACACCACCAGTCCACATTTAGATCAGGTTAAATTATTAATAAGACCAAGCAGTTCTTTAAAGCATTGGTTTAAATTAGGATTGGGAAATTAACTGAATCGAGAACATATATTGTTACAATTTTGTTAGATGTTTTAAAATAAATTTGGTAATAAAAACCTGATTTTTGAAGTGACACCTGATCTCAGCCATTGAACTGGGCTTATTGAGCTGTTTTTCTTCTAAATGGTACCTGGGGAATCCCATGGTTTAACAAAAGCATGCTTTTTTAATTTGTAGGAAGGGATGAGTTTCCACACAACTATTCAGTAGATCATATATATTTGCTTGCTTTCTTTCCTCTCATGGTCTTTTTTTTTTTTTTTTTTTTTTTTTTTTGAGAACTCATAGGAACTAAGATCTCAAAACTTCTCAAGATGACCAGATCTCTTGATATAAATTTATAACTAAAATCTTCTCTACATTGCTTCTACTCCCTCTGCCATAACTTGTAGAATATGGAAGAGCAAATCCAAGTCACTACTTCCTTAGATACTCAAGATCCTCAAAACTTCATCTCTGTGCTTACATGAACTCTTGATTTGATCCTCATTTATCACTTTGTCTCAAGGTACCCTTTGTTAACTTGGTTAAAGATTCTTAACTATCTTATTTACATCCCAGACTTATCTCTAGGAATTCATCATAATTTTTTTCTGTTCTGTACTTACAGTTAATCCCTACTGTCTTTGATTGCCTTTTTTGATAACATTGAAAATGAGATAATCATAATTTAGACTTAGCAAAGACCTTTAGATAAAATGCTGTTTTATGTACTTAATGAATGCACAAAGTCCTTTTTTTCCCCCCCTCAGAAGCCATATTTGAACAGAAGCAGGACCTCACAGCCAAAGCTGACCTTTCATATCAGGGTTTATTCTTGTCTTTTTTTTTATTTTTTATTTTTGCCAAGATCCCTTCTAAATATACACATCTATAGCAGCTCAAGGTCAAGGTGCTAGAGTGTCTTTTACCTTTTCCCACTACTGAGAGGTGCCACTATGGCCTTTCTACAGTAAATCAACAACAACAAAAAACAACAAATTGAACAAATCCATGACACTACAAGCAAGAAGAAACCAAACAGGCAGCAGCAAGCACGATGATGCTCGAGCAAGTGAGTTGCCTTGATCTTTAGCCGGATGATAGAATGGCTTTGTATGACACAAACCATTAACAAATCTAAGTCTTCTCCAAAGACTTAAGTGCACTAATAAAAAGATATGAAGTGGAATAAAGTAATAAAAAGCAGTAAGAATACCAGTGCCAGGTCCCCTTTCCTCCTCCTTCCTCCCTACCAGTGAGCTGAAACAGCTTCCACAGACACGGTGGCCTGGATCATGTCCCAGAAACACGGTTAGAGGAGAACATGTGTTAGCCAGTGTCAGAGCTCGTGGTTGCAGCTGTGCCAGGAGGTAATTCCTTCTCTGTAGGGATTTTCATCCCAAAAGCAGATACTCCTCAAGGCATCACTAGGGTAATCTCAGAAGTCAGAGGGTTTATTTCAAATCATTATTAAAATAATTATTTGCCTCCATATGCCTCAAGCATCTTTCTGAAAAGATGACAAAATTAGAGTAAATACAGACTGGGAGTGTTAGGAAAAAAGTTATCTTAAAAAAGACCTCACCTCTATGAGGTTTACTTTAGAAAATACACACCTTATCTCTGCATTCTGTGCCTATTTAACTATCATAAAGAACCACCAGATGCTCACTTTTCAATATTTGACAAGAAACCTTTTATAAAGCATGAAGCAACACCCATATTGTTTCTTCACAAACACAGAAGTGACACTAACACACACAGTTTTCAGAATTGCATTGACTGAGCAGTGAATACTGAAGCAGCACCTGAACCTGCAGCTGCATTGCAGCTTAGCATGGCCAAGTCTTTCCAGACTGCTGTGTCTCTGCTGCGTACGGTATATTCTTACGCACAGATTTTTTTCTAGGCTCTCAAGGACAACAGACCACAGGAACAAGCCATAGCAGTGACCACAAAAGCTCAGACATTTTTGTCTGCCCAGGTGAGCTCTTTAGTCTGTATACATTTAGGTTTGAATCCATATGATGGAAACATCTCAAAGAATAGCAGATAACCATGTTGCCTAACAGCAGTTTGTCATTAAACAGAAAGACGAATATTTAAAGTAATTTTAAGAACAATAAGTAGTCAAGCTTATAAAAAAAATACTTATTTTGCAAGATAAATGCACAGTACACAGGAAACCAGAAGGACTCCACTGTGAGAATGGAAAACAAGTGGCTTTCAGAATAACAGCTTGATGCATTTGCCAAAATGGAACAAAACTAGACTGCATGACCAGGATTTTTTAAATCCAAATGTTAAACCAGCTGTTAATTAACGTTTCTAGTACCACCAACAATTAGCTAGGCAGTAGCAATACAGAAATTTAGGGTGTGCCTTTGTCCTCCTTTCCTTCAGTTTTTGATTTTTAAACTTCCTCCTTCCTGGTACTCTATCTGAAAGGCAAACTTTAGAAATTCTTTTCACCTCTACATTAGAGAGAACACATTGCAACCACCCAGTTGTCCCTCACTCATTTGTGTGCTTTATTTCATTAAAAAAAAAAAAAACAAAAACAAAAAACCAACAAAACCACCCTCATCCCCATTTGAACATGCTTTCTAGAGGGTCTGTATCTTTCACACAGGCTAAATTACAGTTTCCCTCAGGACAGTCCCTCCATTACTGCTATTTCGAGGAAGAGAGATTCCTATCTCCATCCATTTAGTTGCTCCAAAAGTTCTTTAAGCCAGTTGTGCATTTCTTTTAAGATCACATTACTTTTAGCAACTAGAAAAATCTGGAGCAGTTCAGAAGCACCTGTAACATCTTAATGTATTTTTCATTTGTCACTTTTTGCCACTTAACTCCAGCTAAATAAGACTGCTCAAGCATGTCAGTGCCACTTCAGCACTTGCATATATTTTGTTGGTACCGTAAGGCTCAAGTGCTGAAAGTGCAGAACATCTACACTCAGTTCAAAAATCTCGGTATCAGCATTCAAACCAAACAGGAACCACTAAGCAGGAAGTGTGAACAGCATCACCACAGAAAGGATATCCTATCACCTTTTCACTCAGAAGGATCACACATAGCACTCCAGGACTTTTTTTTTCTCTTTAGTTTAACAGGTCAGTAAAATTATCCTGAATTACAAACCTTATCAATTCTTATTTCTGCTCACAGAGATTTGAATTTTACTGAATTTAAATAACAGTCACCTTGGTCAACATATTTTCCTTCTTGGATTCTTCGAAGTAGAAATAAAGTTTACATTTGTAAGGGCTGAAATTTTCTGTTTGCCACATTATTAGAGAACGAAGTATTTAAACCTATAAGACTTGAGTTTGATGTAAAAAAAAAAAAAAAAAAAAAAAGAGAGAGAGAGAGAAAACCAAAGGAAGGATATACACATGTATCCTTTGAGATGTTGACTTCAGTGAGTTCTTTCGGTTCACAAATTATTTGCCAATCTGCTATCCACAGGGATTTTGGCTACAGTGTTAACTTAGATTCAACGAATAAAAATAGCAAACAGTACATTAGCAGTCTAGCTCTTTCAAACTGGTGGAAGGCTTTCTGAACAGAAGAATCTCTTATCTGTAGAAAAGATTCCTTTCCCCCCCCACCCCCCCACCCCACCTCTGCTCCTCCCTCAATGAAAGAACTCTTCTCTGCCCCCTCACTGAATAACATCTTCAATGCTTACTCAAACTTTTGATTGTGAATGCTAATTGTTACCATTTTAAACACCTTCTAAATACAAGTTCCAGACTGATACTAAAGCCCTGTAGGATAGGCTACCACCTCCAAACTAGCATAGAGTTCTACTTCAAAGTAGAACAGAAAAGACAGCTTTCAGCCAAGTGATTGCTTCTTGTTTATGCAAACATAAGAAAAAACAGGATAAAGTTTAGTATTTTCACTTACCTTTAAAAAGCAGGCAGGACATTAGGTGAAATTTTAACAGGTTCAGAAGACATGAAAAGAAGGGGGATTCAGGATTTCTCCAGAATATATACCCTTTGAAGTCCAAAGATAGGATTTAGAGACTCAGAACGTATCAGCCAGGAAAGATATTAAAGGAGGAGAAACTGAAGCTTTATTGATTTATTTGATTAAGAACCTGGACCACTGACAAATACAGCAGGGCATCAGGGCATGCACTCTATTTCAGTTATGACACAAACTAGAGATTTGAGGCTTATCTGAAAAAGCAGTTACCCTCTGGTTTTCTTTTGTACAATTTCCTATTGCTAGTGGCCTGTCTCTCTCATTACTACCTGATGTCAAAAATGAATGAATTAACACTGCAGACAGCCAGCATTCCCACAACCATATGGGGACAGTCACTGCTGCCAAGTCAGACATAAAAGCTCTCAGTGTGCTACACTCATATTTCAATCAATAAGATCTTCTAAAAGATTCTTTACTAGAAGATATTCAGTGGAAGCTTTAAGTCTAGAAAGAACAAAGCTATTTATTTGTATGCTGAAATACATAGTCCAACTCTTGCTTCAAATCTGTTTGGCAAGTGGCCAGTTAAGAGTATATGTAAATAAAAAGCTGCTTAGATAAAGTAAAAATAAGCTGTGCTAGCTAACATTTGCTGAGAATGTAGCACAACTTTAGGAAAAGCAATTTCCTTATTTCCATTTGATCAGCTGTGCAATAACATTTTAAATAATCGGGTTAGTGCATCATTAGAAGAAGGTACCAAATAGAGAAAAAGATGCATTAACAAACTATACTAGCAAGCACAAGCTCCTAAACTTTTGCTTATGTGCTCTAATATCATTTTGGAACCGTCGCTTGTAGTACTAATAGGTGCAACCATATTCGTATTAGAAATGCAGAACTGAAAGCCTTTTACATTTGCAACACTGCTTTAAGGACAGCTTATATAACTTAGGAAGAATGTATTAATTATTGTTTTTAAACAAGTCCTTCTAATGACCATTTACTCATTCACAAGTTTTTAAATAAAAGTTTATTAGAGAAATTATTTTGAACAAAAAAGGCAACAGCATCTGTTGTAAATTAAAAGAAAAAGTAACGTAGTTTTCTTCATCCTATAAGGTAAACTGAAGAAACACTACAGGTATTTCTTCTGCTGTCATTCTGTGATGCTTTCTAGCATGGAGTAACTCACAAAACACAAGAATGAAGCATGAACATAGTCCCTTGTCATGCTTCTCTCCAGAAAGTGCTGCATATTAACAGAAAATATTGCAGACAAACCACAGTTTTATTCATTCTGCCGCATTGGAACCAGTGTCTAGGAAAGAAAGAAACAAGTATGAATAGTGCATATCCATGCTACAGAGCTGTAAGTTAACAAAAATCAGTACTATTCTTAAATATTCTCTCTGCGCTCATAACAGCTTTCTAGAACAGAACACGCTCTGAAACAGCCTAATTCTCTCCCCCGATACCAATGCAAGGCATGAACTGCTTTGAGTTTCACTGCATTTAGAAACAAGGAAGAGAACCAAAGCAAAACTTCAATGTTGGGCACACACATCATTTACTATTAAGGCATTAGAAACAGAAGCAGCTCTACTCTAACTCAAGGTTAGACACAAACACTTGACTGCAGTTAACCCCAAGCGAGTGCCAAGAGAAAGGTTTTTCCGTGTGCAGTAGCACAAGCTCCTCTTCAATCTGGGCTGAAAAATGCATTTGTTATGCATTTTGACACATATGAGAGTATGATCTTCATAAAACAAGAGCAAGTCAATTACTTCCTTAAAAAAGGCTGAAGTGTTAATAGTAACTAAGCCATTCACTTTTTTTAATAATACAGATGAGAAGTTTCTTCTACTATTTAAGCTCACAAAAAATAATAGATTAAGGAGACAATTTCAGTTTAGAACTACAGCTTTAAGGAACCTTGTAAGCATGCCAGAAATAGGAAGCCTGGAAGAACCTGTTTCAGAGTCTAAGGTTTATTTAACTAAAAGCTTTTCTATTCCCACTTCCTTCCAAAAAATGCTAAACAAGTGGCACCTTTTCATACCTCATGACTGATATTCTGACACAGCTTTTAAAAAATTCTAAGCCATATCACTAAAAAAAAATTCAATAAATTATGTTTTTCTGTAAGCATTTTAAGGGAACACTCCCAATAGTAATTCACTCAGGCAGATAAAGAACATAAAGTCCAACAACAATGTACATACAAGGGGCCTCTTAAGTAGCATATAAATAAATGTGTGCATGTACTTTCTTATGTTGTCATATACTCGCACATTTTTTAGAATACAATTGCTTGCTCACAGGAATTGAAGGTTCTTTGAATTTGATAAAACATGATACTGTTCTAACAAACAAGTTAATAGGAGAGAAATTACCAGAGAAATGCAGTTAGCATTTCTTCTAAGTTTATAATTACTTTAGCACTATGTCCAGTAGTCTCCCACACATTCCAAGTTCAGTGATTGCAATTTAAAGAGGCCTTCAGCTTACTCTTGTTTCATTTCACATCATAAAAGTGTTCACAGCCTTGCTTTTTTCTCAAGAATAGGATCAAACCACCCAGCTTTGATCACAGACATTTGGCCTGAACCTTCCTTAAATGCTCAAGTCTTGCATCCCTGTCAGCTTATTTAAATCATATTCCATACTTACTTTTTCCATCACATGCTACAATTTTCACTTTATCCACTTTGACAAGTTCAGTGACCTCCCTAAATTCAACATCATTCAGTACAAATGTCCACACGTTGTCACAGAACCTGTATGTATTCAGAGATCCCTTTAAAAAGACAAGAGACATTTTCCATTATATGCATCACAAAAACATCAGGAAATAAGATGCTTACTAAGTTTACTGAACTATTTATACCCTAGAAGTATAAATCAGGTTTGTCACAGACAACTGCAAATCCCAATATATAGATGCAAACCTGACAAACAAGCAATTCTGAGGGAAACTGTAGTTTAATAACATTTAAATGCAGTTTAATAACATCCCATGAAGGGATGTTATAGTCTATGCAAGGAAGGTCCTTCACATGTAAAATAAAAGTATTTTTTTTTTTATAATGTGCATAAAGGTTCAATATAACTTACTTCAGAATCAGAAAATTTCATAAGATAAGGCATATTTAAATTATAACAAGGATAAGAAACATATAACAAAGATAAGAATACTGTGTAAGAAAATATCAGTAGCATAATTAAAACATCTTGACAAAATCAACCCATATCATCTAAAGGGCTTGTCCCTAGACTCGATGCCTTAAAGGTATTGACAAGTTCATTTCTTGGCCTTCACCTTCAAAAGTTTTAAGTTGATATACATAGGAATTAAGCTTGAAGTAAGATTTTAATTCTCCAAGCATTTAGAACCAAGTTCTCTACACCATATTTGCTTTACACTTGGTGAATATCTAAGAGCTACAAGATGACTCACTGCTTGAAGGCAACACAACTCTCCACACCATAGCTATGGGTTAACTCACAGCTTCATCCCATGGCAAAATTCTCCCCATAATCAAAGTAACAGACTCCCCATAATCAAAGTAACAGACAGCAATGCTACATGTCAAATCATTTTATGCTTCTTCCCCCTTTTTCGTGATCCTCCCCCTTTGCTACCTGCAGTCTGTGACTTGCAAATGCCAAGACGCTCCTTGGCAGAAGCCCAAGGTAACAGCCCTCAGTGCACACAAGCGCCCGCGGAGGCGGAGGAGCCCCCGCTGCGGCGCCGCTCACGCTCGGGCCTGCGGCAGCGCTCGCTCCCCGCGCCAGGGAGGCTCCTCGCGCACTGCCTTACCCTGAAGTTAACTCTGTTCCTGACTCGCTGCGCCAGCGCCGAGTTTATGGCTTTATCAAACTGAAGCAGCACCTGAAGGGCCAGCTGAGGAGTGATTTGTTGTGACTAGAAATTAAAGAAAAGAAAAACGGTCAAAGCAAGCGTTACACAGCAGTGCTCGCTCCCTCCTTCGCACGGCAGCCCCGGGCGCAGCAGCGCGTCGCTCACGTGGCTCCCGCGCGGGGAAGGGCCGCCCGCGCGCACCTGGATGAGCTCGTCCAGGCTCTCCTGCAGGCTGTTGCCCAGCGTGGTGTTGCGGTACAGCTGGTAGGCCATGGCTGCCCGGCGGGGCCCGCACCGCCGCCGCTCGCATTAACGGCGAGGAGAGGCCGGAGGACACCGCGCGCGGGAGCGCCGCGGCCCGCAGCCCCGCGCCCCCTCCGCAGCTGCCGCTGCCGCCGCGCCCGCTCCCACCGCGCGGAAGAGGCGGCCCTCGCGGCCCGGAAGCGGAACGAGGGGGCAGCGCGGGGCCGGGGAGCGCGAGCCCCGCCCCTAACGGCCGTAACGGCGCGCGGGGAGCCCGCGGGAGCGGTAACGCCGAGCGCAGGCCGAGGCTTAAGGAGCAGCGGGAGGCCGGTGTCCTGCAGCCGTGTTTATTGCGGGGCTGAGCGCAGCGCTGCGGGAACCGCCTCCAGGAACGGCCACCGCGCGTCCTTCACGTCACACCGCGACACGAGAGCGGAGGAGACCGAGTCGGAGGAAGGGCGAAACGCGTTTTTCAGAGGTAGGTGACGCTCACATAGTTCTTAGGAAGGGGCCAGGGGATCATTGCCGAGTCTGGAGATGGTCATGGCCAGCAGCTGGCCCATGTCCACAAGCTGGAATAAGGCTCCTGCAGAGTAGCAGCAGCACAGGGAAGGTATCCATCCTCCTTGAGCGCTTCCTCCAAATATTCACCTGGAATTCCAGGTCAAGAGCTTGCCCAGCGGACTCCTGTCAGGCAGGACCTGTCCTTTTGAGAGCTCTGTGGTAGTTCCACTTCATGGCATTTTCAATATATATATAAAAAAAACTGAAGATATTTCAGAGTAACCTGGTCAGTCTGAATCACAAAACTGACAAGTGAGCTGAACCAGTATAACAGAATTAAAGCAATTTTTGACTATCTCAGTTATACTTGGAGAGAATGAAGAAAACACCAAACACTGCACAGTGCAGATGCACCTTTCTTCCTATGATCTCTACATAAGGAGCAAGATGCACCAAGAGAAACACAGTTTAGCTTAAAATTACAAAGTCAGAAAAACTGCAGCATTTGTCTTTCAAAAGACAGATACAGCCTTCTATTTCAGAGTGCTACTCTGACTATAAGCAGTTGCTCTTAGAAAGTATGACACTTGACACTTAGTCAAGGGGCTCCTAGAAACACCATCTGTAAAACAAGTCCTCTAGAGAATGACCTGCATCCACCACAGGACTGAAGAAGAATTTTGACCAAAAGCTTTACAAAGTTCTGCATTTATAAAAAGCATTAGTTTCCAAAGACAGCAGCTTTTGATAACAGCTGCATTTAAGTCATCTTTCTACATAATCAATATGGAGCACATCTGTCAGATATGATAATTTGACACTGAAAGAAATCACACCTTTCACCAAGAATCTCTTTTCTCTGCAATAGATACAGTTTAGAAACCCTCCATTCCTAATTAAACTTTGGTGCTTTTTTTCTAGTCACTACAGATTTTTCCATAGGTGACACGAGCAAATCTGTAACATAGTTGGGCACTGACACCCTCTCCACCAAACTACACACTAATATCACTTCATGAGAGATTCTATTACCACCAACACTTAATCTCACTTTGGAATCTGACACAAAATCAACTGTTGGGAAGTCTTAAGCTGCCATTGCAGCATTCATCAAGTGTATGATGCGGTAAGTTTGCTGAAACATGCTAGCAAATTCCAAGCTACATACATGTGTGCTGTGTAGTATGCACAGTTCCTCACTCCAGGTACTATTCTTGCTTGTCCAGTGAAAATAAGGAAAAATGCTTGGCATAGATGCCCAACTGCACCAAGATAGATACATTATGTAGTATTCCAACTAGTTCCAACCTTTTTGTAAACTAATATTCTCCATTTTAGAATTCTGATACTTCAGAGACTTCGATCTGCTTCAGCACTGTCTCTGTACAACATCCTCCTTCAATGCTTTCCAACAGAACATGCCTTTGTCATGCTAGAAGGGAGTCAAGCACATTAAAGCAATCTAATCTGGCCTCATCATTCTTTAATGACATCTGCTCCAAAGTATCTTTGCCACTTCTGAACATTTCTCCCATGGCAGAACTCAATTCATAAAACCTCACATCCATGTAAGCAGGCCACTGGCCCAAACATCTCTATTTCAGTTGCACATCATAGTAAGAAAATGCTATTAATTATCACCACATTTTTCATATAAAATCATGAAATCTCTAAATCATAAGGTGACTTACGGACTTTTCTTGACAGGGCTGAAGCTATTTTTTCACCATGATTTTCACTTTTAAGAGAAAGTGCCATTCGGAGGTGAGTTTCCTACAATATTTTATCTTACTATAAAGTTTAAAGTTTTAAAATATGCCATTCCAACTTATTCATGGTTTTAAATCTTAAAACATACTAAGCTTTGTAGATTTAGAAATATAAATATGACAGTTACCCATTTGTGTTCATTACTACAAAAAGTAAAGAGGTCCCAAAATTAACAGCCATCTCACCATTACATGATGAAGTGCAAAACATCAGAGTGGAATCATCCATAGTAAATGTTCTCAAACTGTTTAAGGGACAGGAAAAGAACCCTTGTGCTGTACACTCATTCACAAAAGCTTACACTACAGAATTAGGTAAGCATGTATACATCTTACAAGAAATAGCACGTCTGCAACCGGAAGCTGTAGAAGCACTCAGCCATGAGGAAAGACAAAGCTACAATTCCATCATCAAGAAAAAGGTCCACACAGAGGGCTGGCTATTCTGTACTGCACAATATATATGGAGAGCAGCAAGACATTCATAGAACTGTAGTCTTTCACTAAAAATAAGCTTTTATGAGAAGTTGATTTTTTAAAAGGAAATTTTTGAAATTAGATGATCATAATACTTAATGTCTATCCTAGAAACCACATGTAAGCAGTAAAATAAGCAAGACTGCCAGCCTTGCATGTTCATACACACTACATACTGGAAGTATTGGAATTAAAGTAAACAGGCTGTCAAAGTGTCCAGTTAACTGTCTAAAAATTTGCATCAATTTAGGTGAGTTTCAGTTATGAAAGGGGAGATAGGACAGCCCTAAACAGAAACTGTTCACTTGTGTTGTGCTCTGAAAGCACAACAAAAGTGATGCAATTGTTATGAAGGGGATGCAAGGTAACTTCAAGTTAACATTGGCTGTTGAACAGTATCTTGCACATTAAACTCTTTGAAACTGTGATACAGAAACAAATGTAAGAAAACTACTCATGTCTTGAGATTAAAATCTGTGAATTGTAGATCTAAAATTAAGACATGGGCAATTTGCCTTCATCTGACATCAAGATCTGCTCTTACAGTAACCATATGGGTATCATTAGAGATAGAAGATTAAGCATTCATTAATAATAAAGCCTGACCATGGAATTCTCTTGACTTGCATGTATCAGTGCCAGGTAGTAATCCAATCAAATGCCACTTTTTTTATAAAAAAGTCTACATATGATACCAACACTTAAGCTAATTAAGAACATATACTTTTGATAGTAAGACAAAGTTTAAGCACAATAAAAAATTAAGATATTTAATACATTTACTTCAATATTAAATTGCTCAGCTCCTGAATGGATTAATTTGCATATACCAGCTCTTACAAAGAAATAGCAACGATTATCAAATAGATTTTCAAACTTTTATAAACAGTGCATAATTCTGTTGCCCTGATAAACCTACAAACACCGGTTGATGCATCCAAGAACACCTCTTAAAGACAGGCATTTACATGTTTACAGCTATTATCAGAACCTCCCCTTTAAATCCCTTTTTTTTTTTAAAAAAAAAAAGTGAAGTTAGTGCCAGTAAAGGGTGCCAAACCAACAGTTTTAGAAATGAATGCTTCATCCACAAAGATGACACAGGCATTTAAAGATTTCCTATACCTCTGCAAGATACCTATATTTTACCTGTGCAGATAACTGATATTATGGTTAGAATTTTTTTTTAGGCAGTTTCCAAGCTCTGCTGAAAACCACTGGAGTTTCTGTTGGTCACAACTGATAGTCATCCAGAAAGAACTGGACTGAACTCAAAACATACTCACCACTGAACCAGCAACAGCCTTAATTTAAGGAGGCAGAATCTACATTTGCCACTTAAAATGGCAAAAGATCTGGTATCCTATTAGTTTTCTGAACAGTTCAGTTCCCAGTACCCCTTAGTCAAAAATCCCTTTGGCCAACAGACTGAAGTTCACAGAACTACAGTTCTGTATTCTGAGAAATGGACTAAAAAGATACCAAAGTTTAAGCTCGCTCTAGCAAGGTAAATGAGTTCCACTTGTATCAGAAATGTGAATGCCACCAAGCCTCTCCACACTTGCTAAGGACTACATTATGGACTGTTAATATCCAAAAAAGATAAAGTTTCTTTAACCGCTGGGAAATGCATTTGACCATTTACAGCAAAATATATCATGCTTTTTGTACAGTAACGAAAACCGTCATTTATGGTCTTATCTACCTACAAATGAATTCCTCTTGCAGGTACACATCATTTTGTTAAGAGTCATAAAAATATATATTATCTCTTTCCTTTAACATTTAGGTATATAAATATTTTACTGAAGAACATGCATCATTTAGATAAACAATTGCAAGAATGTCCTCTAAAAACATAGGGTTCTTTGACATTTAGCAGTATAAAATGATTACATATAAAGGTAGCTATTAAAGTCAAGACTTAAACCATTACAGCAGTGAACACTCCATTGTGTGCTAATTCAAAGTTAAGCACCTTTTGTAACAGGTTATATAATATATATACACATACACACACATTAATGAATGCATTGTAAAGGGAGAAAAAATGGAATCATTCCATCTGCATATTCTTCTGTCCCGTTTGGATTCCAAACTTACTGTTCATTTCTCTGCTCGTTTCCCATTCAGCTCTTGGTCAATTCTGCTTAAAGAAAGCAGTAAAATTGTTAATTTCTTAACTCATTTTAAGTCCAAATTAACTAACAGGAAGAGCTGAAAGCTTTCACACAAAATGTTTAATAAGCAAATATTAAGATCTTTACTGAATGCAGTCATAACAGTGCTTTAAAAAGACATCATCTTTTCTTACCTCCCCCTCAAAATGAATTAAGTATGTTAAGAAACCATTTAAGCAAGCATAGCATTTAAACAGTGCCAGTGAAATTTGACTGCATGACAAGGAAAGCAGATTCTGGGTTGTCATTAATGAATGAATGCAAGCAGGAATAAGTTTAAGTAACCTGACAGCTAATACTGTCATGCACTACTACTTCGCGTTCATATACTGCAGCATAAGCACAGAATTACCTTTAATCTTACAATAATTAAGCCAAGAAGAACAGAACCAGTTGAACCAAGAGAAGTTGCTCCTATACTGCAGTATCTTTTCTAATAATTTCCAAGACTCTTATGATTACCTGGAGGAAATCACCATCACACTGCTGAAGTTTTTCTTAAACCATCATCTTTGGAACTGACAAAGATGATCTTACTTTGCAGCAACCACTATATTTTTAAGTAGTCCTGCATGAGATGTAAGTGTGTCTTGTTAACTGCCCAATTGTATGCTCTACCTCTTCACTTTCTCAGTCACCAGACAGTTCAAACTGGTAAAAGCAACAGCTGCTTTCTCTAGGCAATGAAGCCCCAAAAAGTGGAGGCACGTATTCTCTACAACACTACACTGGCTATACAAATTGAGCTTAGTACAGAAGTATTCAACATTTTGGAACATTATCATCTACAAATCAATCTTAGTCAAGTACATGCATGGCATGCACTGCAAATGGTCCCTGTCCTCCCTGCAGTATCACAGGAAAGCAGGCTTTGACATGAATTAAAGGACCATTCACAAAAGTGTATTTAAGAAAATATAGTAAGCCAAAGCAAAAAAAGGGCTACATATAAGTATACAGCTAACAATATAATTTCATAAAATTGTAAACTATTCTTACTTCCATGATGACTAATATACATAGCCAAAGAACTCCCACTACCACAACAAATTTGCCTTGACAAATTGAGTATCTGAACTTTTCCCCTCGTTCTGACAAATAATGCCTACAACTGCAGTCAAATCCAATTTAAGTCTCACCATCAGGTAGTGCTTATGAGCTTTCACAAAAGTGAAGTATTTTATCCTCCTATTTAAAATTGTTAAATAAGAAACACAAATGGTGATATTATTGACAAGGACACTCAAGAGCTGGCTGCCCTGAAACTTAAAGTTTTTACATTAGTCTTGGAATGTCCCACTCCCTTGAGTTTCTTTTACCCCATCTCTCAGTCTTCCTCTCTGCCTGTTACCTAATTCACAGACTTGAGACTCCCTCAGTAGTTATACACACATAGCAAGACTTGTCAAAAAAGTTAGAATTAGTTATCAAAATATTTCAGTACAATTGTTAGTGTGAAAAAACACATATAATCAAAAAAGTAATTTACTTCTGTAATAGCTTGAATGGTTAGCAGGGCACTGCAGATTAACAAAATGAAAACCCAATGTTTATCAGCAAGGAATTTAGGCACTGCAAATACAAACAGCACTAAAAATACTAACTCATTTAGATTGTATCTGTTCAAATTATTAAACAATGCAGCAAATACCAAACAAAAGCAAATAGCAGATTCAAGTTTAGGACTTCCCCCAATATTGCATTTACTGTCAACAGCACCTAAACCCAGCTCTTCATTCAGACATAACTTTTTACAAAACAATGAAGCTTAGTTAAATCAATTCAGGTAGAAGCATGACTTTCCCCTGGTGAAGATATAGTTGAGAATCTGCACTTCCCCTTAAAAAGGAGCAACTCATGTGGTACTAGGTACTATTTATCTAGCCAGGGTGTTATACTGCAGTTGCAGTCAGTATAGCTACTTCCATGCATAAACTTACTAGTGCATGTTTATATTTACAAATGCTTATTCCTTTAGGCAAGCCAATCAACTGGGAGTTAGTTGCAGTGCAAATGGTCTTATCTAGATGAGACCCTCATCAAAACATGAATATACCTTTTCTGTTTCTTTCTAAACTTTTCTTCTTCATACCTTGGTGAGGAAAAGTTTGATTTCAGTAAGTGAAAGATACAAAGGCCAAACTCAAAAGTTGCGTATTGGTATTAGTGTCAATATATTTTGTATAATGATACCAAGTTTGAAACTGATATAGGTAATATATTGTACTCCCAACTGCTGTAAGCCTTAAACAAGAAGCATTAAGATTTAGTTACTGTATCATAAGATATGAATCCAATGCAACATCTTGTACAGTATCTATCACTGAAATTTAAAGTCAGTATTCATAACAAAAATAAAGCCATAATAAGTCTATCAAAAAAGTTCAGGAATTGACTCCATTAAGTCAGACAGCTCAGCCTTTACAGCAGAAGTAAAATTCATCAAAACAGACAGGAATCTTTCCAGATCTGGAATAAAAATCTGGATTTTGGTAACATATCCTTCAAAGCCTTATAATTTTTTTTTTTTTTTTTTTAAACTTAACACAAGACAAGACTACAGCTTCGACATGTCTTTTTCCACAGAGAAAACCACATCCTTCCTATACTAAAAATTTGCATTTTCCAGCCGATACCAGCTGTAATACTTCAGTAATTGCTACCCTCAGACAGATGTGCTCTTCTCCCTACAAAGTAACACTATGCCATCCTTACCTATAGAGATCCCACTTTGCCACCACACTTACTTATAAATCATCTGTTGTGAACCATATTCTACAGGTTCTCTATTTTTATAGCTCTTAATAGGAGATTCAAACCCTGTCCCCCATCAAATCATTAGTATTTCCAAACAGTTCTTAAGTTAATGATCATTATTCTCTTACTGGATGCAGTCATCCACATGTTCTGCTTAAAAAAAGAAAAAGGAGTCATCACTGTCCCTGAGGGCATATAAAGAATTGTGCTGACAATAAAGTTATACCATGTGTCAAAGAACTGGAGTAAAGGAGCAGTGAGGCAAAGAGGAAAGGACAAGCACATGGTGCTCCCTTTCTCTCCTCCACAGCACTTTTAGAATACTATGGTTAAGGATTCTTCCACTGCAAATAGATCAGGATTTTCGAGTACTACTGCTTAGCTTGCTGTACATTTTGACATGAAAATGGCAGATACCTATAGTAACTTTAGTACTAACATGCTCAGAATCTCTCAAGCCACTTGTATATTCAAGTGGAAGAAAACTGCAGTGAAGCCTCATCCCAATGATTCATATGCCTTAATTTGGTACCTACTTAAGTCAGTTTATATGACTATTACTATTTATTAGTATTTTGATCATATATGCTGCTGCATACAAAATTGTATCAGCAACATGGTCATATCCTGGAGATGCCAATGATATAAATTAACACAAACTTTATTAAATACAGAGCTTTATGTTCAAAAGCTAATACATATACATACTGCTACTAAAATATGATCAATTTAGAACATGTTTGAATAATAAAACGTACTGTTTTATGCACTCTGGGATGCCAACATACTCCATGGGGACAAGTTCAGCAAGTTCTGCCAACGTAAAGACATACCTAATTTTTTGACTGAATTTTGAGCTGTGGAAAAAAAAAACACACACACAGGGTGCAGTTACAACTTTTAAAATGTTTAGTAATATTAAAATAGTTTTTGAAGTTTAAATATTTTCCAGATTACCTAATAAAAGGTTTAGTGATGGCCAGAAGCGTTCTGATGAACCAAGAAGGATGAACTATTATTAATGATTTCAGATTTTTCCTTAACCTGAAGGATTCAAACAGACAACCACAAAATACAGAACAAAAGAAATATTACAAAGTTAGAATTTTAAGAGAATGTTTCTTTGCACCTTTTGACACAGTTGTAGTGAAGTACTAAAAAGCATCTCCTATATATCTTCTTTTAGTATTTATGTAGCATATTAAGGCATTAAGGTTTTACAACATTCTACACCATAACATTATTCAACAATCTAACAATCTACTATTTCATTTTAAAATTAGGTATGTCTGTAGCACTGTTTCCACTCTGCCTAAACTTAAGAAGAGATCATCAACATACCAAACAATTCACTTTAGTAAATCTTAGCTACCAGGTAGAACCACATTAAGTAGCATTTTTCCTACAATACATATTATTAGACAGATTAATATTTTAAGAAAATACCATAACAGAACTACTAACCTTCTGTCAATTTGCTGGTAACATTTCCTGAGCCATCCTAAACTTGGCATTTTCCTTCGTGTTGTTGCACCATTCAAGTAAACTATCATATAGTTCTCTGCTACTAACAGCTCTAAAGTGCCAATTACATACCTGCAAAGGTAAGCACAGAGAAAACCTTCAAATGAAGATATCTATAATATAATATAGATATTATAGATATCTATAGATAAGTGTATATTATTTTAAAAAATTGTTCATGTTGAAATCTAGGGTTTGTTTTGCTTTGTTTTCCCTGGAAGTAAATGTAGCTGCTTTGTTATTTCTTAACGTTTCCCTCTCATCTCAAGTGTAAAAGACTTCTTTAAAGGGAGAAAGGCATAACCTCCCTAATATTAAATTACTGTATCTCACCATGGGAAATGAAGATTGTATTGGAGGCAGGTGACAACTTACTTAAATAGATTGTCCATTAGATATCTGTAGTTAGGCTGGCTGCTTTCTGGCATAAAACAAACAGCAAACACAACAATAGCATTTAACCCATCACCATAATAACCTAAAAACAAAGTAGAAAGTACCAGTAAGTGACAAGAATAATTATAAGTTGACTATATTCACACAAAGAAAGTCAACCCTGCTTGATAAGCTTTTTCATTATACTTAAAAGCTTTACAAGAATCTGCAGGTAAATTCATACAGTTACAAGAATACTTACATTCATTCATCTACTCTTAAGGACATCACTGAGATTAAGGTAAATCAATTGCTGCACTTACATTGCTGAGAAGAGCAAGTAAACTGACTCACTAAATCTACAGGCACTGCTTTCAACACTCATAAAACCAAAAAACTATCCCAGTAGCACAGATAGTCCTATTTTATTACATATATTCAACTTAGGGAACATTCAGAATATTTGGAAAAAAACCCTGTCATGTTTTAAAACTTTTTTTTTTATGTTTTGTATTTTGAAAGCCACTTTAGTAGCATCACCAAAGCACATGTGCGTTTTGGAACTTCAGTTTAACAGTATGCCTTAATGGTATAATTATGAATCATCAGCCACGATTCTTTTGGCTTAAAGTTCTTCTTAGCACACGCCAACCCAGCTCAGAATAGCAGCACGTCACTAATGACAGCTTCTTACCACCATGACTGATGACTTTTTTATACGGTTCAATTGCCTTCATGTCCACCCTATGGTCCTGTTCTCCAATCCTAAACATACGCCAGCGCCGACCATCATCCTTCTCTTCCGCCGCAGTGTATTCTGTAAGCGATCCTTTTCTAATTACATCAGTAGTTTTTGGCTTTGGAAGGTCATCTACCAAATTTGAAATATATTCAAGATCCATTATGAATAATAATGACACCCAATTACAACACAGGTTAACCACTTTGTTATCTAATCTATTTTAGTATATTCTTCATTCAATTCACTTTTTAGCCGTTATAAAATGATTTAGTCATCATAAAATACAATATCACTTTTACAAAAATATTGGGTGTTAGCATTAATTTGCATCAAGTGTATTTTTTATACGTAAAGGGAGCCGTTTGCAGACTTCCAGAACACCAAAAGTTCACCAAAATAAACAAAGTGGTTAACTTCAGTGATTATTACAAAGGTTGCTTGATCACAGATTGACACAAAAGCATAATTTAAAATATCAACACTATCTTGCAAGCAAACATGCAGACATCTATTTGAAATTAAATCTAATTCATGTGTGCAATCAAAATATGAAATTTATGCTGACAGCAATCTGTGAAAGAATTTGCTCCAATTAAATTGTGATTCTTGACTTTGTTGCATAGACCTTACCCAAAGCGAGAAAACCTACTGCAAGTTAGTTGTCTGTTCCCAAGACAAAGCTGTTAATTGAAACTATCCTTCCAGGAAAATGAAGACAGCAGCATTAAAGGAAGAAAAGACAGAAACCCTTTTCAGCCACTTTTAAAAACAACACACAAATATCTGGAACATTTCCTTAGCATCATTGCAGAGTTAGCCCTAAAAAATTCTTCTTCCTTAAAGTGATGAAAACAGACAAACCCATAGTCTCTGCTATGAAAACTTCACCTGCAACATCTCCTTGGCTATTAACAAAATATTTTTGTTTTAAAAAACCTTTTTCTCCAGTTACAGGCTATCTTAGAATGAAAAACAGGTTCTGTCTCACATGGAACAATGTAAAACAAAACTTATTTACTTGGGAATTGATTTCCTTATTTTCAGCATTAAAAAAAGAGCTTGCAGGTTCATTTATTTTAGATGCATTCTTAAGACATGAATCTTACCCAAATTACAATTCTAGAGAACAGTTCTAAGAGCTTAAAACATAATTAAACTGCACATATTAAATTCATGTGGACCTTGACATAACAAGTACTCTGTACAAATTAAAATTTTGTAGCATCTCAGGTTTTTGCCTCTAAAGATCAAAAAATGCAGTGTTTATTTATCTCGATTTTTAGGATAGTTTTTGTGGCACTTCTAGTGCAGGTATGGCTAACTTGGCTTTGTACTACTCACTTCAGAATTGACATACAGCAGGGATTCTGCTGCTGCTTCCAATTAATCTAGAACTTGCAAACTTTAAGGTTACCAACCTTTGCCCTTCTCTCAGATATTTTTTTTTTTAAAAAACAACATTCAATCTACCTCAACAGAAAGTTTTGAAATTTACAGATTTCTGAAAAGATGAACTACAATGTAAATACTCTCTATATGGTTTGTCTCCATTTAAATTGGATCTATAATTCCCAGTTTCTCAGAAAAAAAACTGTAGCAGAAGGTTTGCCATAACTTTCAAGTTTTACAGATGTTGCTAACATTCACTTAGGTTTATTTGGCATTATGTTTATCTGTTTCCTAGTGAGTCAAGGTTACATTTGCTTTTTACAAATTCATTGTGCCTGTTTACAATTCCTAGTCTAATATCTCCTTTAACATTTTTGCAGTTATAATGTTAGATCTTAATTACTCTCCACCTGAAAAACTGTGGGCTTGCACTTAAGGATAGAAATGTTTGATGAAATTAGACAAAGGCAACAAAACACTTACCTTCCCATTCAAATTCATTACTGTTCTCTGAGGGAGTATCCAAATCATCCAAATCAATCTCTCCACTCTCATCCAAATCATCAGACAATACAGATTCCTCACTGCGGTCCAAAGTTAAGCTAATATCAGGTGCCACTAGTTTCTTCCTCACTTTGTTCCCATTATGTTCTGCATTTAAAAAGCACGCTATTTACTTCTAAAGTTAAAGCAAGTTTAGACAAGTATATTTACTAGAACAGCTTTGTTTTTTTTAAAAAAAACAAAGTGCATGATAAGAAATTAGCCATGACTTGAACAATGTGTCTTTAGAACAACAATCAAAATAAACATCAGGTGAAAAAAACAGCACTTGAGTTAAGTTCTCAAGTCCTTAAGTATCCCCTATTGCATCTGCATTATGATCACAGGAGTAGACCCACCATATATCTTCCAAGAAAAATCCCAAGTGCTACCACCACCTGATACTCCATGCTAGCTAGGTCCAAGTGCTCCACAAGCCTTTCCAGATGTTATGCTAAGTGTTAGAGAGTGCAGTACATCAAGGTTTTTAGCTCTTGTTTTGGCTAGATATTGTTAACATCAAAACCACCTTGAGGGTGGGGAATATAAGCCACAACAAAGGCTGACGGGTAACAGAAAGGACAGAAAGCCAAAGAAACTAGTAAGCCAACACACAGCATGTTTTGAGACATATAGCAAATACTTGCGTGTTTTAGACAGCAGTTGAAAGCAGGGAAGAAAATAAAATGACTGATCCAGCACTGGAAAGGTCAAAGCTAAAGCAGACAAACAAGATGAAATAAATAAAAACAGGGAGCAGGGTGGAAAAAGCACCTGATTTCCTCCCTGATCTTCTAGAGGCAGAAGATTCTTAGAGAGGATTTTTGGAGTCCTGAAACTTGGAGTGAGACTAAGCTAGGCCTCCACTGTTACTCAAATATCAAATGAGCCACTATTTTTCAAAAAGGCCAGGAGAAGAGAGTACTAGATAAAAACAGAACTGTCCTCGTATTACCTGCATAGCTCAGTTTAGAGGGAGGATAATTATTCTCAGATGTTTTAATTCCAAACACATGGAATTGTTTTGATTAACAGGTTTATGATACTGATCACACAAAACTTACTTATAACGCTGTTCCCTCAAGCTTGACAAGAATTTTAAGGCAGCTACCTAAGCAAGTAGAAGTTTGACTAGGGTGAGGTGTTCTTACCAATTTCACCTTCTCTTCCAGCCTCAGCCAAAACATCTGAGTCAACAGGATCATCCTCTGGCAGGGGCCTGGTGCAAGAAGTAGAAAATATTAGTTCAAAAGAGTCTCTTTGATAACCAGGTAAATGCAAAATGCTTACTCATTAACTGCTAAAAAAAATTCACTGTGGCCAAATATACTTTTGGTCTAAGATCAGGCTGTCAGCAAGCTGAGTACTGAAATAGAAGGAAATTCCAGCATTCAGGTGATCATTTGTTTATGTGATAAAAACTAGAATACTGGTTGCTATTATACTGACTGGCACCCTTCAGAGAATTTGGCATATTCTTGCTGTGAAAGTCTGATGTTAAACACATCAGAGGAGTAGTTTCATCACTTGATTATAAAATGCCTTGGAAGTCAGCTGCTTTACTGCCTCTCAAGGCACAAGCATTCTCACCTGTTAAGTGTCACTTAACCAACTATTTGTAGTTGTAATTACAAAAGGTTACCATAGTAGAAAAAAAAATTGTAATTTTCACTTCAGTAACATTCAAAACTAACAGTGGTATTCTTTACCTTACCAGGTAAACCATACCAGGATTAGACCTGAAGAGATCCCTCCCCAGCCCACTGAGAAGCACACCACAAAAATCTTTGAGACATTACTGGAAATCACTTCAAAACTATTATTAAGCACTGATTCATCCAGACCAGACAGAAGTAGCTTTTTTTTCCTGTATGTTAAGAATATGATTTGAATGAATTATTTTACCTTGGAAAATCTTCATCTTGCCATTCTTCCTTAAACTCCACACCTTCCATTCTTCTCGAGTTACTAATAGAGACTCCTGACCAGCCAGAAGCTCTTCTCTCCACAAGAATGGGTTATAAAGGAGCTGCAGAAACAGATAGCAGAAGACACTAGTTCAACATGGTTGGGATTCCAGTATGTACAGTGTGCCCTTTCATTTACCTCTGCAAGGAGATGTTATGCAGGGGGGGAAGGAGAGCTCTTTACTTCTGCCCTGTCCCATCCCTTCTTTCCCTTCCCCAAAAAACAAGCCAACAAAACCTCAGAACACACAGAGAACAGCTCTCTGCTATACTGGTTGGATTTAGGTAGGAAGGCATCTCTGGAGTGCATGCAGTGCAGCGACTTGCTCAGGCAGGATCTACTTCCAGGTTAAAATCAAGACCTTAAGCAACCTGATCTATTGTTTGTGTTACACTAGTTCCCTCTAAAGAGATTATACAAAACTTGAAAATTTGAGATTCTATGAGAGATAGTGAAAAAGCAAACAAAAAATTAATCAGAAGGAAAACAAAACCACAAACCTGATGGTCAGGTCTAAAATACAGCCCAGTTCCTAAAAGAGCAATTTCAAGGTAACTCCCTGTTACAGAACTGGTTTGTTCAGAGAACTCACCCCAGGACACGCAACTCAAGCCACAGTTTTCCAGGCTCACCCATCACCAGCAACACGGAAGCCCCGATAATGGGACAACACAAACCATTCTGGTGGCACACAAGTTAACGTCTCATCCAGTTCAAACTTTTGGCAGCACTGGCTCTGAAATTAACAGGAACAAATAAGCTTATTAATAAAGGAACTAATAAAATCAACACTTAGCAGCATAGGAAATTACACAGTATTTTCAAATGCACAGACGCGACACAGACCACTACTAGGTACAAAGCCTGGACCACATCACCAGTCAAGCCAGAAGCAACTTATATTTCAAATGAGTAAGGACAAGGTCACACTTACTGTTCTGAAGGACCCTCCTTTATAGCAACGTCCAGAATTTTTTTTCCTGACCTGATTTAAACTGGATGCACTGAAAGAAGTCCTGCAGTTCCTAAGGCAACACCACACATACATGCTGATTAATAATTTTTTTTTTTCAAAATGATTTTCTGTAATATTGCAGTACAAGAGAAGTTGTCAGCAAAGCACACTTAGACTCTTTGCTGTCATTTCCCTCCTTCTCCCAAAGGGGAAACTGAAATAATGTTTTTCCAATCAACAACCCAATGCAGCCAGAGGGTCAACCACTCAACCCCTGCATGGCTCAGCTGCAGGCAGGACGTGCACCCAGCTACATGCACACGCTCTCCGAGAGGCTGCCACTGAGCAACTGTCCTGTCTGTTCACTCTCTTTGCCCCTTTTTTAATAATACACTGCTTAGAATAATTTCTTGCTGCTTGAACCATGCGCTGATCCTCAGGAAACACACATCCTCTCTGTCATTAAGTTGCTAACACTTCAAAGCACAGTCTCCTGCATACTACCACACTGGTGCTTATTGCAAACTATGGATTTTTAATGTTTGCTTGAAGATAAGGTCCTATTTTGATCTACAGTAACAGGTGAATTTGCACCTAGTTATTTCTGAATTTTTGTTTTGGGTCACGTCGATGAAACACAAGAAGCTTCCTGAAAACATCCTACACAATCACATTCACACAATAGTGCAGTTACAAACAATATGGAATAGAGCAGCTGAGAAAACCCACCAAAAAAACAATGAAAGACCTTAAATCTAAAAGAAAGCTCAAGCTGATTATGTCATCTCAAAGGACAAGCCACTAGTGAAGAAAATGGGCAGTGCACAAACAGCAAAGTGCTGTCACTCTGCAGGGGCCGCAGGACACTGCCCTGGAACACGCCTGCTCCCCGCTCACATCGCAGCTCCAGCAGCGGAGCCCGAAGCAGGAGGTGCTAAGACCTGGGCAAACGGCTTCTGCACTACACTGAGGAGAACAGCAGACACCAGCCAGGGACCTCTGACTCCAGCCCAGAAACAGCTCCTACCTACATCTAATTCATTGCAGTGAGATAAACCCAGTGTTCAAAGGCAGAGTTTAAAAGTTCTTTTCACAAGTTAACAGCACTTGAAAATAGTCTTACAAAAGATCTCCCATGTCACTAACAATTCTTATGAGCAGCATCTCACAAAGGTGCATTAAAAACAACCTGTTCAAGACTGCATTGCACAATTGCAAACAACTTACGAGGAGAGTACTAAGTTCTGGGTAAGAGGCAGGAGTTTTAGATGAGTTCTACTCAGTCATCCTACTAAACATCCATATTAAGTATCAGTTTCAGATTTTTTTGACTTGGGTAAAGTCTTACATGTAAAAGCACTATTCCTTGTCAAAGAGAAAAATGACAGATCAAGGAAGGATATTCTTAAGTTTCAGGAAAGTTAGAAAACACGTAACTTTCAAGTTAGCTACTGAATAATCTTGCATCGCTAATAAAAGTGCTTACAAAGCAGGAAAAACAGATCCTAGTACTTCTGCTCACACAAACTAAGGGCAACTTCAGAGCAGTTCCTATGGCTGCCGCAGGAGCGCTGACTTCCTGTGTTTTCACTGTGCCAAACTCGCTCATTAACTCAGCAGTAACAGAATGATCTAGAAGGCTAAACTTGAAATATGTAGCACACTGTAATAACACAGCTCTTTATTAGTCATGTAGAAGAAAACCAAAGCATTTCTACCTGGTCCTGCTGCATCTCAGGGCCAGCCCAGCTTTCTCAAACAGCTCACTTCCTCCTTCTCTCTCCCCGTTGCCCCATTCTCCCCATTTTATTAGTGGAAATGGTATTTGCAGATTTGAAGCTATAAAGGTCAAATGCTTCCATGCATTGGGGAACACCTGGACAGGGCTCTGGAGGTCAGCATTAACATGGACCTCCTCCACTTCCATCCTGCATCTCCACAGACAGGTCACAACACTGGGAATGGGTGGAAAGTGGGCACAGCAGGGAACATGCCACTAAAATCCACCAGTCTTTTGCCAGAGCTAAGGGAAGCGCATCCACTCCTGAATAAACACGCGCGAGATTCTCACTTGAAGAGGTTTCTTTTTGTACCAGAAGAGAAACACCGTCGTTCCCAGCCCTCTTTCGGGAGCGAGCCGGCAGCTTCCACGGTATCCCGCAAACACCCCTAGGGCAGGGGCAGGCGCAGGGAGCCCCACAGCAGCACCTGCGACCCTCTGAGCAGCTCTGCGAAGCTCCCACCGTGACCCGGCGCCGGCAGCGCCGACCAACACACGACTGCAGAACCGCCCCCGCCTCGACGTCCTCGAGGCGAGCGGGGCTCAGAGGCGGCCGGGGAGCGGCGCTGCGAGATGAGCCCCGAGACCGAGAGGACGCAGCGGGCACCGGCCTCAGCCAGGCCGCGCCGTCAGCCCGGCCGCGCAGGGAGCCGTACGCCCGTCCTGCCCCGTCCCGTCCCGTCCCACCACACCCGCACGTACCCGCACGTACCCGAAGGCTCCCGGGGGCTCCGGCGGCTCCCGAAGGGCCGCGGCCGCCGCGCCAAGGCCCGCGACGCACCGCACCGCCCTCACCCGGAAGCGGATAGGCCGCCGGGTCACGTGAGGCCGCGCCCCGCACGCGCGGAATATAACGGCTCCCTCCCGCCCCGCCCACCCCGGGCCGCTGGCGCCTGCGCAGTGACGGGGCCCGCGCGCGCCCGCGGCGGCCGTTGGCGCCCCCGTGAGGCGGCGGCGGCGCCATGTTGGAGCGGGCGCGGGGCGGCGGCGCGGGCCGGGCTGGTCCGCTCTTGCATCCCGGGAGGCGACACAGCCAGGTCGCCTTGCCGGCTGCTGTCTCGTGTGCTGCGAGTCGGCCAGAAAAGGGGCTCGCATCACCGGTGCCTTCGTCCGTGGTGCTCGGGTGAAATCACAAGCCGGTCTGAACGCTGGCTGGTTTTGTGCAGCCGTGCTCTTGCTGGAAAGTGAACGCACATTCCTTCTGTCTAGGGTGGACAAGAAACTTGGAGAAAGTGTGACAAACGCGGAGGAAAAAAAAAAAAAGAATTAAAAGGTGATTTAAGGGTGCAAGAAGTCTCTGAACGAAGATAAAATACAAGCATACCTGGGAAGAGAGCAATTATCAAGGTAATCAGAACAGTAAAAATACATTTATAAAGAATTAGTATCATATGAGCCAAACAGACTGAGGTCTCTGGGTATTACTGTCACATTAGTTCATCAGAGAGTAATTAGAAACACAAAATAAGAGCTAGCTGAAATACAGAAACGGGTGTGCAACTACTGATAGGAGAAATATGGTAACAGTGAGGGCAGACACCAAGAGGGAAGCAATAGTGCATTCTCCCATCTTTGCTCTATTACCGTTTTTTTTTTATTTTTGAAAGTCAAAATGCTACAGAAATGACCGAAGAGCATTATGTTTAAGAACATGATGTTTCAGCCTGCTCCCAGGTGCACACCAAACTTACCATGGGCAGCATGCCTACTTGGGGACATCCCTGGGTCTGGTTATGCACTTGTGCGACCAGTGTGCAAAGGACTTATCCTGGTTTTGAAGACTCTGTGGTCAGAATCAGCAGTCTGATGCATCAGCTGTGCCCGGGAATAGTTGTGATTACTCAGACAACACTGGGTCCAACTACGCTCCACAGGTCAAGGGTCTCTGTGCTTCCTGGGGGGGAATTTTACAACATGTGAAAGAGAAGTTCTCTTGCATGGACTATTTAGTTAGCATGGAGTAAAACTAACTCGTAACTCCAAATCATTTTGTGAGGATCAGCAATGTGCAATTTCCCATCTCTTACACGAGGTGGCACAGTGTAGCTGGACATCTATCGATGTTCCTATGTAACCTAGAAAACAAGCAAACAAGGGGTCGAAGCTAACTACTGGAGGATGTTGAATAATTCCATTTTTAAACATTAGACAATTGCAAATATAAGCGCATTGTTCCATGAAAGCTTTACCAAAGAGAACAGGCTTTCTGTCATACGAATTTTGTCCTACACATCACAAAAACACCAGCTGTCACACATCTAAATTCTAGCACACATGAAAAAAAATCTAGCAATGTAACCAAAAAAAACCCCAACAACAACAACAAAAAATACTAACAGTGTCCATTTTCAAACAGTTCATGCAACAACTCAGAAATGTTGGAATTAAAAAAAAAAGTTTGAAAGTCCATGTCTGCTTGAGGACTGGACATAGGGACTGCAGAGGTGTGTAATTCCCTCCATGTCATGTTCCCTAGACAGAAAATGAGAATACTTGATAGGTCTCATCTTGCCCCTTTCTGATGATAAGATCTTTGGGCTGTATTTTACCTCTACCTTTGTATTTTACCTACATAATAATTTGTCTGCCATCTTAGACCTTTTTGTGATTCAGAATGACAAGAGCTGCACACTATGAAGGGTAAGTTTCATATATGTGGCTGCAAACAGTGTTTTGAATCACCATGTTCCTGTAGGGTACATGATCATCCCTTTAAAGCCCTGTGAAAGTTAAAGCAGTTGCGAGGCTGATGTAACTGGCTAAGGGTGATAGCTGCATCCCTTTGTATATCGTGTGGAGCAGGACCCTCATCACAGGCCTCCTTGGCCCAGTTTTCCTTTTCTCGGTCCTGTCTGTTCCGCAGCTAGAAACTGCAAAGCTGTAGTAGGTTTGTTCCTCTTAATGAGGCTTAAACTTCACATGCCTCCAAGCACCGGCTGCCCTGTCTGTCGTTCTGCCTTGTTGTGTGTCTGGACACATGTCTTTTAGCTGATGGGAGGTCAAGGCAGAAAGCAAGTCGCAGGGAGGATGTTGTGTGTGGATTCAACTAAGGAAGTACAAGAGTACAAAAAAAGTGCCCCTTAAATATTTAACAACCAAACCAACCTCCTCACCTTTGCCATCTCAAGGACATAACTATTACTACGTTCAAAAGAGGATCTATTCATTCCTCCTGTCTAGGATTTTTGATTGTTTAATGTTTTTTTCTTAGGAGGAAGCATCAGTTTGTTGGGGACAAACAACAATACCAGTATGCGAAAGAGCAAGAGCAACTTGCTCACCATGTGTCTACATTTGTGGGAGGGAATAATGGTTATCTTGTTTACAGAAGTTGTCAGTACTCTTCAGTAGTGTTTAAATAAGCTTTCTGGGTGTGAAAGGTATTAAGTACATTATGCTTAATATTATATTTGCAAACTACTGCATTCTCAAGAAAAATAGGTATTAATCCCAATTCTCACTTGAGCTGAAAACTGAGAGATAGCAAGTACTCATCGATGCTATGGGAATAATGTGGGAAATAAAAGCAGTAGAAATTTCTTGCTTCTGCCTTTTCCAGATAAAAATGATTAGATAATTCTAATGCAACAGTATACTTGCAGGCAAACACTTGGCTTGTTACCATTAACTTGCACTTTTAAATGTGTACTAAAGTTGTTCCTATCACAAAAAAAGATGCAGATAACATGTTCTGAGATTATATTCTACATATATTTGGTATGGTATCATGCATTGTAAAGATATCTGATCTTTGCCATCTGCAGTTGTAGTTTAATGTTTGCCATAGTGCTGTGTTCATAATATAATTCATATGGTTTTGTGGTCTGAATCCAGTATAAAATGTAGATGACCAGCACTAGGAAAACATTTATATATAATCAAAAATCTGCAACTGCCCTCTAATAAAACTGAGTTCTCTGTTTGCTTTCCTGTGTTCTCTGATGGTCAGGTTGTTACTCATATTCGCATGCTCTGTGAAAGCAGTGATACTTGGTTCAGATCACTTTTTACAGTTGCTGAAAAAAACATGAAGTACCCTGTTACATGGACAGAAGATGTCTTTGCTGGTTGAGCTTGAGGGGAAAACTGGGTACAATTATATATTCTTTTAATTATTCATGACTTGGGTCTGAAGTGAATGTGTATACGTTTTTCACTTATTCACTTTATAAAATTCAAAACTAAGCCCAGAAGCAGTTTCATTCTTGGCAGCATGACAAGTTTCCTTTCCTCAACAAACCAGTCAAAGGAATTGTTCCTCAGAGAGTTTGTCATCTCCACGTATCCCAGAGAGTGGAGAGGGTAGCAGGCATTCATTACACCACCATCACACACAGGCGTGCATGCTCCCTCCCTCTCGCCCTCTCTGGCTGTGACACAACAACCACATCTCAAAGGACTGAATTTATAGCTAGCATGTAGTTTCATTTATGTAGTTGATTTGCAGCTCATTAATCTAGAAAACATCCTGTTTGGGTAAGAACGTGTGCATCCATATTTTGCATATTCCCTTCCCACCTCCAATGCAACATGCAATTTTAAAAGAGGGAATTGGTTCTCTTTTGGGGAACAACTAGAGTGAAAACTGCTCAGGAGCTAACGCTGATGTAAACATACATTAGGAAATTGTTTTGATCTGGCCTATCAGGCTGCTGGCAATTCGCTGTGCTTCCTTGGGAGACATGCAAATTTATGGGACACAACTTGACATGATTAAGGCAATGCATACATAGGAGGTGATTGCCCTTCGGCAAGAATGATGTCAGGATGCAATGATTCTTTGCATTCATGGCAGTGCAGGTAGGATCATGAAATTAGGGTCCCCCTGCAGACTGAGTATAATTTAGGGTTTTTCTATTATTATTTTTTTAAAACACTTGTTTTCTCCACCTTTTATGGTTGAATTATTGTTAGTTATTTGTCTTGCAGGGGCATCTACAGACCCCAGTCAATTTGTATTCTTCAAAAATCTAAACCTAAGTAATATCTGTTGATACTATGATAGCATGTCGAGTCTTGAGACAGAAAAAAAAGACATAATAATGCCACAGGGAAGCATCAGTTTCTCCTATTCAATCACAGCAGAGGGAGGTCTTCACTTTGAAATTTAATTATCAGAGACAGCGACCCTCCATGTTGACAGAAATGTGCTTAAAAATCATCCACCTGCCTGAGTGGAGTCAGATTCATTTTGTGCCAGGGTTAATGAGGAATTACTGATCGCTGCCTGGGAATTTCGGGGTGAGAACTGCTGAACTTAAGGTGAAAGACTCCATATCGTATTACTACTCCCTTGAGTCAGCCTAGCAAATAGCTAACTGTAATATCTTAATTAACCATGTGTTAACATCAACCTCATTCGCCTTTGTGAGCCTAACACATGGCTAATTATGTGGCATTGGCACACAAAGCGTGCAAGGGAAGCAGGCAGTACTGCTGTGGTGGGGCAGTTAGTATTCCCACTATACAAGCGGATGGCTCTAGGTTGATGTTGTTCAAAAGGCAGCCTTTAATTTAACGCAAGCATAAGGTGGTGAGGAGAAACAGCGCTATACCTGTTGTCTGATGGAGAATGTTGCCTTGCAACCTCCTGGACAGAACAGTCACAATATTGAAGGAGGCCAACTTTGTGTTGGCTTTTCCCATTCTGTGTGGGTAAATGGTGACAGGGGTAGGAAAGGCATGAAGTGCCTGCCTGTGGAGGCTGTCACCCTTTAGTGCCTTCGACAGGCACCTGGTATCCGGCATGCACGTTCTGCTGCTTTGCAGGCTCCTGCAGCCAGCGTCCGTGCGGCCTTGCTGTGCTGGGCACACGTGAGAGGGGAAGGAGCCATGCTGGGAGCGTCTTGTGTTCCGCTGTGCACAGCTGGCATATGGTTCTTCAGGGACTTGTACCATCAGGTACAGATGAGGGTCTGCATGTTACACGGTCCTTTTATCTGAAATAGGGAGCGGGAAGAACATCACAAAGCTATGAAGAGTTTACTGGTGCAGTTTTCACTTCTGCATCACAAACCACGTGTGGAGAGGCTGACCCCTTCCTAAATCCAATCTTCCAGTTTGACCAACGCACCACAGATAAGAGTTTGATTTTCTAGATCCTCCTAATTGGGTCAAACTTGAAAGCAGTGTTTAATTTCTTCTGTTTTTAAGTGTAATCCTCATAATTTGCTTGAAATGTCTTCCACTGCTACCTGTAACACTCATCTTCAAATTCACTTCCGATTCTGTTCAAACTTTTTGAGGGAATTCCCATCTACATCTCTGAAATAGTTTTTGTTTGTTTGTTTAGGCACATTGTATTGCCCAGTCAGTTTGCAGAGAGTTGCTGGCACTCAAGTAGTAGCATGTACTTCTTTTTTTCCATATGCTGCCATTTCTAGTTCAGACAGCCAGAACTCTGTTGCGGGCTGTGTAGGACTTCTCCCATTACCCAAATTCTGTCAAACTACAATATATTTTTTTTTTAATCTGTTTTGATGATTTTTTTAAGCTTTCTCTGCTTTTAAAACTCCGTTTGCCAACCCATAGCCCTTCATCGCTAAGCCTTTATCCAACAGGAATTCATAGTTTCTATCCTAGCCATTACTTTTAATTTTCAAACAGTAGTTTTTGAAGATTAGCTAAATTAAATCATTTTAGCAATTAGTGTCAAGTTAATATATAATGGAAGGTAGGTAATGGCAGAGGTAGAAGCACTTAGATTTTGATAGATACCCTAATTGGGTTTAATGTTTTTTATAATATCTCTTTTAAGTGAGCAAAAAGCTCACATTCTTGCTTTCTCCCTCCCACTTGGGCCTGTGGCTGCACAGACAGAATATCTTTGATTATGAGGAAACCTGAATCTCGTTTTACATTTCTGTATTCTGAAATATAGTGTTAAGTGTGGATACATTAAAAATATCTTTGCTATTATCAAACCTCATCTCTGCTACTTGGTAGCTGTTGACAAATCTCTATAGGCCCTAAAATACAAAATTGACTATAAAAAGATTTTATAAGCTTGGTAATTTTGTACAGATAGATTAAAAAGAAGCCAGATGATCCTAAGGCCATGCCAGACTATAAAGCAGTGCAGGTTTTTCAGACTGATTAAAATAAGGGAGCAAAGAAAATTTACCTGTGTTGTACCCCTTTCTGCTTTTGACCATGAATAAATTTCTGTCCAAAGTGCTTTAATTTGTGCTACCTGAGTCTGGGTGGTGTAAATGTAGTTCTGCTCTCTTCATGACCTTGACCCGGCAGGATCACAGCCTGCGACAGCTCCTCATTACCCCATTCATTTAGTAGACTGCAACTAGATTATGTTGTTAATTTTGGACAGTGAGGCCTTGCCTTTATGTAAAGCTACTTAATGTTTACTGTAATAGAAATCAACACCACCAAATTGTTTTAAGGATTAATTTAAATTCAGTAATAATGACCCTTGTGCAGCTATAGACCACATATGAGCCTAACAAACCAGGAATACTCCCAAGTCTTTGAAATAGCTGCCAAGAATATGTTCTATATTTAATTCTGTCAGTTTATTTAACGTTGAGCTAAATATTTGAGTACTGTAATGATTAATTGGATCTCTGAGCATTAAGATGTTTCCCTCTTATACTGTTGCCTTGTTGTATTTTCTGCTGTTTATAGAAAACACCTCAACACCTCTCTTTTCAGAGACTCAAATGCCGATTGTGCTAATCAAACTTGTTTTCTCACTAACATTCTGTGGATCTCAAGTTCACCAGAAATGAAGGGGAGGTAAGGAATGGAATCAGAGGTACTGCACTGTGCATCCAAATGGTTGTAAATGAAACTGAGTCAACCCCGTTTGCTGGCCAGGAGAAGTGAGAAAGAGGTTTTCCAAAAAGCAGAAAATCTGCATCATTACAAATCATGCTAGATAAGTGAAAGGCAATGAAGTTTGGCCAGGTGAATTTTTTTAGATTCATGGTCAAATAAATGTGAAAAGCACTGTCAAGAATAACAGAATTGGGATATACTGGACCCTAATAGAGAATTAAAAAGCAGTTAAGACATCTGTTTGTTGTGTTTTACAGTTTTTAATTTATCTCCCTCAAATGCAAAAAAATAGAGGAAATCAGTGATGAGCCTTCTACAGTGAAGCAATCCAGGCTACTGCCCTCAATTTGCAGTGCATCTCCCAACTGGCAAACTAGCTAATACTGAATATGACTCATCAAGACTAAAAAAGATAGATAATTTAGTCAGAGCCATTGTCAAGTCACTGTTTAATGTTACTTTTTTGTATTTGCTGTGATAAGCATTAAAATTTGCACTCTCCTTGATAAATCATTGTTTAGCAGTGTCTAGAGGGTCCAGTAAGTGGTTTAAAATTGCCACAGTATAATAAATGGTTATTTGATAATGAATGAAATTGTTTGAAAATACTGTTAAAATGTCAAATTTTAACACACAGAGCATTACTCAAAAAGAGTGCAAACAGTGACACCATAAATATACTGCAGCAAATGCATTTATTTGTACAGGACAAATAGTAAGTGCAATATACAAACCAGTATAAATTGATATATGAAGTTAATTTCAATCTGTAAAAGTAATTGCATTGGTTTAACTTATTTAACTCTCCTTACAATAATATTTATAGCAGTGCAAGAAAGTAAAGAAATAAATGATGATAAATAGATAAAATACATAGGAAATGGGAATTGTTTTCCAGTTTAATTACACTGTCACATAAAATTATCACAGAAATACACTATGCCAACAGGAAGAATACATTAAAACTCCATTATGCTGTGCAGAATTGGATAGCTTTTATTGCTCTTTATTCCATAAATAGCTTTTTGTCTTTTCAAATATCATGAAAAGTTGAACTATATAAAAATACAGTAGTGCAAAAGGACAGTGTAGGATGTGGCAATTGGCAGGTAACCTGTAACATTAAGCTGAAAGCAAAAATGTGATACCCTTCTCTGCAAGGATAAACATGACCTAACAGTAATATTTAAAGGAAAAAGAAACATCCACTCAGAGTTTGCCTTCTTATTTTTTTCTCAGATACATTTCTGGCTGCAGGGGGTTTGCATATCTATAGCATCCATACAAGATGCTCACTTGCTGGGGTATGGGACACTATCATAATTACACTACGAGCAGAACAGATAGGCAGGCAAATATTTTTCCTTAACCAATTGCGATTTATTTATTTATTTATTTTCAGAATGAACAGCATGAATGCATATATTTTATCTTTCTGCCTTCTGGATGAACACAAAATGGCAGCCTCACTAAAGGCAGAAAGATGCCCACTGATCTCTCAGTAGGACTTGATTTTTTTTTTCTTTCTTATTTGTTTCCAAACAGTTGATGCTCATTGTGCTTGAAAATAGGTATCTGCTCAGAATACAGGTAGAAACAGTGTAGTGCTGTAAATTTAATAATATAACAGCACTTGACTTCTTGATTTGATGATAAATCTTGCCTTTTTTTTTTCCCCTCCCACAAAGCTGTGTAACTAAGTGGAAGATGATTCTTTAATTCACATAAAATAACTTAAATGTTACTTTGGTATGTCAATAAAAATCTGGAAAATATGACTTTTGGTGCCCCAAAACTCAGAGGCAAACTTTAATTCTAGACTTAATTTTAAAAAACTCATTATTTTTAACACTAGTTTATAAATCTTTGGAGTCTGATTGATCACTGAGAAGGATGACTACTCTTGAGTAAAAAGGAAATATGGGATACCCGCAAAGAGAATACTGGATGCAAACAGCAGCCAAAAGATAAGGCAGCTCTCTGAGTTATATAAAAATGAGGTCATCAAAAATATTCTTAGAGATTTTCATTCTTGGGTAAGTAAAATGAATGGACTTGCTCCAGAACTTTATTTCAGCTCTTTAAAATTATGTGTGTGCTGTAAGAATGATTTTTTAAAGCTGTCTATTGCTGTAAGAAGGGCTATAACTAAAGTGAACTATCATTAGACTTTGGAAAGGATTGTTTATTATACAACAGAATGGTCTGTTATTTACAGTTCTTACTAAAAATGAGTGTGGAATGCACTCAAATTTTAACAAAGTAGTGAAATTGTTAACTTCTAACACTGAAAATTTGGTATTTTGGATGGTAAGAATGGTTTATAGGCTTTATATCGCCAGCTGAACATTTCAAAGGGACAGAAATTGAAAATCTCAACCAAATGCTTAAGCAAATCAGAGGTAAGGCCCTTAAATCCTGTCACTGTTTTATGATCTTAACCCATACTATTTTAGCTGACAGTGTACCTTTTTTTTTCCCCAAGGGCTACTGATTTTAAGAGTCCCATACTTAGATGTACAACAGACTTATTTGGTGTGTTTTTTTAGACAGTGGTAGCATCTACACTACACTGAAAGCTAGCGCCCATCTTCACTAATCCCAGAAGTCCATTTCAAAGTGTTTTCTAAAGGGGAGACCCAAAATACAGTATCCACAGCAACCTTCCATTAAAGATACTGAAGATATATAAACAAGTTGTGTAAAATAAATACATATGTTCCTAATGAACATTTCTTTTAGATTTTACCCCTTATAAAATCTGTTACTAATTTTTGCTTGCAGAGTTTTGTCTTGATCAAATATAAAATTAAAATTTACTGTAATCAAAAAAATCTATTTTCAATCAGCACCAAGAAGCTATGACAGCATAAAGTTGGAAGCTTGCATTGTTCCCAACTTCGTAAATATTTCATGCCACAATAAAGGCAGTATCAGTAAAAAGAAGCTAAGTAACACTGAGTTGCAAAATGATAGCCCAGAACTGCATGAGATTTCTTAATTCTATTAGAGATTTCTTAATTCTATTAGTTGAGGTCATTTTCCGCCTTTAAAATTATATTTTTCTGTGAAAGGGGGAGGAAATTCAGAGTCTTTGCATCAGTGTTTTCAGACTTAAAACTGGATGCACCCTTTTACATACCTTTTCAGGATAAAGTACTGTCCAAATTAGTAATTATCCAGACAATAAAGTTTTGTACAACTCAGAGAAATGAAAGGATAATGCACTGTGAACTCCGGTTTGGTTTAAACTCTGCTTCATCACAGTAACAAACAAGTCACAGTGTTTATTACACACCTATGGAAAGCACTAATGTCCTTCAGCTTGAGCTATCAGTATTTTGCTTCTTGCAGGGTTATGTTTATCATCAAAACTGTAGAAATTCTCCACAGTAGTATCTTCAATGCAGAGTTTTCTTGCCAAGTCATTTGCACCTTCTTTCTTCTTAATTACAGCTTCTTGGTCTCCATTTTGTTCTCAGTGAAGTCAGTAGAAACACTGACAAGAGCGGCAGAATCAGGCCCTTTGTCCAGAGACAACTCTCTGAAATTCTGTCGCTTGTAGGAGAAAACTAAATTGAGGTTTTCACTTGAAATTTGAGCAAGGACAGCTTTCTGCATTTTCAGCTGAACAAATTTATTGACAAAACTGAAATAATGCTTATTCTTACAAGGATTTTATAGAAATCAGAATTTTTCCACTCTCATATGGCAAGGTATTAACATTTGTTTCTGTTGTATTTTACACATTCATACCTCCAAGAAAAGCATAGGGAACTGACTCTCTTGTCTCTAAACATACTCAAACCCAAAGAAGTAAAACCAGAAATCCAGCTGTCTTGATACTTTTTGCCTTTCACAGAAAATTATAGTTGAGATGCATAGCTGAGAACTCCTTTAAAGTAAAAACACTGTGACTTTATTTTGAAACAGGAAATTATTTAAGGACAAGTCAATGTAGGTAAAGTATCTTGCTATCTGCAGGAGAAGCCAGAAATAGATCTGAACGTGTAAAATTAAGGTATTGTTTGTTTTTAAAACAATTCCTCTGCACTCTCATTGAAGCCAAACATGGAATTGTGGTATGGTTTTCCTAGCACATACCATCAGCTGCACTCACATCTCCTGGGCTGTCTGTCCTGGACCTGAAGGGCTTTTACCAAACCTAGGAGAAAGCAGAAGTGCAGAGCAAGTCAGAATTGTGCCCGTTACTGTGCTGTAAAGGTAATCTTTTTTGTTTTTGCCACTGTTCCTCACTAATAAATGTGAGCACTCATTCTGTAAATTCAGCCCCAGAGAGTACCATGTAAAGGTCCCAATGGAGTGTGATATTTCAGCGAGTAATCCGGTGTGAAGCAGGAGGGCTAATCCTGTGCTTTTTAGTCTTACTAGCTGAAAACCTTGTTGGATCAAGGCCAGGGCAGTCACAGAAATTTACCTCTGATTTTGCTGTAAAGGCCATATCGGTTATGCTGATCATGCTACGACTGAGCACACCTAGTCTGATCTTCAGTGAAGTCTGTGGCTTTCCTTTGCCACAGGCTGGCAAGGCATATTGTGCCTGTAATACTGTCCTCTGCTTTGTCAGCTGTGCATTGGTTAAGACACAGATGAGCCATATGCTCGTGAACTAAGCTATTCAATGGCTTTTGGTCCCCCAAAAGCCAGCTGCAAGGAATTTTACAAATGCCAGCTCAGATTTTCCTTTGAACTGCATTAGCCATAAATATGGATTATTCCTGTAGGTCTTGTATATGGAGAATGCTTTAAAGGTTGAGCAGCAAAATATAAACATAATTATTTCCCAGTCAGATAAATGAGTCACTTCAGTAGAGACACTTCGGTCATATGACCTAATCAAAGTGCAGAACAAGTTAAATATTCCCATCCATGTCTGCACGAAACTTTTACTATTATGTATATACACACACACACACTTCTATCTAATATACACACAAAAAAAGCTTCCACATTTTGTACAGCTTCATTAGATCATTTTGCTTGAATAGCGAACAAGCAAATCGCTTAAGTGAAAAAATAATTCATTCAATTTCACAGCTAAAATCAAGTGTGAAGTTATTGTTTCCTGCTATCTGAGAATAACTGTTATCTATAACTATTAATTTACCAATTTTATTGGGCAAGTGACCACTCAGTGCTTAAACAGGAGCTAGCAATTAGTATATGTAAATCAGCTGAGACAGAAGAATCTAAATTCCTGTTCTGCATAGAATAATAGTTAATTTGTAGTAATACATGTCACTGGCCCATCTGATTTGAAAAAGTCACGTTCTCCACTGCTGAAAATCTCAATACTTACAATATTTGTTGTGCATTTTATGATTACTCTTAATGCCCTTGCAAACACATGTAATAAAATGCTAACAAACCATCATCCATTACTTAATTATATTTATCTAGACAGATAATGTTGGGGGGTGGGGTGGTGCTGTGATAAAAAAATATTGTTTCCCGTTTGGCAAACAAAGACTAAATTTACAGCTTAATTATTCCTTGTAGTGCTGTAGAGAGATTTTCCTGTTAATCACACCCAGGTCCAGAATGGATTTTTTTTTTCTTTCTCTCTCTTTTTTTTTTTTTTTTTTTGGTAGTGAGGCTTAAAACATGTGTTGACTCCCAATTAATTCAACTTCCTCTCCAGTAGGGGAGTTTCTAATGGGATTTAAATGTTTGTGAAGCTTCACTGGGACGCACACAGGGAGCTTTTCTGACAGTGATGAAACACCTTCTATAAGGCAAGACGAATATCTCAGAAAATAATGCTACAGCTATCTTCAGAAACTTTGCCTACGGAAAATATCAGAATAATTCATCTTAATTAATAAAAATACCTCTACATTTCATCAATCAAGTGAAAGAAAAATCCAGGTCAGTCAGTCCCAGAAACCCTTATTCATGAGAGCATTTCACTGTTTCCAAAAGATCACCTGTCTGCTCACATGCGGTGATGCTCATATGATTAAGGACTGCACTATTAGTTCTTTTTACTCTGAAAGCTTAAAATAATGCTTTCCTCAGAGCGAAATCTGTGGCAGTGGCCAGAGAAACCCCGAATTGGAGGGCACCAGACATGAAAAGTACAATGATAAATTTCACTTTTAAGCACTGTGTGTTCTAGTCGTTTCCTTCGCAAAAATATCCTGGTAAGTGCTTACTGAAAGGAATTGTCAGACATTCTTCATACTGCATTCTTCTGCAATAACTAGCCACAAATATTCACTGCAGTGAACGCTTAATCTGTAAAACCAGCCCCATTGCACTTGTACAGTAACTCACAGCAAGACGTACTGGTTGGCCTGGCTGCCTTGGCTCTAAGTAGCTCTGATTTGAGCTCTAAGGGATGACTGGATTCTGGACATGCATTAATGAACTATCACTTACTAGCTCTTCATACAAAAATAAACAGGTAGAAAACAGGTTGCTAAGCACTGACAAGAAAAATTAGGAAAATTAAGAGTATCTAAAATATGTTCATATAAGTTATGACCTGAGTAGAGAAAGCTTAATCCAAAAACCCATACATACGTATTGTTGCCATCTCATTTATTAGCCTCAGTGAAATGGTGAATTTATCATCTTTGCCACAGGCTCAAACCTATATTACCAGATCACTTAGGTAAAACTAATTATTTACTACTTGCCATGCAATTTCTGGAAAGCAGTGTATTTCTTGGGTGGCTTATTATGAAACATTAAACAATATGTTTAAACAATTAATGTTGGAACAGATTGTACTGTGAGAAAAACAGATGGAAAGGTTTTTCTTTGCTTCTTTAAAATAATTTGCAAAATACAAAGCTAAACACTGTTTTGGTCATTTTCAATACATCATGTTATAGAAAAGAACAATCTATAAGTGCAAAGAAGTAATAATCAATACTTCACAGTTGCACCAAAGTAATGACAGAAAAGTGTGTGATTTGGTTTTTATGCTTTTACTGTGTTAGAAAATCTCTTAGTATATATGCCAAGAGTATCCATGACATATAAAAACCATGTACCTTACTCTAAAAGGTGCCCTGTAAGAGAACAGTGTTTTCTTTATGGGAATAAGCTGAATCAGTACAAAAAAAATTCCTATGAATCCATGTCCACATTAAGGAAACATATTTTCACTTTTCATTAAACGGTATAATGCAAGAGCATTTCTTTTTTCTCTCTTTTCCTTTTTTTTCATTAACTTAAAGACAAATTAAAATGGTCACCTAAATGTGACCTTTTTAAGTCAGAATCATTTTACTCATCTTCTAAATCAACAAAAACAGAAAAACGTAAGAATTTTTGAAGAGCTGAAAGGCAAGTTTTATGGGAAACTGTAATACTACATGATAACACATGGGTAACAATAAAAGTTAAAAAATTAAAAAAAAATGATATTAAACATAGGTATGCCTTGAATCAATTTAAAGATGTTAAGCTGCAGTACAAGTTACACTAGTGCCAAACACAGAAGCAATTTCACAGTCTTAAAAGCCTTGCTAAAGACAACCAACTTTCAGCAAGACAAAAATATCAAAGTCATTACTCATCGTATGTTCCCTTCAGACCAAAGTCTTTCCAGACACTGATCAAATATTAAACACAAGAACAGTCAAATTGACTGAGAGTAAAATATCTATGCTTGAAATAGCAATTTCAAAAGCCTTTCACTTTATACTTTTTACACCTGACCGGGAGGGGAAGAGAAGGAAAAGACACCAGTTTCTGACAAACTGTTCAGAAATAGTGTCCTGATCGTAACATTCCTCCTCATCTGAAAGTAACTTAGTATATCAAATGAAGAAAATAGGAACCTTTAATATAGTAATCTGAAAAGCTGATACTCTGTTCCCCAAGTTAAACAGACGTGTAGACATCATTGACCTTATTTAAATTGTAAGAATAATAATTAGGATTTGGGAAAGCTCTTAATCACATGCTTACTGAAGTCAGTAGCTTGAAATACCTAAGTGCTTTCCTGAAATAGGCCTTACTAGGTGAAAGTTAATGTATGATGATGATAAGGCAAGTATCTGAATATTTCACACCTATTTATAGTCCATAATGCCATAGAGTCTAGGTACTTGTACATAAAGGCGTTCATTTAACTTTGGATTTCCTGCTAACAGGTGGGGTTGTTTCCTGTGATACTGTAGTCAAAAAGCTTATCAGACGTTATTCATTCTATGCGAAGTCTTTAAAACACTGCTTTAATAGCGATATACAAACTTAGAGGAGTAAAGCATCCTCTGAACAGAACTTGTCTCCTGGTAAATTAAAAATTCTTTTGTACTGAATACAGACTAATTAATGCTATGTAAGCTAAAAACGCTTCTTCGACATTTCAGAGGCTCATAAAAACTCTTCTGGCAGATTTAAAAGGTAAAACCTGCTATGTTTATATTGATGATATAATCATTTTCTCTTAGGACTTGGATCAGCATTTAGTGAAAATTACAGTCTCTGAGCCCAACTCTAAATCTTAAATATGAAGATGCTATAAAATATAGATTAAATAGTCTGTAGCATATTTTGTCAAAAACAAATTGATTTTAGACCAGGCAAGTTTTTTTTTTTGGCAAGTTTCTCATGCTTTAGAATATCAAGCAAATCCAGCAACCTTAGTTTTACAAATCAATATCATCTATATACCCCAATTATCTACCCTTGAAGAGCATCTTAAAAATGTAATGGAAACAATGTAATAGAAAAAAAAATCTGATAAAGACAAGCATAGCACAGTTCTAAAAATTCTTAAAAACTGCCCAATTAATAATCCTGTTTGAAAAAGGTGTGCTTCTAAACATTTACTTGTATAAATGCTACCCGATGGCAATTTTATAGGCCTTAAAGAATTTTGTTTCAGTATCTTACTACATATGAGAAAACATTGGTTCCTCATACTGATAACATTACAGAATACAGTAACACTGTAAGAAAATTCCATCGAGGAAAAATAAAAAAAGTGGTCATGCATTTACAGACTTGAATCAACACTTTATAAAAATATTTTAATCAGTGCTAAATTAAAAACCCTAGCAAATAAGGCCACATTACATTAAAAGGAATTTCCTCCAATAAAAATAGCAGAACACAGTTTCCTATGCAATTAGGCTGGGATTTCTAAAACTGCTCAGTATTAGGCTGACTGTTCTCCTAATTAAGTCAATAACTGACTCAAGGGAGAGAGTGATGCTACACTAGGAGCACCTAGCTACGCTACCATGGGAGCTGCTGTCATGTTAGGAGCTAAATTCACATTAGGAAATGCAAATTTATTGAACCCACAGCGTCACATGCAGGCCAGCTAGAGCTCTCAGAAGGCAGGGGCAAACCCCAAGCCCTGAAAAGGCTCTTTCTAATGCTGGTGGTCCAGCAGGAAGGGAGGATACCAGGTGAGACTGTTCATTAATGAAGCAGGGTCACTAGCAAGCCCACAAAAAGTAAAAAGCGAAGCGCAAATGTGCTCCAGCAGTTTGGTGTATTTCCACCACAGGTTTCAGTGAAGGACACTGTCCAGGAGTTGTACACCTGTGACCTCCCTGGTATCCCCCCAGTCACCTGATAGACCCTCTTCTGGCACATGGGGCAAGACTGGTATCCAAGCCTCCATTCAGACCGGGATGCTTGCAAGAATCCAAGCTGCTAAGAAGTTTTTTTCTGTTAATGTTCTGAGTCAGATCCTAGGGTGTACATTTCTATTAGTTTAGGACTATCTACGTACACCCAGAAGTGTGTTGCATGTTACAGCTTGACTTGAGTAACCTCCTGTGTTTCTAGAGTAATTTGAATGAGTTGACTAAAGCTGTATTGCCTGTTTGCATGGTACAAATTCCAGCAGGAATTTGAGCAAGTGCCTTTCACCTTGAAGACTCTGCTCCTGAAGAAACACACCCTGAAGTTTTTCACACTCAAAGATGAAATTTTGCAATTTTTAGAGGATTGTGCTGGCTGTATTGGAAGAAAGCGAGCAGCCTGCAGATAGAAAAAGGCAGGGACCAAGGACATTCCTTTACTCTTTGTCTATTAGGGTATCTGGTTAATGTGACAGTCTAAGGAGGGAAAAAAAAGCCCACAGATTTATGAAGTATTTGGAACATATAATCATGAACACAGCCAGTCACAACCATCACTGGAAACAGGAATAGAAAGATCATTTTCTTTACTCACCACTGTCACTACTGAAGTCCCTCTGAGAAAAGGGCAGGGACCAGACCTGGGAGCCATGGTGCAAGGATTCCTGGAAAGAAGAGCCTTCCTCTCACTTCCAGGACATGTTGAGGTCATGAACAGCACAGATGCAGGGCAAGGGAGCTGAGGGAATACAGCAAAGTAGCCACAAGATTCCAAATTCTGTCCTTAGTGAGATGAAAGGCAGACCGAGGTTCCAAGACTACTTTTGGTATAGTTGAACCGTCTGTTCAACTTACAATAGGTAAGATACGAGATTCAGCAACTACAGTACATATTTCCTGAGGTAGTCAAGCTAGTTGGAAAGTATTTAGTTAACTCAATTTGTATGCTAAGATTCATAAGAATATGTACTTCAGGATTCTCCTCCCTGTATCTGTCTCAGGCTTGCCAGTATAATCCTGACCTTAGGCTTTTTATAGATTCTGGCTTGGGTGTTTTATGCTTTCAGCATAGTTCAGCTGAGCGTGGTGTTTGTAACAGTCTTTTAGGTTAATTTTTACTTTTCATCAGATAAGCACTTTACCTTTAGTAATGATCAGATAGGGGTTTTTCTTCTGAATTACCCAGTACACAGACTGGAAGCTTAAAAGAAGAAAGTGCCTCTGCTATTCTACAGGCTACAATATTTTTCTAAATAAACTAAACAAGCTTAACACTGCAAGTATGATATACAGTCAGTGGCTCAAGAACAATTTCCACATGCAATCCAGGTAGAAAAACACCTCCTGTTGTTCTGCTACTCTCAGTCTTTATTCAGGCAAAATCTCACCGAGTTCACTGCGTATTTGACTATTAACACACAAAGAACTACTTTAGAATTAAGCCACTGCTTAAATCCTGCTAAATCAAACTGAATCTGTCTTGGTCTAGTCCAGAAAGATCTGGATTAAATACTGCTACACCACAGGGCAGCTTGGTGGTCTAGTTTATGCCTATCATTACAGCCACATTTTTGCCAATTTAAAAATGAGCGCTACCTTAGATTTATCACATTCTTGTCTGATTGTATTGGTGTTACAAAAATTGCTAGTAGACATGTAGCTACACGTGTATAGACTATACATATATATACTTTCTTACTCTGTGGAACGGCAATGCTAGCTATTACTGTGGCCTGCATAATAGGGACATTTGCTTTTTCTAACTACTGAATGTATGTCATTAAAAACAGTTGAGTGGTGCTGTCTAACTCTCAAATGTTGCTGAAAGACTCAGTGGAATTTAATTACTTTTGTCAATCTAAAGCAATGCAAGGCATGATCCAGTATTTGCAAATAGATCAGAATTCCTTAGCAATAAGCTTACATGGAATTTTAAAATAATATTTATTATGAAAAATAATGGTAAAATAATACTTTCTAAATCTATAGTATGACATTCACTCCCAGTGCTATAAATCTGGAGGCTTTTGGTATGGTCTTACCTCAGTCCTTAATCTGTGAGATAGAGTTCACAATCACTCACATGATACACAAATATCATTTGGGATTTCACATGTTTGGGGGAATTGGCGATTTCAAAGTTTTTGTCACCTTTCAATCTCACTCATATTTCTACAGGTGAACAAAATGCAGCTCCTGGGCACAGCTTTTTTTTTTTTTTTAAATGCTGGAATTTAAACTTGGAATTTGCCATAGCTTTGTACTAAACACAATATGTAATTCTCCAGAGGTAGTGATAAATTTAAAAGGCAGAAGAAAAAAAAATACATTTGAGTGATTTGCACGACACCTAACAGAGAAAAAATGCCCCATCACTGTCAATAGAATGAATATTCTATCAAAACTACACTCACATTCTCCTCTATTGAGATTAACTTTACCTGCTGAACGTTGTGAAATTTATTTCTGTGGCCTATGACCACTATATATCAGCATTCGACCCCTATCTATATAAAACAATAAGCATGAGCTTAAAGCTCTCTTAGAGGCTGTCTGAGAGATGTATATTTACTGACATATAACCTGACTAAAGCCAAACATCATTACCCCTGTGACTGATTGGAGGGCAGTCATAACTTAACAGTTTTATTTCCCCTCTACAGCTGAGCTCCTTGACCATGTGAGCTGAGCTGACACGGCATTTCAAGTCTTGTTACCAGCTCAATGGCTCTCTCATAAAAAAAAAAAATAAATAAATGAAAGAAAAAGAAAAGCACTTCTTAGCCTCTCCATCTTGATCATTACTGATAGGGTATCAGTAATTTCAACTTGGTCGAGTAGTTGGTTGAAGGTTAAATAAATTCTGCTTGGCTATTTGCATGATCATACCTGAATACAAGAATTGCAATTTGAAGCAGATTTCTTTATGACTGCTCCTTGGAAAGTACTTACGGACTGTTACTTACATAGGCTACAAAGGCAGTTATTTTGGTGGAGAAGAAACTATCCTTTAAACAACAAGAACAAAACTAACCATCCATGGGGCAAAACAACTGCTCTTTGATATTTGTGAAAGGAAACGTAAAGGGATAGGGAAGGTTCATCCTTCCCTTAAAAACAAACACATACATAGATATATATATATACACACACACACGTGCGCGCGCACATATACATACACCAATTTAGAAGAGAATGACAGGAACAGAGTTTGTCAGTAACCATTTCAAAGGATTTTGATCAACTGCTTTTTAATAGATTGTTACAATCTAAGAACAGACATCCACTGACTCATGATTTTAAAAGAAAACAAAACAGGTCATACCATCTTGCCCAAAATGTGTTATTTTGTGCGCTATCCTAAACTCAGAGGTCTAATTACAGTGTACAAACTCACCTCGATGCCTCACCCAAGACAGGTACTAATATTTGGTTAATAACGTATTACGTAGACTCAGCATTCCTCATTCTTACATCAGCTTTATATTTACTTCACTGTTTATTTCTTGGGATCATTTCCATTTTATCTCAGTACAAGAAACTCCTAACTCATTATTTTTTTTTGGTTTGTTTTTATTAAATCCGGTAGATCTTCCTGAGGTATTTGGGGACTTCAGACTAATGCATTCCCCATTTTTTTTTCCTCACTGTTAAAATTATTTAACATAAAAGTTCTCAAAATTCTTGAATTGCTAGAGTTTGCAGATATGAAAGATGATTTTCATCTGAGCTCTTTTTTGTATTTGAAGAATCGAGAAGTTCTTTAATGATACAGTCTACTGACATATGATAGACAGATTCTCTTTTCTGATGGAATACCCCGCTCTGGGTGGTGAAATGAGATGAAAGGATGTCTAGACTATTAGTAAAAAGAGCACGTGTAAGATGTATCTTGAGGTGTCTTTTTTTTCTTGCCCTGCACAAAGGTCTTCTGCATAGAGAGATGCTACAATTTGTGTATCTCAAGATCAGTTGTGTACCCTGCAAAATCCATAATCTCCGTGTAAAGAAAACTGCTTAAGCCAAAAATCACAAATAAGATATGCCAGAAAAAAATATTATCAAACTTCATTTTTCTTTAACAATCTCTCAGCTGTCAATTCAATAATGGCTGCTCAGTTATTCACTCACATAACTGGGGACAATTCCTATTCCAGTTCCAGGTCCGTACATCTGTTAGGTTGACAACAGAACTGTACTCCTAAGGGCAACAAATCTGGGGACTGGAATTTAGCCACTGGTAGGGTTCATTCAACTGAAAGATAAATTAACGTAGAGTTTTAATGTCCTGGTTTATCCAAGATATTAAAAGACATAGAAGGAACTGGAAAGCAGATTTCATTTAAGAGAAAAGTAAGGCCATTATACAAACAGCAGCACATCTCATCCAGAAGGTGTCACATAAATATCATACTATCAAACAAGAAATGTAAATTATCATACATACTCTATAATTGAAAAGTGTATTATACATTAGTGAAGTCACCCATTTATTTAATCATAATCAGTTCCAATAAAATCTCATTTAGGAAAGTTGAGTGTAGTTCAGGGTGGATGATTATGAGGATATCAGTCATGTAAGCAGTTTTGAAAGCCAGTTCTTGTATGCGAAAATCAAATGAAATACAATTACTTCCTCCCTTGTATAAGGGAAATTCACAGTATAATGAGCAAAAACTGTATGATTTAGAATAGAAAAAAAAGCCAAACATATATATTGAATAGCTATTTTACACAACATTTTTAGTAAATTTTTACTCAAGATTCTACAGTTAAAAAGAGGAAAATCCACTGACATACAATAATTGAAGGTTCTGTAGAGTTTGGATCCAAACCTTCCATGTTTGGTTTCATAAATCCAAACTCTTAGTAAGAGAAATTCTAAAAGACCAAAGGTACGCAAGTCTGTCTTACTGAAAAGGTAGAAAAAGGCAAATATTTCCTCTCATTGCTGCCCTTCTACTTTAGTATTTTTGGCAAACCAACCTCCAGACATGCATGACCTATAAATGTTTTCAATTGAAACTGGTGACAGAAAAAACATGAAAAAAGATTAATTTTGCCTTACACACATCATTCCAGTAAAAAAAAAAAAAAGGCACCATTTGCTATCTAGAAACAAGACCACCAGTAAAATAATCAGACTTTAAGATAATACAGACGGAAAATGTACATCGTGACTACAATTAAAATTAAGGAAACAATCCATGAGGAATACTTACTTTGATACTACTAGCCTCTTTTGAAATTACCATTAATGTTTTCTTTTATTCTTGCATGTATTTTGCTCAGCTGCTCACCTAATCATTTATGTGAACTTGTTTTAACCTATGGATTATTTATTATCCATGGCAGGCAATCACTCCTCAGACAGTGGTTGTCTAAGCTATGCATGACTTTCTCTGCTTTCTTCATGTCCAAAATTTAGGTTTCCAATATGACTTCTGCTGATTCTGTTGTAAATACATAGGTACATCCATACTGATGGGAATACTTGCATGCAGATATATTCAAGTCACTTTTGGCTTCAGCAATATCATGGAGAACAACAACTTGTCCATTTAAATATTCTTAAATAACTGGGGTACAAGAACTGAAAGAGTTAACAAGAATATTGACATAATTCCTCCCGTTCCTCACTGCTTTTATTTTTTTGGAGTATTAAGGGAGCTGCAGTCACGATCATCCATTAAATATTGAAATTCCACATTATTGTTTGTATTTTGATATGTATCTTTCTTCTCAAAATCCAGCAGATACTAATTAAAGAGGCCTCTTCAGAAACGCACAGGAAAAAGATTGACCATTTGACTCCAGTCCTGTGCTTGCCTGTGCATCTAGCCCTGATGTGCTTTCACTTGCCAGGCTAGATGCACATCCACATAAATACGCAATATATCCTGTTTTAATAGCACATGATTTTAATAATGTATGCTCTCCGTTTAGGATACTTGGGAGATAACTGTAGTGATCCACAGAAGTGCTCTGAATCCCTTATTCACATTTTCATGTTCCCTAATAATATTTGAAAGTAGGAAAAAGTTAAATTACAAGCATATAGACAACTATTAAGAGGAATTACCAATGGGTTTTCAACCACATGCAGATGGAAACCAGCCAGCAAGCTTATACTTGCAAATATATACAATATACTTCATGCCAGAAGTGACTCCTGGCTAGACGTACATCCTCCTCCCATCTTACTTGCTAGGGTGTGTGTGAGATCAGAAAGGCTTAGAAGCAAGTGAAATATCATCTCCTTATCCTGGAAAAGGAATCCTACAGGATTCCTTTACCAGCCCTCACCAATGCAAACCCCAAAGGGCAACCATGCAGCGACCAGGGACACATCTTCAGCAAGTGGGGAGGGGCACAAAGGCAGCAGGGAGACCCCCTTGCACGAGCATACGTGCCCTGACACCCCTTTACTTCAGAAATTAACTCTCCTGGTGGAAGTATTCTTATAAAACATGTATGAAACGGCTTTAGCCATTTAGTACTTTAAACACCATGTACTAGACTTAACCAGCTCTAATGCTCCACATGCAATTCTGTAAGCAGTTACCGTGTGATCATTTTCATTTCTAAGGAGTCTTGTACAATACTGAATTACCTTTGTCAAAATTATTAACTAGTCTTACATCATAGCCTTGAGAATAGCTACGTATTGTTTGACAGTTCACATGCCTTTGTATATGTGAATTTACACAAGCTGCCTTACCTCTCTCAAGATATGCTTGTTGCTGTGCGTGCTATTTTCATTTTTAAACTACAAGAAGACAGACTTTATTTGGAGGATTGGCATACTTAACATTTACTAATACTGCATATAAATACTGAGGAAATATAAATTACAGGATGCAACTTATCAAGCAAACCTGGCTAGGTTTAGGTCAGTGAAATAAGATGCAGTCAAAACACACACACCAAGAAAACCAGGCTGCAAGAGGAAGAGCTTTTTTCTGCATGCCAAATACAATCATATAATTTTGATTTCAAAACACATCATATAAATAGATCTCACTAATCTCCTTAAAAGAAGATGTAGAAAAGTCAAATACAAGAGCTAGATAGACTCAAAACAGAGAATTTAAGAGAATATAAAATACAAGAAATGCGAAGACATTCACTGCTGCATTATGTCTAATGAGATCAGAAGGTAGAAAAGGTGCAGATGAAATCCTACACCTTGTATTCTGAACTTAGAATTTAATCCCATTTTCTCACTGAAGAAGAGATTTTTTTCATCGTCTCAGCCTGTAACAAATAGCATTCCTGATATGCTGATGTGAGGAGCAAGTCTTGTAGCAACATTCTACCCAGTGAAGACCCAGTGCTTAATATTTTGATCATTAACCTAGAAGATTCAGCCTGACAAAAGAATATGCAAGACCTCGCTTGGTACCTGTAAATATTGTTCACCAGGAGCACTCTAATAGCCTCACACTCTAAAGAGCATGTCTTTACAATCCTAGTAGCGTGTGAACTTCTCTTTCATTTAGAAAAATAATTCTGCAGTAGAAAAAGCTTTCTGCAAAGCCACCCAGAAAGCTAAAACCTGCTTGCAGTTCCACTTCTGCAAATCATACCATCTCGCTTAAACTGGCAACGAACAACTTGCAGATACGCTGGGCTTTCGCCAGCTTTTTAAATGAGTATATGTGATTTAGTTCATATTTTCAGGCTTCTTTATTAAATACCTCCCAGTTCCATCTCGCCTAATATTTGATCCAGCAAGTTTAATGACCATTCCTTCATTAAACATTACAAGCTTTTTAAGACCTTGGCAGTGCCGCATTTCATTCAATAACCTCGCGCGGCTACAAAGTCAACACTGAGTGCCAAGTTAATCCCTCGTGTCCACTAATTATGTCCAACGCTGCAGCTTCTTGGGTGAGCCTGAATCACTGGGGAAGTGCAGGATTTCCAGACCAATGGATTCAGCGCTCCAGCCATATCTCATGTCTTGACACTAGATGTCAGCGAAGGGTAATTGTTGTCTCAATTTAGAGGCCAGCCCAGGTAGCTACTAGCAACCTCTGTTAATGTTTTATAGCAAAGGTAAAGTATAGCTCAATACAAGCAGCAGACATATATTACAATAAAAAAGGATATAGTTGTCTAGTGTTTTTAAAGTCACTCATAAAAGATGAATAATGATGCAGTTTAAAGCTAAAAGACAGCTGCCAAGCTGAATGGCCATGATGGATGTCTAAACACCGAGTGTGGAGAAAACCTGTTCCCTAGAGACCACCATCCAAAAAATTAATTACTACGATTCAGCATCTTTAAATGTGCCACTTAATATACTGCCACCATAATTAAATTTCCAGCCCTGTGACCTTGAGACCATTTCCTGAGATAATAAATGAGATCAGGGTTTAATCGATGCAGATGCAAGTAGAAACTGTCCAAGGAAGCACAAAACCATCACGATACAGTCAAGGTCAGGAAAGAAAAATAAAGCGAAGCTGCGAATCAACACTAATTACTTTCTTGTGATAAAAGATGTTTATTCTAATTTGCTTTATTTGCAAACAATAGTTCTACTGTGGTACTCTCTGACAGCAGCTTCCTAAAGTCTAGCCCCTGACCAAGTCAGCAGAGGGCATATTTGCTTCTTTCTGCATGGAACATTTTGTAGCAAATGAAGCCATTTTCAGCAGCACACTGAAATTCCGTACCCAAGCTCATCACAGAACAAGCAAAACACAAGACAGGCAAGAAACAACTGACTGCTTCAGGTGCAGTCCTTCCATCCTAATGCAAGAAACCAAAAAAAGATTTTGAGGTAGGATGTGAAAATCGAAAGGCTGTTTTACCCCTTTTTGAAGTCTGAGTGACCCAAAGGGAATGGCTGCAGTTGCACTGTTGGACTTAAGTTAAACTACTAAATGAGACACTGAGTTAGAAACAAAAGCTACAAAATGAATGAGCTCAGGACTAATTAAAGCAGTTTCTAGAAAGGCTGCACACCAGCCAGTGTTCATCACAGCACAATCGAACGTCTTCCAAGACATATCTTCCGAAGTGACAGTGACATAAAAGACCAATCTGAAATAGAAAGGGGTGACTAGAAAAGTAGCATTTTTGTTTTGTAGCTGCACTTAAACTTACATGCAGTTGGAACACAACTACTTCTTTATTAGTGCAGCAGCAATTATTCATCCAAGAAAAGCTGCCAGTTTACATTTCACTCTCTTCTGATGTTGTATTTGAAAGCATTGCTGGTATTTATAACCACTGGCAAGTTCTGCCCACCTACATCGCCCACTTTTCATCCTTTCCTCCAACACTGTGCAGAGATCTTGGAGCCAGCTGAGCGGTACCACTGCTGCATTTAAATAGCAGATCTCTGAATAAAATTTCATTTGCAGATCTCTGTAAAAAATGATCTAACACAGGATTTAAAAAAAAAAACAGAAGCAAACATTATTGGGGTGCTTATGCACTTAATGAGTTAAAGTGTCTCTGCCTTTAATATCACTGTCCTTAATTCTATACTTGCCACTTGAAACAGTAGTAGTATGGAAAGTATGAGTGGGAAACCCACTCTGCCTGATCCGAATCTTTTCCTCTTGTCATCCTGTACTTCCCAACAGAACGTGTAAAGAATGAAAATGACAGAAACTAACGTCTTTACTCTTTCCTGACAGGCTCCTGTTTCTAACAAGTATATTGTTCTCCCGCCGTTCTCAATAAGAAGCCATTACATGACAGAGGTCACTGCATGACAATGCCACAGATTGCCAGGACTGGTGGTTCCCATCTCTTCTTATTGAAAGATCAATTCAGATGCATCAAGACAACCTGAAGGCTGCTACTGGTAAGTACAATGGGTCATTTCAAAGGAGAAGGGACAACATTTCAATTACAAATTTTTATTTTACGTTTTTAGCCTAATTTGGTCTCTTTGTGATAAACAAGATGTTTTACATATGCCCAGTAGGAATAATTGATAGTTCATGCTTCTGTGTGTTATACTTGTTAAAATATTTGCATTTAAAAGCAAAGTTGGACCTCTAGCTCTAGGCTACATAAATGTCTTTCCTAAGGAACATCAACTAGAAAAAGCATTTTGAATTATAATTGTCTTCCAAATCTCAAATTAAGAGAGACAGAACGCTGTTAACCCTTCACTTAAATCACTTATCTATGTGAAAATGAACTGTGATTTAGGAAAGTTGAGTAGAGACCTGCTCTGGTAGATAGGCTGCAGTCACGACTCCTTCCATTCAGTCCGTAGGATCAGAGGCAGGAATAAAGATTACTTGTGCCCTCGAGGGTTCAAAGATCTGACCTCAGGTAATTACAGTATTACAACACAACACGTATTTTATGGAGAGATCAATTATGTAGTTAAAAGCTTTACAGCTTGATTCAGAAAAGCAAATTACTTTAACTTTACAATGAGTAGTAATACATCATAAAAGAGGAGCTCCTGTGTTCAAAACATTTACTGAATTCTCCACACAAGCATTTCTTACCTTAAAAAAAGACATGTCGTAGCGAACGCTTCTTGTATTGGACTTATGGAACTTTACAACATGCCCTGCAGAGATATGGAGTAGAGGTGCACGTCATGTTTTCAGGTGAGCCAGTTGTAAGAGAATATTATACTTAAGGGCTAAGATTTTCCAAAGCAACTAGTTACTTTACCATGTCTGTCTTTTGTGAACCTGCATATAGAGACATCATCGATAATTCTCATTTTCAGGAGTCTTAAGAGACTGAAGTAATCAGATTTCCCAAATTCAGACTCTTCTAATTTGCACCACAAAATTACAGCATAAAATTATTAGTTGCTCTTGAATATGTAGTTTTTCTTCTTTTTAATTTAATTTCATTTTTACATCTTGGAAGCAATAAATGAATATGGAAGGTAATAAAATAAGCATAAAGCTTAACTTATAATTTGCATACTTCAAAAAACATGATTATAAAGGCTACACACATGTATATATATGTAATGTCCTGTGTCATACTGGAGCGGCGTGCATGTAGGTGCACATGTTGGGGGGATGTAGACAGCAGGCTGTGTAGCAGCTCGTGCAGAGCTGAGCAAGCTGCAGAAGGGCGAGCCCGTCCCCTCCCCGCGCCACAGCAGGGACAGCCACCCCTCTTCACAGCTGCGTGCCAGCACTGCAGTGTCCTCCAGCCCTCAGAGCCTCGCAGCAGCACAGCCGCCTCTCCCTGCTCCTTCCCACTCTTATGTTCTTAGGACAGCAGCTCTAAATGGTACCATTCTGCCCTCTATTTACACTGTGAACAGAGGGATGTGCCTTACAGATTCATACTTTCATTTGCACCAGAGATTTACTAGAATTAAACCTTGCTAGATGGCAGGATGCCTTGGTTAAAGGGTCCAGAGTAGAGTTCCATATAGTTAGTAAATATATCATCTACTGAAAGACAAATGTTTGACAACAGAAGGGCGACTGTTTTCAAATGGGTGTCCTTCAATTTCTTACTTCTGTCGCCACAGAAAGACAAATTATTCTGCAAAATTATTTGGGGATACATTGAGAAATAAATTAGAGTGAAATAGCTTGGGATGTTTTTCTTCTGTCAAAAGCATATGGATTTATATGTCAGGTACTGTCCACCCACCAGATGGACTTGCCTGCAGAACAGCCATCCCAATTAAAAGGGAAGCTTTAATCGGCCTGAAAATACCTGCCCTTGGCAAACACAGGCACCAAAGGATTTTGCTGGAATGACAGACTTCTTAGCCTGCCTAGTCCATGCACGATGCTAAAGATGAGAGAACCAAGAACGCTCTTCTGAAAACCTCTCAGCACCATGTTGCTTGTTGGGTAGCTGTCTCCTTCAGTCCCTGTCTTCACTGACAGATCTGCTAAAGAGCTCACAGTCTACTTTGTCATGGGAGAAAAACAAACGAACAAAAAATCCCACCCTTTTCTTGTTGCAATGTGCCAATGACCATTTCTAATGACACTGTGTAATAACATTATACATACATGCTATATATAAAATACTTTTTAATATACAAAATATATAGTATACACCTACATTATGACACATGTATAGAAAGTGCTGGGACATGGAGTCCTTTGGGCATAAGTCAGTGCAATCTTGAGGCTCAGAGCCAACACACTGTCCCTACCCAGCACTTATTTTATCTGTCCACTCTTATTTTATCTGTCTAGCTAATTTTCACTGTAATCAGGGTGGGGCAGACACTGCCCTTTACAGTGTCTATGAAATGTTCAGCAATTTCATTCAGAGTCTCTGGACACAGCTGTAATTAACACAAGCAAAAAATCTACCCAGTTGCATCTGCAGTATTTTACCTTTATCACCTTAAAGTAAACATATGGCTCAATTCCTATCTAGTGTATCTATATAACACTTGGAATGTAGCAGCAAATAAATTTAAAAATCAACATAGAGTTAACAGAGTAATAGAAGAGGAACATGTGCAAACAAAGTAAGAAGCTCTTAAAAATGACAGAGAATGAGGTGAGTTCAGCTTATTTTTATGACATTTTAGTCACTTCTTATTTTAATGACCTTCATAGATTTGGCTACTCCTAGAATATTTGAATTCAGATATTATAGACATGCAATTTTTTTTTTTTCTGCAGTGGAAAACAAAATAGCAATGAATACATAAAGCTCATCATCTACTGACTCACCATGGTAATTGCTGATATAGTGGTTCAGTGATAGCACAGAGCACGTGCAGAAAAAATAAAAGGATGGCTTATGTTTGCACACCAAACACTGTGAATCATAACATGGTATCAATATTAATCTATCCTTTATAAAATCCTAAGATTGAAAGAATGAGATACTACACAACAGTATTATCCATTCTCTTCTAAATTAGCCACAAACCGTGTGGTTTCTCTCCAATTACTTGATTTTTTTTTCTATACCTCTAAATGTTACTGACCTAAAAAAATTTGATCAAAGGCTGTTGAAATTCTAACCCCTCCAGCAACTATTAAATTGGTCCACTCTGTGTCCTGTGCTGACAAATCATTATACTCCAGAGCCTTACAATCCATGGTAGTATCTCAATTAGAGATAAAGAAGTAACAGTGCTCCAAATTCATCCATCTAAATATGACTTTATTCTTAAATAAAACAGGAAATCCATACAGAGCAGTTCATACCCACAGTCATCACTGATTTCACTGCTAACAGAACATCATTTCTGCAGTAAGTTAATCAAGTTGTATCAAATCCACATTTTAAAGTTAGGTAAGATGTCTTGACTAAGCCAAGCAGTGTAAAACCCAGCATTCTCCTCCCTCTTTCTCATGTCTTCTTCAAACTTGCATTGAAGTTGTACTTTCAATTTAGAGTTTGCCTTGACAGTGCTTAATCACTGAAGGCTGTCTTGGAGCTAAAATATACTGTGACTCAAGGGATCCAGAAAAGAATATTGAATTTGCCTAAAAGCAGATCTGCTAAATTTATTAATTCCTTCAGTTTTATCAATTAACAGTTCTGGTCTGGTGACATAAATCCAGCTGCAGCCCTTCCATCACTGAGGATGACGCTATTCACAAACATACCATAACAAAATTTATCACCTTTGACACTAAAATAATTATATCATACACCAGAATGTCCAAGGAAAGGTTTTGGTAAGCTTCGAAGAAACTACCAGTGTGAAGTGAAATGCGTTTTCTTGTACAAACAGCATATGACAAAAGAGCTGGGATTGGAAGGCACCTCTGGATCACTAGATCCAACCCCTCTGCTCGGGTAGGGTTGGCTAGGACAGGGGGCCCCAAACTACATCCATTCAGGTTTTGAACATCTCCAAGGAAAGAGACTCCCCAACAGGACAACCCGACTCAGTGTTCAACCACCCTGACCGCGAAGCTTAATTTGAACTTCTCGTGTTTTGGTTTCTGTCTATTGCTTCTCTCTTGGACACCGGAGAGCACTGAGAAGAGTCTGGTCCTGTCCTCTTGATACCTTCCTGTCAGATGTTCAAACACACTGATAAGACCCCCTGACTTGCTTTCCCCCTGCATCAATTCCCCTGAGCACCATCTCTGCAGCCCTTTGCTCGACCCTCGCCAGTGAACATGTCTTCCTTGTACTGGGAAGCCCACATCTAGACACAGAACTTAGATACGGCTTCACCAAGGCTGAGTAGAGGGCAAGTGTCACCTCCCTTGACATGCTGGCCACGCTCTTTCCGAGACAACCACAGATACCTTTGGCCTTTGGGTCATTCTTGCTCAGCCTTGGACACTGTGGATCACGTATGGATATTCTCCTCTGTGAAACTCTTAACCTCTACATCTCAACATGTTGAAAGCAGACACTTATCAGCAGAAATTCTGAAGGAATGGAGCACTGTTCATACCATTTCCATAAAGCCACTTTTCTAAATTCTCCAAAAAAGTTAATCCAGTGCCTCAGAGGTGGGAGCCACTAAATGGCAGGAATTACTTCCGCCTCTGTTAAAAGTGGTATGCAAGTCCCTATCTCCTCAGGACAGCACTTGAACACTTGAATGTTTAAGCTCTAACTTGAAGGGGGGAAGGAGTACACCAGGAGTTAGAGAAACATTAATTAATGTCAATGTTTTCGAATAAAGTACAAACCAAAAAATACTGTATTTTGTATATTTTGAAGGCTATAAAAATCTATTTATTCTGGTAGTAATAGAATTACTAGAGTCAGAATACTAGTTATTCTAATAGTAACATAATAATTTGGTGCTATCAATATGGGAGCAGTGGATGTTTGGATTGCAGATGTCGAGTTTTATCATAAACACACTACTCTAGAAAGACAGCTCTCATTGACCTCAAAGGCCTTTGGAACAAGCCTTGATTCTGACTACAAACTTCATTTGAATTACATCACTGGCTGCAAGGGAACAGCATGCTACCTACTGTGAAATGAATATTCCTAGAGTATCAATCTTTCTGTAAATTCAGTGTCTTAATATCATCCATGACTTAAGTCACCTTTTGTGCTGCTTTCTGTTTGATTATAATTTTACCTATTAATCATGTTAATCCAATAGAATCTGCCTTAATCAAATGCAAGTCAATTACCCAGTTCGTCAAATTATATTTTTAATGAAAGACATTTTTTAAGATTGAATACCAATTAGAAACATGCGCAGGGAAGTGTGGCTAACTCCAGAGCATAGGAACGCTTTCTTGTCCACTGTTAAGCCAGTTCTCATAGCCGCCTCCAGGTCAGCTAGTCTGGAGAACACTTTCAGATGGACACTGAGCGCACAGCAAACAGCTGGTGCCCAGGCACAGTCCCACTTAAAGCACATCTGCTGGCCTGCTGTCCTAGCCCAGAGGAGCACGAGACCAGGTGGACTCCAGAGGATGAGTCACCACTGGCCACAAGGACATTTGAACACAGAGGAAGGCTATGCAAGCTGATGGTTGTAACCCAGAGAATGGCAGTATCAAACTCACCAACCTCAGAGTTGCTTGGGTACTTGAGGACCGCAAAAACCCACAAGAGCTTTCTCACAAAGTCTAACAGCAAATATCTATTTTTTAAATCCCCCTGCAGCTAAAATTCAGAACAACCATTTCTGTATTTCATGAGTTCAGTTTTGGTCCCCATTTGACCAACTTCCATTGACTCCTGAAGGATTTACCTCATCCTGTTGTATCTAATCCTATGGATTAGTAGAAATTGTTCAAGCTCTCTTTCTGCTTTACCACATGCTCACACATGAAAATGAAGAGTGATTGATCTGATAGAGGAAGAATGCTAACTGATCAATGTCACAAGTATAGCTGCTACCTGTATATGATAGAGCTTTCTATCTTTAATATCTGTAAAGATCATCCCTCCGTGCTTTCTATTCCCACCACTTCAGTTCTGATCTGCTGGGTCTCCCTTTTGCCTCTCCTGTTCTACACTTGCTGCCCTTGCAGCTCCAGGGAGTCATTCCCTGGGTAACCAGTTAATCTGCAGGCAATCTCCTGTACCAGCCCCTCCAGTATTCCAAAATCCGGACAGCCAACCCAGAATCACTCTTCTTGGTTATTTACAAAGTACAAAATCTACCTACTAAAAAAGGACACCTCTGTTTTAAGTCATGTACATATCACACCGAAGGCCTAGCAGTACCATTACGCAAAAGTTCTGCAGGGAAGGGGTGACTGATGTTAAGACACGTATACAAAGGCATCTAGCACATACAAACATTTCACTGGCAGTAACATCACACATTTGGCAGTTAATTAAAAACAAAGATCAAGTACGAAAATGTTCCCCGGAACACTGTTATTTACACTTAAATACGAAGTACTTGTGACACAAAACTAACCTGATTTTTCCCCCTCAGGCTGGTGCATCTTATTTAACATGCAGGTGGTTCATTGAGACTTTCAAAAGATCTCTGAAAGGTGTGCATTTGTCACCATGCTGAAGGAACTAGAAGGAATAAAGATAAACAGACTTCATTTTTCCTCCTCTTTTTTTTTTTTTCACCCTCAGGTGAATGGACTTAATTATGTTCACTAGACTCTGAATTAGGCACAAGACAGGACTAAAACTTTTAGGCTTTATGTGGAGAGAAAAAAAAAGAAAGAAAAAAAAAAAGAACCAGAATGGAAAAAAATTATCTTAATTATTGTTCCAGTCCTGTATGACTTATCTCCCCTTCTTACACGGAAATGTTGACCTGAATCTGGTCCTGTGTTAAAATATTCTGTTTTCCACCACCATGTGATATGATTGCTAATTGTGTAGTGGAGGATGTCACTTAACTAAGACCTTTCAACACAGTGAACTCTTGAAGGACATTTTATAAGTCAGAAAATAGGAGTACTTTCTGGCTAGCATAGATTTTAAATCCTCAACTTAGATATTTGTGTTACAAAGCTGATCAGAAAGAAGCCTCACTGGAGAATGGGGTTGATCGCTTCCCTTTAATTATACAGATGCCTTGATAGGCAAAGCAGCCTTTCACACTTGGAGCAAACACCGAGAATGTGGAAGACATGGATCAATACTGCAGATTGCTGATTAAGATACAACACAAAACATACTTTGCTAGAAGTATAGTGTAAGCACAAAGAACAGTATTTCAAATAAACTGTTATAAATTAATATCATCTGCAGCATTATCACTGATAAATTCCTTCTTAAAAACATGGTCTTAAATTATGTTAATAAACTACCATTTGAGCTAAATTCAGCATGCTAAACGCATTCATTGGCTCTGGCTTTTCTGCAACAACACACTTCTATGCATGCATCTTTTCAATAACCATTGTGTCATTTTAATTACCATAATTAAAATTAAAACAACATGAGTTATAAAAATGTGAGTTATAAAAATGTTTTAATGTTCTACCAAATTATTTCATATTAAAAAACCTAATGGTTTTAATTTACTGTTAATTTCATTTGAGCCACATTTTAAATGTTGAGACATACATTTGGGGCTTTTGAAAGAAATTGCACCAGACAAGCAGAGCTTGAGTTTACTCAGTACGCTGACTGATGGCATGTAACATAATAAACAGCCCATTTTCTAACTCCTAACTGCTATATAATGTCCTTGTTTTTCACTGTAACTGGATTGCCAATACAATATTGATAAAGTGTCAGTAGGCTGGAGCCAAGCTGACCTCATATCACCATTTTTCTTTCTGTAAAGTCAACTTGACAGGCTTGAAAAAACCACCGCACGGCTTGTGCTGGCTGCAGATCTGCTCGGCTCCAAAAGGAGGTCACAACATGCACTACTCCATGGAACAGTCTAACACGGCAACACTAACTCAGCTGATAGTGCAATTTTCTAAACACTTATCCTATTAAAAAACCAGATTCATCCTGTATTTTTGACTTAGCCCAACAGTGACTTGAATTTTACAGAAGTACCTTCAGGTTGTTTTAATCCTCCCCAAGACATGGGGAAATTCTTCCCAATATATCAAGTCGAAAGAACTTATTTGAAAAGTTACCTACAATCTGCCAGGTGCCGAGCGCCCCGACCCCTTCCTCCTCTGCCCAATGCTGGGCTCACTGCAGGGAGAAATGCCAAGAGGAGCTTCAGCCCCCTCTTCACTTGGGCGCTGCATTTCAGCTTGGAGCCTTGTCCTCGGCTCCGGCCTGCGCCACACAGCGCTCAGCCTGGCCCCGCGCTGCCGGCGCTTCCCGGCTAGGCCCTGCCCCTGCCCCCTCGCTGCGGACCCGTCCGCACCTCTGCGGCGGCAGCCCTGGTTGCTGCTGCTCTGGCTCCCTTCGCCTTGCTGGTGAGGACCAGGCCCCTGCCTGCCCCGCTGCCCCTTCTGTGTGCGGAGCAGCCTGCTACCACATTTAGTCCTTCTCACTTGTGCTGGAAGGGCCATATCGGGGCATGAACTGTGCACTTGGGAGCAGGATTTTAGGATTGCAAGGCTCCTGGATGCTTTCCAAACACCACCAATGCCTCAACAATGTAGCAGCCCTGCATGGTTCAGGTGCCAGAAAGACTGTGAAAGCCAGCTATTTTGCTGGCATGTACATAAGCTCTTGTGGATTTGAACTGAGCTGCACAAGATGTTAGTTACCAAACAACTCAGCCAGGCACTATTTACCACCTGCTGGGGACTGTGGGAGAAATCACAAAACTTCGCAATCTTAGTTTTTTCTTTTCAAAGCTCTCCCAAAGACTATCACTCTCAAAGCTTCAAAGACTCAAAAAAGATTCCTAGGGCCCACACAAGCCATAGAAGAGATACAAATCCAAGTTAACACAAAGCAGAATAAACCAAACCTACCTTAAATAACTGTAACCAGCTCCATTTTTCAGTAGAACCTAAATATTCTGAATGTCTTTTGCCAGGGCCTCATGGACTCATCCTCTGAACAGCTATGCTAATGAAGTATAAGATGCTATATACACACACACTACCTCCCTGAAGTGTGCTATATTCTGGAGAAAGATGGTCTGCATGGCAAAGCCTCCCATGGCTTCTCTTCAAAGAAAACCTTATCTGTAAATATTCGTCAGCTTGGTACCACAGTTATTTTGGGTTATTTTTAAAGTATACATTAATTTGCAGTGGTTTAGTTCTTTATCACAATTACTGACTGTTCAACCAGAATAATATACTTTTTGAAGCAGTAACCACTGATTTAACTGAATATTAGTATGCACATATGTTTTTACATCACCAAAGATACGGAACATATTTTGTAAAGAAAATACTATATTTCTATACAATAGAATATACAGAACACTATATTTCTATACAGTTTGTATAGAAAATACTACTGTATATAATTAACACAAAAATATTCCCTGGGCCTAGCTGTCAAATACAGTAACAAAGCACTGCAATTATGTTTTAATTAGCAATGTTAGTGCTAGTAGAATTAGGCACAAAATGTTGTAGGATTATCACACATCATACCCACACTGAATTCCAATTTTCTTAATCGGATTTTAATTTTCTGACCAACAATCTACCCTCCGAGCTCTTAATTATATTGTTTTTCCAGAAAGCCTTTTCCTCAGTCAGCTCCACTGATTGAAGAGTGTGAAGAGTCTGTCTGTGCAACTTATTAGCAGGTTTAGGTTAAAGCAATAGCAGTAATAAACTTTGGTGCAAAGCGCTGTGAAACTTCTAGGCAGTTCTTTTTCACCATCTTGGCCTCCTGGGGGTTTTCCACAGGTTCCAGTGCTAACTTCCTTCTAGCCCATTCGTCTCTGGGATTTTCCTCACCTTGTGCCTTTTCTGGCATCCCTTTGTTTTAGGGATGTGCAACTAGCTGGTATTCCAGGAGGAGCGCACATTGGCACACACGACACAAGTCTACTTAAATCTTACCTATTAGTGCTGTAAGATTTGAAGTCTCCTCAAATGATTGATACTCCCATCCGCAGAGCTCGCTTAATTTTTCCTGCCACACTTTCAAACAGAAAGACCTCTCTGAATTAGAATGAACCGTCTTGAAGTCATGCTAGGCCACTTGCCTTGGGTCTGCATGAACATCCCAAGAAACTGCAGTGTGACAAAACCTCACGGGTGCTTGTTCCTCAAGCTGTTTGTTCCTGCTATTACGAATGACATCTGGATTAATTTCTCTGGGCACAAAAGCATATTGCCATCCTCTTTACCCTGGCTGAACGTAATTCAGTTGCGTGATTCTCCTGAGCCCATGACGACCTATTGGAAATATTTTCCATTTTCAGTGGGCCCAATCAGGGTAGCCAAGCGCCTGACTAATTTTGAGCGTGCGAGTACATGAGTGTGTGAGCAGTTTTAATTCACATCAGTTGGACTTCTTACATACTCAAGATTAATTATACATTTAAGGCAGATTTGCCAGTAATTATCATGAATTGCAACAGCAGTGATTTAGTTCTTCCCTCAAGAGTTAAAATAAGTGCATGTCTCATTCTTTATCACTTTTTAAATTTTTATTATTTTTATTTTATTTTTTTTAAGTAAACCAAATGACCAAATGTCTCAAATAAAATAGTCTCAAACAGCAGCTAGCATAAAGCCCAGTCTCAGGACTCACTTGTGCTATGCTGCTGAACCTCATGAGAATTCCAGACATCTACTTACGTACTGTTCGAATTGGCAACACTGGTGATACTCAGGAGGCTCCAAGGTGTTTTAGACATCTTAAGCTGTCTAAGGTGTTTCAGACACCTTTAGACACCTGGTCTCTAAAACAAGCACTTTTAAACATTTCAGAACTGCATTAGAGGTGCGCTGTAGTGCTTAGGTGCCTCCTACTCAGAGCAGCTAGAAAAGCAGCAGACCTTCAGAGGCACATCAAGTATACAGCATTTTGTATGCAAGAAAAACTTGCCAAGCAAGAGCTACTTCAGTGCACACGAAGGAGTCATGGCTGGAGCGGCTGAATAGTTTGGCTGTGGGATCCCATCCGTGTAGAGACAGATACAAGCCAGGGATGAGACGTGACAAACATTCTCACATCACTTTCCTTCAAAGACCAGGGACAGGGAGCAAAAGGTACTGCAGAGAAAATCCTGGTTTACTCCGACAGGGAGAAGAGCGAGCCACCACCTGGCTGTGCTGGCACATCACAGCGGCTGCTGTTAGCTCTAGATCAGAGGTATTTCAGCTTTAGCTGCACCTCAGCAGCTGACTGACTTTTGCGACTCTGTTTCTTTTTTTACTTCTCATGCATTATCATGATGATGTAACATTAAGTTTACAACAGTATCTGAAAGATGACTAACTCCAGCTATAATAGAAATTAACAAGTTAAAGCCAATTGTGTATTTTATAATGTCGTCTATACTAAATCTGTTTTGGGAGTGTTAGCTAAATGAATACTCCTTTAATATCTGCAATAATTATACAATTTCTATGTAAAACTAACAAGTGTGTGTGGAAGAGCTAGAGGAAGGGACAGGGAAGGAAACGTTAGGCTAATAATGTTAAGAAATGATTTAGACTTTAAGGACTCAAGTCAATTCCCATCATGACTGAGTATAATCAAATACAGTAATTGCCAGTTAAAATACAACTCCAAAAGGACTGCAAGCCAACATCAGCAATGCTCAGCTCTAGCCACCCTCCCAACTGATGTTAACAGACCTACTGCCACATGTAAGGCTTTGCACTTAATCGTCCTCAATCATGGCCAAACAAATATGGAAACCAAATTATTCCCATTTATTATTCCCAATTATTCCCAGCCATTACAACAATGCTGTACATTAGAGCCTGGCATTTTTATGATAATCTTATTATTGAGGGCACCACACATTCTGAAATGTAGCAAGGAAAAATACAGAGGTTTATTTTTAATGGCCCTTATTAAATGGTGCTAATAAGCATTGACTCTTCATGTTAGGCTCCTCTTTTCCTGTTAAAAGTTGCAACTTTTTTTTGGCTAAATATTGCTTATCATTCTCACAATATTCATACTGTCATTCAAAGATGATCAAAAAAGTAGCTCAAGGAAGGAAGGAGAAAGTTACACCTACTGCTTCTAGATAATTTGTTCTTCCTTTCTTTCACAGCAATAGAAAAAAAAATGTAGCTGGAAATTCAGAACATTTCAGATCTTTACTTCAGATAACCTAACACAGGCTTTATACAAGTCTTATGTTATCATCAGCTAAATTATAGTTAGTGATTGCTGCCATTAAAGAGCCAACTTCTGGCACTCAGCCACTATGCCTGGGCCATGTAAAATGGCTTCAGGTGGCAAAGGCTCATCAGCAAAGTGAAACCTTTCTTGAGTGCCTTATCCAAACTTAACACACAGAAACTTTTGAAAGCAGCAATGAAAATAATAATCAGCTCAGCATGCGCAGTCCCTGAAGGTGAAGACAAATGTACTTAAATTATGATACCTTTACAGCTTCTGGCTATTGTCTAAATATGAAATTGGTACCAAACTGAAGATAAAAGGGTGATGATAAATGGTGTCATAATTGAAGTGTCTGATATGTAGTGATGATCTAACATGTCCCTATCTTCAGAATCACAATTGCTAAAAGAAATTGCTATTAATAGTTGCTATTTTTACTTGCCTAATTTATATTTTGCCATGTTATTTAAATATTTTTAAAGTAGTTTTTTATATTTTCATATTTCAACAATGAAAAATCATTTCCAATGAATATATGAAAATGTAAAAATACTTACAGATGTTAATATAATCATGTATCTATAAATAGTATCTATAACTGTGTATATCTACAAGATGTAACAAATGAGAAATGTATAGTTTATCTATACACATAATGAGGGCAAAATAAATACCAGGGTAGTCATTTTATATTATCCTTTTGATCTACAGGCTACCAGTGGAAGATATAATCTTTTATTTATATTATGTGAGGTAAAATTTTGAAACAGGATTTTCTGTGTCTATCTTCCTGCTCACTCCATAATTAAGCCTGTAGGGCTGCATGGTTTATTTTTTAATGCTGTACTTGTCAATTTCTGTTATCACTAATTTAAAGTTCACAGCTCCGTATTTCAGAAAAATATGAGGGCAAAACAATTTATATAAAAACCACTTCCAGTTGAAGGGGTGGCCAAGCTTTTCTGTGTGTACTCTTGAAGATTTTGTTTCAAATAACAGCGGTAATCCACAAAACCAGAAAGAGAATGCAAACCTCTAATGACACATTCTTTCCTTCACACCATCTCTTCCCCCCATTTTTTTGAAATACAGCTGAGATGAATTTGTACCTGCATTAGTAAGTTGTCCTTTCTAATTCAGCCCAAACTAACACAACCTGTCCTGCCCAGACCAACTGTGACACTGACTATGAAGAAAAAGTATCTCATATTTTACACAAAACGTTACAAGGTCACATCAGTGTCTTTCATTGCTTCCTGCCTTCCCCAGACTTAACAATAGGCAGCAATAATCCTGTGATATCCCCAACTAATTTATCCAACAAGAAGACAGGTAGCACTCTGAACCGCACTGCTGCCTGGATAGGTGCAGTAAATAAGCAGCTTAATGGTAGCCTTTCAGGCAGGAGGGCAACATATCACAGCGTGGCATTTTTATAATCTTCCTGGCATGCCTACAGCCAAGAGCACATAGCTGAGCGTATGTTCCCTCTTCTGTCGGGCTTCGAATGCATGTAATCGTTAGATTGTGACACATTGTGCCTTTCAGCAAATTTAACTGTTTTATATCCCCTCTGATCTACAGCTTTGTACATCTGTTAAGTTGCCTCTTAAACTTCAGTCAGCACATCTGTGCATCTCATCTTTCTGAAGTTCATTGCGTGGCTTGGGTGTTGCACAGTGTTTCTTTGTATCTGTGCAGTGTTTATTTGCAAGGAATACCTTTTGTATTAGTGTTCTTGCTGAGTTAGAGCAAAAGACCAGAGTTAAATCTATATGGGATATCTTCATCTGGCAAAGAATTGATAGGGACCCTAGGAACTTATGCCAATAGCTTGAATGATAAATTGGTGGAGTGAATAGGTGCCTGCCTTCATATCTTTGAGCAGTGGCAACATCTTCTCCCCATTCAAAAGACTTTCTGCTCTAGAGGCATGAAGGAGCCAGCTACTGAACTTCTCCCACGGAGTCCCTAGAAAGGCTGATGAAACAGCCCAGCCTGAGTACAGCTAGATGCACTCATTTGCTGACACGCTGAATAACCTCTCAATCTCCCACTGATATTGCCCAAATTTCAGCTGTTTGGTACAAGCCACTGGTCTCCCAGCGCTTTGTCCTCTGGCACAAAGCAGCCCTGTACCAGCCAGAAGTCTCCCAAACTGCTCTGCTGAAGACGACTCAAGGAGGGTTGGCTGGCAGATTGAGCCCTCAGCACAGAGACCCTGTGACTGACAGGGCTACTGGACCTGGAAATAAAGTAGTGGATTTCTGGAAATAACTCCAAAGACAGCCAATGCATAACTTTGGAATTTTCCAAAACCTAGTAAAAAAAAAAAAGATTCTTCCAGTCTTTATCAAATGAGATGCGTTTAAGTGACGCTGCCTGTACAGTCAAATAAGTTAAATAAGAGCAATTCAGACAATAACATATCTGCTTTACTTCAGAAGAGTTTCTTTTGAGATTCTACCCAGATGTGGGCACAATTTCAATTTACCTGATCTGCCAAGAAATCTGTTGATACCACAGAACTATGGAGTTAACGATTTTTGATTGTTCTTAGAGTTCATCTTTGCCTATAAAAACATTTCCACTTCAAACCCAAATGCCTGAAAACCAAAGAGAGAAACCCTTGGATTACGCTAGATCCAACAATCTTGTTGTTTGAAGCATGACTCTGAGCGTGTGTTTCCTGGCATGACTAACACAACTACTCATTTTCTCGACGTGGCTTTGGTGCTGCCGGGCAGAGCAGCCAAGGAAGAGAGGCTGCTGCTGCCCAGCTTCCTCACCACGATCCTTCCCGCGCTGCGGCACGTGGGCGAACGTGAGTGTTTGATTTATCAGTGCTGCAGGACTAGTGCCAGATGCGGACGCACAGCCGCCAAGTTTGTCTCTTTAAGCTCACAGAGTTGTAATACTTACTTGGGCAGAGGAGTTTCCTCTCTTTCTTCACCTATGGCACCTTTCCCGCTCTCCCCCAGATTATACCCTGTGTTTATATATGATGAATTTTCCAGAACAGTAGAAACAGACTTCTTAGTGCAGCATCATTACCCCCTTGTTGGCAGTGAAGTAGCAAAAAGCTCGTCCGAGCTGGCAACCATCAAGCTTTACAGTCTAACAAGTTCCACTACTATAATGAAAATTCAAAGACCTGGAAACAATCTACAGACCTTCCCTGACTAATTTTATTATGCAGACACACTTAATAGCTCCTGTTACAATCACATTTATAGCAGGAAAACAGTATTGGATTGTGACTATCACACTAAATCGACATGGATTATCAGTCATTAAAAAGGAACAAAATTAGCAGCAAGCAGTAATATTTTACACTTATCAAATCTACAGCTGGTCAAGGTTCATTACAATACTGTGCAATAAAGTCAGGAAGCATTGGCTCATTCTACAGAACATTTAAATCTCTATTGTATTTGTGTAGGATATAATTTCTGATAGCAATAAAGTCTAATAAAAGTTACACCCCGATGAATAAAGTGTTAATAAATTGACCCAAGACATTTAAATGGCTAATTATATTTGAGATAAAGGAGGATTCACTTGTTTCTGTGAATTGTTAGAAGCTGTACTCTAACCAGCTAACTAACCAACTACAAAATGATTTTATATAAATATATCTCTGTACTATAAAATATTAATATTTCTAGTTCCTTTTTCAATAGATTAATAATTAACCAGAATTTCTTAACACATTTCCTATTCATCAAAAGAATCATACCTCTTTAAAATGTCCAAGCTTTGCACAACTTAACTTTATCTATTCCCTAGATTTTATTTTATTAAAAAATATTTACACCAGCTATGTTTAGTTTTTCCATAGGCCCTTTCAATTATAAAGTTACTTTATTCTATAAATAACACTTTATCTATGCAAAAGGACAGACCAGACAAGAACAGTGGCCAGTCCACGGCGATCACACAGAATAGTTCTTTCCCTGGGCCTCCCAAGATGCTGTGCCCAAGTCTGCCAAGCTGAAGTCTGGCCACAGGGGTGCACTAACCAGGAGGTGCCTCCTTTGGCTCATTACCTACACTAAATACTGTTTGAATCCAGGGGGCTCTCCCTCTGCTCCAACCACCACTCACAGACACTCACATATCTCTCGATCCCGGCTCTGGGAGGGCTCGGATCCCGACATAAGCTCCACAGTGACACCTGCTTTCACTGGCATCCAGAGGCACTTGGGTCCAGAAGTGAAGCACTGAGTCCCACCATGCACAAACACGGCACCCAAAAGCCACGCGAATGCCTGGCAAGCTTAGTTTAACACAGGACAAATGCCCGTTTGCCTCCAAAAAATCCACTTATTAAAGCTAATGAGAAGAACCATCCCGGTGCGTTCCTGATCTGGATCACTGCGCAGCTGCAGACAGCCACTTGACAAATGCAGTTGTGCGTCAGCGTCACTTCCTCAGAGCGCTAGAAACAGGGCTGGTTGCTGGACAAACTGCATGGGGTTTGTTGTAGAGAACAACCGGGATAGAACAAGGGCAGAGAGAAGGGCAAAGAACCATTCTCTTTTGTGAGAAATGGGAATCACTGAAACTGCCATCAAAACTTCTTGTATAAGTTGAGTGGAACTGTATACTGGTAAATTAAACAAAAGCATCTCAAACCCGAAAGTGTGGTTTCCACATCGTAAATTGAAATTTTCCAGCCATTGCTCAATAATCTACTTGTCGCTAATGTATATTTAGTCTTTTTGCTCTGGTTGAGGAACAAGTGTGCAGGTTTCAGAACTGTCTATGAGATGAGCAGCATCAATTTTGAGAAGCTTAAGTCTTTTCTTGGCTGGAGATTTGAACTTTACTACCAATACCTGATCACCTGGCAAAGGAGAGGAGCGGACGCATCACTCCCAAAAGCTATTCAGTTTCTTCTCTAGGTTCATCAAAGGGAGTTGTCTGATCAAAACTTTTCACAGATTTTTGTGTCCGTGGTAAAATGCTTGCCTAGATAATCTCTGGATGACTAAATAAATACTGTAATTAGGGTCATACTGAGACACTAAGCAGCTTCAGTTCAAAACTTTCAACTCTTAATAGTTATTTAACTTAAACTCATGGAAGATGCTTGGGAAAAATACATTCTTCGGGAAACTCCATGAAACTTGGTTATCTTTTCTAGAAACTTCAAGTCAAAGCCTTGCTGATGGCAACCCTTTTATTCCCACTTGCTTTCATAGAATTTGGACCTGATTTGTCAAAGTAGTTGTTCACGTCAGAGCTGTTTCCTACGTGCTCATGAAACTCCCATTGAGTGAGCCCTGCTTTCCCACGAACTGCAGCAGCTGCGCGAAGCACTGGGGTGGTCACTTCTTCTCTTTCCCCTGCTGCTCAAGCCAAGCAGCCCAGGAGATGGAGAAGAGGCCAATCCTGCTGGGTTCCAGCCCCTCTTTCCCTTCTCCTTCCTATTCCCTGTCCCCTAGGATTGAACCAACCAACCCCGAAAGGCAGCACAAGGCACTTTGGAACGCAGTGAAGATAGATAGGAATTCATATCTTTTGAAACTTCATGCTAAAACATTCTCATCTCATGCGGCATCCCTGCTACTGGATATTAAATGAAATCACAACATCGGAGTCAAACCTTAAAAAAAACAATATGAGGTGGATTCCTTACGCAGCTGGCAAACTCTAGATGTATTGCAGCGGTATAAACCATCACCGTCCTGTAGCATCCATGTCCTACACACAGGACCGGCAGACACCGCCTGCAGACAGCCCCTGCTAAGGCGGGCAACCTCAGCCTGGGTCCTACGGAGGAATCTCCGACATGAAGGAGAAGTGACATTAGATAAACGCAATAACACCCTAATAGGGCTCTTACCTAGGGAAAGATGCTTTTCTTCATTGAAAAGCTGTCAACAATCCTAAATTATTAACCTTGTCAAATTCTGTTATTGGAAGCATAAATCTTTTATTAGTGATCAGGATGAAAAATAGCTGGTAATATTTACCATACCAAAAAAAAATCTGTGTATTTTTAAAAGGTAAACACATAAATCACAGGTGACCAAAAGTTTCATTTATTACATTGCACTAACATAGACATAAAAACTTCAGAAAAAGCATGAGGCGCTCGCCACCTACATCAATTTATCAGGTAATAATTGCAATATATTGAGCTCCTAACTCATACATTTTTTGTCTAAGTGAAATTAAAAGTCAGGCACAGTAAAGGCAAATACTCTGCAACTATTGTTAGTGCTAACTGACATGATATCAACTTGCCTATATTTTACACAAAAAGTCAGATTCCGTATTAGAGCGCAAAGTCTTATCTTGCTAAGGAAATCACATCCAAATGAATGGATATTGCCGTTGTTAAATGAAATTTGAGTGTCAATAGCTGCAAAACCAGTATTTACTTTTCCCTTCTTTGATGTTTTTCAAAATTCTGTACTAAAATCCTGAAAGCCTAAGGGTGTTTGTTCTTATTCAAAATAGCTTCAGTCTCATCAACACACCACCTTAGTTCTTTGCATGCTCCATTTCCTTCTTAAAAGATATCTGCATTGTGCGTGTCTTTAAATGAATTAGCAAGCAGGCGTTAGCTGGGGAATGCAGCTACGAAGTAGGGCCCAGCAAGCAAGCTCCCTCGGTAACATCCTGCTCTGCTGGGAACGTCCTTGCAGCCGAAGACGGCAGCTCCCGGCAGGAACCAGCCCGGTGTCCTGTTCTTCCTCAGTGCCAAACACTAACGGCAAGTTTGAGACCTAGAAGGGTCTGTATTATGGGCATTAAAATCCTTCAGAACAGGAATTTGGGGAGATACAATTATTGTGACTAACAATAGTTTTAGACTTTGAATTGCATATAACTGTAAAATATTTTTTACAGTGACCCTGGAAAAATCTTTCCACTCTCCCAGAGAATGCACTATGTAGACTACCATCCAGCATGTATCCAGCTCCTGGGGGACACCTGGAGAGTTGGACAGCTTTCTTCTGCACTTTTTAGGAAGTATCCCTAGATTCTCCAGCACTTTCAACCTGTTTGGCTTACTAACTGCATTGCAGCCATTCAAAATTAATCAGATTCAGCTCTGCCAACATACTGAGACTCTCCATCACTGCATAGGAGCCTCTGTAAATAAGCAGCATGAGATAACATCACCATTCACCTGTAACTTAGGCATCTTTCTCTCTGCTTTCCTCCAACTGAAGAGCTCCAATGCCCTAGTCAGTCAAGAAAGGTATGTTAAAAAGGGGGTATTTTTTTTCCTATCGTATTGACCTAACTTACAAAAACTCAGTTCTGTGACAACAGACAGGTGAAATTTAAGGTTTGCTTTTACAGCTATTGAGCAAACACCTAATTGAAAGTGTCACTGTAACTGTTCATAAAAACAGTAAAAAACAGTTTCCCAATCCGACCTTTCTTTAACATGCCCCTGGTGGGCATCCCATCAGATTACAGAGGCAGAGTGGTGAGAGGAGAGAAAAATAAATAAATAAATATTATGAGTCACAAACCCTATGGGAAAATCCTATGAGAGGTGGAGAAATCATCTCTGGAAAGACAGTTTATTTCTTGAAAGGCAAAATGCAGTAAAATATAAACAGGCCCTTGACCTTTTGGGCTGAAGTGTTATCAGTTCTCATTTTTTTCATAAGTATCAAAATATTTTCATTAGAGACTGGTTTCTGAGAACTCCCAGTCCAAGAACTGTGGGTTCTCTGGAATACAAGACATCCCTGGTCACCTAAGTTGCTCCCTGGCAAAGTCAAGGAGTTTCACATGCCCAATTTACCCTTACCTTTTTTATTACAATTTTATATTTTCATTGTAGCTGTTTTTTTCCTCAGTTAAATATACTTCATATCCATACTTTAAAGATTAATTAATGATGAATATTTATGGCCTGAATTAATTATGTAGGGTTTTCTTAAATAACCATAGGAAAAAAAAAAAGCAAGAAAAAAGAAAAAACCCACACATCTTCAAAAGTAGACCAGCGCACTATAAGAAATGCAGAGGGAAGCATAATTAGGAATGAGGAAACTGCTCAGAATCAAAAAGAGGAGCCAACTCCAACCTCTTTTGAACTTAACCTGCTCACAAGTGTCTCACTAACCTTCATGTGCCACAGCCTTCCTTCTGTTGCACCTTGGCAGGACGCACAAATACTGCATGGCTCCCTGGAGAGCATTTTTTTTGCCCAAGTTTACATCTGTAACTGGACCTGAGTAGCTTTTTTTTTTTTTTTTTTTTTTACTGATAGTCCATGACTATGGATATGCACACATGACCATACAGAAGGAATTACATGCACATGTCTAACTGTCTAGCTGCTAGCTTAAAGAATGTAATGAAATATCTAGGATTTTCCATAACAGCTGAAAGGAAAATACAAACAACCATCAAAAACAACAGAAAGAAATATTTCTTTATGTGGGAATGCTGGTCCACAGCAGAACAGTCAGCATGCAGGTGGACCACTTACCAAACTGTACTGCAAATGTGCACAGTACCCTTAAGCTGACAACCTCAACCTGTGGCCAGATCAAATCAATAATGTCACTTTTTAAAATAATATATTTCCATAGTTTCTTCCAGAAAACTTCTAAAACAATGCTGTGCAATTTAGAGTAACGGGGATCTATGTATTTCAGCACTGTGCAGCTCTATTATCAGCATCATACATTTTTCCAAAGAGTGAAATGCACTGGATAGCATCATGATGTAGTTTGTTGCGTGAACAGTAAAGTCATAAGACATGCGGAACTACATACAAGCCTTTGAACGACACCATGTAATGGGGACTGTCATCAAGAATAATTTGATGTCTGCTGGGACTGAAGACACATACTTCATTTCTAACTTGCTTAAACTCTGGTGGATCATAAATTGTAGTTAAGGAATACAGGATAGGAGACAATTAAAAAAAAATCACAGTAATAAACAGATCAGTGAAAAACAGAAGTAGAGTATCATGAACTGGAAAAACACCTAACACTTAAATGGGCAAATACTGGCATGCTGATGGGAGAAATAAAATGGGGGAAAACAAAAGAAAGATCATTTACCAAATATACACCAGCTAGGAAAAAAAAAAATGCTTCAGATCATACTGGAGTTATACATAAAAAGCGTAGGAGGCAAAAGTAAAAATTTTGTTTTCAGAGGTCTGCTATAGATACAATGCAGGTACATCCTGCAGTCTGTAATGAGCACATACTCAACTCTAGTGACAGGTTGAAGATATTATGCCTTCCAGCAAATCACTGCTGTAAAATACAAAAAATAAAGTTTGGTAATGATTAAAATAGCTCCGGAATATTTGGAATAGCAGAATTCCAGCTGAGAACAAGTTATAATGCATGGGAGAAGTTGCTGTTTCTAAGAGCCCTCCAGAAAGGAAGTGAGAGCTGCTGTTTGCTACAGAACATATGGATGTTTGCCCTGATGCAGTCCGACCTCTGGGCATAACCGTAACAAAACAATGAAAATTTCTAAGAGTACCCAGAAGAAAAAAATCTTATTAACATTCTTCACCATACTTCTTTCCAAATATTGAAACAATGAGTCTGAAACCTGCACAGTATTTCATCAGCAGATCTCCAAGCAAAGTAATTGTTCAAATACTTCCTTTCCTAATTAATCTAAACCTCAGTATAAAGGCAGCTGCTGGTCTTGTCTCTGAGCATCCTTACTCACACTTTTGCATAGGCCTCTGCGAAGGAATCTGACTGTGCCGAGACACAGAGTTTACTGAATTTTCAAGGACAGACCATTCTCCCAGATTAAACAATATTCACTCTCTGTCAAAAGCTCAGCCTCAAAACTGCCAAAGCATGAGGAGAATGAGATGCTGCTTAGACCCTTCTGTGCATGACAGGATGAAACACAAGACTTTTCTGCCTAAAGGAATCCAGATAATGAAATAATCTTTAATCTTTGTCCCTTCAAGGCATTCTCAACACCTGTTATCCTCGATACTGTCACATGCCAAAAAAAAAAAAAGTGTGAATTCATTTCAAGGCTGGTAATTATGTCAGCTAATTATTCATTTGAATGTGGGGTGATTAGCAGGGCTTCTTGGGTGCAACACGGGCTGCAAAGCAGAAGAGTTGCTGTTCCCCCTCTTCTCCATCCTTACAGAAACGTGGACTCCCCTACTATTTAAAATCTGTACTGCAGGGAAATAGGAGATTTAAGAAAAAAAAAATCACAACTGCTTTTACAGACAAATGCTACTGACTTCATTTAGCCTTATTAAGTGCAGCAGAAGCTCAGGGTTGAAAAATACTGGCTAGGATAAATATTTAACATACCCCATCTCCCAACTACCTTTTTCTCAAGTCAGAATCCTTTACCTCTAACCTTATCAACCAGCTAATTAATTTGTTATATTTTGACTTTTCTTCTTAAATCCCTGGCGGTTGCAAATCACAAATACTTATTTGCAATGAACAAACAGCAAATGGAACAGAACACACAACGATTTGGGGCTTTTGTGGTGCAGCTCTGCTAAGGGGCAGGAACGTGGCTGCTGCGGCTATACGAGCACAGCAATGCCAAGACTGTGCCCCTACTCATAGCTTCAAGCCTCTCAGACCAAAACTCCTTTCCAGACTCTTTCCAGACTCTACTTGCTAAAAACTGTTTTCTCCAACTATCAGACTCTCTGATGGCACCAGTAAAATCACAGACGCAACTAACACAGCCCCAGTGGAACAGGATCGGTGCTGGGGAACAAGAAATGCTCTTTTGCACCCGTCTCGGTGCCCAGAGAAGCTGGGGAGCCTCTCACCTTGGAGATACTTGAACGCTGGCTTGACAAGGCCCTCAGCAACCGTGAAACCCATCCTGCTTATAAGCAGGGGGTTGGACCATACTGTTTCAACGTAAATTTTGCTCATTTGCTTCTCTTAACCAACAGGTTGGCAAGAGGCTGCCAGCATCAGAAGGAGATGGAGGTGACAAGCCAGAACGCGATGGCTGGGCCGGCCGGCACCAGTGCCCAGGCAGGGGTGACAGCTGCCACCCAGCGTCCACCAGCACGCGGCCGAGGTCATGGTCCTGCTCAGCCTGCGCTCCCCCTGCACGCCCACGCCGGCAGCAGCACAGCTCCTTCAGCACGGCTGCTTCTCCACAGTGGGCTGAGCTTTTTAAAATTTATAGGGCTCATAAGGAGAAATAAAGGAATAGTATATTCCCTGCTTCTGAGAGAAGACTCCTTTAAGATTTTTTTTTCAAAATAATAACCAAAATATTTCAACTGAGAAATAAAACCTTGGAAATTAGAAAAATACAAAATTTTTAATGTAATTTGCCTTCATTTTTCTAAGTGTTAAATTACATAAAAAACACAGTATCATAAAACAATCATTTTAATGCACAATATAGCACATTGCTTTGATTTTATTTTTAATAATCGCCACTCAGAGACTGCTTCAGGTTCTTAAATAATTGGGAAGACAACTCTAGCCCCTCAGAATCCAGTGGTCATTAGCAGCTAAAGATCCTAAAGAGCTGCAGTGCTCCAAGCAGCAGCCTGGTTTTATATTCCTAAAGAGGCAATTAATACCTCTGTATTGTTCTGTTCGCATCAGTCTAGGATTTTCCGTGCTTTGGCAGAGGGCATTATTTATGGACTAGCTTGCTAGCAAGCAGGGCTCTTCACTGGCCGATTGATGTCTTCTGACATGTCTCGAACGGAAGAGTCACAGAGAGTAGCAGCTAGTCTGTAGATGGTAAAGCTGATCTCTCCCAAACCAGAGTCCTTTGAGGATCACCAATCAGTAACACAGTCCCTGGTTATTAGCATCAATACTACATTCCCTCCAGCACTTCATTTTACCTGGAAGATTAACGTGCGATGGTGGGATTCTTTATGCTGTATTTAGTCAATTAATACAGTATATACACTGCCACCAATGGCTAGTAAAATTAGGGTGCCTTACCCAACTAAAACAGAAGGGCAGTTCCAGAGAAGGAAGACCTTGCCTGGAAAACAGCCTTGGGTACAGGGTATCACTACCAGGGCTACCTGCTGCAAAGCCCAAGTAAGGAGCAGCAGAATCTAGGGTCCAAATGACACACACTCTGCTGGATGAGAAAGGCTGAAAAACACTGAATGAAAGAACAGTTAGAGGAAAATAGCCTACATGCTGTCTGATATGCTGCGACGAGCAACAAGTTACTAACAGCATTTGTGGGAAGGAGCCTGTCCACACAATTTGCTGTGGATGGTCTCCATAACAGTCCCATGTTGCCCACCACCACCACACTTAATTTTCCTGCACAACTAGAAAGCTTTGATTTAGAGAGGACAGGGAATCCATTAGCCGCTTGGCCCCAGTGATGACCCTGTAAGACTCTGTACTGTGACACAGATCTGCACGGAGCATGTTTGCTTATCCTAAAAGTTGCTGCAACTTAGGAACTGAGCAGATACTCAAACACATGCTCAGCAGCTCCCATGAAGACCCTTACCCACTCCTGGCAGGAAGCTCTTTCACCTCTTGGGGACACACTCTTGTCCTCTGAGGAGGACTGAAGCAGTAGGTAGTATGGCAAGGCATGAACTGTTGGTAGCCATGCTATTCCACAGCTAAACAGCAACTCATCTCCCTCAAAATTAAAATCGGTTTTTAAGAGTTTAATGAATTTTTTTTCTGCCCCACAAGTAGAAACCATGGAGTACAAAATAAGTGAAAGTAAAGCTTTCAGACTCCTTTCAGAATACACCTTTTATTGACACTAGTGTCTACCCACACTAGTTCTCCAAACACAGTAAAAGACACTGAAACTGGATGCATTTTCAGGTGAGCAGAAAGGAGGTTTTTGACCAGTATTTTGACTTTTGAAAGGCTCTCAAAATCTTGCTCACAATCAGAATATATTTCATTATTACTATATTACAGTTAAACTGGTAGGTAAGCTAGGAGGTAATTCATAATGCCTTAACAACACTGCTAACAGCAGTAGGGCTTTAGGTCCAGTGATTTACCAGGCAATATAATTTCAAGAGTTTTTTTTTTTTCCTCTCCCTATAATCCATCATCAGTTCACAATTCTGTGCATCAATGGACTGGCTGTCACTTCTCTTGTATATGAAGTTCTATTCTATCCTACTGGAGTTAAAGTTGGGCACAAAAAGGCTTTGGATAAAACAGTGTTCACCTGTCCAAGCTTACTGGTACTTAATGTCTCTATTTCTGGCCCAAGGACTCGCTGTCATGCAGGGTGACAAGAGAGTGCTGAACCTCTCATCACCTTTTTCCCAAAGGAATCCTCCTATGTTCAGTGAAGTTGAAGGAGCCACTTCTTGCTCCTCCTCCGTTCCCCTCTCCAGAAGTTATGCCTAGCAGTCAGTTATACGATGGTTTCAATAACACGGCCCTGTATGAATAGAGATGAAAACGTAGACCAGAACACAGTGCCAAGCCTAAGACTCTGAGACACAATGTTACTTGTCTCAGACTTGCCTCACCTTCCTTTGGATGCTGATCCCAATAACCCACCATTCCAGGCAGCTGTAAACCCTGCACAGCCAGAGCCACTTCAAGCAATCTATCTCATTGCTCATAAAGCAAAATCATAATCACATGCTCATAACCACCCAAATGATCTGAAGAAACACCACAACTTTCCTGTTTACAATAGTTCTTACAGATATGTTGTGATGGGGTTACTATTTCGAAACTGCTAGCAGTAATTAGCAGAAGAAAAGGAGATATTTTCAGATTTAATGCAAGTCTGAAACTGCTAAGCTTTCTTCAACTTTTATGGGGCTAAACTCTTTTTGCTTCTCCTATTTCATTTCCATTCCCAAATACATTTGTTTTCCTCAACATCTCTCACCTCCTTTTTCTTTATCCAACCACCATGTAAATACAGAGCTGTTGATTAACAGTGAGATTATAAATGACTTGGCCATATTTCATGCCATTCCATGAACATGCAGACAGCTATCTATGTAAACAGTAACCGCGAAAAGGCTGCCTGTGCCCAATCTGACTATTAAAGCAGACAAATTAAGTTATTTATTAATAATGGTGAAGCCCATGTCAGTGACTAGCAAACTCCATCTGGAAGCAAACATTCGAACAGATTTTTCCAAATCTTACACTTGTGCAAGCTACTGTACTGAAAACCTCACGCGCCACAACTTGTTAACATAATATAGTGGCATTATACATTGAAAATACTTTGACAGCTTTAATGTCTCCTTTTCCAGTGTAATGACTTGCTGCATAAAAATGAATGTTTTCCTCCAGCATGATCCCTCAGCTCCTCACTGAAGATTTCATCTCATTTTACAACACATGATGAAGCATTTTCCCTGCTATAATGCGACAGTGGCACTACTGAGCACAACAATTTGAGTCTGAATGTGCCACTGCAAGACAGAAAAAATCTGAAGAGGCAATTCCACCTAGAACTATACAGCAGATGCATAAGAAAGAGGAAGAAGAATGATTAAAGATGCATTAGCACAGTCTGAAAAACAATGCTCTCCACAAAAGAACCCTAAGTACATCTTGTAAAAGGGGAGCAGCACAGAGATTAGCTGAATGAAAGCAGCACGAAGAATTTCAGCAATTCCAACAGAGTCACTTTGAAATACTTGAAATGCAAATGTCTCTGTAAAGACAAAAGTCAATTTTAAAACAATCCATCTATAAAATAAATCACTTCTGAAGAGGTTTTGCAAGCCTGAAGAAAAACCCTCTGTCTAATTAACTAGCTCAAGTATTAAATCTAACATGTGGAATAAGCAAAAATATGTTAATTATAACTAAGATATTTTTATTTCAAATAAATTAATATACAACATATTGAAAGTGTTCCCTGCACACAGTTCTCTTCCATAACATGGTTCTCTTCAGGTGTGGAGCTCAGTCCTGAAACTTATGCTGAAATTACTCATTTTTTCATGTCACGCACCCTGCAGCCTGCATGCTTGGTCCCAACTCCAGCTCAGAAATAAAAGCCACATAAAAGTACCAATCAAGCAATCTCTACCTATACATTTGACAGAGACATTCAGACCATTCAGAAAATAGTGCCCTTCTGATTGCTGCAACAAGGTCACTATTTCTTCACCCTCTCAAAACAAAACTAAGAATTTTTGAAAGTTCAAATTGTAGAGGTACCTGCTTTAATAACATGCTCTGCTGAGTTTCTATAAAGATCTAAAGCATAAAGATAAAATTTTAAGAAAGAGTAAACATTTAAAATCCAATTTGAGGTTCTGGAATTTGCCCAAATTGAGGTATCACTACAGCATCATTTGCCTTTACAAGGTGTACGAACTCTAGAATGGTGCCAAACACCTGAATACACAAAAATAAAGCTATCCTTTGACTCGGAACACAACACGGCATTCTGTTTTGCGAAGCAGAAAGCCTCCTGCCACGTGCAATGCGCACCGCGGTCGGCAGCCCAGGCCGTGGCTCCAGCGAGCGCTGCGGCAGCCGCTCCTGGTGGCTGCACAACCGGCCGCGAGGGGAGCGGAGAGTCGCCAAGCGCCCCAGCCCAGAGCAGCCCTATGAGCGCGGGCACCCAAGGAGGCCATCTGAACATCTGAACGGATTGGGACATTCCTGAGGGAACTCCTCATTAAATAGAACACTAACTCGTTACAAGGAATAATCACCCTAGCAAGCTCTGCAACCAGGCACTTGCGACTAGGAGCAAAAACATCATCCTGGGGAGGAAGGGGCAAAGACACTATCAAATCAAAAACTTCTTCTACAGACATTTACCAAACTCAGGCACAATTAGATGTTTTCCTGCTTTTTCTTCTGTTTACATCAAAATAACTCCTTTCTTATGTTAAGTCTACAGTTTCAAAGAAGCAGTGAACTTTTCAACTTTATAAGCCCGAAGAAGCATCCCCATTTCACAGGGCTTTGGGCCAAAGACCTTTGGTGCTTTCACTTAAAATGGCACTTTACCTACTCCACATCCGAAGACCCTTCTCTGACCTCCCCTTACGAAGCAAAGGTAAACTAAGCTGCTAGCCGAAGACTTGAGAAACCTAGTTTTGGTTTTATACTTGTTTTCTTCTCTGTATCCAAGCTCCCACATATCTCCTATTCTGACCCAGGTACTCAGAAGACACGCAGAAGTCTGAATGCCAGCACCCTCGAGGAACCCACTCACAGACAGTGCAACTCAATTTCTCACCTAGGAAATGGAAACAGCCCTGTCCTATCTCACTGTTTCACTGCCAACACAGACTGTGACACACTCAGATATTGCAGCACTGGAATCACCACCATGACAAACATTGATGCAGAACAAGGGTTAAAGAGTTATGCAGAAGAAAAAAAAAATCTCAGAATTGGTAGCTGCGAAAAGGCTGGTAACCAACACAGGACTCGGGAGGATGCAGGCACAATGGAGAGGAACTGCTCTAGGGAAGGTTGCTGGGCCAGTTCTAGCCCATTCCTCTATTTTTGCCAATTATGGCACTGCAGAAGCAATTGTAAGGTTTACCTAGGAAGAAATGCTGACAGAATAACTTCAGAAAGTCTGACTTTTATTACTAAGGCCTGAAAGAGGAAGAGCTCATTATTTTTTCAGGAAGTTTTACAATATTGATTACGCACTTCAACCAGCCATCAGAGAACAGGTGCTGCCCCTTCCGAGCTCCTCCCACTCAGAAGCTTCCCCTTCCTTTCTTTGGGGAAAATCTTACCTCAAAGGATTAAAAAAGCAAGAGAGTGAAACCCCAGGGACTGGGAGACTTAGATTTTAAAGGGCTTCTGTAATGAACAGTTTCAGGGTAGTAATGGCTTTAATCGTTCCTCCCTCTCCTCACTAGGAGGTTCCTGTTCCGTGCTCTCCGGTCGCTCTCCCTGCCCCAAGGGCTGTGCTCCAGCAGGGCAGCACCCAGCTGGGAAAAGGGCAGAAAGCCCTTCCTCTCGGAGCCGATTCCTCTGGGTGCCTTCCGGAATTAACACTGCGGTTCAGCTGCAGCGCCGCGCCGACACGCTCTTGCTAACAGTTCCAGTCAGGTCTTCCTCATCATACTGCTTTTCAGGCATTAGCTTTTCACCTCACATCCACAGTTTTACATTTAATAAATGTGGTAATATCTGCACTTACCTTTAGTAAGTCTGAATTAAATCCTGAGCTTATTTTACAATTCTAACTTTCATTGTTTTGGTTAAATAAGCTTAGGATAAAATGAAAAAAATGCCGGTTCAAAACCCACTCCAAAATTTGGATGAGGGGAGGCAAAAAATAAAAATAAATAAATAGAAAAGCATTTTGATCCTTCTACTTCACTGAAAAAGTAGATGGGATTCCGAGGTTGCTGCTATAGGCAATGCTGTGAACTTCAGTGCTTTCCTGTAATGGAAAGCAAGGATTCACAACACGGAGGCTCACAGACCTGCTTGGGCACCTTTACAACCCATCCTTCCAAAGTATTTGGTTTGCACAAAACTATAAGCAAGAATAATTTCCCAACACTTAATATTAACAAAATATTAATACTTTGTCTATTTATAAACTAGAGATCATATGAGAGTCTGCTCTTTTTTTAACAACGGAGTTTCTTTTAAACCATGCCTGATTCCAAGACTGTTTTGAAATCTAATTTTCATTTATTATATCTTTGGAATAACTGCACCAGTTCACAATACGGAAAAGCGGCTATTTCCCTCCAAATTCTGTTTATTTCTATGCAACCAGTTGTTTTACAGAAAAAACCTACATCAATGCATTAAAGCTCCTTCATAGCCTCCACCCCCTGCTTTTTGTTTCTTGCCAACTCCTAACAGGAAATGTAAAAGTAATCCTAGTTTTTATCTGAAGCTATCTCAGCTTTAGAAGAACCTTCCAAAAATGATTGATGCTATGAATTAAACCCATAGGTAACCCCTGAAATCTGCTCTGAATAGCAACAAATGTCTAACAATACCTCGAGCTCTTATAGCAAAGAAATCTAATCTCTGAACTCCTAAAGGTCAAGATTTACTGTCTGGTAACATGGCTCAAGTGTAAATGCTCCGTAATGCTGTACTAGATGATTGCTTTGCTCTCTAGACAATGTCAATTTTGCCCAAGTAGCTGCAGATGTGTCTAGCATTAAGCCAGAACAGTGTCAAGGGTCCTCCTTGTACACTGCTGCCTTCTCAGAGAAGCTGGTCCTAAAGCCCCAGTCTATTAAGACCATGCCCAAAAGACAGATATTTAAAACTGAAAGGATGATGGAGAATCAAGGTGCATTAGAGCGCTAATGGTTCAGTCAGGAAGCCCCAGAGAAGAAATTCCCTTCTGATACAAACACATGCCCCCAGCTTGCATCCATCTTCCTTGCTCTCTCTCAACATCTGAAGCTGAGAGCGCTGGCTCAGAGAAAGTTTGGCCCTGGATGCTCTCCTTCCTCCTGCAGTCCCTCATTAAGGTGCTGCCACCATGTTGTCCTCAAAATAATGCATCACTGCTGGACAGTGATCACTTGCTTTCAAATACTTTATATGTAACAGCATAAATTTAGCAGTATTTTCCAAATACTTTCCTTTTCCACTCAAAAATAGTAAGTTCTGGGGGGAAAAAAAAAAAAAAAAAAAAAAAAAAGTGTGTTTTGCTCTCTCGCCTTGTCCCTGATACCTCCAGCTCCTAAAGAGCATCCATATCTACACACACCAGCCGTATCTATATGCACCAAAATAGCCCCCTCATGCCGTTTCCTGCATTTTCTAAGGAACAGTCAGGAACTGGGAACTCACAGATGCTGTGGGTAGGGATGTACAAACATAAGCTTCCTGTTTGAGATACCAGTGGTACAGAAGGACTGGTACAGAAGCCTAGAGCTTTCTGCTGGCAAGAAAATTGTGCCATCAAAATACCACTGAAATACAGTACAGCTGCCCTAAAATCATAAAAGTCCTTTTAATTTTAAACACCCAATCACAAATAGGAGAAGGGGGAATTAACTTCGAAAGTACAACATACATCATCAAAGCCAACGTCAGAGGAGCCTTCCATAGCTTTACAGCTATATAAGCATATACTTGAGCAAAGAAAGCTTGAGCTACTACCATTCTCTCCTCCCATCTGCTCTGTCACTTCTGTGCACTGATATTCTTCAGAATTTGGAGGGTTTGTCCCTCCCACATTGGGAAAAATGCTCCAAGGATTAAGAACTCTGCCTTAAGCAAGGTTAGCCCACTGCAGAAACTCGCCAGTCCTGCTAGACTGCTGCTCTCAGGCTGCAGCCCACAGAGCTGGAGCCCTGCTTACTGCAGAGGAAGAGCCTGCCCTGACTGCACAGGGAGCCCCTGCTCACCTTGTCCAGGACAACCTTGCTCAGCTGCCTCAAATTGTCATTCATCCCACAAGCAGGTTTGATGGCATTTGCTTATTCACCATCCAGGAGGAACAACATACTGTAACTAACCTAGCTGAAGCTGAACAAAAATGCCAAACTAGTATTAACCATGATGAAAATGCTGAGAGCTGAATAACCCAGTTATATCCTTCTGCAGGCTAATGAAGGCCAGAGCGCTTTCTCCCTCGCAGAGCTGCTGCTTATGTGGAGCTCTCAAGCAGCTCTTCTCTCAGTTCATGCAGTACCAATGTTGCTGGCACTTCTTTCATTTTCTCCAGGATGTCAGGTTGATTGGGGGCAGTTGACTACCCATCTTTGGTTATGCCTTACCAGAAGGCTTGAAAGGCTTGAAAACAGCACTTTCTTCATGCATCACAGCAGTATTCTCTAGAAATACAACACAGACGTGTCACATTTGGTCCTAGCTGGAGCCCTTAGGTCTATGTACAATACCACACTTTCTCTCCCTCTCCAGGAGCCCTGCATTTAAACCACCCTCTTCACAGCTTAGCATACAGAATATGGCAACGCCTTGAGACATGTGGAACCTCAAATTACATGGTAAGGACTGGAATGGTGAAGAAAAGTCTTTGAATCACTAAGACTAAAGATTCATATATTGTTTAAGGAGATAAAACGGAATCAAATCTCACCTTTTTTTGAGTGACTCCTTTTTTCAGGCACTGAGGTTCTGGCCATGCTGAACTGCAATTCCATTATGCACACCTGAGAGAAGACTTTCTCTCTCTGGTCAAGCCTCCAGACCCAAATGATCCCACTGTTCCAGGGATAGACAGCTTTTAGCCACTGGAACAACTGTCAGTGAATTTCAGCTTCCTTGGGTTTTAAATAGTCAGCTCAAACGCAGATGTTGATGAGGATGTATTTTCCTACCATGCTGTGATCCAGACAAGTGATTATAATTGGAAAGCAATGGCACTGAATGCCTTCACCTGCGTTTAGCGACACAGAAGCAAACAGGCTCCCAGAACAGAACCCAATCTGTTGAGCAGGAATTTGAGCAGAATATTCTCTGATAGTTACAAGATTAACCTGCCCTGGATAACTTGAGTTTTGCGTTCTTCCTCGAAGAATTTTTACAGAAGCTTTTCAAAGGGTTCATACCTGATTATTAGCTATTTTCACGGCTGGATAATTGTATGATATGTAGTCCAGTGAATCACGTAGCCCATGCCTGATTACACTCCTCAACCCCAGTTCGCAGCTTCCCGGACAGGACTTGGTGCCTCCATGCCTGGCTACAGTGCTTTGTGCTGCCCTAGCACACCACACTTCACACCTCTAACATTTACCATATTCATAAGGCTTCTAGACACCAGTCAATAAAATGCCACGATTAAAGTGCCTGAAGTTTTTACAGAAACATTTTCCCTACACAGGGCATACTTGTATCTCCAGCTTCCTCTAGAGCAGAAAACAGTCCACTCTCCCACAAGGCCCCCTTTTAAAGGGGGGCAGTAAGGAGCCTTTTGAAAAAGCTTGCACAGAATCAGACCTTGTTTACATGCAGAAGTCCTATGGGGGCAACTAAAAATCAAAGCAAGATGTTAGTGCAAACAAGAGCATTTAAAAGTTACACTAGCTGCATTTCTGACTTTAAATCATACAAGCAATTTCACCAGTGCTACTAGACACGGCATTCGTGCCAGACCTCACTGTGAGCTCACTCACCTACCTCATTTGAAGCAACCCTTCCGAAACCTTATTTACGGGCACATGCAACGCACGATGCCATCCAGCCCCATGCTGGGCACAGTGTCATTAAGCTCTGAATGGCAGCAAGTGTAATTTAACTTCTCCAAACAGCATCATTTGGAATAGGCCCAGGAAAAAACAGTATAAAACTAATTTCTAGCAGCATCAAATATGTAAGTATTTACAGAGCTCTTTGTAAACACACTGCAATTAAAAATATTTAATGGAGAGCAAACCCACTTTGCCATATGGTAAATCATCTTCAGTTAAGGCAAGAGAGCTTTACTGCCTCGAAAGAGGGCAAGGGAGACAGACTGTAAATCTCAAATACCTGACAGAGAATGGGCCCCCAAAATAACACATCTATCTCAGAATTACAGCACCATAGAAAAAATATCCCCAGGCCTCAAATCTTTGCCATGGGATACAAAGACACCTGTAAAAATCCCTGTGTAGGACCAACATATCTCATATGAAAAATAATTGCTTCAAGCAGCAGGAAATATGAGTTGCAGCATTATCCCAGAACATCACAGCCTGTTAGAGCTGTCAGGAACTGTATCAGGAGATTAATCTCCATCCATGCAAGGCTTTCTCTTGAGTCAGAACTTCACATGCAAAGTCAAGACAAAGGGGAAAGGCTACCAGAAAAATGAAAAATATAATTGATCCCTGCAGCAAAACTCCTGTAATCCTCCTTCAAGATCCCTTTAGTACAAGGTGAAGAAAAATGGGTACAGCAGATTTAAGAAAACTCTAGAAATTTCTCAGAAATACATATTTTTGCCAAACAAAGCACATGTATTTTTTTAAGGACAAAAATGTGATATCTCAATTTAAAAAATTAAGTATTCCTGCACCTTTGTTACCAAGTTTGGTGCAGAAGTCCTGCCTGCACAGCCTCCTGGGCCCCCTAACTTTTCAAATTACAGCCCATAGACGCTGAATAAGAAGCAGTTTTGAGGGAAGAGCGTAGATACCTATCATTCCCTTCTTGCTACTAACGAACAGAAATAGCTAGAGTGCTAATTTTATGTCCCCCTCCTCCACAGTAGGACGCAGCTCATTTCCCATTGCCGTTACCTCCAGCCGCACGGCGGGGACACAGTTCTCCCTCTGCACAGTGAAGGGAAGGATCTGCTTAATGGGAAGACAAGACCACAGGAACATACTCCATGCTCCAGGAGCTCCCTGCAGCACAAAATCAGAGGATGACTTCAACAAGAGATTCAAATATGGACTAATAATGCAGATGGGGAAGCAACTGTATGTGCAATACAGAGGACACCAGGAATTAGTCTCCTTGATGCAGGTAGGGCATAAGCCACTGAAAGAATAAACTGCCCTCCTTACTGCGACTGCTGGCCCCCTCAAAGGGACTCCTGTATCCACACAGGAGCATGAGTGGCTGCTCCAAGGGGGGCCTGGCCCAGCAAGGAGGATACCTCTGGAAACCCAGGGCAGAATCTGCAAGGACCCTTGTGATCAAAGTACTCTGCACACAGTCTATTTTTTTAACCTAGATTTTTAAGGGAGAGTTGTCAAATGGCTCAGAAAACATGGATAGCCTTCACTGGGTTAGATGCTTTCATAACAGGTCAAAGTTGAGTGACATTTTTAAGCTTCAATTTGTCTTAAGCAAACCAATATGCAGAACTAATGAGATCATAAATTTCTCCTCCAGTTAATGTGCTAGGTGGAGGATGGAGTTGGGGAGGCAGGAAGATAAGAGGCTGTCGAAACTCATGAACTTGATTAAACTAATTTAATCTGCAACAAAGGATAAGACCCATAACAGCAGACACATTACTCACTGGGATGCGATTCTCATATAGAGGACGACTTCAGCTTCTCTGGCCCCTCAGCATTCAGATTAAGGCAGCCCTTTTACAGCTGTAGGGAGAAGCTAAAGCATAACTTTATCTAACAATAAAGCTACAGGATTTTACACATTAAAAATAAGTTGTCATTTTGTTAAAGGTTCAGTAATGTGCTCCCAACACAATCCAAGAACTGTATTTCTATGTATCAACCCTTGAAAATTATAGCGATGATTTAGCAGTGAGTGCAACTGTAGGGAGTCTGACAAGTTACACACGTACAGACTGAACCGCTATTCCTAGTAGCTACAGCAAGCATGAAACAGAGAAAATGCCAGCCGGCATGGAAACAATATGGACTCCAACTTTGTTTCAGTCTCGAACAGCAGATACCATGCAGCAGCAGCAGATACGGGGCAAGACAGAATTAACCAGCAGACAGATATGCAGAAAAACAATAGAACAATACCTGAATTTACCTGTATTAGTCATCACATAGGCTGAAGCATCAGCCTGTCTCTTTTCCCAAATATATTTTTCTTAATCCTTACAGCTCTCTTTTGAGATTAACCTGATTACCATTTTCTAAACAGAAAGTATTGTTTTGATGATAAATTCCCCATCTACCAAAACAAAACCTATTACAGGAAAGGCTTTGCTTCAGTGAACTTCTTATTCTGAATATTTTTCCAGAAAACGTTCTAAAAGGTGTCCAGAAAGCATTTAAAAAAATACATCTGAATTCCTACTTGCTTCTGCTCAAGCCTGGGAGTCAGTAGCCGCCCTGCAAACGCTACCTGGAGTGGGACAGGAGCAGCATCGCTGCCTCTGGACTCACAGGTGCTGCTACAGGTTTGCGACACGCTGCGTGTCTCCAGCAGCCCCAGCCGCTGCCCGTGTTCAGGCCAAAGCCCGAGCTCCAGCCGGAGGCTGAGCCCCTGGCCCAGGGAAGGGAGGGCTCTGTGCCAGGCGCCCTGCAGCTGGAGCGGGAGCCGTGGGCCCGGCCATCTAACCACGCGCCTCGCGCACGACCTTGGGCACTGGGCAGCCCCTGAAGCCCCAGAGTGTCCAGGTTGGGGCTTCATCTGCACCTCTTCTGGGATTCTGCAACTCCAATGCTAGCCATCTGGGACCTGGAGAGGATTATTAGCTTGTGAGCTCATCAGGACTTCAGACACATGCAGGATAAATACATGAGCAAATTCAGTGCTCCAGTTTCCTTGCACCCTCCAGTGCGAGTCCTTAGCTCAGGACCATGCCATCCACTAATGGCGAGATGGGCAGGTACCTGCCACAGTACCTTCCTTAAGCAGGTGTTCCCTTACAGATGGCCCAAGAAAAATGTCAAGAAATGCAGCTCAATCCCAGATTTGTTACAGATTTTTTTCATGACTTCTCATAAATTGGACAGGGCGAGATTCTAAAATCTAAGCTCTAGTCTCTGTGCCCCAGCTCCTCATTTTTCTTTTTGAAGACCCAGATAACAGCATTTTCTTTTTGTCCTAGTGGGAGAGATTTTCTGAGGATTAATACATTGATGACTGCAAGGTGCTCAGCCTTTAGCAATGGGACAAAGTACTTAAGAGATGAAGCTAATACAGTAAGACTTTCCAGGGGGTAAAGTTAGAATATATATGCTGTTAACTGATGAGTGATATTTGTTAGCTCTCACTCCCTCTGTCACCCAACACATATGATTTTATGTTCCCCACACTGAATCTTTCCTTAAATCTACTTCTTTCCTGAGAATGCCCAAATTCTTACCTTGCACACCTGCAAATCATTTATTAGCTTTGTGCTGTGTACCACTGGCTATTAAGGATAGGAAAGGAGACAAACCTATTTCTTATATCCTTGGATTTGAATCACAAAAGTGTTATAACTCCCAGCATGGTATCTTAACTGAAACGAGTTAGTCTTTAATTAAACAGAGGCTGAAGCTTATTCTTTAATTAAACAGATGCAAGTGTCTAATCATTCAACTGTTTCAAGCAAGCACTATGTATCATTTAATCTTACCACCCACACAATGAAGACAGTTCCTAAAACTTCACTGCAATCCAACTGTCTCAACAAGACTTTTGGCCGATTTTTTTGTGTGTGTGACTAGATAAACAGATAAGAAAATGAATTTATTGAGAGATGCTTCCTATGAAGTGTGTACAAAATGAGAACCTGCACGAAGTGGCAAACAGCCCTGCAGCACATCCAGACATCCATCTTTCTCAGATACGAAGAGACAGTTAAAGAACTTATTCTGCACAAGGCTTTATGACACCCCATATGCCCCTTTCAGACAACATCCCTGCGATGTACAGAACACTGGAGAGATCCTTGTTTGGGCAAGGGGGGTAATTTTTCACCAAATGGTTTACTAGAACCTCAGTTCTATGTTCATACTTACACATGACTAGCCAGGAGTAAACACGCGAGGATGTGGCTCCACTGTAACAGCTTACAAGGCTCGGGGCATGGGACGTGTTTTCCCCTCAAGGACCCAGGGAAAGATACAATTGTTTAAGCTCCTAAAATGAGATAAACATGCAGAACTTTTCATGCTTTAAATGTATATTCTGTTTTTCCTGCAGCAGCAGTTGAATCACACTTTTTCAGGGAAGCCGTTTCTGGTAATAGTCTAATAGTCATTGGTCACAGGCTCACAGCAAGAACAACTACGGCAGCCTTCCTAAGCACAGCTCATACACAGGATCCCATCGCTTGGGATCTGCTACTTGAGCCAGAGAACATGCAGCCTGATTGAGCAGGAACTTTGCAGAGGCCAGGTAAGAAAGTCCCAACCAAATAATGGACAAACAGTAAGGATAAAAACTTGATCCATAGAGAAGCGTATGGTCTCCTACATCAGGAGTGGACTTTAAAGAGAGATGCCAGAATTTGCTCCTCTGACGCCAAAAGTCTGACTACAATATTTGATCTAGGAAGCAGTGGGAGCAGCTCATGCCTCCTGTTTCTCTTGTCCCACAGGGATTTTGTAATATGGTCACATCTTGGGCATGCTGCTTTCATAGCAATGGCCACTTTTCTAAACACCTGCTGACCTTTTCACAGACACTGGACAGTAAGCAGCAGCTAAAGATGGATACAAGAGTGCCACGTGCCCAGCAGTTCCAATGCAAGTCCAGCATTCAAACTGATGGCAAATGCACAGTGTAGATCCGAGCACAGAGGTCCTAAGTCAGCACTGTGTTTTGGATCTCTGAGGTCGCTGGTGTAAAAGCAGCTAAATACCACCCATCCTTATTTGCATCTCATTTTAGTGCATAAAAATATCTTATTTGGCAGGTACCAAATCAGCAGGCTGCTGTCCAGCTGACATGGCACACACAGGAAAAAGTGCAAGGAGTAATCACACCAGGAAGGACTGGCTCCTTAGTGCCCAGCTACTCCAAGAACTACCAAGCATATTTCCACCGTCTTCACTGTTAAAGGAAACAGAGGAGGGTCACAGACCTCGAATTAGGATGCAGGAAAACAGCAGGGTTTAAGTATTTGGTAAGGGTCTCAGTACTGGTGTCCTTCCAACTGCTGCGCCATCAGGAAAACAGCCCAGCAGGAGCCAGGCAGCCCACCCCGTGCTCCCGGCATCTCCAAGCGGTTCACGCTCTACCCCCTCTCATCTCAACTCCTAGGGGCAGCCAGCTAGAAAGGCGCCTGCTCAACGGGCCCAGAGCACACACCTGCAGCAAGGAGTTTTCTGAAGCCAAACAGCAGGAGAGGAAACAGAAGTGGGACCTGCTACAAAAGAGAAAAGCAAAAACTTTTGGAATTGAGTTAACACTTTTATACCTCATGCCAACAAAGTTGCATTTGTTGGCATGAGTCTCTCTGCAGTAGTCCGAATGATTCTGGATAGGTTTCAAAGTTGCCGGCGAATACTGCTTGCCAATTATATTCTCTTTCCCCCTGTACATACAGCCTTCAACATGAAAAAACGCCCCGTTAAGATTTTTTTCACAATGGTAAGTTTACGGCATTTGTTCTATTTGCAAACTGTAAAGAAAAAAAAACAAAATCAAACTTAAAACCTCACATCAGTCACTGCTAACCACTTACCCCGTGCTGGTGATAACGTTACAATGCTACAACGAGACAGGATTCCTGTTGTTAAACCTGATGATCTGAGGCACTGCAAAGGAGGGCACAGGAACCAATGAAGTCTCCACAAAGACACTTGGCTTCCCATAGATCTCCATACATAACCTTTACTGGTCTCAGTAGGATCATTACATCCATTAGACTGTGGACTCAGCACTGCTTCAGCTCTTATGTTAATACAACCAAGACTTTTTTTTCAAACTCTCCTATTGGGAAAGTAGCATGTGCAATTTTAGTGATTTCTTAGATCATTCCATAAGTAAATCAAACATTCTTTCAAGCCCAGTTATCAAAATTGTGTCCTTTGATACCACATCCTCTATCAAACTGCAGTAATCCAGATCAACACATTTTAAACCTTCACTATTTTTCCTAATATCATTCTAGCAGATAGAGTAATTAAATTTGTGCCTTTTTTTTTTTTTTTTTAAGTCGTACCCAATAAATCTGAATAAATTAACAACACATTACTAAGGCTGCTACATTAAATTTGCATAGTGCATTTAATGAATATGCAACTGCAAGTGAAAAGGTCTGCTACTGTGAACCTTCCACATTAGCATAACTACTTCCAGCATGTTTCTTAAATAATGCACTCATTTGCACATCACTGACTTGGCTAATTCTGACTTCAGTCAGGGTAGCCTTGTAATTAAGACTCTTGCTTTAATTTTTAATGAAGTTTATGTTACATCAATCCTGACAGTAATGAGGGGACATGGAAACAAAAAGGCTGCTAATAATTAAATTCACAAACCAGTTTGAGGGATAATAATTCCTGAGGAGAAATTACATGACTAATTATTAATTAAATATTCATACTATTGCAGGGCCATCTCCCTTAACTGCTCTTCTTGTTGGTAATAATGCTGAGATGTGGATGCCTTCCTGCAACTACTCCGATTTTAAGGTCTTTGGTTAATTTTAGTGCACCATTAATCAATATGACACAAAAAAATAAAATTGTTTTAATGGGTATCATTTTATTGTTTCTAAATATTACTACAGTTGGTTTAGTTGCGTAGAATTAATCTGGTTAGTTGGTGCCCACTTTATGGGTACATAAATCCAGTTTATATCCATAAACATCTAATGGTGGGACAACTTGACCTTTTTTGCAACATTACTGTTTACAGATAATTACACCAACTCTTTAAAAGGTTGTTTAATAGCTTTGCATTCATCATATTTAAATGAAAAACATGCAATATTATTTAACTCCAGACTATTCTAAGAAGGTCTCGGAGACCCTAATTTACCCCTGCTGAAAAGTAAGCAATATTAATTTGTGTGTTTTTGGGAAATCTATGAGAGGATCTATTTTCCTCAAATGCATACAGATGGAAAGTGTTTGTGTACAGATCTCTATTTATCTTTTACAAAATTTAGATTACATACAAGTAACAGTATTGCAGTGACAACTTTCACAAACAGGAGTATGGCTTTCTGTTTGACACAGGTCTTTGAAATTGTAGTTTTCCAATATCTCCTACTCAAACACTATAAATTCACAGAGGAATTAGCCCGATTAATCCTAACTTATGTAGACACTCATATCAGCTCAAATTCTGCCTATTGAAAGTGGCATCCTAAACCTTTAGGATTACAGTGCTGATTGGTGGAAGCTCAGTGTTTGTGGGAAAGTTTAGCAAAAGAAGAGAAATTATTTAAATGAAGCCCATTAGTCACAGAACTCAGATGCTCCATGAATTTGTTTTAAAATTTATGTTAGTACTTTAAAGAGAGAAGATTTTGCATAGCATAAAATTGATTCTCAAATTATTAAAAAGACATAATGCATGTCCTTTTATCCTGAAGGGGCATTTGGAAATTCTGAAGCAGGGCAAACATTTCATTTTTCTAATAATTCAAACCAGTTGATTCATCAAAGTGAAACAAGTCCGTCACCATACACAGGGCAATGATTCCCTTTAGCTAGCACTTGTCACATTACTACAAACTGACAGGTTTGTAGGGCATTATTACTAGATCTGATTTGTAGCACTCTATCCCTTTTACTAAATCTTAAAAATCTTTTCAACTTTTCTTTTTTCTCTACTCTCTTAAACTAACACCTGAAGGCAATTTAAATATACTGCTCCGTAATGAAATACCACTTGGGTTCTCTCTAGAATTAAGATGTCGTTATCAGCCATCTGTTCCTGGTCCTGCTCGCAATTTCTCCCATCAAAGAAATAATTCCAGGCATGAAACACCTCATTGGAGCAACAATCACCTGCAGCCGCAGCACGAGGGCCCGCGTGCCCTGCAGGAGGAGCAGCCATTGCAAAGACTCCTCCGGATAACCTGGTGTCACTGTGTTCAGCAGGTGAGAGTTCCTTGTTGCACCTGCCTCCCTCCTCCCCTTCTCCAGGGCAGTGTCTTTCACATCTCCTCCTTTGCTGCCTCCTTCTGAAGCACCTTGCTGAAGGTCGGATGGCTGCAGTCAGACCAGTGACCTCCAGCTGCACTACTCTCAGCAGTACCAGCAGCTTCACACTCACACAGAAGGTAGCTGCAGCAAAAACACTCAAGGCTCTGATTTTTCATCATATTTTGCAAGCTATATAAAGTGTCTTCTCATCAGGATCTTGAAGGGGAGTAGAAAAAGAGATGAGAAATACAGGATATTACCAGGATGATTACCCAAGTGGGACTCTTCCCTCAAGAGCTTAAGAACAGCCATAGGACAGCAAGGAACTGGAGATGTCACTTCTCCAATATTTTGACCAGGACCAGGTGGTTGCACATCCTGTGCGAACATGTACTGCAAAATCAGACGCAGCCAACTTCACCAGTGCTTCGCATCTGCTTGTCTGCACAGCCAATGTGGGCTGCTGATCTGATTCAATGGACAAGCTAAGCCTACCAAGTGGAGGCCAAGTTCAGACTACGCTCTGTGAGGTCCCACACATCATTAGTTTCCAGGTCCATGCCTCTTCAGATATCCAAATGTTGCCTAAGTAAGGTTTACTATCCATTTTGGAAATTTCCTTCCAAATCTTTTGGCTATATCCATTTAATAAGCCAAGGCCACCATTCTCTCACAAATTATTGAGTATGGCTACCATCACTGTTCAATTTTCCTTTTAGGCTTCCATCTTCAAGTGCAGATAAAAGAAAAAAAATGATGGAATGTTAATAGTAATTCCAGTTAAAGTCTAAAGCTCTGATAAATGAGAAGGGGTAAGCCCATCTTTTTACTTTTTATACATCTGTATAAGAAGTAAGACTCTGGGGATTACAGACCAGTGAGCTTAAATTTTATACTGCAGCAGATGATAATGAAGAGTAAAGGGTCAATATTGGTTTGATATGATGGCCTTTTCCTGCAAAAAGGTCTCCTCTGACATCAGGATGATCAGTCTTGTGGATAGATGAAAGGCAGCGGATGTCTTGACTTTGGTAAACCTTTTTTATATCATCTCTTAGAGCTTTCTCAGCACTGGCCTACATAAATATCCGCTAAAATGTAAACTCAAAAATAGGCAGAAAGCCACCCTAGAGAGTAATTACTTGGCTTGCATTGCCAGATCAGGGAGCTGGGCCAAACTCTTTTCTGCGTGGGTCTGCCTGCATGGGTACTGTTCAGCACTTTCCCTGATGACCCAGGGCGCAGAGGAAAATATGCTACTTGTATCTCCCACCCGGTGGGGAGGGCTATGAATCCTTTCAAGGACAGGAATAGAATTCAAAGGGATTTTGCCAGATAAAGAAGACGAACCAGAGGGAGCTGACCCCAAAGAAAGACAGCAAGAAAGAAGCAGAGCGCGAACAAGCAAGGTCCACGAGGGAAAACTGAAGAATCTGGGGTTGTTCATCCTGTAGAAGAGATTCATAAAGGATTTTTTTCCATACCCACAAAAATGGCAAGAATGGTAAGAAAAAAGTACTTCGGCAAGTAATATTACAATTAAATATTAGCACTAGCACTGCAACAGGTTGTAGCATCATGATCATCAAGGTCCAAGAACAGTGCAGCCCAATGTCAGTCAGGAATGACTTCTCTGTAGCTCATCTTCACTTGGACTAAATGCAGGAGTATCATCCTCTCCTGCCGTTAGTCCAGTCCTGATTCTAGAAGTAATGCAAAAGCTGCTGCTGCATACATACATGTGTATCACCAATGTCATTAAAACAGTGCAGCTACTTAAAACATGAAGTACTTCAGCAGACTAAATACAGAAACCTGAGTTCAGGGTTTTTTGGAACTCAAGAGGAACTATCATGTTTGACTGATGCACCTGGTTCATTTAAGAAGGTAAAAATTAAGGTCACTGAGTAGAATGCAGTCAGTTCCCACCCACATGAAGTGGGGAAGATGTGAAGCAAATGGGAACTGGAATTGAAGAAAAGGACCGAGGTGACTCAAAAGTGAAAGCTTCCTCATGAGAGGTAAGGATTACCCGGTTTTGTGCCCCTCTTATCACAGACACTTTCTTCCCTCCTCCTCCTCTGTGCTGCATTTCCCTCAGAAAGGGCACCCTGTTTGAGACCAAGGGAAAGGAGCAAAGCACAAAGAGCCTCTGCTCTTGCACTCCGTAAGTTCAGATGCAGGTTACGGCAGTTCAGGCCTCCCCGTGCCAGGGAGCACCCCATCCAGGTGGAGCCACATCTTGCAAGCCAGCCTGGCAGTGTGCACCGTAGCTCAGGTTTCCAAGGCCTCTAGGTCTGGCATCTTTGCTGAGTTTCTCTCTGCTGAATCTTTTCTCCATTCTACCTGTCTTGACATGATTTTAGTTATTTAGTTTGGTCCACAATGGAAAGAACTGTCAGAAGAAAAGTAAACTCAACTGCTTGGCACTCATATATGAATTACACCAATAAATACAGCAGAGCCCACAGCAGAGGGCCAACAAATACAGCAGAGATTTCAATCTACAATCTGATATTTGAATGTGCAGTCTAACAAGGCAGGGATTCAATCTCTAATAAAAGGGGGAAAAAACAGGCTTTCTATTTTGGGACTGTTGTACAAATTCCAAAATATCTTCTCATCCCCAATGGGAACAAAATATTTCTTTTTTTCAAGTATTCTAATGATTTTTCAAACAGCTTGAGATCAAAATGGTTTGCTAAAGCAAAAAAAAAAAAAAAAAAAAAATCAATTGACACTTCACTCTCTGGTTTATAAGCAAAATATGCTTATGTGAAAGTAAATCTTTCAAGATGAAAAAAACCTTATATACTCTATTTTGATAAGGTCTATTTTTATTAGAGCTCTCCCTAAGCACAAAGTCATTAAAAAGAGCCCACCAATAGAGAAAAAGATTTAAGTTTCCACAAAATAATTTCCAATAGATTGAACATTTACCAGAAACTTTTATCTCCATCTATTGAGTTCAGCAACACTTTATTGTGCACAAAAGATACTGTAAATGAAATTTTTTAATTGCAAAATGAATATACTCATTTTTGAATGTGGAGTCATGGCAGATGCTCCCAGAGTGGAAGGTACTGGCTTCATCCTTCGTGAAAGCAACAGTAAGAATCAGGATAGCAAGTGGGATCTAAAAATTCTTTGGCAAATGGATTGCATGTTTTAAACAATGGTTCATTAAAAAGAAATACAGGCTGTCAATATTTTACTAATAGTTAAAAAAAAAAAAAACACACACACACAGAGAACAACCTCTAACCCATTGTTTTTCTGTTGAAAACTGCATCGTTTGTATACGCAGTAGCAGATTCTTACTACTACTACTACTGAGGTGAACAACTTACTAAGTGAAGAGAACTGAACATTCTTTTACCATTGATGACAGAAATGTCACAAGGCACAAAAAACAAAAACCTCAACATCCAAACCACACCACTCATCTCTAATTGCTTCAGCAGTCAGACCCTCTGAACACCTCCCTTCCACAAAACATTTTGTGTAAAAGAATTTTTTTTCCCTGTTCATTTTTCAAGACCTGCTGTGTTAGGGAAGCTATCACATTAGTGCTCGCACCTGCCAGCTATCGATGATACCTCCTAGAATGAAATCAGCACTCACAGCACTCTGGCTGATTTGTGAGCAAGGGCTCCAAGTTAGTAAAACTAACCGGAACAAGAAACTAATTTTCATCCGAGGGACCTCTAATACACTTCCCTTCTAATCCTGCCCATTTTGAGTGCCATAAAAAGCATAAGGCAACGACCAAACTTGTATACAGCTTTTCAGGAATATACACACTTAAGCCTAAAATATGCACAAAGTGGTCTGAAAAATAAAAATAAAAAGGGTCAGATGTTTTAGCAGACAGTGTTCAATATTCTTTCATAGCTCCCAGGTACGCATGGTCTATTAACTGCTAACTCCATGTACGCTGTAATGCCTAAATATTGCTTCACTGCCCTGGCCACTGCCCAGCAGCAGTCGAGGACAGGCAGTCAGGCCTGGCTTGCTGCCCAGCTTGTTTTGTATGTGCGGGTAATTCTGGAGAAGCTTGGACTGCTCTGCCAACGCACACCGATTCGTCCCTGTCTCGGCTGCAAGGCGGTACACGTGCAAACCACTCTTGGTAGGAGCTACCTAATAAACATAAACTGCTTTTTCTTCACCACTCAGCAAAGCTACAGACTACAGTCGCTGTAAGCATGTAGGCTTAATATAGACCCAAGTTAGCCCTTTCCTGCTTAAAAGCAGGAATCAACTGAGATATTAGCTCTGAAGCTACACTGGGAATTCATCTAGCAGCAAGTGAAACTAGCCCTTCTTCCATAGCTATTCATCAGCTAAAGCCAAAAGGAAACTGAGACTCCAGTAACACACAACTGCACTAATCATACCTCAAATCCTAGTACAAAATAATAGATACCTATTTATATTTGAGCCATGTGTAAGTCCACATTTTGCTTGTCCCATTTCCCTAGCTGTGAAATGCAGAGCAGGTTCATGAAGCTTCTGCATCTACATTCACAAGCTGTACAGTCCATCCTTCCATGCTACCACAGCTTTGACCCAAAAATACACAAACCCCAGAGGGTTCTGCTCCTTCCTCTGCATTACTAATGGAGGCATCTCAATTTCACAGTCGTTCACCTGCTCATTCTATAAAACAGCAGGTACCAAATCCCTCCTTGGCAGGATTTGGGCACTTTGAGAATAAATCAACATTCATTAACAGAGTTAGCACACTCTTCCACCCTGCTGCTCACCTCAGGCTCTGGGAATATTGAATTTCTACAACTTTAAAAGGAACAAGCAATAACCTTCCAGGATTTTGGAGCCACCATTTCTGTCTCTGGTGATGCCAAAGTCCTAGCTGATGGCTCAAATTATCCTATACTGAAGGCAGTTAGCTAAAACCTGGATTATCCAAACTTGCTATTGAACCACTGCTGGTAGAACATTCTCCTTCCAAGCCAAACCCCATTTGCTTTTCCAAAGCCCAGACACTGCATTACCTTCCCAAGATAAAGTCTGAAGAAATACATTCCTAACTGGGGGGAAGACTGCTCAGACACGTGCCAGTGCCAACAGCCGTGCACCAGCAGTGATACTCCATCTCATCTACTGGGAGACCCAAGGCTGTTCATCACAAGCACTCCGGGGGAATTGTAATTTTGAATTCTCAGTGGAGTCACAATGGGTCAAATTGGCATTTGATTTTCAAACTCCGTGGGTCAGAGCTCAAACATAAATTTAATTCAGCATATTACCAAGTGTAACATGAACCTCACTGAACTAGAGGAGGAGCTCAAGCGTCCAGGTATCTCAACAAAGCCTGGAAAGCGCCTTCAGGAGCACCTGCTCTTTAATGCAAGAAACTGCACTCTGGAGACAGGAGTTTCCTCAATCTCCCTGCCCATATTCCTACAATAAACACCCAGAGAGAGGCTCTGATCTCTGCAAAGTGCAGCAAGTCCCTCAAACTCACCTAAGGGGCTCCTGCTTTTCAGGGAGGCCTACTTCAGTACTGAAACCCATTTGCAACCCGCAAGATGGAGATACTAATAAAGAAGTCATTTTATGAACACTGCTCAATTTTGCCTTTTTCATCAGTAAAGCAGAATTATTGTCTCACTTTATATGAACTTAATCATCCTGGCTTTGTTTTTGTAATTACTCTTAACGGAGCAATAACGAGAATTTCTCTTACCCTTCAATATCAGAAGCTAGTTAGACAAGAACTTGGTATTGCATAATACATGATGCCTTGCTTTACATGTGTTATGCTTTACAAAAATCTTAGTCTAATTGTGAAAGACTAATGTTACAAAACATTCTCATCACTGGCATGTTTAATTGAGCTCCTGAGAGGCAGTATCAGTAAGACTTAGGGATAAATAACCAGTAGTCCCATTGGTCTCACCAAGAATCCATTGATGTTTCATAAATCCTAGTCAGTACAAATCTAATTGAGTTACCATGCTGAATTAGCTTACATCTAAATGGCATTCATGTCTACAAATGGAATAATTAGACTCTAGAAAATGGGATATATCAAGTGCTATCCCAAGTGACAACAGCAAGACATTTGTATTCATTCAATCAACTGCTTAAAAAAAAAAGCAGATGTAGTACTTGATTTGGGGTTGATGACTAGACAGTGTTATTGAGTCTAGCAATAATATTAGACAGAGAATTTTAACTGTTTCTTCTTGTCTATCTATTTATATTTATTCTAAGAGATTTTTCACTTTGATTCTTTCAGATTTTGCTTTAGGATACAAACTGGTTACATGACTACATAATTCCTGTTTCACATCCAGGGTAATGAAATCAGCTACACTCATTAGTGCTCTTCTTTTCATTGCTGCAATTCTAAGATGAATATCAAATAAATCAATAAATAACATGAGTTGCAACAGATCTTTCAAAGCTACTAATATTTTTAGCCTCACTGCTGAGAAAGCCTGTCTACACAGAACACAGTGAATAGAATTATTCACTTTGCCATCCCTCATAACTGCTTTTTTTGTATTAATTATATAAAGGCACCATTACTCTTACTGGGAATCCATACCACACCCTGCCAGCAATATCCTGTAACACAGACTGAAACTTATTAAATGCCACTAGTTGGCTGGTCTGGTTTTAGTTAAATATCATCCGCTTTATTCAAGACAAGAATAAAGTGTTATTTCAAACTGTATACAAAGCCAGTATTAAATGAGGATGAATCTTTGTTATGCCAGATAACAGATTCCTTTAATTCTGAAAGTAGTCTAATTTGCAGGCATATATTATTTATTACACCAATTAAGTTTGGCAAATAGTTTGCAATGAGGTCCCTATGACCTAATAATTCACAATTACTCATGGGATACCCTGCCCACTTTAGCACGTTTTGAATAATATTAGTATCTCCTTGAGAAAAATAATGCATTTTTTACACGATGGATGTAGGTGCACGCACACCTTTTTTCCTGCATTTTACTCCAAGCAGGGTTACGGGAACACCTTCAGAGGCCTCTGTTGTGCTGGCTAATGGAAGCTTTCTTTCACACTTCTTCCTTTCAGGCATTGTCTTCTTGTGGAAATGCCACAGATCCACTGTGTAACCACCTACAGTGCTCAAATAGAGCGTGTTAAGTGAATAACAACCATTTGAAGCCACCAGAATTATACCATGCTTTTGCCATAGCCATAGATAACGGAACATGGTTAAGAACAGACCTTGTGGGGCAAATGTTATCTAGTTAAACCTACTCAAGACCAGCCGACTTTCTTCATGTTACTACTGAAGAATTAATTTTCAAAAACTGCATCAGAAAAAAAAACACGAGTCAATGGGATAAGCACTATCAGAAACTAATCTCATGAAAAATATTTTATAAGGAAAAACTACCATATAGTCTCCTTGCTTTAATCAGCCTTCTTACAGGGAACTTTAGATATAACTCATTTCCTTGTGCTTCAGTTTCCTCCCTTACAACACCGAGCTTCTAATCTGTTTCTAAGCCATATTTCTCATTTCCATTAAAATCAGCCACTTTCTAGAAGTGGAAAAATCCTTGTCTTGCAAAGGCAGGGAAGACAGCGGCACGCGAGCTCGGCAGGGAGGAGGCACCGCTCTCCCGACGGGCGGACCCGGCAGACCCCGTGGCACTGCCACCAGCGCGGCCCGCGCTGCGAAAGCTCCACGGATCGTCCTCCTCCTCTGCCAAAGCAGGAGCCGCTGCTCACTCCCACGCGCTCCAGCCCCGGGTCTCTGCAAGGCCCTCAGAGCTTCCTGGCCAAGTCCTGCCTGTCACCCTTTCACCAGTTGTTTTCTTCACTGGCTCATTTTCCAGGTTATCCTCAGCAAAATGGATATTTCCCCTCTCTTAACACCTTTAGATTTTTTTCTCCTGTGAAGCTCCTCTTTATAAAATGCATCTAGTGATGGAATAATAAAATGGGCAATTCCCAGATGAGGAAGTAAAACAAAAATGAGAATACTTAATACATATAGAGATGTTTCTCAGCAGCAGACCATTTCAGAAGGGAATACTCCAAGTGGTCTGCATCATACCTTTGCTCAGGGAGAAGGAGATGTTTTGCTGACAGCAAAACACAGTAACAGGTACTGTGCTCAGACACCAAAACTTGGTGCGAAGCAAATTAGAGCTGTGTTCACACATTCAAGAAAATAACCCCAAACTGAACAACAACAACAGGCAGCGTAACAGCTCCTCAGCACAAACGTGAAGAAACGGCATTCGTTGGAGCTACCGCGACTGAAGCTGAACCCCTTACTGCGTGAACTACAGGAGGTCTTGCAAGAAAAGCTTAAAACAAAACATGATAAGATACTCCTAAGGATAACACATAAGAGTCACAAACTACATGATATTCCATCTCTTTAAGATTTTTATATTTTAATTCTCTTCAGTTCCATTAAACTCTCTGTAAGGGGATGTGCTTTAAAGAACTATGATATAGGTCATTTCAGCAAACATTTATATTCCATTTTTAATTGGCAACACAAGGAGAAATGAAGTTGCCTAAGCAGTATACTACAGGGAATAGCCTTGCTCGGCAAACAAAACAAGTGAGGAAACTAGCAGGCCTTTTCCCTTGCCTAAAATCCATTGACTGTCCTGCATTTCTGAAACACGAGCGTGAAACGCAACCAACGAGAAGCGCTACAAATCATGTTGTGCCCTGATAACAACCAAGCGGCGGGTGAGGCAAATGAACCCAAGCCCTGTTCTGTGCTGGGCGCTGCCTGTCAAGCGGCCGTTAAGGATGGCCCCGCCGCCGCCGGGCCCCGGTGAAGGCGGGCCCGGAGCGTCCGGCCGAGCCCCCCGGCCGGACTACATCTCCCAGCATGCAGCGCTCCGGGAGCGGCTCCGCGCACCCAGCAGCACCATTTCCATGGGAAGATAAAACTGCGACTTGGGCTACAAGACAAAACACTATGTGAAATTGCTTAGTCTTATTTAAAAGGACACGGACTGAACGATTGTTTATCAGTATACAAAATACCGAGCGAAATTTTCCCACAGGAGTAGCTGCCTGGATAGTATTAACAGTGCTTTAAACTGTAATGAATTCCCAGTCTAATTCACTATGAGGTTTCAATTTATACCACATTTAGAGTACTCCAGGTTCAAGTAATCACTGCAGTAATTAGCTTACTTCCAGTCCTCCAAAATAAACCCACTAATTTTTGCAATCAGCCTTCATTTGGTTAATCACCAGTTTAATTGATTTAATTAGTTTGATCTGCAAAATTAGTCAAGTGTAAATACTGTTTTGTAAACAGAGTTTAGCTCCAAGCTGTAATATAGGGAATTCTAATTCAAAGCTAGAGTTAATAATAAAACCAACACACACGATTTTGTTGCAGTATCCAGCAGTTCCAAGTCTCCAAGACACAAATTTACACTTTTATAAATCACACTGAGTATTTTATATGTTGTGCCGCATATGAAAAACTAAGGCTTTTGACTTTCAGTTTTATTCTTGACTAACAGTTTTTATACTGTGACAAGAGATACTAGAAGATTGTTTTTGCTAGATTAAGAGTAAGCATTTTACTTCCTTATTTTTATTTTGTTTAAATGATGCTGAAAGGCATTTGTTAACGAGCTAGAGCAGATGAAGAAGCAAAGGGAACACGCTGGCTGCTCCTAAGCACGTGTTACAGTGGAAGGCACGAGAACAGAAGTCGCAAGCCGAACTACAAACCTTGCCAGCAATATCAAGACAGAGGGCGGGTCTAAAAAGAAATAAGGCTTTGAAATTACCCGTTGAGCAAAACCTGGAGTAGCACTGGAATCAGTGTTTCACAATTAAAAAAAACACCAGAATATCAACCGCCATTATAATTTATTCAGACTAATCAACACAGAAGTACTTGACACTGAGAAATGTGAGGTATTTTATGACGAATTCACCAGCTACCCATTTAACTTTTGAGATAATTTAAAAGATGCACATATTCAGACCACAGCAAGCATCCACATAGCGGGCAGGCTAGGATTAGAAGACCAGAAAAAAACGCCTGAAAGCAATTTTTCACTGGACATCATTCAGAGAAGGGAAATGGGTAGATAAATGCCCCTCAGGCAAGGAAGTGTCAGGAAAACACAGGAAACTTCACAGATTTTTTTCCTCCTCCCCAGAAGAATTATTTAAATTATTAAAAATTCAAATAAAGTGTTAAAGATTTTTTTCAGGTTTTTAAACAGAGAATTTTGCCCTCTCTTCCACCTCCTTTTTTGCCCTCTTTTTGCCCATGAATGTATATGGGCACAAGTTTTTATCTTCCCTCTTCTTCTCTTTCTCAACCGCTCCCACTCTTTTTTTCTCAGCTACAACCTTTCAAAACTATTTCAAAATGAAGCAATCTAACCACCACACTCAGGCACTTCAATATTTCCTTCTTTGGCTGAAAAGTTTACTCCTTGATAGCACACCATTTTCCAAAGCGGATACAGAGAAGAGAGAGGAAAAAAGGGGAAATAAAGGGAAAAAAATCAATTGAAAAATTCAGTGCTATTCACTGTAAGAAATGGAGCAGATGTGAAAACAAGAGTATTTGCAGAAAAAGAAAATCCAAGAAAAATAATGAAACCAAGTTCAGTTCATTTTGGTTTGCTTTTCATCTCTCAGGGTGCCAGGGGATTGGCAGGAGCCTCCGCCAGCCCCGCGGGGCGCTCAGTGTTCCCGGAGCCGGCAGGGCCACGCTTCCCCCTCACACAAGAACTTCCTCCACACCAACTAGGAAGGGTCTGCAACAACTGCACCAGTTTTTCAGTATCATTTAAAAGCCCTTCATGCCTTATGATGTGTTAATTTGCACCATTTGCAAAAAGCAATAGTGAATTCCATTCTGAACATGCAGTGCAGTCACCACTAAGGAGGATTTGGGGTATTCTCATTAAGCGGAGTCCCAGAAGTGTGATTTGCATTGATCTGTTCTTTGTCAGTTCTAATTATCAATCAGAAAGGCTGAATTAAGCCAACCACCCCTCAGACCTCCTTAGGCACCAGCAGAGCCCCAGCTAAGGGGCAGTGCCCACCGAGGCGCTCTCAGGCACCAGGCACTCTGGAAGTAGAATGAGCCCCCTCAGACTTGCACTTCTGCCCCTATGCTAAAACCACTCAATTTAAGTCTCTCTTTCTAGGACTTGTGTGTGAATAAGTAACAGTTGCTGGATGAAAATAAAACCTCTGATCACCAAGCCCTTGAAGAACAGCGCCCCATGGAATCGAAGGCAATATTTCAGCATGCTACCTGCAGCTGGTGGTGCCACCAGTGCTCTTGGAACAGTGGTACAAACTGCACATTGGGTACCCATTACTCTGCACCACAGAGGGTGGGAGATCTTGCAAATAGGCATTAAAGTGGGTTCGATTTTCCTCCAGCACACGCTGCGTGGAGGCTGAGGCGCAAATGTGTACTAGAGAGCAGCAGCTGGGGCTTATTCCTGGCATGCTGCCATTTTCTGTGAAGTATGTCTTCTTTTACAGATGTCTCTAAGAGTATTGGGAACAAATTGCCCATAGATGCACACAAAATCACAAACAGGCAGACATAAAGTGCTATGAAGTAAAAATTTATGTTGATATAGCTGGAGAAGAATGGGCTTAAATAAATACAGTTTGGATGACTAAATGTGCACATCTTAATGCAAAGGACAGTTTCTATATTTCTTAAAAAGACAGAGGTAACCACAACATTACATGTGATAGACTGCTATAGAAATGCAGATCCTAAATTTTACCAAATGAAAGAGTAACTTAAACTTATCAGCTTTGCTGTTATAGGCAAGCAACATATTAGACAGTTTCATAAATGAACTGCAGTTTGTACTTTCATATTGCATTGCCTTAAAGAGATTTGTTTCTACAAATATGGAAACTGGGGCAAATCAAGTGTTCTCGCAGTTAATTCACATAAACCTTCAAGGATGCTGCCCAAGTTGCTCAAATAGAGAATGCTATTTCTGCTGAAAGGGCTGGAAAAGAATTCCGGCTTGCACAGATGATTCGTGGTCAGGCACTGTAGTTGTTACTCCCACGTAATAAAAATATTTCTGAAAGTTAAGAGACTAGGAAGCTCTACTTAATTTCATACTCCCTGCTCTGCAGTTACTAGGGCCGGATCTGTGCACTCAAAGTCTACATCATCACATTCTGGCCAAGTTAGCAGAACATATGATATTTAAGGCAGATCTTAGTTTTATGCTATTTATGGGAAGTGGACTACAAATTCTTAAGCACATTTTGGACCAGATCATTTCCTGTTTTAAAGGAGCAATCAAGCCTTACCAGAAGCTCCAACACTTACGTGACTTGTTAGAGCAAATCACCATAGTTCAATTACACATCTCTGATCATGAGTACTCTGAGAATTGCCTAAACAAGTCAATAAATATCAACATATCTGAGGAAGCTGCATTTGCACTGCATTTGAACAGAAAAAAAAAGTCCCAGGCTTAGTAAATAAGCAATTATTCTTACAGTCACAAAAATGACTTTTTTTCTACCTTCAAACCAGTCAGCTCTTTCCCTCCCTTTTCCTAACAGGCTATAGCTCCTGACCAGAAGAAACAAGTTACAGAGCATTACGGAGCACGCACACAGCATCGTAGCAGCCCTGCTGCTGCCCCCTGCACACTGGGCAATCTGCAGAATTTCTGCTAGCGTTGTCAGAATTTAAGTAACATCTGATTCCAAACACAGTTAGATACCATTGTTTAACAACTACCAAAAAAAAAGGACAAAAAACAAACAAACCATCAAACAACCATACATAGCCACAGCCTCATTCTTCAAGATATACATTTCAACCATGTTAAATCCAAAATGTGGACACTTTCCCATTCCTCTGACCAAGGCCTCACAGAGCTCTCACAACAAGAAGTCTCTCCGTGGAAGTGAGGACTGCTCCAGCACAAACATTTCCTTCTAGAGGCTAGCTACCTCCATGAGTTCTATGCTAGTTGCCTCCGAGGCCACGTACTTTCTCTTCATCAGACGGACTTTTTCCTCCTGAGAGGCTAGGGACTGCCTCTTGCTACCTGTGTTACGACAGGGCGCACCACTGCTCCGCACACCCGGGAGTCTCGCGTTGGCTGCATCCTGCAAGGGTGCTCCTCCCTTTCCCCCTCTCCCTACCACCAGGGCTAAACGTAAGATCAGTCCAACTCACCGCACTGCTCACATAGACAGCTTCTGGAAGAGGGGAGAGCAAGAGGAAACCCAGGGAAGAGCAGAGGACATGCCATTCTCCCAGGCTCGGGAATTGGGGGATGATTGCTAATCAAGGCCACCCGGCTGTGCCAAGCACCTCACAGGTCACACCTGCCCCGCAGCTTTCACAGGTACTGACAACTATCGCAAACCCAGGAGCAGCCCTCCAGGCAGGTACCTTCGTTTCTGAAACACCGGGGACACAACAGAAACCAGCAGAGAACCTTATTAGCCTTTAAACAGGAGCTTAACAGCTCAGGCACATCACTTAAAAAAAAAAAATGGAATTCCTATATTAATTCCTTATTATCTTGAGCTATTCCATAGACATTACGTAATGTCACATTTTACAAGTCCCTTTCTATGATTTTAAGACTGTTAATTTGGTGCACAGCAGATGGCTACATTGGGTAACACAACAGTCGAAGGATCAGAGAAACACTCTGGAAGATACCGTACGAGATTACACAGCACAGGCCGCAGAGAATATACTATTTTTAACGATGAATTTATTCCTGTATCTCTCCCCTCAGGACTTTACTTTTTTTTTTTTTTTTTTTTAAAAAAAAAAACCTAGCAAATATCATATGATTGTGATAACATGCTGAGACCAATAAGCCATGAGGAGCAAATACAGATATTTTAGATTAATGGCCTGAAAATTGCAGAATTCAGACACTTGCAGAAATAATGTGACCCTAATTAACAACATGTTTATCTAACTGAATCTGAATAGCCATGAAGAAACAAAGTTGTAAAAATAGCTTTGAAAGAAGTAATAAAAGAAGATTAAGGTGTAAAAACTTCTGGGGGGTTAGCACTCAGGCTATTCCTCTGCTTTCAGCTTTCATCATACATTGCAAGTTAGCTGAGCAGCTTATAGTTAGTAAGACCCATATTATGAGCCGTTCTATGCTTTCATATGATGCTTATTTCTTTGGCTATATTCCGCTAATGTTACAAAATTATAGTTTCATAAACCGTAGGATTTGTTCCACCTGTATGAGTTCCCTTACCCTCCCCCCCGCCCCCGAATATTAAATTCTAACCATTTAATGGGACTAACCAGTCAAAAAGAATTTGAAACATGCGGCACCACTCACGCTATGCAACTGCTTAGAATTAGAGCATCAATCTGCAAGAAAAGGTAACAAATTCCATAATGGTTTATACAGTGGGACTCAAAAACATTTTTAGAGCAACGCTGCACTTCCTTAAGCACTTGCCACACATTTGCACTTGTCAGATGGCCTCTGCTCTCCGTGCAGAGGGACACACGCACCTGGGGTTACAGCTTCCTAAGAGGCTGCTTTAACATTTGCTTTAAACTGACCTACAGAGCTCAGAAGCGTCAATCCTATTTTTAAAAGTTAACTAAGTGCTTCAGAGTCCAAGTTGCACTGTCTTTGAATGAGGCTGCAGGTACCAACTTGACAGACGTGGAGATGGACAGAAGTGAATAGCCTATGGCTGTAAATAAGCACTGGAGTAGAATCAGGAAAGCAACTGAGGACATAATTCCTATGGAGCCTAAAGGCTGAGCTCCAAGCGCCTTAGAAGTCTTTTGTGAAGCACATCAAGATTTTATAGAAAATATAAAAATCTAGACTGAAAGCCTAGCACACAGGCTCGGAAAGCAGGACGCGGCCATCAGCTGGGACATTCTGATCTTCCCCACGCTGTGACACATACGGGCGCATGTGCACATGGCACCCACCGCACGGGTTACACATGAAGGGGCTGCAGGGCGTTTCACGGACCTTGGCCGTCCCCACCGCTGCAGCCGAGTCCCAGCGCTCGCGGGCAGCGGCTCCACCGGGCTCCCTGTCCCAGGGGCAGGACCTGCTCGGCCTCGTGGACCCCTTGGCTCGGCCCCGCGCAGGGTGACCCCGCGGCCGCCTCCCAAGCGCTGCAGCCTCCGACAGAACCTCTTGCCCTCCTGGCTCCAGCTCCTTCTCTCTCCCGCAAAGCAGCTGTGCCAAATAAACATGTTTTCCCAACACCAGAGCTCAGGTAATGCCCAGGTACCACAACCCCTCCAAACGCTAAACTCCAGTCAACCTTTGTAATGGCTTTTTTTTTTTTTCCTCCCCCTCTGCCTTTTTTCTTTTTGCTTGGCAACACTACACATGCCCGCATAGCTACTGTGAATATTCAAATACTGTAATTGGAGATGATTTACTTTGTTTTGAATTAACTAAAATTCCATTGTTAAGCACAAATACTGCTTCACTAAATCATCAAGCTTTTAATAGGTCCACATGAGCAGGTTACTGAGCGTGTTAGGATTTATAATGCTCCCGGGGAGCTGACCACTGTATTATGCTTCCTGCTGCTAGGTAATATGCATGACACATTTCTGGACACTAATTCATTTATTTAATAGTAACAGTATGCAAAAACAGAGTTCAAAATGAGGCTGACAAAGAAGGTATAAAAGTTTTATTAATCCATAGCTAATCAAAGGCCAGTGGAAGGCATATAATGGTGGCATTTACAGACCATATCGAATGTGAATAAATTAAATTTTTGTTTCCTAAAATCTTACTAATAGGATGTATTCAGCTTGAAACATTTATACTTTTAATTACAGTGGCAGCCAATTTACAGCAGGTATATGGTTGCACTGTACTTAAAACTTCACAGCAAAGATCTCTAAAAATCCTCTCATTTTTTCAATCTGATTTGTTACTGCATGCACTGTGCCCATGCTCAGAAATAACAACGTTATTTACTTTCTCATTTAATTATACAGTGACAGATTACTTGTAGGGGGAAAGGGCACTGGGGGAAGCATTCTCTCTCCCTGAGAGAGAAATTCCCCTGAAAGGCTCAGCACCGTGTACGTACAATATAACTTTATGGCTCCAACCTGCAAATGCTTGTATATAAGAGTAAATCAATGCAGCTACCCACATGAAAACAGCCATTTCTCTAGACAAAACTTTTCACAGGATCAGATGCTCTTTTTTTTTTTTTTTTAACATGCTATCAATCGCTCAAATTATTTTGCAAATTTTGTTTGAAAGAATCAACACTCCAGTTACTAATAAACCTAAGTAATAGCTGAGCCAAAGAAATATATATAGAGAGGGGAAAAAAAAAAAAAAAGAAAAAGAAACAGAATGGGAAAACTGTCAGCTGTACTAATATGACTCAACTATTATGAAATACTCTGCTACAATTTTGAATCTGACTTCCACTCTCACCTTCCAGAAAGTTAAGTCAGAGAGGCCTAAGGAGGAACAAGAGAACAAGCAGATCCATAGGGCTGATCACAGTCCAGCTCAGTTTCAGGTTACAGAAAGTTGTCTTAAAACTATCATTTACATTAGGCTAAATTAGCTCAACACCAGTGCCTGCCTCAGCTGAGAACAGGCTGGCACACTGGAGAAGAGAGGGGTACCAGGAACACAACACATACACAAATGAAAGGCACCAAAAAAATCAAAATGAAGCTTTAAGTGGACTCTAGGGTTGCCCATTTGTCCTGGATCTGTTTCTTAAGACTCTTTTTGTAGACTGGGAGCAGCAACTGCTATACTGCACTGCTGGTATGGGGTATGGTCCCAAAACGTGAGCAGACTGCCTGCTCTGTCTGTGATGACGGGTGACAGTCAAGTATCATAACTTAAAAACTAACTAAATAAATCACAGCCTGGAAACTGACACCACTAATGATTACAGAAAGGAGAAAAAAAGTAATCTCCTATAACAACAGAAAAAAATACCACTCTCAGATTTGATAAAAACCAACAACAACAAAAAAACCCCGAACAAACAAACCTACATTGACAAAAACATCAAAGCCAGCATGTCACAATATCAAGAAAATAATTCCGAAATGGGACACATTTAACAAGATCTCCTATTTTATGAAAAGGGTATCTATTCAATGCACATATAGAAACATGTTTTAGACCCAGTAGTTTTCGTCCTGGGTTCATGCATAAACCACTTGAGTTTTGCTCTCATGGTTTAAAGGGCAGCAGAAACCGCAAGCAGAAATGCAGCCCTGTATCTGCATCAAGAACTGTGTTCGAAGCAAGTGACACAAGCCTGTCTGTGCCACGTGAGCCCTGCATGACCAGGGATGTGGACACAGCAGTGCCCAGACCTATTCAGAAAAAAAAGATGGTTTGCTGCGCAGGGTGGGGTGTGTGCAAGCCTCATACTGAGGCACAAAAACAGTACATTCATCTTGCAAAACTGACTGCATTTCCTTCCACTTCCACTATCTAAGAAAGTTAAGGGCAGGGAATAAGCTCTAATGATGATCTGATAAAACCTCAAGGATTTTAAGATGACTCCACTAGAGTTACAGTTATTTGGCAAAAGCTTCAGCTCAAGATCAATTTAATACAGTTTAAAGAGGTGACTATATATGTTTGTGCTCTTAGCTGGTGGCGACAGCGCTGTCAAAGCAGCCACGAGAGCATGAACTAACACTTAGGCAAGTTTTACCTTGCATTAGAAACAGATCAAAGGTGTGAAAGCCTGGTTACCTCGGCTCAGCAGCTGCACCGCTGCTCACAGCCCGCAGTCCCTCAGCTGGAGATCTGAGTCCCACAGCTGGAAGTCTGCACGCTGAACCAGCAGCAGAGGGGTGGAAAAAGGGCTGTGGAGAGCGAGCACTTGGATCCTGCTGGTTTGTGACTGGGAACAGGAGCTCTGAATTCTCCCCCACTTCATCTTGTGTAATTTCAAGAGATGGCAATAGTGAGGATAAATTAATCTGATGAGCCTCTTCTTAAACAAAATCTGAAGCATAACCAGCTTTAAAGAAATTAATCTTAGCACCTATTGCACTTTACCTGTTTATTTTCTTAAAACAGGTAAGACAAACTGATAGTAGAAGGCAGAAACATACTGAAAGTCAGGGCATTCCCTAAATTTATTCCTATAAAATGATAACCAGGATGACACATTTAGCAACTCTTTGTTAGGAACAGACATAATCTGGCTGCATAAATCAGATTAAACCTTTTCAGTCTGCTTCAGAGGGAAAGTAATTTTTTGAAACAAAGCAAAAGGCTCTCATGGATAACCAGGCTGAACAGAGGACTAATTTGAACTTTCATACAAAGCCCAATTTCAATTGTCATTTAAATTATTTAATTTAGGCTCTAGTGCCTACTATGGACCATTTTGTAAAAAGTTTTAGTCTTATCCTAGCTGAGGTGTGCCTTTTGCTGCTCACCAAGATTCTGCCTTTATTCTGATTAGATTTTGTTCTTCAAACATATTAATCATATTTGTGCCCCGAAAGAGAACAAAGTCCACTGATAGAAATATTTAAGGCAAATATATCACCCTGAAGACCAAAACATTTTTTTTTATTTTAATATCTATGAATGGAGTTAAAAGAAAGCTAGAATGAAATAATGATCTTACTGTTAATATCATAAATACAGCTCACTCACGGCGTGGCCGGGCTGTGTGGCGTGCAAGGCACAGCCATGGCTGCAGGCAGCTTTCACAACGATTTGTTCACCATTTGTTCACGTACAAGTGCAGAAAAGGTTTGAGAGATCAAGTCATCACTGCCCTAATCCCCAATCATGTTAACATACACTTCATAAACCAACTGGACAAGCAGACAACATGGAAAGCCTAAAGGTTAAGTACACATTATTGACCTCCAGGAGGCTGTGTTCTACACATCATTAAATATGTTGTGCTATTCCGATTCAGCCGCTCACACTGAAAAGTGCCCTGGGAACATTATTTAACACTTAGATGTTCTACCTACATTTGTGTGACACAAAATCAATACCTTTCCCCTAGCCTTACTTGTTCAGATTTCTTTCAGCTATTAGCTGCTTTTTAAACCACAAGGAGATTAATCACTTCCATGTATGTGTATGCATCCAGCCATTTATTTTTATGGCATATACACATGGATAAGCAACTCTGCTGTATGGTCCACCCACATTAAGGCACAGTCTACTCTACGCACGTGCCAGCAGACACGCTGTGGGCTACTACTGTGAGCTTTTTCAGAGGCAACTCTAATGCTGTGCGCCTGGTGGGGATCCCCTGACAAAAAGAGCTCGCTGCTCCAGCCCATCTCCCTACCTGCTCTGCTGCCCCAGGGCTAGTGGTAACCCTGTCTGTGCACGATGCAAGGCTTGTTCGAGTTGGGCCCATGGTCCCATGGCCACCTCTAAGCCCCTAACGCTCCTGAGCCAACAGAGAGCTCGCGAGGAATGCCCGCACCAACCCTTGTTCCGTGCAGGCAGCTCCTCCCCAGCCTCTTACCACACGTCTCGGAGGTCTCGTCTTCCAAACCCCAGCCCAGGGCTGGGTTTCATGCCAAGGGCCATGCTGAGTCATCTCGAGCTCCAAAACTCATCTTGTCTGCAACTCTAGGGTGAGCCCCAGGCCACGAACTCAGTCACATCCCAAGCAAAGTAGTGCTGAGGGAATATTCCACTGGCAGCTCCCGCATTACTTTGGCAGCCCCATCCCAGTCCCGTTCTTATGCATTTTTCAGCTTTCTCTTCCTTGCAAGCCTGATTCTAACCCTAACTTGATCCCTAAACTAAGATTTATACAACAGCACATACCAAGTCGCCAAGGAGAGCCTGGGAAAGAGTCCTCACTCTACCTTGGTACCGGCATCCAACCACTCCGCTACAGCCTGTCCCAGCTGTCTTGCACTCAGAGCACTCTGCTAAGACTAAGACACTCCTGTTCAGAATCAGGACAGGGGAGTAGACAACTGGCTCAAACAACTGTCAGTCTCATGGAAATACAATTAAGTGATAAACCTACCAAGCTGGGGAACAAGGCAGCAAGCTGCAGCATGGCAGGCAGTTCAGATGCTTGCCACCTATGGTATTTCCCATGTATTTCTTGAGGATGCCCAGAGAAAAAGGCAAGGACAGCGAGCTATTTCTGTGCCAGTGCCAAAACTGCTCAGCAGGCACTGCCTGGGCAGATCTTTGGCAGCAGCATTTCTTGTGAGAATGATTTTCAGAAAAAAAAACCCTTTTGTTTAAACCCCCTTCTTTCCAGGAACAAACTTTTTCTTACAGAAGTCCAAAAAACTTTGTCATATTCCATTTACATATCAAACTTAGAAATAACCAATATTATGAGTAAATGTATGCATACTTCAGAAGCATGAATATTTCATAATCATAACATCCCAAACACTACAGGATGCACATGCTAAAAGGCTAGGCTTACGCACTGAAATCTGAATACTTCAGACACTGTATCTAACCCAACAACCACACTCCTGTAGTAAGCACTTATAGTCCAGGAAATAGTAACTAAACAGCCAGGTATGGGATAAGCCCAGGTAAATAAGAGGGAAAATGGTAATGCTGTTTTTTTTCTGACTAATAAATAACATAATGCTGTTGATCAGCCAATAGCTCAGGAGGCATAACAGTCAGGGTAAACTTAAAATAGGTTCAGCAAATTACTACATTTACATATCCAATAACCAAACACAAAGTATTTCAAATCTAGCTCTGCTCTTGTGAGATTAACTGTGCTTTCCTTAAGATGTGTCATTTTGATGTCTTCAGAGTCTCTAAATACTCAAAGAGATTTTCACTCATATTGTAAAAATACATTGAAGCTGCTTATTCCTCAAAGACCTTCAGTTTCTAGATGCAAAAATATCAAACGCAAAACTGAGAAAAAACCCTGCAAATACTGATTTGATGTCAAAAACATGAAGATCCTGTAATCAGCACAAACTACCTTGCATCAGTACATTGCTCTGGAGAGTAACATGAAATCAAAAGCTCCTCACACAACTAACACTGTGAATGGAAATGATTTGAATTTCAGATACATACTGTTGCTTTTGGAAACAGCACTTGTGCTCCTGGTAGAAGTGGGGCAGAGGGGATGAGAAGATAAAGCAAAGTGAACCACCATGATGCCAGTGTGTGGGTGAGGCCCCCTTCTCCCATGCTGGCAAGAACCTCCAAGACCAAGGCCTATGCACTGGGAATTCTTCTGCAAATGCAGCAAAGACCTATCCACCAGCTGTACTTCTCCTGTGAAAAGTTATGGGTGTCATCTGTGTATGGATTTTTCTGAATACCAACAGAGCTATGACATATTTTAAGCCATTATTTCTGTGTCATTTCCAACTCATCTGTCCATGGATGTTCATCTGCTCATAGTGTTACACTGTGTTCAAGCTATCCCACAACCCAGCAGCAGGCAAGTTTCCCTCGCTAGGCCGCACGCCCAGGGCTAGAGCACTCGCCGGGATCCCCGGCCTCCACACTGCTCCTATGAGTAAAAATTAAAAAATAAATATGATTCAGCCATATACTGCCCTGCAAAGCATGTGTCATGTTCACACAGTCACACAAGACACTAGAATGCTTATGGCAAGAAAACCGCCATTGTCACCAATTCAACAACAACAAATCAGTAAGTCCAGAAACTGTTGATGGATGACAGGGAAAGTTATTTCCTTCTATTAGCATTAACGTTAGGAGTAACAGAAGATCTAGTAACTGTCTGCAGGGGCCGTTTCTCTTCTTATCGTTTTTAAGCTTCTTCAGAAAAATGTGAAAGTCCACAGAAGAGTGATCTAAGAATGATTATAAATGACACCAGACAGTCCATGGCCATTTACCCAAAGACACTCTGTCAGTACTGAAAGCAAGATGATAAATCATTTGATATGCCTACTCAGAAAGATTGCACTTGAGCAGAATTAGAAGTATATTATTTCATCATAAAGCATATTCTATTGCATGGCTGAAGCTGCAGTGGACTTAGGCAAAGTATTCAATACAATTTTTGATTTCCGAAAGAAAATAATTTCTTATGGCTACTGATAGTGTCTTGCTTTACTCAAAATGCTAGCATACAGTGCCAGCAAACTACACCAGATCATGTTTTCTTCCACAGAAGAGGGTAATTTTACGTATTTTGCAATAAATACATCAATATCCCCATATCTTTTAACATTTGGTAAAGCAGTATTCTGCACTTTGCTCCCTGCATTTCAATATAAGATGCCAGGAACAGCTATCGGAAAATTACTAACAAATACAGTAGTCTCTAAAACATGAATATTATATTTTAAATGCACTTAAATACGTGAAATGTATGAACTATACAGATAATTGTTAATATATTGGTAGGGGCCAAGACTTCATCCAGGTGTCAAGTACGCTAAATACGCTAAAATGTGCCCAACAATTTTATTGCCAATACGCTAAAATGTGAAGCACCAACACAGGTGCTTCCCTGCAGTTTCCCCTCATTCTACTTCCATCCGGACTGATTCCTTTGCACACCGAGTGCCTTCTCATGGCTTCTGTGGGAGGATTTCTAAGGTTTTTGAGCTCACCCCTGAATCCTAACACCTACACTAGATGGTCACCCTCTGGAAACAGAAGCTGCCATCAGGCAAACGCTACTGACTGAATATTCGTTTATCACAGCAGTCATTAACTTTTAGCAGCGTGCTGTGTCACACAGCAAAAATGCAATCTTCAAAACACACTGCCACCTGAATAGAGACATGACAAAATGAAGGAAGACAAAAGTAGTTTGTGAGTGGGCACCATGGGGGCCGCAATATTTACCTCACGTTACATCAGCTACTCTGGGGACATCCTGGCAGTTCTATTTAGTACAAAATATATTTAGATAGATACATATACTCATCTATATATACAGAGATGTACACTACATATATTGATAAGAGCAAAGAAGCTGGTAAATGACTTATTTTGTTAAGTTGCTGTCCAAAATACTGTCCATTAGGAAGAATGTTGTGACTCCCCCTCAGAGGGGCTCCTGTGGGCAGGCAGCCTGGCCTGTGTTTTGCAGGCCGCCAGCCGGGGAGGTGCTGTCTTTGCCTCATGAAATTCCATTAGATTTGGCAGCAGTATAAAGTTGGGAATAAGTTCCTCTTTCTCACTTGCCTCTGCAAAAAGCATTTGGCAGCTTGCCCAAATCCCTGAAGCTCCCAACACAGGCTTCCTTAGCATCACCAAAGCGACTGCACCAGTTGATACTACACAGAATACAGCTCAGAGCTGTAAAAGCCGAAGAAACTCATGCTCCCTAGACCCTCAACGGCCCTGCCACCTAGCATGCACAGCACTAGGATCCTTACCGTGTGGGAAAGGGAGAATGGTAAGCAGGGAAACACTTGGTCTTACCATGTCACCTCCCCAGGTATCCATCATTCCTCATCCACTGCCACGCATCTCTGGTTTGAGGCCACTTCCTCTCTCCCTGAGCCCAAATGAGGGCAGTCTGACACACCTCGGTCACCATTTTCCCTTGGAGAAGCGCTGGGCAGCCCTAGTCCCACGGCAGACCACTTCCACGCTCCCTGGTGAACGCACTGGGTTTCCGGGTGAGGAGCAGAGCCGCCGCGCAGCACTGCTACCTAGGCTGCCAGCTCCTGCCAGCCCCGGCGAATGAAAAGACCCCCCAGGAAAACCTGCAAGAGGGAAGGGATAGAGGATCTGGGAAAATGGAAAGGTTCACCACTGCTAGCAGAAGGACCCGGAGTCATTGCAGAACACTTGGCAAATCAGGAGTTCTCAGTCTCCATGTTGCTTTGCTGCAAACATCTGGGAAATCCAGAGACAGTAACAATAGTTACAAAGCACTTTCTTTTCTGTTTTACTAGCTGGCTCACACACAAAAAAAAAGAAAAATACTGTGTTGCTACTTTAAACACTCCAGGTATGCAGATCTACACTATAGAGTCCAAAGAACTGTTGCTACCCAAAAGAGCAACAACTTAGTTTCACATGATTTCCTTTTTTTTACTGCAGCTTATTTGTTTGAATTTTTAATTAGGAAATTATTTTAAAATCTTTTTTTGCAAAGACTTAATTAAAGTCTTAATTGCAAAGTTAAGTACAGAGAAGCTGCTCAGACAACCTTAATTCAGCCCCTTGTGGCTACGCGCTAGAATATAAAGAAACAAGAGAGGGAACTGCAGAAATCACTTCAACTGCATTTCCATTCCAAAACTTTGATTTCAGTAGATGTAACATTAGTGACAACAAAGTAAAACAACGATCAAATAAGTTGCCTTTTCTCAAATGAACTGCAAGTGTACTGCTCTGTGTCCACAACCACCTCATGTACTTTGCTAGGGCTGCTTAAATTAGACCCACAGCTTCAGAAGCATCCCTGCTGGCCTACCCGGGGCCGAGGCAGGGGCGAGGAGCGGCACGTCCTCAGAACTGGTGTGCAGGGTCAGGCTGCTGCAGCACCCGTAGCCCCTAGGGGAGGAAGAGCCTTTATCTCCCTCTCTCTTTCTACCACAAGGAAGAACATCACTCAAGAATAAAGTTACTGCATGTGCACTGAAATATCACAGAAGGGGAGAAAAAAAAAAAAAAAAAAAAAGGAAAAAAGAAAAAACCAAACAGGAGACAAATATCAATGCACAGCCTCTTAGCTTCAAAATGATTTTGGGTCAGCCTGGTATTAAGCATCACCTAACTTACCTTTGTAACTCCAAGGAGCACTGAGAGGTTAAGCAGGACACCGCAAAACAATTGTACACTTACTGTACAGTGAATGTAAACAAATACTAAGTGATCATGTTCCCTGTGTATTCTTATATAAGCCTTATAGATACCTCTTGTATAACCTTACAAGCATGAGAATATCTACCTCATAAAGGAGGTGTTTAGATACATGAGGAATTTAATTCCTGTCTTACCCTCTGTTACACTAAATCCCTAGATACCCAGCAGTGTATGTGTTCCTCCATAACCAAGGATCCATCATCTCCCTCACCTCATTTTCCAGTTGATGCCCATCACCCCCTGGCACAACCTCCATCCCCTCCCAGAACTCCAGTCCTGAAGAAACTCCAAACAGCAGAGCAGTAAGGTCTTGGTGAAGAACATCTACCAAAGCGTTAGCCCTAAGCACAAAATGTCATGATCCCAGTACGGGCTTCCTGAGCCTTCCTTCCCTTTATGGCAAACTGCTGAAATCCAAGCTCAGCAAGGTCACTGAAGCTATTTGTCCAGCTCCTGGAAGGGAGTCATTGATGCACTAACTGTTCCGCAGTGCTAGATCGAAATCTGTGCCTGCACCCCTGTGACTGGGAGATTCAGACCCCCACAATGTGTGAAAGCCCTCCAGAGTCCACCCTTAAGCAGAACTCTAAATTGGAATTTTAACCAGCTTCTCTTCCACCTGTTTTCTGTTTGCACTGAAATTCCTCCTCTCAACCGCAGGCAGTGAATCTTCCTTTAGAACATGGCAATATTTATTGACTGTATTCCTTGTTCACATCTGTCAGATGTGGGAAGTCACCACTGCTTTACAAGACGATCAGTTTTAAGTAATGCCATTCATCACAAAATGGAATAGTGTGAGCAACATTTCCTCAACTGCAATGAATTATATAAGGGTCAGCAAGTCGGAGTCGCGGTTGACAACACAAACATTGGCCTCAGGTAGCAAACCCATCTTTCCAGCTGTTCTCATCCATATGGGTTCAATGAACTGCAGAGAGTACAGGCCTTTGCTTATTGAGAGTATCTGCTGTAACTATTTCATCTTACCAGCATCATAAAGCAGCTCTGAGTAAGGTGAATGCTATTCATCTCAAGCTCATCCTGGTAGCCAACTGCTGACAGAGGGGAAAAGGGAGATGGCGAAGCAGCAGACAGATGTGATCAGCAAATGCAGGTCCTCCTGCAAATCCAAATCCAAAGAGGAAAACGGCAAGACGGTGAAGCGATTCACCTGTGGTTCACAAGCAGCTGGGCTCACCAACAGTGCACTCTGCCTGACAAGCGATTTTCAGGACTCCTTAGCGCGCCTCCTCACCAGCATAATGCCCTTTTAATGGACATGCTGTCAAGCAGATTTGTTTGGCAGCAGCACAATTACCCTTTTTTTTTTTTTTGGTCTGAAACAGAAGATTTTGTTTACATGCATGGTTTTGTGAGTAAAACTGCTCTGTGAATAAACACAGGGATTTTACCAGAAGTCCAGGAAGTCACTTGTATATGGTACACAAAGGGCTTTAGCTCTCTGCCTTCAGAGTTACTCCAGGATTCTGTCAGATTTTATTTCTAGTAATGGGTCCTGTGATAAATTATTTTTTTTCTAGAAGGCATCGTTATACCTTTCCTACAGCAGATGCTCTCAATAAGCAAAAGCCTTTTGGGTTTTGTTTTCCTCCTCACTCCCATTAGCATCATCAGACTCTCAGTAGAGTTTTCCATTTAAAATACTGATTGTGGAAATAATTGATCAAGAGGGTCTGAAGCTCTTATTTAATTGATAGCTGCTAATTATGAAAGTATTATAGCTCTAGCTCAACCGAAAAAATAAAGGAGACTGTGCTTTCTCAAGAATAGAGGCAAAGTAACCTCAATTTTCTTATCTTAATAGTATAACTACATCATTTCTAAGTTAAGCACTCCTAACAAAAGGAGTATTCAATAGAAATATCAAAGCATAAATGCCACTTACTAACACAGCAATCATTTTTAAGTAACACTATCGACCCAATCTGCTTACCCCACTAGCTGTAATATTACAGACGACACACTCAAAGAAAAGGATCTTTCAGGGACAGAAATGCTCCTTCTAATTCAAGGATGAACTACATAATCAAGCCAAAAATACCATTCCATCTAGTTACATGTCTTTCAGAAACATAAGCTGTCTCATTATTGCACAAAATACATAATTCTCCCAAAACATGTAGATAATGTACTGTTGGACTGTAGCACTGAAATGATGAAATTAAAGGTTGACTTCATGACTACAGATATATAATATTTAATTCTCTAAGATGTTTCCGAGGATGAATTAAATTATGTAAATATATGTTAACAATAATTCATAATATTTTAATAAAATCTTTTTATTTCTCTTTGCTTCTCAGAAGTGCAGTCCCAGGTGTCCTTAGGGTGGTGTCTGTTTTGTTTTTACACTTTAAGGACACACAAGGTTATACACTTGATAAGAAAGAAAGCACAACTATTGATATTTAATGCAGATAATGATGCCAGGTCTCCTTTGTCTGGTACCATCCCCAGTTTTTGCTGGGAGCACTGTTCATCAACAAAGTGACTTAGTATCAAGAAGGGAATTCACATTTTTCAAAATTTCTGCCAGCTAGCTCTTCTAGGAAGAGGGAAAAAAAAAGAGAGAGATTTTGATATTTTTCTCTAGTGGAGGATTAGATAGTGAAGGTGTTTTACTGTTGTCGAATTTTGCATTAGAAAATGGAATCAAATCATTCTACCAAAAACTCATGCCTAAAGTGAACTTACTCACTGAAACTGCATCCCCAGAGACAGCTTTATCCACATGTTCCTCCTGCTTCCCCCAGCTGCAGAAGTTCATCAAGCTTAAGGTGACCCTATAGTCAGAGAGAGGAAAAAAAAAAAAAGAAAGAAAGAAAGAAAGAAACACGGTATTTCTGCGGCAAAGTTTTGCAGCACTGTTTTGTAGCAGTTTTTATGCAAAGAAATGCATTTTCACTGCTGGCAATTTCAAGAGTGGCAGTATTTAGGTGGGCATAAGCAAGAAGCAGTTCTATTTCCTGGAATGAAAAAAAAAAAAAAAGTTCCCACAACAAAACAACTTGGATGAGTTTGCATGTAACAGGACACTTCTTCACTAACTTGGATCTTGAACAGAGCAGCTGCCTAGCTGGAGCACCTAGGCTGATCCCAGTGCAGAACCTGCACTGACACTGGTTTAATAGCGTCAAAAACCACAGCACAGGTTCACACCGCAACACTGGACTCTGGATTTTGTTTCATTTTTGTATTTTTCCTGCATGCAGGCTCACTCCCTGCTACACCGCACAGAACAGATAGCTCACTTTACTCTGGTACCCAGAGCAGTGTCTTGAAAAAAAAATCTGTTTCTAAATGCACAATCCACTTCACCTGCAAGTTCAATCTCATTTTTTTCCCTGTACTGGGTGCCATAAAAGCAGATCTTTTCCTAGCTACACAAAACCTAGGTACAAGATATGATCCTGAATTATACAGGGACAGTCACTGATCCTACAGGGCACCGAACACCCTCCAAACCTCACTAAAACTGTAAACGCAGATGGCTGTAAAACCTTCGCAAGGGTCTGAAGGTTTCATTGCCTCAGCCATGCAGGATTGGCTCCAACAGGGAAACAATTATGCTTTCCTCTTGTTCTCACAATATTTGGACCACTGGATACATGGCTGTTTTAGAAGAAGTGACTTTTCCTTAACATAAGCTCCTACAATGTGACCAATATTATTTTCTACCAGTGTTGATACCTGGGCAAGAATGAGCTTTGGCAACATGCTGAGTACAGAAATATCACACAAACAGAACACATCATTTATGCTCATGTGATTCTTTTCAATGATACCAGCTAGTCTAATTTATTGCCTCTCCCTAAAAACCTGCCCAGGTCCTCATATAATCACAGCTACAACCTAGCTGATATATGATTTTACTTGTTTTTTATTATTTTTCCCTTGGTGCAGAAAAGCCAAACACCTGAACAATGTGGAAATGACATTTGGGAACAGAGCTCTGTTTAGAACAACAATTACCATACATGCTTTCATCTGCAGGATTAAGTCTAAGCCCATGCTTGCAAGTCATTTAACAGATGAACTGATTAAGCACAAGTCAAAGTGCTTTAATGACATGGGGCTCACATAAGCACTCATGTTTTGTGAAGATCCATATACATCTTTCTGTCTATCCCTCTCCACATCTAGTTTAGATTCTCTCTTGTGCAGAGGGATGATCTGCATGTGGCAGACCGACAAATGCCATGACAAATACCACTCACACGATGGGTATATAAAGGCAGTGAATCTGTCCAGAGAGCGAAGTGGGGGGGACCTCTTCCAGAATGCATGGGACTTAACTCCACTTTGTATTCTCAGAGCTCAGTGCAGATGTGATGGAGTTACCGCACTGATGCTCATCAAAACAACCTAGCTATTTTCTCTGTACTCCAAAGTACCACTAGACATGGTCTGCATGCTTGGTTTCATTAAGAAAGGGCTTGGAGATGGGCTTAAACAGCTTTATGCTACTTTAAATCCCTTGACTTTTCAGGGCTATCTTACCATCTACCAAACACAGTTGTGATGCCACCTTTGGGACACGCAAGGCCCAGGCAGGAGCAAGCCCTGGTGGCTGCGCGTGCCACAGGAAGCGGCATGGCAGGTGCAGCACTGAGGTGACACAACTTTTCCTGTGTCAGGAGACCCAGATGCTAACGCAGGCAATGCTCAGGGGCAGACTGCAGCATCCTCAGCTGCAGAACTGACATTCTGGCCTGCAGAGCCAGCCCAGCAGCCACATGAAGCCCTGCAAGGCACAACCCTGAGAACTGGCCCCAACATGAGTGCTTTCACACCCACAAATGAACGTGAGCGGGACTCTGAACCTGACAACAAAGGAAACACCCTCCGTGAGCAGAGGTCACTAATATCAAACCACACATGATCAGTACCATTAATTTTAGCATTATTAAATGTTACCACAGTTAAGGTTCCTTCTTCTTCCTCTGTTTACTCACTGCTTCTCTGTCTTGCAAGAGGTTCTCACAGAAAAGCACTTTTCACTCTAACAAGGTCTCTCTTTGGAACAGCATCTTTAAATTATTTAAATACTTATCGTGTAAACAATGCAGTATTTTTAGCAATAAGGTTAAAAAAAAAAATCACATCACTTTCCAAACAAATCCCAAAGGAAATACTGAATTATACAATCTGCTTTATTTTTAATTGATATCAAGGACTGCTCAAGGAAATCTGTGCATTACAAGAGTATGATTAAAAACAAACTGTTAGGTATCTAACTCTGTGGTAAAAGAAATACCTACAAAATGCCTGCCTGCTATATACACAGAAGTGCTTTTGCCATAGACTGAACATGATGGGGGAAAAAAAAATATATATTGCTTAAAAATGACCTTACATGCATAATATTCCTCTGTGTTTCAGAAAGAAATAAAAAGATACAAAGAAAGAAATATAAACCCCCTTAAAAAGGCCAGGAGCCATCTGCATTGACACTGGAGTTACTAGGGTAAAACCAGGCAACACGCAGCTGCAGCACATCCCATGCCAGGAGCTGAATGTGACCTCCTAGGATCTCTGGCATCCTGCAGCGTGGCCTCCTCGGAAGCAGGGACAACGTAGGAGGGTCACCACCACCTATCAGCCCAGCAAATGTAAGACTCACATGGTAAGGAAAAGAGGACGACGCAGAATAACGTGCCTACGTGAAGACAGCCTTACGGAAGGCTTGTGCTCGCGTTACAGCAGCAGCCCTCCCACAGCGCAGCCCGCACGGCTTCCAGGGCCAGGTCCCGCCGGGAGGAATCGCGGCGCCTGCCTCCCGCTCGCTCCCCACAGCGCCGCCCGCCTGCTCCCGCACATCTACGCACACGTGGAACTCCCTTGGGGCCCAGTGAGGCCTCTGGGGAAAGCTGAGTGATGAACAGTCGTTTGCCCTCTCTTCGCAGAAGCTTCTCCTACCTGGCAGCCTAGGACGTCACCACCGTCACACAGTTCTGACAGGGGAGTGCAGATACACCTGAAGAGACAGACAAAAAGTGTTTTACCAACTTTATGACTATAATCATAAAAATCACACAGGGTTTATTTGTGTAAAAGGGAGCAGCTACCATTCTCAGAGGCAGTCGTTTCACTGCCTCTCTGTGCAGGCATACGTTCACTTCAGAGGTGGCTGATTTAGAGCATTTTCCTGTGATTGCAGTGTTGGTAAAAGCCTTAGCCATAGTTTTTATGAAGCTATTAAGTTTTAGTCATTTGTGGGTTTTGCAGTATATGAATACTATAGATGTCACCTTAATTAAAAGGTCTTGTCATCTTGTGCAATTAAAAAGAGAAAATGTACTCTCCTATGAATGGCCAGGAACAAATTGAGCAAGCCACATTATACACACTAAGTACACAGCAATTTTGTGCCTCTTCCTGTATCACATATATTCTCAAGCATTTTAATACTTTCTAATAATCCTGTTAGAATGTTTTATGTATAACTGACTTGTAAAATACTACTGCCATGACAATTCTGACCATTAATGACAACGAAGTTAAAGTTCTACTCTTCAAATACACACAAACTTACATATACTGAATGCAAAAGGCAAACTGTGCTACCTCTCAGGATTTTCACATACAAACTCCTCTTGAAAATGTCTCTTAAAAAAATATGTTTTGCATAAAAAAATTATCTCATGTATAGGAAGACAGTCGGTTCCCACACAAAGAGAATACACAGTAAGATAAATATTACAAAATCAGACTTTAATAGCTACAAATCTACTGAATTAATACCACATGCATATGAAGTATACCATAAATATGGCACTCACAGTCTACCTGTAAAAATGTACCTGGGCAGCTAGCTATGAGGAAACCCAGCAGATGAGCACATGGCCCTCTGTGTCAACAACCACACTGACCTTCATGACTTCAGCTCTTTCTTTCAATCTTGAATCCAGATCAAGGTCTTTCCCGGTAACGAGGCACTAATTGATAAACTGCCTCCAGGTTTGTGCCCGGAGAAGAACCGCCTTCAGAATCCACTAGTTTTGACCATGAGAAAAGGATCCCCTACATTCACCTGTCAGTTCTGCCTGCAATTCTCAGGAGTATGTTACTAACAGGACACCATAAAAACGACACATTTAGTCTCCTGGGCCAGCTGGACTGAAACATCCAGTTCACACTTCCTGTCAGTGCAGCACAACAGCCCAATCACAGCAGCTGAAAATTTCTTGGTGAAGCAGGAGGGTATAAGACTATGTGTTGTCTTCAATAGGGAGACCTGAACACAGCTTGGACCTTTAGGCATTACTGCAATGTATCATGTGGTAACTGAGCCTTATCAGCATTTGCTGAACAGTACTGCACCTATAAAATTTATGGTAATTTTTAATAGACAGTCCTGTAGGTTTGAGCAGCACAGCTATTGACCCTGGGTGATAAACAAACTGATTGAGCACTTCCTCACTCAAAAGCCATGTGCAGTCCGTGGATGAGGGAGATCATTATCTTTCATCCAACGACTCCATTCCACAAACACCAACAGAACTAGAAGCTTCTGCCTTTGGCCTGTTTTTTGCCTGGTAGTTCTCTGTCTTTATTAGAGAACCATTCATGAAGGTGCTAGGTTAAGTTACACCAAGAATGTCGGCAAAAGGAATTCATCATCTCTGAACATCTATCTGGTCAGAGACTCTCAGGTGAAAATGACTTTGAGTAAAGGCACAAAGCTGACACTATTATGGAAAATACTCCTTCCTTCTGCCTTGCAGCTAAATATAGAATCCTGTTTGGGGAGCTGACACCTACCACCATCACTACAAATAACAGTGCAGTTAAAGATAGCATATGCAATCATAACAATACCCCAAGGGTTGAAAAGTCTACCAGCAGCAGAACAGATAACGCTTTCAATCTCTTTGCCTTCCCTTGCTGCTTTGACCCACCCAGGAGTTCTCAACACAGCTGCTCAAGCTTCTGGAAAGCTCTTCACAACCTGCACAGAGGAACCTGGCATGCTGCCTTGTCCCCAAAGTGCCCAGTGCCCCCGTACAGAAGGAAACTCCAAAGCTGCTCCTTGAAAGGAGCTTTTCCTCTTACATCCATGCCAGCAGCCACCTTAGGGGCCTCAAGCACCCCAAGCGCCTGTTTTCTGGCTGCTGTGAGCCTGCAGCATCTCCTTTGAAGTACTGCAGCCTTTGGGGAGCATCCTGGGGCACTTCTGAGCTGCACAGACAAGCAACAACTGCTGCAGCTTAGACAAGCATATGCTCCAGAGGAAGAGGCGCATTCCAGACGAGGGAAGGGCAGAGCAAAGTCATTGGTGCAGAAGAAGAAAAGAGAAAGGAAAAGGCTTTGGAAGGAACTTGAGAAATATTATAGATATAGAGGGATTCAAAGGAAAAATAAAAATAAAAAATCCTGTTGGCTATGATAAGATAAACTGTCCAAATGTGCCCTAATTAAAGAACCTGAAAAGCCACTGATCAGGTAGAATAAATCAGTATTATGAGGCACAGGTCCAAGACCAAAGGTCTCACTTGGATAGGAGCCCAGTAGCCAGCGAGCCGCAGGAGAAATGCTAGAAACAGCAGGTCACCGTGCATGCGCAAGGAAGCCTGCATCGCTGCGCGTGCCGGCTCTGAGGGCGTGTGCGGCACGGCGCGCTCCCTGCACAGGCTGCAAGCCACGCTGCACGTGTGCACTGCCCCAGCAGCCCCGGTGCTAGGGACGGCTTTGGACAGGAGGATGGTGACGTGACTGGCCCCCGGAGTGCAGAACAGGATCATTATTTGCATATAAATGCATATCACAGGCAACCTCTTGCAAACTCGTCAGCATTCCCCTCTCTCTAAGGGGATCTAGCTCTAGCAGATGAGCAGTGCCCTACCACTACTCAGGGATTCCTAACAAGATGACTACCAGTCTCATTCTCATGGGCTTTCCTCACCAAGGGCACAGAATGCTGCCACCAGCCCTTCTGTTCCAAAGTTAAAGCCAAAAGTTGAGATAATACCCTCTTCCCACCCCCAAATTTACCCCCTGTATGATGCAGTCTATTGATTCACTTGGAAACACACAACAGTCTTCAGTGAAGAAGAGAACAATTTACCTCTCGTTCACTACTGGCAGGACAAGCGGTTGTCTCTCACACAGGCAGCCAGCAGTCACAATATATGTAGGAATTGGTTCAACACCCACTGGCAACACACAGACACATGGATATGTCATTCTTAGAAGCTGCAAACCACCCAAGGACAGGACTGAGGCAGGAAGGATGAATATACATGAAGAGACTTTGCTGAAAAGCATGGTACACACTGGGGAGGCTAAGCAGCATTTTACAACAGTCTCCTAGTAGAGCTCCTATTCATTAAATGAAGAATAATTCACAGGAAGTGGCTTCACGGTGGATCAACCACACAGGAGAGGAGGGAAATGATAATTTTGAGAAAGATATGCCCAAACACCACATTCCACATTACCAATTCCGAATAGGTAAATGCTATTTCTCCCCAACCCTCCGGTTGAGCTGTAGCATCTGTCTTGTCTAAGCAGCGTAAGTATCACTTAGGTACTAACTATGCCACCTTCTGTACATTTCTGGGTAAATGTATATTGTTACATTGCTATATGATACAACTAGAAACATAGTTGGGTTTACAAAGAAACTGCCGACTACACCTGGGGCTCACTGACCATCATCATTAATCTGTGCAACTCACTGCTGTTAGAAAAACTGAAATGTTCTTTAGCAACATTAAATTATAACGTAGAAAGGACAATTACAGCTTCACTTAATATTTTACTATTAACACTGAAACTTGTCAGTTTTCTAGCATTCAGCCACATAACTTCCCTCTTTAAAGAAAGCAGCAGAGAGAAGAAGTGGGCAGGAAACCATGTGGCTCAAAACCTAGAGACTGGTACCCCACACTGCACCGTGCGTTCTAATTACCGCTCTAAGTTACTGACTCTGTGTATGATCCTTTCCTCAGAAACAATGACAAGTTCAGTTCATTCCTTTCTGCAGTATGCTGCCTCTTTTTGAACTTGAGCTGCTGAGAGAGTTTATGAACAGAGCTGCTGTTTTATTTACTCTCAATTAATCATGCTCAACCGTAAACAAAGTGTCTGTTTTAGTTCTGCTGACAATTATCCACTTGTCAACATCTCCCTCAAGTACCTTCAGCATCTGGCAACAGCACAAAACGGCTACATCAAAATGAACATTTTGTCTCAATAAAAAGATAGGCGTGTGGCAGGTTTTCATCCGTTTTCTAGCCCATCAGCAGTCAAGCTATATTGTAACTAATGCAGCCAGCCCACTTTGTATGGAGCATTTATTTACAAAGGGGGGAGGATCTTGAATTTCAAAGCCAAATTTTGTTTACTTTAGTAAGGCAGAACTAATGGGAGATGCTGGGAAAGTGCTGAAGACCCCAGAGGAGCCCCCTGTGCCTTCCTCAGAGACGGAGGAGGGCCTTGGGAGGGTCCTGGCTGGGGCAGGAGGCAGAGGCCTGCTGTGTGCCTTGCCCCATGGGGAGGCTTCCTGGGCCTTGCAGAAGTCACCTTGCCACAAATTGGGAGTAGGAAGTGTTTCTGCATCTTGTGATGCTCAATACATCCTAACATAAATGCAAGTCACTTGCCGGTCCTTTCCCAAACATTCCACTACAACATGAAAGTCTTTCCACTCCTTTTTCCACAGCTGTGGTTTTCTTCAGTGCCCAGAGCTCCCTTGCTGGTTTGGATTCTCCCATTTAAACCTTTAAAATATAATTACTCCAATTTGCTCAAAAGCCTTCCTGCACTTTAGCACAACCAGCCAGCCTCACGCCTGAACTGCCAAATCGAACGAGAGCTCCCAGTAGCACAGCAGCCTGCTGGGTGCTGGCTGGTGAAACGGGACCCTCCCTCCCCGGGCAGGTGAGGAGGGCACCGCCAGCCCTTCGGCAGCTCCAGGCCACCCTGAGCGCAGGCGAGGAAGCCGCCTTGGGCTGGGCTTTGGTCAGAGCACCTCCGCACTCGGAAGGGGCAATGACAGCACACACCCAGGGTCGTGTTACCTCAGGTTTTCAATCTCCATTGACACTCAAACTTGATCTCACCAAGTAAAAAGCAAAACGTCCAAGTTCCCGGGAAGCTGGCCCACCCCTGGCGTTCTGCCTAACAACTGTATTTTCTTCCTCCCGTGGAAAGCACAGCACGTTTGGGGATGCTTTTTTTTTTTTTTTTTTTTTTCCTCCCAGAAAGCAGCCCAAAGGAAGCCGGTAGGGCCAAGGCAGAGGGAGCCCGGCCCCACAGTGGGGCACCCCGGGCTGTACCGGGCAGCGGGCAGCGGCTCGACAGGGAGGAGGGGGCACACAGCTGCCGGCCGCGGGCTGTTCACCCTGACAAAAGCCAATCAACTTGGAGCGCTCTAATTGATTTTAATGAACTCACGCTTCCGGGGTCTCAGCGCGTTAATTAGTGCCCGGAGCCGGTGACGGGCCGAGGGCGCCCGGGCGTGGCTCCCCGCCTCTGCCTCCGCACCCGCGCAGTGCGGCCCGGCCCGGCCCAAGCAGGGCCACCTGCCCGCCGCCCCTTTAACCTCATCTGCGCACAATTAATTGAGATATCTTTTATACTTGATGTGTTGTAAAATTAATGCCTAATTTATGTAATTAGTCAATTAACTGTAATTCTAGCATATGGCTCCAAATGCCCGGAAGGTATTCTTGTTTCCCAGGTACTTATTTTGATGTCATGAAATGCAGCTAATTAATTTTACATGCATATTAATTTCGGATCTATTTAGCAGCTCCCTTTGTGAAGGCAGATTTAATATTTGTCTTTCTAACCTTTTTGGGCAAATTCCACGCTCAGTATTGAAACGAAGGTGACTTTTAAAACACATTCCCAGTGCCTTCCCCTTCCTCGGCGGAGCCTCTCCTGACACCAGGTCGAACCCTCCTGTGTGAAGACGCACAAGGGCTGATTATCCACAGCTTCCCGCACATCTGTAACTGTCGCAGGATATGGCTATTGAATTTAAATCTGATTAATATTTAATATTAAACATTTCTGAGGGAATTTTTGTTTGTTTTTTGCAAAGCACAATATCCCACGGACATTTTTTAAATAGCTGCTCCTAATACAATGCTCCTTGGAAAAAATAAAGAGAATCCAAATATTGCCTAATTAGAAAATGGGTGTAATCCTGCGAACCTGCTCGCTGCCTTCCACTCCGCGCACTTCTCCTGCTCGTGCTGAGAAAGGGAAGCAGCTTCCGCGGGGAAGTGGCCGCCGCGAAACGTGCGCGGTTCCTGCTCTGCCTCCTTCCCAAACGCATCAAGACTGTCCAGAAACCCAGGAAGGAGGAGATCACTCCTCTTCTTCCGGCACACCGCGCAGAGACTAAGGGGTTAATTGTATCATGAGCTTCCCCATTCCCGAGACGTGGAGGAGAGTTAAAAAAAAAAAAAACACGAAAGCCGTAGCATATACTAGAAATTCCCAGCTAGAGCCTTTCTCCCTTAGCTGCAGCCGCACTAATTGCAATATTATAGTTATCTCTAGGGTTGCAGGAAATAAAAATGTATCTAGTTCACGGCTGCAAAACACAGTGCGCGCAGTGTGCGGATGCGGGCGGAGCGCGGGCGGCGGCTTGCGGAGCTCTCTACGCAAGTGTTGTGGCGTCATAAAACTTTTATCCCTCTTTCTGGATAAATTAATGAGCAATTTAATTAATAAAATCAGAGTGTAGTGTAAGTGCTATGATAATGAAGTTAAATGAGCGCGTAGTAAAATATTCACTAATCCAGCACATTGGCAAATGCCCCCTTAATTCTGTTTAGCACTAAAAGGGTTTCGAGCACCATAATGAGATTCCTCTGTCTGCTAATTAATTGACACTCTTCTGAATATTCATATGTGCTAGCACCAATACGTTCCTAATTGCACAGCGGAATGGATCTCAAAGGAAAGTAAATCGCCATAGACTTAATTAAAATAATGTATGCCAGATCCAGCGCGCTGGAGATGAGACATTTTCCATCAAGCGGGATAAGAAAGTGGCACCTGGTTTGTAGCGAAAAATGAGGAGAAAATCTTTATCCCTCCCTAGGTGAAGTCAGGAGGGGCCGCAAGCGCCGACAGTCAGCCCCAGCACCTGGCAGCGAGCGAAGGCCTCGCCTCCCGGTGGCGGTACCGGCTGTGCGGAGCGGGGCGGCCCCTGCGCGCTCCGCGGCGCCGGCTCCGCGCGCAGGCGGGAGAGCTGGTCAGGGATGCCCTCTACAGAGGCGAGCGGGGACAGCGGCTGCCTCGGCGTGCCGCGGGAGACGGAGGGAAGCACTGCGTTACGAAACTTTTCCTGCGGGAAACGGCACGCCTCGAAGCCCGGTTTCTGGAGGCTCGTGCCTTACCCCTCCACATCAGTGCACGGAGCCAACACCTGACATTCCCGTTTCATTCCGGCTTTCCCTGCAAACCGAGTGTGGGCCCTCTCTGTCAGCCCGGGAGAGGAAAGGGAAAAATGGTTCCTTGCAAAGGACAGCTTTAAAAAAATCACCACAGGTTAGAAACTGAAAAGAGTTTATCTGAAGACATACAAATGCATATTTATTATACACATGTAGGCATTAACAATGTAAATTACACCGCCAGCACTTGCTGGTTGTTTATTCATTAGATCTTTAGAAAATCTACATTGCCTGCAGATAGCGGGATGATAATGTGAAATACACAAGCCGTTTACCCAGGCAGCCCCGCGCAGCCCCGCGCGGCGCCGGCGACAGGTGGGCGGGCCGGGCCCCGCGCCCGCGGAGGGCGGCGGGTGCCTCCCTAGCGCCCGCTCCGCGCTCCGCCACCGCGCCCGCCACGTGCAAGGGCCGCAGCCGCTCAGGAGGCTGCCGGCGCCTCAGGTTTGCAGGTGGTGGCCGGGAGAGCGAGCGCAGAAGGAAACACTTTCCGCGCAAAGAAATGACAAGAAAAGGTTTCCAGCCATCTCCGAGAGCTCACAAAACTCTGCACTCGGGATGTCTTTCATTCCCATGCAAAAGCTTTCCTCGCCAAAGGAAAGAGAAAAAAAAAAAAAGCACTCTATCAAATACTACTTTCCTCTTTAGCTGATTAAATGCTGTACGACCACAGTTATCGCTCAGTAATAAAGGCAGAGGAAAAAAAATAAGGAAAGAAACCGCTGCGGGGAAATCTTGTCTAAAGTTAGATCCAAAGCACCTCTTCCAGGAATGAAATATTAAAGAAGGTTAATACGTTTCTCGCTGCCAAGTGGCGGATGGATGGGAGGCAGGAGCGCGGCTCCCGGTGCGAGGGGGCAGCCGCGGAGCCGCAGGTCGCGCGGCCGGGCGTGGGGCCGGGGCGCGGAGCCGATCGGGGGGCCCAGCCGGGCCAGGCGGCGGCCCCGTCCCCCGCGGCGGGCGGCCCGGCCTCCCCTGTGGGCGCGTTGTGGGTGGCGGCGCGGAGGGGCAGCGCGCTCGGTCACACAGCCTAGCCCCGCCGCCGCACGGCCTTAAAGCGAGAAGTTAAAGACCTGCTGGAAAACGTGCCCCCGGGCAGCAGGGAAATCGGCGCTTCCGAAGTTCAGACCCCAATTAAATGCCAGCTCCTTAACAGCTTCACACAATGGGGGAAATGTTTCCCCTAACGTTTGCGTTAGTCCGAGTTCCTCTAGCGGCTTCTACCTCGGGTTTTAAAGAGGGGCAGTAAGAATAGCGTGCACGACAGTACTCCTGTGGGTGCAGCCTCCACATCAGCAACTACCATAGAAACCACCTCAAAATGTCGGGGTTACTAATAACTTTGAAGTCTTTTGAAGGTGCTTTTGCTCGGCATCTCAGAGCCGCAATTCGGGGAAGAGCTGCAGTCCCTGTGTGTTTTGCATCACCTTTCTGCACAGGGGGAAAAAAAAAAGGGAACCTTCCCCTTAGGGGCTTTTTTCTTTCTTGTTTTGTGCCAAACAGCAAGACAAGAACAGAACAGGGAAGAAAGCACCAGTGAGATGAGCATGGCTTCGACAAAACCTGACGATTAATATATATATAATTATCAAGCAAAATGAGTTTTCTTTTCTTTTTCTCCTTTTTAATAAGGTAAAAAGAAGGGGAAAAAAAAGAAAATCAAGTTTGCTCCACCCAGCTATTAACCAAAACACAATACCTTTTTCTGGGTGGTACCGCACAGAAGTTGATTCAGTTTTGACAATGTTGTTTAGCTATCATTTGCTATTTTGAATGAATGGGAGCAATCCCCCTTTTTACAACAGTTGTTTCCTATTATGGAGAGGTGCAGCAGTTGAGGGCAGACATGTGAAAGTGGCTGTTTGATTCCCTTTTTCATCCCCCTGACCCTGCCTTTGTCCCTCCTCACCCTGGGAATGTCACGCCTCACTACTTCACTTTGAGATGCTCTAGAAAGTGGCTTTGTTATTCCCTTTTAGACATACACGAAATTGTTCTCATTCCCCCTGCTGTAAAAGATACTTCAAATTGGGACTCGGTTCACAAGTGCAATGCAATTTGGCTTAGCTCAACCTTTGTTCTGCTTGTACAAATGACCAAACAGTGCACACATTATACAGTTGATCTACTGCTCCCTTTACACCAGAGTTAGGGGCTGGGAGAAAAGCAAGTTAATCCCTTCAATACTAAGGTGGCATTTTCAATATTTCCTATAATGTGAAAAAGAGGAGAGAGGGTGGCTTGAAACGCGACTTTTTATTTAAAAGAGAACATTAAAAAGAGAAAGTTTGCAAGGCCTCACCTGATACTTCTCTAAATAAATACATAAACAAACAAATAAATAAACGAATCAACAATGCCCAGAAGTTCCGAGACATGCTCGGGAAGGCAAGGACTTTCCTGAAGAGCCCGGCTTTTAGCACAGTAACCTGGAGCTCGAGGGGGACCCGCAACAGAACGGGGCTCAGGGGCCCCTCGGGGACAGGCGATGACACGCGGAAGTGGCGGGGGGCGCGGAGGTTGCGCACCCGCAGTGGGCGGTTTGCATCTAGCCCCGACGGCAGGTGGAGCGCGTAGGGCAAAGCGGCTGTGCCGGGACCCCGGCAGGCAGGGACGGATGAGCATTCTCCAGCCCCGGGGAAGCCAGAGCCGAGGGCAGGGAGAGCCAGGCCCGAAGCCAGGCGTGGAAAGGGCCCGTCGGCCCCACTGCCTATGGTCGAAGGAAGATGCCCTGGGGCCGGGTCAGCCCTGCGCGCGCCGCAACCGAGCAAGGTCCCGGTCTGCTGGCGGTGCCCGAAGTCCCGTCGGCGAAGGCGGGCAGGGCGCGGAGCCTCCGGGCAGTGGCGGGACGGGGGTCGCAGCCGGGCCGAACCCGCCCCGCAGGCACAAAGGGCCCCGCACAGCCAGGGAACAGGGTTTGGGGAACAGGTCTCGCTGCGCGCTGACAGGCAGGGCGAGTTTGTTTAGTGCTCAGCGCGAAAGGAACAAAATCCCTTTGAAAGGCGCTAAGCACTTTCACGCCAAAGTGGCAGATTTGGGAAAGAATGTGCGGCGGGACAAAGGCGGCCGCGCTGCGGCGCGGTTCCCAGCGCGGCGCTCCGCACCCGCGTCCAGCAGCAGCGCGGCGCCCGGCGCGCCCTGCTCCCCGCCGGCCCCCGGGGAAACGGAACCGCTACAATAAATACATAAATTAATAAATAAAACCAGAGAGCTAGACTCAGACGAAACGCGGCCGCAAGCGGCAGCCCGGAGTTGGCTTTGCAAAACGGGGGAAGCTCGCTCACAGCCCGGCATTGTGTTGCGCAGCCTAGGAAACCCTAAGAAGCTGGTACTTTCCTCCTCCCTTCTCTTTTCTCCCAACTGGTTTGTAAATATTAACAAGGCTGTGCGAGCTATTCTTCGGCACCGTGCGGATTTTTTTTTTTTTTTATCCCTGGAAAACTTCTTGGCTTCCCCCTCTCCCCCCAGCCCCTCTCGCACTCCTCCCCTCTGCAAAGGAGCACACCTGCCTCCAGCCACAATGATTCAAAATCAATATTGTATTTGTCACTTTTCTGTCTCCTCTTCCTCTCTCAACAGCCCCGCTTGCCACTGAAGCGAATTGTGGATTTATGGAGGAAAATTAGCATAAATTATTACCAAATCTGTAAACGTGTGTGGTCCTGCTTGTGGGAAAGGGAGCTATTGCAAACCTTCCATGCAGAAAGGTGGTTCGCGCCGGGCTCCACGGAGGGACTGAATGGCTATCGCACGAAATAGATTTCCATTCCGTTTGCACACTGGTATAATTGACTTATGTGTATTTTATACAGTTTTCCCAATACTTCCACTGAGCTTCTTATTTGAATTAGGCTTCAGAAAAACGTCTATTTGTTGTGGTTTTCTGCACAATGGATTTGGATTCACTTTGCAAGCACTCGTTCTCGCCCCCTCTCCTCCTCCCTAATGTTGCCTTTCGAAGTAAAAGGCAAAAGCTAAAAGTTACCCTTAAACCCTCCTCTGCCCAGCTCTACCAGGTGTTGTGTGTCATCTCTACGACAAGGTGAAACTTCGAGTCCGAGTGGTGGGGTGCTCCGCGGGCCCGAGCCCCCCCTGCACACATTCTCTGCACGGGGGAATCGGCCGCTTTCAACACCCCTCACTGGCACTTGCGGCACCAAATGACAACGGAAGTCGCTTTTTCTTTAACTTTACAGCCTACAGGCTCCCGTTTGCGCCAGCGTTAAGTGTTTTTCTTTCATTCTTTCTTCGAAAGTAAAAGGTACTAGTAAAAGAAAGAATAAAAGAATTTGTCAGCCTATGGCTTTTATTTACGCCCCGTGCTGCTCTTGAGCTCTCGTTTCCACAAGGATCCCAGGAATGAACCGGGCTGGAAGACAAATTCCGATCGGGGGGAAAAAGAAGTATATATCGGGAGGTGTCCCCTTAAACCTACTTATTTGGGGGGTCCCAATGCGAAGCCAGCAGCCTCCTGCCCGCTTACCTAGGGAACACGGGAGGAATCCGTGCAGTGTCCTTAACTAAACTCCAAAGGAGCCGGGCAGCGGCTCCCTGCCCTCTGTCTTACACGCAGAAGAGGGATCCTCCTGTCCTGCCCTGCCCGGCTCCCTAGCAGCTCAGCGGCCCCGGCAGCGCCAGCCTCGGAGCCGGGTCCCGCTCTGCGCGGGGGATACGCAACGGGTCTCCGTTACCTCCCCGGCTCTTGCTAAACGCCACTGCGGCCGGCTAGGGACCAAGGGCAGCCGCAGTGGAACGAGGGCGACCCCCGTTAGCAGCCACACGCCGGGTCTAGGTGCGGGGGTAAAGGCGCTTTCCAGCTGCGGCGGGAGTCCAGAGAGCCCCGTTCAATGGGAAGTGTCCCCCCGCGCGGCCACTAATCCGCACGCAGAGCCACCTCTGCCAGCCAGCCCGGGCGGGCGCTCCCTCCCCCACGCCGCCTATTTTTGCTGAATTAAGAAGGTGACATTATTCTTTTCTTCAAGTACTTCTGTTAATATTGAAAAACGTGCGCTTGCATTTCAAGCGGGCGCGTTCAGCCCCAGCAGCCATTTCAATATTAATGAAATTGTTTAATCTCCTAAATTCATCGTGTTTAAGTTACGTTTTGGTGAGTTATTGACCAGCTCCGAAAATACTGTTAATGGAGTGGTTGTGCATTCACAAATGATTTTTTTTTTCAGGGCTTGCCGTTGCTGAGACAATCCTTTATTCTGGCTCTAGGGCGGCAGGATGCACTCGGGAATATCCATCGCACCAACGTGCCCCACTCGCCTGGGGACCGGGCACCGCGGGGCCCGAGGCTGCTTCCCCCGGCCGCCTGGCAGCGAGGCGCTTGGCGGAGCGGCGGCTCCAGGATCGCGCCGTGGCGCCGGGGAAGGACGCAGAGCAGAGAACGGGGTCACTCGAGCGCCAGACACCCCGGCTGCCCCTGTGGGAGCGGAGCCGCAGCGGGCAGGAGCCCGCGCGAGGCCCGCGCCCGACGGCTCTAAGGCGGCTTCCGCGCTTTAGCCCTCCCTGGGCTCCAGGAGGTGCTCCGAGGCGCAGGTCGAGCGCAGGGAGGGCAGGAAGCTCTGTCCGGGGGTGGGACGGAGTAGCCTGTGCGGGCGAGGCAGGGGCTCGGCTGCAGATGGCCAAGAGAAAGTCTCTCCTTACGGGGAAAAGGACTCGCCTTAAGTTAGCCAACAATACAAATCAGGTAACAATGTAGAACAAACAGAATACCAGAGCCGGGCAATTTCCATGTCAAACACCCCCCTGCTCGAGAGCTCCTTTGGTACGTGTGAATTGCAGCTCAGGCTTCCTGCGCGGCGCGCAGCGAGGTTAGCGCGGACCTTCCCCCGCAGCCGCCACTGGCTCCCAGCGCGCCGCGATCCCGCTCGCGGAGCCTCTGCACCCCTCGCCTTGTCTTCAAATGGAAATGATTCCTATTGGCCCAAGGTGTCCATGTAAATAGGTGTAAATGAAACCAGATTATGCCTTTCTCTGCAGCCCCCTCCTCCCGCTCCCCTCCCCCTCCTCCCAAGGCGATTGTCATATGATAGCGAAGAAGTGGCACATTAATGAAGCGCCTCTACAGGGGTCTTTTCTGCTCATGTCACCACATAAAACTATCAGATGGTTAGAGGAAGGACATGGAGGCAACTACTTAGCTCATCTCAGCTGCAGAGAAGCAATCAAGCCCCCGCTACAGCCCGGCCGCCGGGGGTGTAAAAGAAGCTGATTCAGCCCGCGGAGCCGAGGGAGGGGTGTGCGGGAGGACTCCCCAAACCGAGCCAGGCGCTGCCTCCTCGGGAGTAAACGGAGCAGTGGCCGCGCAGGGAGCGAGCGAGGCGCCGCGGGACCGCGTCGGGAAAAAGCCCCGAATCCCAGCTCCGTCCCGGATGCAGACTGACAACTTCCAGCAACTTTAAGGTGAGCAGACGTAGGGACGGCGTGGGGCGGGAGGGAGCTGGAGAGGAAAGGAGGGGACGTGAAGGAAAGGGAAAGGAAAGGGGTCTCCTTCTCCTCCTCCCCAAGACCAAGAGGCAGAGGCTGCGCTTTAGTAACCTGGCGAGCGCCGGGCTGCGGGACTGAGCGAGGCCGGGCCGGGGAAGACCCGGCGTTTCCCGGCGGCGCGGGACACCGCTCAGCCCCGGAGTGCCCCTTCTGCGTGTCCCCTCCCTGCGCCCCGGCCGCGCGTCGGGGTAAACCCTCCTGGGCTCACCCGCCCCCTCCCCGTGGCTGCCCCTCTGCAGATCTCTGCGGCTCCCCTAGCGAAGATGCCTCGCCCGGGCAGAAACACCTACAGTGACCAGAAGCCTCCCTACTCCTACATCTCCTTGACCGCCATGGCGATTCAGAGCTCCCCGGAGAAGATGCTGCCCCTGAGCGAGATCTACAAGTTCATCATGGACCGCTTCCCCTACTACCGAGAGAACACTCAGCGCTGGCAGAACTCCCTGCGCCACAACCTCTCCTTCAATGACTGCTTCATCAAGATCCCGCGGCGCCCCGACCAGCCGGGCAAGGGCAGCTTCTGGGCACTGCACCCCAGCTGCGGGGACATGTTCGAGAACGGCAGCTTCCTGCGACGCCGCAAGCGCTTCAAGGTGCTCAAGTCGGAGCACCTGGCGCCCAGCAAGCCGGCCGACGCGGCGCAGTACCTGCAGCAGCAGGCCAAGCTGCGCCTCAGCGCGCTGGCTGCCACCGGCACCCACCTGCCCCAGATGTCCACGTACAACCTCGGCGTGTCCCAATCCTCTAGCTTTAAGCACCCCTTCGCCATCGAGAACATCATCGCCAGAGAGTACAAGATGCCCGGCGGACTCGCCTTTTCCACCATGCAGCCCATGCCAGCTGCCTACCCCCTCCCCAACCAGTTGACTACGGTGGGCAGCTCCATTGGCACTGGCTGGCCGCACATGTACAGCTCCGGCATGATCGACACCGCCACCCCCATCTCCATGGCCAGCAGCGAGTACAGCGCGTACGGCGTGCCCATCAAGCCGCTCTGCCACGGCGGGCAGACTCTGCCGGCCATCCCGGTGCCCATCAAGCCCACCCCCGCGGCGGTGCCGGCGCTGCCTGCGCTGCCCGCGCCCATCCCCACCATCCTCTCGAACTCGCCGCCCTCCCTGAGCCCCACGTCCTCGCAGACCGCCACCAGCCAGAGCAGCCCGGCCACTCCCAGTGAGACTCTCACGAGCCCGGCGCCCGCCCTGCACTCGGTGGCGGTGCACTGACCGCGGCCCCCGAGCCCTCCAAGTTTCCTCGCCGTCCTCCCCTCTTTGCTCCTGCCTTCCTCGCTCTCCTCTTGTCCCCGAGAGCAGCGACGGCGCCCCGCGGGAAGACGAGGCTCGGCCGCCCATGCGAGCGGCTCTCGGCTGCGCTCTCCCTCAGCGTCCCGCGGTCTCGCGGCCCCAAGGCAGGCTCCGCTCTGCGCTCTGAGGGGTGCGAGCCCGCGCAGATCCTAACTGCCCCCTGCAGCCCCACCTTTCCCGAAGCGCCTCGGGCCTCAGGCGCCAAAGCGCTTCTCCCTTTGTCCGGCCAAGGGCAACCTTTTTACATGGGACCGCTCTTTCAAAGCGGAAACGGCGAGGGAGCTGCGGTCCCCCAGCACGAGCGCAGCGACGCTTCTAGCCTCCAAGTACCAAAGGGCTAGGAGCGGGGAAGCCCCGGGCAAGGCGCGCTCGCCCTGGGCGGGTGCCCGCGGCTTGCTGTTTCAGCGTCCGCCTCGCTCCAAGTACCGGACTAGCGCCTGCACGGGGAGCCCCGGGATCCCCGCTGCGGCACCTGGGCTAACGGGAGCGCTGCCTGCAGCCTGCAGGCGGAAGGGAGAGAAGATAATGTGTCTGGTGATCTCTGAGTAACTGGAGGGGTCGGGAAGCTGAGGATTATTTTCCGATTTTGTAGCTATCTACTTGAGACCTCAAAAACAAATTAACAATAAAAATCAACGCGTTACCAAGCACATGACTCAGCACAGCTTGCAAAAGCCGCCCCAGTCCCTAATACACGGTGTAGAAGCAGCAGGTGCCAAGCGCGGCGGGGTCCTGAGCGCCACCGCGCCGCGCGAGGGGCTGCGGAAACTGTAAATGCTTGTCTATAGGAATGAAGAGAACATGTGTAAGATGCACTTTTGTTTGATATTCTCCTTTCTAGTTTTAGGTAGTTTACTGGAAACTGAACTGTTGTTCTGTTGTGAACTGCTTAAGTTAAGAAAAAAAGAAAAAAACATCCACAAAACGAGTCAGTGTCTATCGAAGTTGTAAAAAAATTCCACTTAACTTTCTTTTTCCTGTACAGAATACGCATGACATTTAAAATATTGATGTTCTTGTTCCTAGCATGTGTGTTTTAAGACAAAGGTTAAAAAAAGTGTCTACGTTAAATTATGAATCTAGTCGTCCAAATAATATTTTCTCATTAAAATATGTAAATGCAGATTTAGTTTCTTATTTGTCTTTTTCAAGAGTTTACATGAGAAAAGGGCGTTAGTTCGTGAAAAAGGAACGACACTATTTCAATATTTAAATAATCTAGAGCATATTCACATGAGGTTGCTATAAATACAACTATTAACATACTTCAACATGTTAGATAAAATAGTCATTATCAGCGGGTTACCGAGGAAATAATACACATAAAGGGCTTTCCTGTGTTTTGCCTTTTTATATATGCATATTTATGCATATATACATTTGAATATCATATACAACTCTACTGAATATATACACACATTGCATAAATGCATGTGTGGGTGCAGATTTATCGCTTACTTCCAGTTAAATTTCTCTAGGACGGATAAAGATTAGTGAAATTCTACAATATAGGGTGAACATAAAAAATACAAAAAAAAAAAGAAAAAAAGAAAAAGAAAAATCAATCGCCCCCCAAAACTTGATCTTTTTTCTTTCTAAGGCTCTGAATACTACTTTTTTGTCAATCGTTTTTTTTTTTCTTATTTTGTTTTTCTTACAAGCAAGAGGTATACGAAAACCTTTTTTTTTTCTTTTCCAGGTTAAACCCAGAAAACACTGTAGTCTTTTAATTGTGATTTAAGCCTCCTAAAGCATGGTTAATTATTTCAACTACTCTTACTACTTCTCCCTCTTTATTAATCACAGTTTTAAAAAGTGGCAGGTTGGAAGCTGTTAATACTCAACATTTTATTCGTTTTTTTTTTTCTGTAAACCAATATACCGCCACTCTTTAAAAGTAAGGTCAATGAAGTGACAAGGAAACCTGGACCCCGAGCACTTTTCACAAGGCTCTTCAATTCTTGCAGGGATCTCGCAGGGATTCTGCAATTGTGGGAAACGATACAAGTAATCTAGGGAAATGAGTAAATTGGTCTGCGCTAACAAAACAGTCATAGGACAAGCGGATACTTAAAGACTTATTAAAAAGAAACAGCCATTGTATTCTAATGAACGCAGAGGCTTCGCTAATTCTACCTCCGGGATTTGAAGGAGATTTATCCCTGCCTGATCGCGATCTGAAGTTCTGGACCATAAACAGAGCAAGTAACACCCCCATTTCCTTCACTACTTACAGCGAAAGTTTTCAGATTCATGTAGAGAGCAATTAATCCGGTTGCGATTTTTTTTTTTTTAAGAGGACGGATCCCACACACAGGAGAGAAAAAAAGAAAAAAAAAGGTGGAAAATACATGAATCATTGGGCTGATTAAAATGCATGAAGCTGCTAAAGCTTGTCAGATGGGGGACAACTGAACTCATTCATCAAGTCCAACCCACGATTATATCAACACGATCAGCTAAAGAAAGCACTCAAAACTTATCACCAGATCAATGGACACATATCTCGACAAACTTTTCCTAAACAGGCGACGACCTACATTTTTTAAGTGAGGAGGATTTTCTTCTTTGCCTTCCTACTTTCTAAGATGTAGCAGTTAGATCCTCAAAGACGAAATGAGAGCTCAGCTAAGAAGATGAAGCTGCACTTTAAAATTCTCCAGTAATCAGCTGAGATAATGAGCTGAAAAGACTGTGCCCCAAAGCAGAGTATTTTCAAAAGGGGCAGGAGCTTCCTCGCTCCGCAGCGCGCTCGGCGGCTCCGTGCCCGCTCGTCCCGCTCTCGCGCAGCGCCCGCTGCACTTGGGGAAATGTTTAGATGCTCACTGCAAACAAACGCGCAGTTCAGCGCGGCGCTTGAATTTACTGCTTTGACTTGTTAAATCTCCCTAATGGCTCAAGTCCAATGTCAATAAACACAGATCTGAAATAAACCGGCAAGACACAACAGTGGGGAGGGAAGGGACGGAGGGGAGCGAGGAAAGCAGCCTCGACGAGCTCAGCGGCAGCTTCACCGATTTTGTTAGGGCCGCTTTTCATTCTTATTTATTTATGTACTTATTTTTGCAACTAAGGCAGTATGAGCTAAACGCACCCGCTGCAAGGACACCGTTCGTTGCAGGCGAAGTGCTCTCGAGGAAGCAGCGCCTGAGCCGGGGGGGCGGTAAGGCAGGACAGCCTGGCTGGCCACGCGCATTTCATTTTTGCTGCAGTACAGTGCAAGGCACGTGCACTCCTGCCAGGCGATTTTTTTTTCCTCCTCTTTCCCCTCGCCGTGTGACAAGACCCCACCCCGCAGGAGCGACTCCTCTACTGGGCTCTTTCTCACCCGGGCTGTTTTCTCCCGCTCGGCCGCCGCTCGGTCTGGGCGGGCCGCGCCTTGCGGGGAAGCACCAGCTCTGCCAGGTAGAGAGAAAAGAAATCCCAGCGACCCAGGAGAGGGATTTCATGGGCAAGCCTTTCCTCCAAGGGCTCCTTGGGAAAGCGGCAAGAGCTGCAGTCAGCTGCAGTGCGGAATTATTTCTCAATCTTAAAAAAAAGTGACATTTATATTAAGTTTTGTTTTTACTAACAAAAAGAAAACGGGGCTGTGAAGCCTTGGAGGGGCTGTATTTGTTTCTTTTAAACTAACAACAAATTATCTAATTAATATGTTTCAATTACAGCATGAAAAAGAGAGGCTTTGGACCGCCTGCAGTGGGTTTACAATAGCCCCAGAGCCCACTATAAGAATTTACAATAACTTCACATCTGTTTCTTTATTTCCCACTTTTCGAGTCTAAAACTCCTCTTGAAATCACTTCAAACCGTGGCCCAAGTTATGAAATATGGTCTCTCTGCCAGGAAAAAAAAAGAGGTGGAAGAAAAAAAAAGGACAAAACTTTGCAGATCGAGGCTTCATTTGCAAGCTAGAAAGTGAAAGCCCCATTGAAGAGCATTAAACAAATATATTAGAATTCTGTCACTTTATGCAATTGAGTAGATCAAATAAAGGGTCCCAGGCCACTTCATTCACTCTCATTCACTTGAATAGAAAATGCAAAGAATAGCAAACCTAGACTGGGCCACCGATGTAGATTTAGCCCTTTTTTTCTAAGAGACAAAAAGGCTGAATTTTCACAAACACATTGCTGACTCGGGGACTAGGAAACCAGCACTGAAACCCCTTTGGAATTTAAATTCATTTTATCTTCCTCTCTCTTCCTGGGTTCGTTTGTGCTACAGTGCAAGCTGCAGTGGCACCCTTGTCTTGACAAAAATACAACACAAGGAGGAAAAAAAAAAAAAAAAAAAAGAGGCTCCAGATTTATCACACCGGAGCCCAGCGCGGGCTACGGATAATGTTTTTACTCACAAAGAGGCAGGCAGAAAGAAAAGGAGAGCGCCCACCGTCGCCCCAGCCCCCGGACCTCCAGGCGGAGTGCGGGCTGCACACTGGGCTTGTGCTGCGTGGCCTATCGCACCAAGGGCGCAGTGCGCACAGAGGGACTGCCCGGGAGCCCTGCGCCCGGCCTGCCACCTGGGCATGGTGCCCCCTCCCTGGGGCAGTGTTTCTAAGTCGAACTGGTCTTTCAGTCACCCATCCTCTGCTGGGAGTCTGAGCCCCGAGGTGGCTGGAGCTGGATACAGCACATGGGCACTCAGGCAGGGGCCATGTCCTGCTCCCTTGGAATCGGCGACATGGTCCTGTCATCCCACACGCACGTGTTGGAAACAGTAACTCACCCCTCCCCTATAGGCACTGCTAAATAAAGGCTCTTGATCCTGTAATATTGAGAAGGGCCTCAGTATTTATTAAGTAGTAACTGGAGTATTTTGCATTAATTAGAGCAGCTCCTCAGAGAGACATCACAGCCAAGAACAATCTCACAGCACAGGAGAACTCACAGCGTTTCCACACCCCCAGCCCAAGCAGCCACCAACAGCAGCAGCCCCTCGCACGCTCTGGCTTATTTGTAAATAGTAACTGAATGTGCGTTCTTCCCAAAGGCTACCAAAACACTCAGGCTTAGGAAGGGCTTCAGCCTCCATGCCCCTTGCTCGCTACTATGGCTCCTGGAGAGACAACAGATCTAGAAGAGGGCAGGATTGGGCCCCAGCCTTGGACTCTCTTCTGCTCCCAAGCCAGACTCCCTTGGCCTCCATGGCAAGAGGCGCCTTTCCGGCCTTTGAAACAGTGCCAGGATGCTTAGAGCCTGTCAAATGGAGTTCAGAACCTCTTGGCCCCACACTGCTCACCCACCCACCCATTATTTCCATGTTTTAAAAGTATAAGATACTAATTACAAGGTATTTTTATTCCTATCATTCCCAGTGTCCCTGGGCCACCTATTAAACATGAAATATATAAAGGACTCAGATGAAGCAAACAAAAAGGTGCCAGAGCCCCTGTTTTGGAATCCTTGAACATTACTGCATTCTGTGTCCTAGCCCAAAACTTCTGCTTTAAACATTTGGTAAATGTTAGGGCACCAGAAAGCACCTGCAGGCCCTTGCAGCCCCTTGAGCAGGACACGCGAGTGGTTGGAGAGGCAACGGCAATGCCCCATTGCCATCTGCAAATGGCAACCACCTCCTCAACTGACTCGAGCGCAGCTCCTCTGTACCACACATTGCCACTGGTCCTCAGCAAGCAGAGCAGCATCAGCATTTGTTTTTCTCCCTCTCCCCCCATATTTCTCCCCTGCCTAGTCCTAGCAAGTCTGGCTTGAAATTCTTTCTTGTGACTACTCAGCTAGGAGGAATTAAGAATTAAATACCCAGCAGCAGAGTATCGAGAAGCTGCAAGGTGTGATTAGCAATCCAGGGCCTTAAAACAATGCTACTGCCTAGTCCGCTGGAGACATCCCTCACTGGTGGTAAGGGGATGCATCTCCCAAATCTCCTATAAAAACATCCTGGACTCGTACCAATAGGGCTGGCATAGTCTCTCCCTGTGCTCTGGGCTCATTCTAATCTTTTGCAGCACAGGGCTATTTAGACTGCTCACACACAGAGCAAATGAATGGGATTAGGTCTGTACAAACTTGCTGAAGGAGCCTGCAGATTCTCAGGTGAATAATTTGTGTTCACTGTCAATTTATACTTGATGTGCTTGAGCCCTGCTAAAGATAATTTCATCATTAACCTTAATAATGTCTAGGTTAAGGAAGTTCTCCGGAATACGGGAACAAGAACCAATGGGACACTGGCTCTGTTATGTACTGAACGGGACTTCTAATTTATGTTCTGTTGGTGGCTAGAACTGTGAGATTATAACTGAAATCAAAGCAGCCATTATCAGCGCTACATCTGCAGAAAGCAAACTTGTCAAAGGTCTTGCTCATTTCTTTTTTGAGCTATGGCTTCCCCCTCCATATTGGCTTTAGCTACATTTGCAGGGGCTGAGACCTGTTTCTTGACTTCATGTAGATGTTTACCCTGCTACCCAAAGGATCTATTTTAAGTTAGCTGTTCTCATGATTTGCAAGACTGACACCAGGGTTTTCTCCCAGAAAATGACCCATACAGCGTAGTTCAGCAGCGGACACCGAACTCCTAAAACTTATGCTCCTATGGTGAGGGAAGGGCTTGTCTTGCGCTGTTTGCCCCATCACTGCTGAGTTTTCTCGTCTGATCTGATCTGTTCTCCTAGTTACAGCATAGCTTGTCTGACTCATGTATGTGGATGCTTTACTGCATAGGTATGGATTTCAGGTGAAAATGTTAGGTCCATTCAAGTCAAAAGAAACCTACTGCACATTAATAAAATTACCATTCCTAATATGTTTGAGATTAAAAAAGTTTTGAAAAATAGCATTTGACTCCTTCTGAACTGCAAGTCTTCCTCCTGCACCAAAACCACATTATCCAGCCTTCACCTGCACCAGTTAGACCACGGATGCGCTCCCCGCTTTTCTAAACAACAACAGTACAAAGCTCTCCAGGATCATTAAGTAAAGCGTCCAGTGCACTGAGACTTGTGATAAACCCAGAGTTACTAACACTAGATTTTCTTCTGAAATCAGCACTAAAAGTGTTCTTCTTGGGATGACATTAAGCCTGGCAATATTCAGTCACGCTTCCATCATAGCTAAGCTGATAAGAGCTGATATAACAGGATGAAGGATTTGTTAATTGTCTGTGTTACTTCAATACTGGCAAAACCCCATTAAGCATAGTTAAACTGATGGTAAAGCTGTTGATATTTTCATGGGGTACTTACGCCATCAGCCATGTCACTGAAAACACACTTTGTCAGTACAATCTTCTCCAGTATGGAGAGACCTGCTGGCCCAGCTGTCAAGGCAGACATGTACATAGACAAGTTTTCCCAAGCGCTGCCCTGGTCAGGGTGAACACATTCATTCACGGCTGCCACCAGCCCTACGCAGTCAGGATTCAGCCATTCCAAATCAGATCCGTGGGAGAGGCTAGAGCAGAGCACCGGAGGGCTGGAACTCCTGCTCTGCCCGGAGGCAGTGGAGCTGCTCAGCCCCACCCAGAGAATGGCAACACAGGCGGACAGCCAGCCCTTGGACTGCTCTGGAAGTTACCGTGTTCTCTCCATCCCCCACCGAGTGAACCGAACCAAGGATGCTTCACTGCGTACGCCGAGTTACATATTGCAAACCCCACTCCCATCTACACAGTCACCTATTACAAATCCCATTACCTTAAGATGGCTTAGGCTATGCCATTTGAGTCTACTTGCTCACCAAGCTCTGCTACCAGAGCCTTGCTTTTAAACAGTTTTTATTTTTGTTTTTAATCAGAAAATAAAATAGGCAGTAGATCTTTGTATATCAGCTTGACACTATTCTGGAATGTTTCCAAGAGCTCGAGATCAGACTGTTTGAAAGTCATCATGCAGGAATCACCAGAGGCACCTACTGAATGTTCAGATGAAGGCACTCGGCTGGAAAATAAACCAAATTCTGCCCGTAGCAGTCAGATTCTATCAAACTGGTCAACTTTCTCTATCTGCAATGATGTCTCTGAGCTGTGAATGAGGGAACAATACTTTCTTCCTAACCGGTCACGGGCATGAATTATAAAACAAAACGCATTTCCGAAGCGAACCGAAGCTTTGTCAGAGAACAGAGCCTCTGACTGATACATCAGCTCGTATAGCCACCCAGCACATGAGAAAAGAAGAAAACACACGCGACACCTAGTACTCTCATCATTGGTTGGCATTCTCTTTGCAGTTACGACTTCTATGCATGTCTAAATGCTGCTTTTTATTTTCCTCAAAATAATGAGAGTCCCTCCATTTTTATTCTCTTTTATTGAACATTTTTCTCTGCTAATTCCTGTATTTAAGTAAATCAACTAGGAAAAGAGCCAACTGTTTCACCATTATCAAACACAGGGTGATTTTTTTTTTTCCCCTTTAAAGTAACTACTTACGGGGACAGTTTGGAGGTCTGAAATAAAATCCCATTTCCAAATCTATGCACAACTCAGAGCTCTAGGCAAAAAGGTGCCATTTAGTTTTGTGTTCCCTGAAAGTAACCAAGCTATTGGAAATGCAATGCACAAGGTTCAGTCGTACAAAACACATGATTCAGACTATTCTGGAATGTTTCCATTTCATCTTTTACTTGCTGAAACTGTGCAATAGTTAACATGTACAGAACTGGAAAATGAATAGAAAGATCTGCCAAATTGCTGCTCTTCAGTGTTTCCTTGAATATTGCAGGATCAGACTGTGACACAAGGAAAACTTGAATCTGTTCTCATAAACTCAATGACCTTGGCGGGTGCAGTATTAGGATTTCATCCTTTAAGGTCTGTAAAGAGCCATTAGTGATAGCACTCAGGGAGCTCCTTCTGCACACAGAGGGTTTCCAAGACTGTCCATCACTGTCCTTATGCTGTTATCCTTTCAGCATACAATATAACCCAACAATAAAGTACAGAAATACAATACAGTACAATATAATACACCTCCCACGGATCTCCCTGAGATTTTCAACAGTGTTGAAAAACAAATTATACTGAAATCACTGGAATAAATCTACTGGGTTCCCTACAGACAACATTCATATGCTTTCTAAGATCCCTCCCTTCCCATTTCCTGTAGGATACCCTGATAGACAAGGGTCAGCAGTAGGTAGAGGAGCTAGGTGCTTGCTGACTCGTCGGAGATGCTCCAATGCCTGGCTTGCCACTGCCAAACAAAGCAAACAGGATTCCTGTTGGGATTGCCTTTCTCTCAAGCAAGAGTCTGAAACCTTCCCTTCTGTCCAGCCAAGATACTTCTAAGAAAATATTTGGGAAGTCAGTTAGGAGGAGGAGACCTTTTACTCCTCTCAAGTTTGACTACAGTGGGCTAAAACATTCACATGACTTGGGGTAACTGAGAGAAGACTGACAGAAAACACAGCTCTATAAGTATTACTTCCTCATCAAGCCAGGCTAAAACCTTATACATCTAGTTGATACAAATCAAAAGTAGCTAGTGACAATCACCTGGACTGCCTAAACAATTTTTCTACCCCCAAAATTATTTAAAAACCCAATGATTACGTTGGTCTCATTTTTAACCTGAAGTAATTCTATTCTACTTACTGGCTTTGCTTGCTTATCTTTTATTGCCTCAAATGGTGCCATTTTTAAAGGTGTTTTGTTTCCTTGTCCCACTGCACTGTCTTAAATTCCTTGTTTAACAACAGAACATTAATATTGCATCTTACAAAAAGAAATTAGAATGGATTTCATTAACATTAATAACTTGGCTATATTGTCACCACATGAAAATCTGCAAGTAAAACATTCTTGATGCCTAATCTTAGGCTTTTGACACATTAGATCATTTTGTTCAAAGCTCTTGTCCATTTTCCATTAGTTACTGATAAATCAAGCAAGCTAAAATGGTGCAGCAAATAATCCCCTCCCATTTGTTGCATATATGATCTCTTTGGGACTGGCCTATTTACAAGAACTATGATGTTCTACAGACTTGGAAAGAACACAGGGTTTCTTTCCCTCATGCTCTGAAAGCATCCAGAGATTTTTTTTTTTTTTTTTAAGAAAAAAACTTACTGTTTTCCTACTCTTCTCACCTCAAGTTTACATCTATTTTTCCTTTCTTCGGAGTATATGCAGAACAGCTTCTATAGGAGCTACATTTCTCCATTTCTTATGTTAATGCAACTCAGTTAATATAAAGCTAATCTTTCAACACAAAGTCTCGGTCCTACCCCTTTCTTTTGCACATTAACATTTAGGGCATGCTCTGTAAGATCAATGGTTTGGCAAACGCAGTCTCTAGCCTTGTCACTTGAAGGCAAATTAGTACTAGAGAGTCACTTAGTCCCAAAGCTGCCTTCACCTCAAGTATTTTGTTTTTAATCCAGAAATAATATTGCACGAGCCTGATGTCCAAAGGAGACTGGCTATCTGATGCAGCTGAACTTTGAGATTATTTTTGTTTACTGATCTTACGCCTCCCTCAACCATATAATCAATGAATAACTATTATAATTTTGGCACCCTCATATTGGCACACCCTCTAGCCAACAGAATCTGATCTCCTCAGCAAACGGATGCATATTTCAATTTTGCCTTAGCTCCCAGTTACTACAGACACATCAAGTCTCAGATTCTACATTTCCAGAAGACTCTGCTCTCTATACCAACAAATCTTTCAACCAATAACATCAATCATTATTTACTTATGGAAAATAAAAGACTTGGTGGTCTACTCACAAGTCTATACATTCTAGAGAACACATGGAACTCATCAGCTCAGAAAAAGGAATTTTCTATGCGAAAAACATTAAGTATCTATGGAGGCAACACCAAGTACTGCTCAGTACCTACAGAGAGCTTGCCAAGAAACCAGATGACAAATGACAGTTACACTGTGTGCCCACAGAAAATGTGGGGGTCTCAACATCTCCAGTCGAAGGCCTATTTCTGCCAATCAGTTCTAGTACAGCAGGAACTTCGGAGTCAGTCCTTAGAGACAACCACACTGGTAGCTACCATTTGCATTTCTGTCACCTGACACGCAGCGATAATTTTGCCTGGGTGTCTATATTTAGACATGCCATTTAGCCATGTAAAACACACTGAACAACATGATTATTCAAATAGTTTGAAAAGAGCTTTCAAAAGATTAAATCTGCCTGCAGAAATTGACAAATTTTTTTTCTTTCCAGAGAAATGGGAAAAAGGACTTCTACTTGTTCAATGTGAAATAAAAATAAATAAATAAAAGATCCAAAACAAAAACATTTGGAGTTGATTCTGAATTATCTAAAGACATGAACGTCATTAATATTTATGACATCAAATATTAGTTATATTTGATGTTTAACGAAGACTTCTGTCTTTCATTGGAAATAGCTGTTTTATTTTGTCATAAATATAGAGCTAGTCTTATTAATAAAACAAAATACCATAAAGGAAAACAGTACAGACTGAAGGTTCTGCTAGTTCTTTCAGGATTTGTATTCTGCCATGTTATGTACTTATTTTTGATGCCTTTTCACTTAAATTATGAGCTTGGGGAAAGAGAAGAAAAACATATTGAGTGTAAAGTTTAAACTGTGTATGAGAGAGATGTTTGAAGCTGGATTGCCTCGTCTGGGAAAAAAAGTAGAACTACTACACCACACGCTTGAGAATTACATATCAATCCACAGATACAATTCCCCAAGTGACCACAGCGAGCATCACCCAGCTGTTGACACAGGCCTGCCAGCCTGCACTTCTCCCCTCTGTAACCTTTGTGGTTAAGAGAACACAGAACGGGCCAAGGATTAATGCACCTACTCCAATTAAGGAACACTAGGTTCATTTACCAACTTATTTGCAGACTTCCAAGGTATCCATAAGTCTTAGGAAAAAAAGCAGAGGGCTCACAGAAGGATCACACAATGCTCTTGCTGCACCCAGAGTGAGTCAGACCTAGACAACCCTGTGGGCATTTGAGGACTCTCTTCTCTCAATCTGCAAGGAGAGGATTTTTGCAGCACCACATGTTCCTCATTTTTGAGACATGACCTACACGTTCTTCACTTCCATAATGATGCCTCGAGTCCCTGGGTGCCTGCTCCCCAAAAAGAACACTACATTTCTAACCCCACATGACGTTGAGTCAGTAGGTGCACCAGTGCACCAGGTGCACCAGGTGCTTGTGAAGAATTAAAGTGTTATGGGAGCAGGACTCACAGCAGTATCTAAAACTGTGAAAATAACCTCTGGGAAACATGAACCTCAAGTTGTAAGAAGCCTCCAAAGTTAAAACCACTGTACACATCTGACTGATAATCTTTGGATGACATGAGCTTATCACAGAGTGCCTACATACAAACTAATTGCCTGAGCGAAGTTCAATAAAAGGCCAACTCTTGCTCTGAGTTGCAAACTCCTGCTTTTGACTATATCCTAGAAAGCTGAACTGACGAAGTTGGGAGTAAAAAGAGAGCGTAAAAGGTCTTGCCAGGTTCAGTCCCACAGACCCATACTTTCCTGGGACCTCAGAAGCCAGAACAGAAGACAATTCCACTCCCCAGTGCTCCTCACAGTTTGCTGCAGTCCCTGCTGCCACCAGAGCCACCCAGTGCCAGCTTCCATGCTGCAGGGACAGTGTGGCCTTCAGCAGCCAGCACTGCTTGACATTTACATTTATCTATGTATTTTATGTCTTCTTTCTGAGTGAAGAGAGGCCTTTTTGCGGTTGGCACCTTATGTAAATTAGAATACATGAATAAACTGGGAAGCTTATTTAATTATCCATGGAGAAAGGAAGCATGATGGTTGATTTGAATAGGGAAATCATTTTGTGAATAGATCAAATTCCAGTAAGAAAAGATCCTGCACCTGCAGTACACTTAGCCTGATGACTTCACCAAGAACCTGTCAGTCATTATCCATATTACAATCTTTAAAATATAATTAATTGACCCATTACATAATTCCAGCAGCAAGATACAAGAAACATGTATTTTCTTTCTGAGGCCAAATGTGGTAAGCTGCAACTTTGCCAAGGTAGAGAACCTTACATTGACTAAGTGTTACATAGTCTACACTTCAAGGCTTGCATTTGACTCTGCATTTCTGTACATATGAGCAAGACCTGATTTACTGAGGCAAAAGAAGCCATAAAGTATCTGTCTATCAGGGGACATTACAAGGAACTGAACTGAGGCACAATCCATCTGCCAGTTCTCAATCTGGGATATCTCACCAGTATAAATACTTAAGACAAAATTTGGATCCCTTTTTCTTTATGGTCAAGTGGTTTCTGGGGGCAGCCCTGGCAGCTATGCATCATGACAGCTCTTCTCATCTTGTCTGTCAGGAAGCAAATGTTGACAGGTATAAATTCATGCAAAATCCTACATTACTGCTCTGTTGAGAGAGGAGAGAAAAAAAAAAGACAGGTCCAGAAATCTGCCACGTCCTAGGAAATGTACGTCCTTCTGTAAATTGAAATGTATATGGCAAAAGTAAAGCTGCAATATGGGAGCCTTCTAAGTTCATGCCTAGCTGGTATAAGGTGGCAGTTCACCTGGAGTATTTCTGCAGTAAGTTAATTGTGGAATTGGTATTTGTGATATATCCTGGCTGTGGGTCTGTGAATGCCTTTGCATGTATGTAGGGATATTCCTGGGTTTTGTTTTGTTTCTAAAATGTCCTGGAAATTAAACTGAACTCTCACACTGAATCAATTTAAAATAAAAGACTTGGCATGGCTTTACTTGTATATCTTTCTTATGCATTTGTCCAATCAAAATGATAATGTAGACAAACTGTGGACTGCAAAGTGTATTATCCAGCAATATCTCATTATTATGCAAAAAATCAGATATTCACAGCAACTGTCTCATCTATTTATTGTTTGGTTACTCATCTGGAAATTTTAATACTTTCTTCAGGGGCAGGGGCTGGCAATAAAAAAATAGATCTATATATCAAACCTTTAACTTCCAGCCATCATTGTGTGCCATAATACAGATGGAGTAGCTATCAACTCTCTTTACTGTGTTGGTTTATTTACTTCAACTGAGAATACAGATTTAAAGAGGATAAAGTAACAAAGTCCACTGAAAGCTATATTTTCATGTTCTAAAATGGAAAAAGATTACACACAAGATAACAAAATTGAATGTAATTAATATGCAGCTATGTGACTAATTAATTACTACTATATGCCTGACCTTAAATACCTTAAAACTGACCTTTTTTTCCGCCCCCAAGTATATCGGTAGCACTGTTGGAACAGATCAACTCCCCCTACCAAGCCTGAATCTCTCTGTGTGGGTCTCACCATGGCTACAACAACAGTATTATCCAGCAATTCAATTGTGATCCTCAGTGCAGCAAAGCACTTAAGCGCGTGGCTCGTTCCAAGCACCTGACTATTCCCGCTGCCATCTCCAGTGGAGCTACACAAAACTTTAAAGGGGTTACAGTCCAGAAACTGTGAGGTTCATACACAGGAATGCAAGACTTTTGGAAGTGCCTACATAGACAGCTTTCTTGTCTCCCATTTCAGCGTTTGCAACCGCAGAAACAACAATATTGCTTTTGTGGACTGAACTTGTAAAAGCTACTGGCACTTTAGCGCTGGTGCTACCAGAGCTTCAGATACTGCATGCCAGTAACATCAAGAGAGGATTCCTTGCTTCTGAAAATTAATGGAGCTCCATTTTAAGCGCACTGCAGCTCATGCTCCAAGCATACACACAACGACCACTTTTGTCCTGCCATATCTAAACGCTGTTCTCTGGTGCCCTCTGACAACTTGCATATCCTGCCATACCTCGTGATGCCTTTTTAGGAGTGCTGCCGGCCTCAGAAGCTACCAGCTCTTTTTTGACACCTGTTAAAAATACACTCAGGTTGAAGATGTGCCACGAATCCCTTAATTCTCCCCCCGTATTAACAAGTAATTTGTGCGATGCACACATTTCTTGGCTGCATACTTTGATGCCTCAGCACCACACTCAGCTCTGTGGGGACTGTATCCCCTCACAAACTGAACTTATTCCAGAGGGAGCTCTGTGCACTTGGAGCTTGCGATTTCACTGAGAAATATCATACAGCAACTACTGTGCTTGGCCATGAGAAATATGATACAATGGCTCGTGTACTCAGGCAGGACACTCGCTCACCACCGCGCCAGAGAACAAGGCAGTGCGGCCCCGAGCAGCTCTGCGCCCCGGCCCTGCCCGCTCACCTCACTGTAACCACTGAGAGCGCCTCAGGGAAAAGATGGCAAAAATACAGAGAAGAATCCCTTACGTAAACAACACTGTTAACAAGAGAATGTTTCTCCTGACTAGCACACGTTCCTACATAATTCATACTTTTTGGTTCAGTTTAATTATACAAATTATAATTTATTAAAAACACCTTTTTGGAAAAAAAATAGGCAGAAAAAAATAATACAAGAAATGTGTTATTCAGGAATAACCAAATTAAAACAGAAAGTTAGATGGAAAACTGCTGACATGCTGCTTTTTAGCCACTTTGCCACACAGAGCCTCTTTCACCTGCAGTGGCACCAGCCTCAATGAAAGCTATAAAACCTCGAGAGTTATTCCCCTCGCTGCACACAGATGGTTACGGTGACTGTAACTCAATGCCCGCACACGCTGGCTTTACTGTGGCAGCTGGATCAGACTGACCACGTACCTGGAAACAGGGAAATCCTGGAAGCAAGCATGGAGCGATTTTAAAACAAGGAATCTTTATGAATACTAACAAAACTGATTCATCACTAAAATTTAGAACCTGAATAAAATCATGGTGAAGACACAATACTTGTTCCCTGCACTCGCAAGTAGCACTGAGGCAATCCCTATGCCTTTGCACATCTCCAGTGAAATCAAATTCCCTGTCAATCCAGGCATCTGAACACATGGAATAACCTGCAGACTCCAAACTGTGCTTTCAAACTAAGGAATATCCCATCCATTCCTTTCTGCTTGGGAAGCTGCTGACAGCTCTGGCACATTAGTACAATCTAGACAGAGCACAACCAGAGTCACAGAACACTGCAGTGTGTTATCACCACTAATTTCATCTACATTTAACTGTCAAGTGCTACTTTAAAAAACAAAAAACATGCACACCTTTTATATAAATTTCAATAAACATAAGACTTTTTTTCTTTTCCATAGCTTTCCTTAGTTGGAAAGAGACAAAAATAATTACTGTAATTTCACAATAAAAGCTAGTCCTTTCAGGACAATACACAAATACCCTATTTGTTTATTCTTTAGGCTTCAGAAGTAATCCCAAAGAAAGGCTGACCTTGCCTGGAGGGAGTTTGCTAGCAGGGCAGCTAGGGGCTCTGGAAAACTTGCTCTATTTCTTTACAAAGATTCTAATGGCATTGCTTGAAAATAGTTGAGATACATCAAGTGATTGAAGGGGTTGTTATTACCTGTTGCTTCTGTTCACCCTAAATCCATCTTCGGTGCAGTTAATTGTAAATTACTTAATATTAATAATTATTAATACCTTTTGTCTGTAAAGACTTGCCTGAAGTTGAGAATACATATAGCTCCTTTAACCTAGCTTAAATAGGAAAAAAGTACTCTCCTGAATAGAGATAATTGATTTCTGCTCAGCACATCGCGTGTGAACAAATTCAGTTTGCCCTGCGAGTATTAACTTTTTGAAAGAAGTCCATTTGAAAGTTACACTGTCACATTTGTGATGCCCTCCAGCAGCAATGCCAGGATCGTCTCACTGCTTCCACAAACTGCTTCACTCCTTATCACACATATTAGCGCTTCTGTGTTAAAATAAGACTCACAGAGAAAGCCAGACAGGGAGTTGGTGGGCATGGGTGGACTCCAAAAAGTCAGGTTGTAAGACAGCTGATACTTCGAGAAATGATCAAAACCAGATGGCTTCTCAAAACATATGTTATCGGAGAGTAGAGCCTGTATAGCCTCCAGGCTCCACGAGGCAGACAAGCCTACAGCAAATAGGGACATCAAGCAACGACTGAGAACACACAGGAATCAAAGCCACCAAGAGCAAAGTCTAAACTGTGAATTCACCCAAAGAAGTGCAGATGAGATTAAATCTGTTCCAAAGCACGTACCGACTCCATTCTCCAAAGAGGAGACAGAGAAAGAGGCAACGTTTATATGCCAGCAAATTGGTATATTCCAACTTAGTAAAAATCTAGCTGTTTACACAGAGGAGAAGTGATTACGTATTATGAGTGCAAGCACACAAATTCTTTTCATGGTGATAGATGACCATACCTTGCTTCCTCTTATGAAATGTTAGAAGTCAGCTGTTGCTAGCAGAAGTCCTCAGAGAAAACTAAGAATAAAGTCCATCCACAATATTTAAGTAAATCTTAAAAGTTAAAATATAGTCTTATATATAGTGTACTGACTATTTCTCTTTAAGGCATGCATCAAATAAAAGAACATACACATGTGAAAATAGGTTGGATGCATAAGGGCATGGTTACTCCTCTCTTGCATGGAATTTGATCAGGTAGATTCCCATACAGATCAAAGAAGTGGCTTCTGCAGTAGAACATATCACGTGAATAACTACATGGGGCAGGGATTCCTTCATACGAAGCAACACTGAAGAAAGAAACAGCACATCATTTACTTTTTTACTACACCTGAAGGGTGCAAAAGCAACAAACAGCCCAGGCGAGACTTTGACAGTGGAGAGCTATGGGGTAAAGAGAAGGATACGCATGCAGTAGCACTGAGCACGAACACAGCTTGCAGTCGTGTTTTGGCACACTCCAAGGCAGCTGACCGGATGCACGAACAGGAGAATCGAGGCAGGCAATCTGCACTGCTTTCTGCCTTCTGCTTCTTTTAAGCTGAGCAGTTAGCCTGGCTACGAGTTGGTGAACATACTATGACCATATTTAATTCTTTGGACTCTACGAAGCCATTTAAGTCTTAAAATTGCCAATAACAGGTATACAAGAACAAAAGAATACGCTCCAGCAAAAGAGAAAAATAAAGGGCATACAGATTTCATATATGGGGCCAAGGATAAAATGACTGAGAATGCACAATTATTATCATACCTTCTGTTGAAGAATCAAACCAGTCATTTCACTTCTGTCGCTACTCCTGCTACTAAGTTACTGGCGCTGCCTATGACAAAATCCTTCTAGATGAAAGTGAAGCTGTTATACTGACTTTTTATGAACTCACAATTTTTAAGGGACCTAAAGCCATTTTGAAAAACCGTATTATGGATGTAGATAATTTTGCTGGTTTCACTAAAGTGAAATACTAAGTGTAATAGCATTTGAAATGATTTGCTCATCTTTATTTTAAAAATGGTCAATATTATACATTAATTTAATTCCCTCAAGATCCCCTGTCTTTTTCCTGCGTGCTGGCCTTTGCCATCCTGGCAGAACCATAACTTTCCACCGAGGAATCTAATTTCTTAGTAGTGCAACAGAACACAAACATTTTTCAAATTTCCAGTGATAGTGAGGGAAGGTTGCTCTGTGTATATACTACTTAGATGAATTAAACCAACTCGGATGTGTGATCTCTCCAGACATAGATGAAGGTTACATAGTTTAAGGATGAAATATAGACCATCCTGTATAAAACCACTGTGTTGCAGTTTAATTAAAAGAATTCATTAAAGTCGTGCCCCATCCAAGGTAATTAGTATGCATAATTTATGCTTTCCCTAATACACAAGGGCAGTAGCCTGTATAATAAACTCAAGCTAACCTTAAGTGGAAGAGATTGAATGGTCAGATGTTTATTTAGCTCAGGTTTGCTCAAGAGCTAAGGTTAAAGAGGTGAAATTCAGTTACAGTTAATTAATTTCTTTGATTTTCTTCATAAAATGCTGTCTATCCAGCAGGACAAAAGGGTTTTGTTTTTTCTTTTCTTAAGGAAAGATGCATGTAAATGTCTCTTGCTCCTATCATTTACCAGAACACAAAGCCCTTGATGATATATATGCAATTTACAGCAAGAATTGGACTTGGAGGAAAGCTCCCCTGAAAATTTCCAGCAAGTAGCAGATCTGTCAAAAGTCTCCCGAACAGGAACTCTCCACGGTGTAGCTTTGTGCCCGCCCCAGGTGGTTGTACCCAGGTGTAGTTTCTGGGCCACCTAAAGCTATTGCCTTCCTACTGCATACTTCTTCCAGCTTCTGCTTCACCCTGGGGACTAGTATCTTCAGTTGTGCAGCCCCACTGAAAACCAAATTAGGAAAGTAAAGCAGCTGGAAAAAACAAAACACCACAACATCCCCAGTTTGGTGTACTATTTTCACTGGGGTTCAGGTTGCAATGTGCCTATATACATCAACATGCCGGAATCACTGAGGGGGCCCCAAAAAGATCAGCAGTGCCTTGAGCTGCTGCTACAAGCAAAGACTTTACTATCCTTGTCACGACCCACTGAGCACTGCACTGCAGCAAGCATCTGTTCCACACAGGAAGGACAAACACCTCCTTTATGTACAAATGGTTAAACTGGAACTGCACTGCTACACTTCTTCCCAAGGGACACAGCTCCCTAAATCCTGGGCCTGCAACTCAAGCCCTGAACGTCACCAGTGTCCGTGTGACACACAGGTCTGCCCTCACGTGAGGATGTCGAGGCCAGGCCTGTAGCTTGTGGGTCCTGCAAAAAGACAGAGGGATGTCAGGCCATGGTTGGGGTAGGGGAAGAAGAGAAAGAAGACAGGCTCAACTGCCTTGGAAAGCATTTGTCACTCTGGCAGAGAAATGCAGAAAATTAGTGCTGGCATAGAAGACCCCAAAGACTTCTGGAAAGAACAAGACAATAGGTCAAACCAGAGATCTTTTCAGCTCCAGCTCCTTTCTCAGACAGCAGCCAGGCTGGGATGCTCAGGAAGCGCCGCTGAGCAGAAGCTATGCTACCAACAGCAAGGCGGAAGAGCCGCTGCACAGGAGCCACGCTCCATCTACAGCAAGCTGCAGCGTAAGTCCAGATCTTAGGACACAGATGGAGGAGGCCAGATAGGAGGAGGCCCAGGAGAGTGGGAAGATTATGCAGTGAGAAGAGGCAGTACTAAAGCTGTAGGGCTCCAAAAGATCTGAGATAAAAACTTCGGAAAAAAATTATGCGCCACTATATCTGTCTTGACTTTATTTCCTTGGCTTATTCATCAAAAGAATGCCAGAAACGTTCATCCATGTCAAAAGTCAGCAAAGAAACAGCCTGAGCCAATGTGTGTGAAATAAATGTTTCACTTTGATGCAGAGAAATCCCTTATTCTGTAACTTATTGCCTCCTATACAGAGAGGTATTTTTCCCCAACTCTCTCTTTGTCCTCCCCATGTTTGTCTCATTCACTCTCACATTTCCCCCTAGTCTCCACTTACACAAAGAGGTCTTCATATTTCCAGCCTTTGAAAAAAAAAGCTGTGGATGACTTGGCCATTTTTACTGCAACCTGAGTGGGGAAATTCACGGAAGCAAACACTTCCATGGGCTTTGGATTAGGCCTAATGCAGGGTGTTTCTTTTAACTTTTACCTGATTTTTGCAGCCTGCAAAAATAAAGGGACTTGCCCCAAGTCACACAGATCTGTAGCTGGAACCAAATTCAGGTCCCTGGGCACTGTTCAATCCACATGCCAACTTCCTTCCTCAACAAACACATGTGAGACTGAGTAGCTCAAATACATGAGACCACATAGTCATCTCTATACTTAAAAGTTCCACGGGAACTTAAGGAAAAGTTTCTTAACAGAGAGGGTGACAGAGCCCTGGCAAAGGCTGCCCAGAGAGGTTGTGGAGTCTCCTTCTCTGGAGATCTTCCAAACCCCCTTGGACGCAGTCCTGTGCCACGTGCTCTAGGTGACCCTGTGTGTGCAGGGGCATTGGGCTAGGTGACCTCTAGAGGTCCCTTCCAACCTTAAACATTCTATGATATTTTTCAGCAGCAGAACAAAGTTATCCTGATATTATCTACAGTAATTTTAGGATTTTTGTTCCAAAATACCTGAATAATACTCAAATAGAAGTTTGTATTGGGGTCTGGGTACTTGTACTGAGCTGCATTACGCAAGAGCTTTCTATTCTATTTCCTTGTGTAATAGTCAAAAAGCAAACGTTCTCTATAGGGTTTGCTATTATTTAGGGAATCTACTCCACAGACTCACAGAATTATAGAACAGCTGGAGTTGAAGACGCCTCAGGTCCAAACCTCCTGCTCAAGTAATGTTAGCTAAAGCGGGTTGCCCAGGTCTGCGTCCAGGTGGTTTGTGAGTATTTCCAGGTACGGAGACTCCTCAGCTTCTCTGGACAACCTGTTCCAGTGTTCAGCCATCCTTGCAGCAAACAATTGTGCCCTTGTTTTCAAGAAGAACTTGTGTTTCAATCTCTGCCCATTGCCACAGCTTTAGGTTACAATCCACATGTTGGATTAAACATCTTCTACTGCCACATTCACACAAAGGAGATGAATTAGTAAGAGTCATCCTGTAAAGCTAATTGATGCAGTTTGGAAAGCCAGAACTCAATCTTACTGAAAGTTCTGGCAAAGACAGGCTATAGTTTGCTCTTAAGGAAATTGAATCTACGTTGATTGAAATGGATTTACTACAGTCAACACAGATCTGCCTTCCTTTGGATCAGAATACTCAGCTCACATGAGTCCTACAGCTCCTGCCAGTATCACAGAGCTAACCTTGGTCTCATATTCCTTAACTAGAGAGCACAACAGGAACCTGTGGGTATAAAGACTTGTTCAAGACTTCTGGAATATGCTGCAATAAAGAAACGCCAGCTGTGAAAGCATGGCAGATTTAAAAATATTATTTGTCCTAACCATCATTCTGATGTTTTGTTTTGGGTAAAAATTCTGTAAACTAATTCTTCACTAAACTGCAATCAAGCCAAAATGATGGGGAAAACCACACAGAGGACTGTATGTGCACACTCGTGCATGAAATGCATGAAGTGAACTGAATGAATTTTTGTCATACAAACAATGAAGAGATACAGCAGAAGTATCCAATTTCCAAGACCAGTCACAACCAACTAGAACAATTTGCATTTGAGATATTAAGTAGTGAAAAACTGATATAATTATCACTTAAATAATCACACTACATTTATTTTTGCAAAATACAAAGTTTCGCAGGTGGATTTGAAAAAGCACATTTGTGAAAATTGTTGTTGATCAAGAAAATGGCCAGAGGAGAAGCAAATTTTATAATGGAAGAATCTAGAATTCTGACATTAAACTGGAGTCTTGCTCACTACATCAAAAATACAGAGAGATTACTGCATTACAGAGAGAAATTCACTGCACAGAGGTAAGGTGCAAATCACCCATTTCCATAGAAGATTATTAAAACTAATGCAAAGTTTAAATGACTTGTTTCTTGTTTCTGTGTAAGAAATAAAGAGCATACAGATCATTCAACGTTTATACTATGAGTACGTCCCAAAGCCAAATGTTCAGACACTCACACATTTTGAAGCATCTGAATTCTTTTAGTCAACAAAACGATCCAAACAGAGAACAAAAGCGGAGCAATAAATTTTAATCTGGACAGATTTCACTTTTGTGATACTGAACCTTAGTATAAGCTGTAGAGCATAATATTTTAACTTCATTATTAAGGACTTAAAACTCGTTTCTAGATCTGCAGTCAGATTTATTCCTGAAGATCAGAACAACTTCATTAATCTGGTTATTTGTTTATTTTTACCTAGATACAACAATACCTTTGTTGTAATATTTTTCGAGAGGCATTTATGCCGTTAAAGAGCATAAAGCTTCCCTTTGGAAGACGCTACCCCCTCCTCCTCATCCCAACACTGCCATCTAGTTCCCTCCCATGGCTTTTAATAACGTGGCACATGTCCAAAGCTTTATCAGCGTCAATTCACAGGGCACTTCAGTGTGTCAGAGGGTGCTCCGTGTATTAAGACACGTACTTCTCTTGCACTCTATTTTTAAGCTTAATTAAAAATGATGCACAAATTGATGCTACTGTGAATATAATGTTTATCCAACAAACAGATTCCTTCAAGGCAGAGATGCACCAGCAGATACAGCTTCATTAAATTTACAAAATTATACATCATCTGAATTTTAGAATTCAAGTACAGTATCAAATGTCCCAATCTTGAAAAAAACACTTATTTAAGTGCCTAACATCAAGCACGTAAACAGACCCGGTGTATTTAATACTGGGAATTCAACTCCTGTATAATCTTTCAGAATCTGGAGCAATGCTATTTACCAACCCTGTCCAGGGTGAATATGCAAGACATTTACATCCATCTTTATCCATTCCAATTATAAACAAAGGTAATACCATAGTCAACCATATATTTAGCATTAGATGGCAGATATCTGGGCAGACCTGAGAAGCTGCAGAATAAATATTGATATATTAAAACAGAGTCTATTACTCACTTTCTGAATAAACCACTGATTTTAATTTACTTACAATTTTGCAGCAGCATCTTTTCAAAGAGGAAATTAGATTTTTACATATCAGAGCAAATCACAAAGCCAAAATGTCAACTTCATATATCAGGCAATTACTTGTACTGTTTATTTTCAGAGAAAATTTTTACATATATTTACTTAGAAAGCCACATGGGTCCCTCCAAAATAAATAGGGGCTATAATTCTTGCCAAAAATATCCACAGTTCCAGAGATCTACTCATCAATTTCCTGCAGCATTAATGAGGAAAGGCGCTGAGACAGTCATTCATACTGTCTTTATGATAAGACTAACCTACAGGGCAAATCAAGATTAAGGACAAAAAGAAGATAAATAGATAGAAAGCAGGTCTAGTTTTTTTAATCCATCACTTGAAATTTTTGTTTACCATCTTAAACTTAAGTACTATGCTCAAAGGACCCATAAAAATTAAAGATATTCTCCAGACAAGGAACTACATAATCAAATGGGTGCAAAGTTATTTTCATCTCAAGATTTTTAATCTTTAAACATACAGATTTATTTTGCTAGAGGAGAAAGGGAAATAGACCTCATTACTCAGAAGTTATTAAAAGCATTTGAAATTACTACAAGCTGTTCTTATAAGAAGGATAAAGTTCAAGTTGAGAAAGACAAGGTCATATCATAGTAACCCAGCTTGTTAAGGACCTACCCTGCCATTAGCAAAGGTACACGAGCTTGCTCAACTCTCAGCAGACTCCCTCCAGAAGCAGCTGCACGCACACTACAGCTGTAACTACACAGACATGGAATTCCTGGCTGAACGGTCGCTTTGCTGGCCTCCATTCCAAAAGCCACTTAACCAGTCTTAATGCATACATAAGTCTTGAGGAGTTTTACCTACTTAGCAATAAAGGATTAGAAAGGATATGCAAAGTTCATCTCCCAGTTTTTTGTGATGTACAATCCCTTTCATAAACCATGGTGGACAATCTTAGAAGCATGCAGCCCTACTGCCATAAATGACTGGGCAAAATATAACCCTCTCTTACGTATTCACTCTTTTTTCGCTCTCTCCAATGCACTCATCACCCACCCAGACACGACTTTTCTAAAATCTTCTGAAATTTTAATTTTCATAATACTTCCTCTACTTCCTCCTATCTTTTGCTATCTGAGAGTGTCTCCATTGAAGAAGATGCAACAGCTTTAGAAAATTACCAACTTGCTGGACTTAGGCTATGCCTACACTAGCACTAGGAACAAATACTGCAGAGACCCTGGAGATGATTCTGCCAGTGCTAACCCTGAAAGCAGACCCCTGGGGGGGCTCAGCACAGACACACTGCTGCTGCCAGCACAGAGCCAACAAGGCAGCGGTGGCGTTGGCCATGGCAGTAAGCCTGCCAAGGCCATCTACCACTTCCATCACTATAAGCTGTCCATTAGCAGTTCCTGGCTTTGTAAACACAGGTAATACTCCTACAAACAAGTTAGGCTTCCGTTAGCTAACAGGTACACAGTTACATGGAGACTTCTGTAGCAATAATCATTATTTTTCACGTCAATCACGACACTGTCTTTCTCAAAGAAACAAACAAAAAAACCCTCTCAAAATTCCACTAAGGAAAATAATTGTTTCCTTCCAATTCTAAAGAAATTCTGGCAAAAAAGAGATAATTGAGATTGTCCCCACTGGCATAGGCTTTCATGAAAGAGCAGGGCAAATAACCCATCAACATATGTTTTTATTCTTAGAAATGTATTTTCCTATTTTCTCTCTTTTTTCAACTGCTTTTTTCTCCTCTGTTTCATAGAGGCCTCTCGGGCTATCTCACACCAGCTACCGCCATTACAAGGAAAATTCTTAGCAATAACAAGACAGAATTTACCTCTAAGCCCCTCTAAATGTGCTACTAGGTCTTTCGAGTCCTAAACAATTTAGCAGGTTGGTCCAGCCGATAATATTCCCTAATCCAAACACTGTATGTTTGACCCAACGGAGTTAAAAAAAAAAAAAAAAAAAAAACCTTTGAAGAAAGGCTCAAAAACGCTTCAAGTGCCTGGGAGGCTTCAGTTGCTCTAGGCGTGTTCCGTGCACACGCATGCATCTGAGCTGCCCGTGTGCACAGGAGCACCCAAGCAGCCTGAAGCCCCCTGCAAGCTCCTTCGCATGAACTTCCCAATGAGCACTTTGCTTGTGCCAACACAGTATGTCAACACAGCCCTGCATTTCAATCCTTTTTCTGTTTATCTTACCAAAGCAGGTGGAAATACTGCAAATTAAAGCTTGGTTTTCTGAAAGTGTATTTCTTTTTTAAGTTCTTGCTCCGCGTTATTTTGGTTGGGTAAACCACCAGCCAAGCACAAGGAACTCTGCAGCAGATTGCAAGCTGATAAGGCTTCTTCTCTGGGAGATGCTAGCCCTGCAGCTCATATTGCCTCTCTGCCAGGTTCTCATTATTCAAAAATATTCCAAAACACAAAATTCTCCCTTCCAGCCCTTTGCTTCTTCTGGCTTAACCAGCTGGCCTAAACCAACCAAATAAATAAACAAAACACTGAGAAAGAAAAGCAAAATAAAATAAATTCTGGTTATTTTTTGCTAAGTAAAATGTTGATAAAATTTCCTGCAATGCCAAGGGCAACACAGAAGCCTAGGCACATGCACTCGCCAGACTCAACAGGTAGAAGCTGGGCAGTTCCTCATGAGTAAGCGCAGGCTCTAGGGCATGGGGAGCAGGCAAAGGGCCCCTCCACAAGTTGTTTCTTTAGCTGGGGAAAGGGAGGCCTGAGGGCAAATCACAGGGCCTGCTTCAGAGCAGGGGGGAGACCATTGGGAGGCCTAAAAACACTCATTAATACCTTATGGTGGAAATATTAACAAAATAATATTTAGCATGTTTCTCCATATTAAATTCATGTAAGCACAGAGAGGCTCGAAAGTTCTGGATTGTGACAAAAACATTCCAGAAATGGCATAGTCTGAAATCGTTTTAGTAAATAATGGCAAAAGCTCATCATATAATGTCTTAATTCATCAGACAAACTCATAGCACCAGATACATTCAGTTTGTTTCACTTTCCTGACAAAAGATTGTTTCCTTCTGACTACAGATACCCCAAATTGCCAGATCCTTGAAACTCAGAGAGCAATGCTTTGCTTGGTGTTTCAGTGTGAGAAAAGCTGGACATGACCCATAATCACTTCCTGACTTGTGATCTTTCGGATGATGCAAAAGACAGAACTGAGCCCAGCTGAAGTAACCCCAACCGTGCAGAAACTGCATCATGGCCTGCACGTAGACTCCTTGATGTTCTGCATGCTGACTGCAGTGCTGTGAAAGGAGTGGAGTGAGCATGCCTGTTCTATCTTGGGTCTTCTGTATGCCTTTTTTTAAAACATGAAGATTTTTCTGACAGCAAACACTCCTAAGATTATGCATTACTATGCAGCCATTAAAAAATAATAAAAATCTCAGATTGAGCCATATAACCCATAGGAATGGTATATGGGGAAGCTGCTGGAGTGGGAAGTTCATTCCCTGCCTTGTAATCAAGCTGCTGCCTACCTATGCAAGCGGTGTACTGTGGTGGTTTTTGTAGCCTTGCAGAAGCAAAAAGCAGCGAGTTTCTATCAGTCCCATCTCCCGACCATGAAAGAAAAAAAAAAAAAAAAAAGTATGTATTTGGAGCCCTGTGCTGAATTTTCACTGACGGAAGGCAAAGAAACCCCAGTGGATGCAGGACCAGAACAGGAGCTTTGGGCATGCAAACACTATTCATCAAAACTAATGAAAACGTTCTCATGAACTGCTGCAAAAAATGCTGAAAGTAAAGCCAGGGCTTCTGGCAAGGCCACTGGCAGAGCCGAAGCTTTGCTAAAAAAGGCTCTGCACACCGAGCTTCCAGCCTGAAATCCCTGCACCTCCCTGGAACGGCACATCTGATCCCAGCAGGCTTGACTCAGCCCTCCATCCTTCTGAGAGAGATAAATTCACTTCTGTACAATTTACTGAGCGTCATTCTTTTGGACTACAAAACAAGTTCCTTTTTGCTCTGAATGAACTTTAAAGATCTGGCACATCTCAGACACAAGGTCTTGGCTAAAATCTGTTCCCTTTCCACTACTGCAGAGCTATGTATGCCAGCTACATCCTGCCTTCCAGGCCAGTGCAGAGGGGATTTTGGGGTCTGGATGCACACAGTGGGACAACAACGTTTGCAATTGCTCCAGAGGACTGTAAATGTGTATCTCATTCCTGACACAGTTCACTTTGTGGCACTCCTGTCAGATACGGGCTGAATGCTGCTCTCATCCAGGGTCCCTGAGGCTGAAGCACTGGCCTACTGCCACAGGCTGGTCTGCATCACTATGAACTGAAACAGAGAAGTTGCACAGGGATCAAACTATCTGCTGTTCTTAACGGGACTTGATAACAATCCAGAGCTTTCAGAGCTTCCAAACCCACACAAAGAGGGGAAGCACAAAGCAGGTATTTTCCTACCATTGACAGTTAGTTCAATAATCAGGTGCCACTGGCCCCACAGCAACCACTTTGGCATCAGTCTTGGTGATCCCACCATGAAGCTCTGGGAACATTTCTGAGATGGGGCATTGCAGAGTGTCTCTAGATCCATGAATAACTATTCAAAGCCATCCTCTCGGCTTTGTCATGACTTTTGGGTGTCTTTCAAGAGAAAGAAAAGCCATTCTCTAAAGAAAAATAAATCTACAATTTCACTACAAATAACTCTCAAGAAAAATGGAACAAAACTACAAAATCGAAACAAAAAAAATCCACAATTTTGATACTTACAGGACTTTAACTGTATTTTTAGTGCAAAGAGCAGCTAGGTTTCTGCCACTGCCTGTGCCATGACGACCTCAGAAGGGCACCATATTCTCCATGACGCTTTGCAAGGGGGAGCAGGTCTCCCCAGGGCCACTTGAGGCAGGGCCGGCCCTCCCACAGCGCACCACACCGCCAGGCAGCTGCCCTGGCGGCAGCAGAGCCCTGGGCAGCTGGACTTTCTGCTGTGGCCGAGGAAAGAGGTGGCACACGGGAGGCAGCAGGGCCTCCCTGAGGCAGAGCTCACCACCACCACCTCCACCAGGGCACTGAGGCAGCTGTTCCTTCCTGGGGAAAGGGCAGCCTAATCCCAGCTGCGTGCCAGCCTCTCCCTTCTTTGGGGGGGACAGCCTTGCACTGCTTCCAGGGACAGCAGTTACAGGAACGAAAGGACTTAGCAGAAAGTTTTACCCTCTGCCCACTTTCTGGCAGACGGGTATCAGAACTGAAGCATCTCAGGGACGTGGCTTCCAAAACACGTATCAGCACAGGCCAGGCCTCGGAAGCCAGGCTGTAAGAGCTCTGCACTGCAGCCATTTCAATAGGAACAGCTGCAGTAAAAATATCTTAGCAGCTTTGAGAATGAAACCGTGCATTTCATACATCAATTTGGAGAAAAATGTGAGACTCCCCAAATAAAAGTCTTTTATAAATAAACACACAAAGTACTAACCTTGTTGAGAAGCTACCTGCCTAGGCTAGCAGTGCAGTCACTCTGAGAAGTGCCCATCTCCTGAGGGAAAGGCGAGGGCTGTACGGCTTTAAGTAGCTCCAGGACTTTGCAAGAAGGTAGCAACTTCCCCTTGGGCTGCAGTGAAAAGGCCTTGTCTGCCTGATTTACACAGGTAGGGGCTGAATGGCTCAGCCGCGGCGGCCTGCGCAGCCAAACACCCATGTGTGCATGAAATTAGAATGTCAACATTTGATTCATGCTGCCAGGCTGTGACTGTGAAACAAATTATGTCAGTGGGTGGCAATTGCAATATTAGTCTAAGCAGATAACATTTAGCTAAAAGGAGGGGCTCAGTCTGCACTCTTCTCCCTACCATTTTAATATGTCAACATCATTAGACGTCCAAGGCCGGGAATTTTGTCTGAATGGAAAAAATACTGAAGCAAACAAAGATATTAGAGGTTGAGAGAGGGTTTAAGATAAAGCACAAGGCCACAGTTCAAATAAGGGTTCAGCAATTTGATTACAGCTTCTTACCACATACCATCACTACACATGCTTCAGTCCTTAAATTTTGTAAAAATCTCCTATTATTAATGATAAAAAAAAAAAATCTTTGAACACTTTGGAATGTGAGATAAAAACTGCATCACCTAGAATATGCGAAAAACGACATCTTTAGGGAAGGAGAAGCGCCATTTACTAATTAATTTTTTACAAAAAAAGCCTTGGCAATGTTTGGCTTGAGCTATCAAACTTCTGAACACATGAAAATAAAGAACTAAATCTGGTTTCTTTTCAATTAAAAAGAAATACAAATTAGCCTTTAGAAAACTGAAAGAAAAACAAGTTATTCTAGGTTGCTCCTAGCATTTTCAACTTCATTCCCCTGAGATGAACAGTTTTTGAGATGTGAAGTCAATATTTTATAGTAAATTATATTTTAGAAAAAGCCGCATTTGAAACCAATATAGGATAAGAGTAACTGCTTTTCTTACAGAATAAGTAAACAAATAAATACACAGTCCTCTACACTGTAAAGATAGAAAAGATATCCTACAAAACAATAATAATAATTTTCTTCTGTCTTTCTCAATCAATTCTCAACAAGCCTCTAGATATCAGATGGCAATTTTGCCAGAAGATCCCTCACACTTCTAGCTCCATTTTATTTTCTCACTTTTTTTTTTTAACTATAAAAACAGCAAAATATCGATTTAAAGTTTTATTCTATTGCAAACACCCATGTTGTTAAAGTTAATGCTGTGAAAAATCCAACTTGTAACAGTGAAATGTTTATAGAAGCAGTCATTCATTTGGTTGTAGAACTAGGCAACAGATACCAGCTTCTCAGTTAATGTTCAGAAAGACACAGCTTTTAGGTGACTCCACTAAAAACTAATTTATTAAGCTTAACTTCCAGCACGGAGAATATAGCTCTATCTTAGGCTTATCTGAAAGTCACTAGAGGGAAATGGTCTGTAGCCACCTCCTCTGCCCGTCAGCAAGCAAGGTCCCCATGCCAGAGCAGTCCCCACCTGCAAGCTTGCATCCAACCTTGTGCCCTGCTCTGCTTAGTCTCAGCGACCACACGACGTTCAGGCAACGAGTTTCATCATTGGGTCAAATTCTAACTGCCTTACTCACTTGAGAAATTTCACTGAAGTCAATGGGCCAAATTAATCACTGGCATAACTCCATTGACTCTAGCAAGGATCAGTTTGATTCAATAGGACTATTCTCTGTAGTAGACTAAGATTGGGTACACAGACTTCAATGGGAGCAACATGGAAACATAATGAGAAATCCAGATCATTTATTCTTCAGACTTTGCAAAGACTGATTTAAATTGACTTCAGAAAACACACATTGTAATAAGATGTGCACATGCGTGTGGCCCGGCCGCCATTCCACAAACTCAAAATGCCTGAACTGTGCTGCCAGGATAGCCACCACATGGTGTATCGCTAATTCCCAACCCCTGCTAAGTTCTGCTACTCCACGAAGCAGCCTTTCTGAAAATAGCAGAATTGTTTATGCGTGTAGAGATTCAGGCTACACTCTCTGATACTTGGAAAACAGATACTAAGTGCACAAATAGCTGTCTGCTTTAATGCAACTAATCTTACCGAGACAGATGCTGCAATATGACCTTCACAAACAAAATTTTTTTTTAAAGATTTTTTTTTTTAAATCACAATAACAGATTGCAGTTTTCTTGCCACTTCATCTACTTCAGGGTATGTGTTTTTGGAATCTTTTCAAAGAGGAGGATTTTTTCATCCAAATTTCTCAGAATCGTCCAAATAGACAAACACATTAAAAAGTGTCTACATTTCTCCTACTATAAAATTGTTCTATTGAGTTGCCAAAGCCCTCACAAAAATGTCAGTTTACATCAACAGTTACATCTTTGTCAAAAATCAATGTAAATTTTCTCTCCACTTTAGAGAAAATAGTAATTAGTAAGGATATCATAACAAAAAAAAAAAAGGCAATTTAAAGCAATTTTTATCTATTTGCACAACTTTATGGCTGGGGAAAATGCCTGGGCAGAACAACACTGTCGCTTGCTCTAATATTTTAAAAGCTCAGCTATTCACTCTGTCTACAAAAAAAAAGTAAAAACCATCAAACTTTTCAGAAGGTAATTTGGTACCACTGCTTACAAAGAGGAAAGCAAAAAAGACAGCACTAAGACTGCAGGAAAGATTCTTTCTTTATGGAGTCGTGACAGCCTTGTAACTTCTCCATTATGATGAGAGCCACAGCATAAAGATTGCATTATCATCTGTGGTTAACTGTCAAATGCATTTTAATGCTTTATTCAGGAGAGCTAAGTTAAAAACAAAACAATCCTCCCCTCCTTAATCTATCCATCTTTGAGAACGTAAATACAGCTCATACTTGTGTGTCAGAGTGCGGGGAGTTAACTGTATTCTTTCAGCTTCATGTAAATTCCTGAAGATCAGAGAGCTGAGTAAACAATATTTTGATGTAAACAGATTATCAACATGAGAGGAATGACCGTCTGGTCACCCGTGGGGGTTTATTCACTTAACACTTCCACCCCATAAAGACAATTGTGTGCAATCAATGCATATAGGGCCTTTCACTGGGTTGCTAAGTGATACGTAGTGTCAACAGAAAAATGCATGATGTACAGAAGAGCTGCTGAACGGCCAAGAGAAAACATCACACATGGATGATATTTTAAACTTAATTCAGTGTGTTATGAAGATTGTGACAGGCACAGTGGCTGCCCAGAAAGCACTTCAAAAATTTGACTTTATAAAGTTGGATCTCCCATGTGTGTAAAGAGTTTAATTTGGTAACAAGTGAATCACAGTGCAGAACAGTAGCTGGTTCAAATAGGAAAAGGCAACCCAGCAGGGAAGCACTGAATATTCATTCATTGCAAGGCACAGCAGTCATTTTACAATCCAGGCTTCAATATATGAGCAGATCGTTTGTCTAAGATTGTATATGCACTCTCTCATTTTCCTCATCTCTGGAAACTATTTTAGAAAAAGCTCAGAAGCTGTTTTCAACAGTTTCTTCAGAATTTCTAAAGAAAGGAAAGAAACTTGAATGGCTTTGCATTGCCCCATACAACCATGAAAACCTGTTTTGTGGGACATTCTTGAAACCAACCCAGAAAGAAACCCTTAAGAGGTTTTGTATTTATTTACCCATTCTTTCCTCACCACCCACTTGATAGGTTTTATATTCAAATGCAAAATATATCTGCTTTTGTTCTAAGAATTCAATCTGATTTTGGGGTGATTCACAGAAGAATCCTGAGAAATCCAATCTTCTGCCAATTTTTATTCTCTACTAGCAGCATGCCGTACACAGAAAATTTATCCGCAAAGCTTTTCTTAGTCACTTTCAATGATATTTTAGCTTAATGTCATGTTCAAAGGTTCCTAAGAACACATGAGCTTTGGTCAAATACATCACTCATTAGATCATCAGTGCTATTTCCTACAGAACAAAATTCAAACTTGCAGGATATTTTTCTTTCGCTAGTGAATTCTGTGTTCCCCAAGGTTGCTCCTGAGAATATATGGACAACACAAGACTGTTCAGTGCAAGAGTGGTTTTGAGGAGATTTTCCACGACTAAGGCAAATGGAATAGGAAAGCCCACCAAGTCTGCAAATCTCCCAAATTTCAAAAGACTGATCTTTATTGATTAATTTATAGAAGGACTCGCCTTTTTTTTTTTTTTTTTTCCCAAAGAGATTTATCGTTAACACACTTTGGGAGGATTTTACATGAGAATGAAACATTTTATGCAGGAAATCTTCTGAAATGCTGCCCAGATTCAGTTTAATGAGACAGTCACCAAAGTTTCTGAGCTACAGGTAATCAGATGGTGTCCCATCTGATCTGTCCCATCTTCCCATTTGTAGACTTCATTCAGCTCAGCGTGCAAAAGCCAGTATTACCTTTAAACGCAATGGGATAAGGTGAGTACACAGAGAAATGTTTAGCACTGCTAACAAGCAGGTAATTTCTCAGCACTGCACAGGCAGGGAGGGAGGGAGCGCTGGCTGCGTGCGCCACACCAGACTGTGCAACAACTCCCCACATCCCTCTGTACATGCAAACCAGCGACTCTCTCCAACCCCAAGGAGCATTTCCTCAGTCCACACAGCGGGATGCAAACTTTGGTAATCTAGACACTTGAAGGAAGTTCCTAGTAAGGGAAAAAGAGTTTTCATGATTTACTTCTATTTAATCGCAGTTCAGCGATAAACTGATCATCTGGCCTTAAAGCACTAATACCATTAAATCCAGATTAGCTGAAATACCAGGTCAAACTCAACAACAGTGCTAGGCAATACTTAAGCATGAGGTAAACTTGATGTATATTAACAGGTAGCTTGAAAAGCAGAAGCAAGGGAAAATCTTGCTGTAGCTGCAGTCTCAGGGGAACGCTTGGCCAGCGCTAGATCACAGCAACCAATCCTGGGGGCATCTATACCCAAAATGTCTGCACGTCTTCTGACACTGGAAACAAAGGAAATATTTGCTACTAATTTCTGAGTCTACGGACAGAGAGAAAGCTTGTACAAGTAGGTGTTTCAACAACACTGAAAAGCTTTCCCATATAAAGCAGCCAATTTACTGTTATGGTTACACTTAAGTCAATTAAAATGCTTTATTTGCCAGGATCTGAATCTCTTACCTTCATTAACATTTAGCAATAAATGGGAGAAAAAAGGTAAATAAAATATTATCTGGCTTTTTAAAGGTCATTCCAGCTTGATCAGTATAAAAAGCTAGCTAGGAACACAGAATATGCCCCTCTGGGTGGATTTCATACAACTAGCCAGTGCACAACATTTTAAGGAAGAGATAGCAAATGTAAAGTCAGGGTCTGGAGCGGCTGCAGTGCTGGTGTCTAACACATACTTAATTAGAGCCACCCTTTGTTCCTCTGTCTTATGATAATTTTCTTTTTTCCTTAAGCCTCCCATCATAAATCAGCCTCGTCACAGAGTATTTAACTGATGCACCTATTCTTAGCACCTGCTTTTAAAGGACCCTAGGCTAGCAATCCAAACTGATGAAATAACCTACCTAATACTTTGCATGCCTTGACCAAAGGAATCCTAGCCATGGTCTGGAATCTGCGTACTACCTAGGCTGGAAGCTTAAAAGGGCAACTCCTCAGCTGCAATTAGGGAGTGACAGCAGCTCCTTATTTCAAAAGCATTCAGATTTTTATTTAAAGAAATGTGGCAGTTAAAATTCATTCTGTCACAAACTTTGTTTTACAAAGGTTTTTATTAATTTTTATTTTTAAATAGATGTAAAACTAATGATGCAGGAAGACTATATGTTTTTAGCATACCATTCATAAAGATGTAGAAAAATAAGAAATATTTGTGCTCTTGTGTGCAAGCATTTATTCAACTATATAGTTTACCCTAATCATAATTCTTTTCCATCTTACCAATTCCCTGGCCAGTGACACTGCAAGGAAAAATAGAATTTCCCCCAACCCACAGATTTAGCACAGCTAAACGACATCCATAGAAAATACTGAACCTTCCTCCCTCTCACTAGTCCTTAGTAAAGAGCTCATCTTCACAGCAGAACTATAAATAAAAGCCCATAGCAAATCAGTTCTTGTCTAACACAATGGTTTAAGCGTAACACAGTTAACTAGTTCAAATGCTGCAAATACCCACACTAAAAGTGCACTGAAAACTTCCCTCCCCAGCCCCCAGGCCAGAGCCAGAGCCAACTAGTACATTGCAAACTCTGAAACTATACGGAGCTGAGAAACTTCCATAAAGGGTAAAAACAACTGGAATGGAGTCCTGCAAGCAGTGGAAGGTCCCACATCACACAACATGAATCAAAGAGCACAATTTGAAATGAAAACCCAGAGATCCAAAGGAAGCTCCAACTAACTGGAATTACACAAGAGTGGACACTGAAGTTCTAAAGAATATTTAGCCAAAGAAAAATTGCTCAGTTTAAACAAAAATTTCATAAATACAACTTTTTGAATATAATTTCCTGCATTTTAATAAAATCTAAAATCCCAAACAAATGTTAAATGCTTTAAACTTTTGCAGTGGATACTTCATAAAATTTTACTGGACATTCACTATATTGTTTGCACTGAATCAACTATGTGACATGATAAAAAGAAAATCAAAATATTAAAACACATTCTACTTTCATACTTTATTTCTTCTCCTTAGTTCTCTCTTTTCCTAGCAGATGTTACAACACCTATAGGTATTTTAGTTAGGGAAAGGAAGAGTAAGGAAGGAGCAGAAGGAAGTACGAGCCCATACTCCCTCGCTGCCTTCCAGCCGAACAGGCATGTTCACTGCCTAATGCTACCCGAGCGGCTTCCCGACTGCAGAGCAGTGTCCGAGTTGCCACGCTGCAAGGGGCACAGGGCGATGGCTGCCTTGGGCACAGAGGGAGCAGCTCCCTCAGGGGTCCATGGACAGCCAGAGCAAGCCACGAGCAACACCAGGTTAGATGCCAGGCTCATGGAACTCGGCTCAACATCATTAGGGAGCTTTAATAAAGCAAGAGCTGATATGAACATTACAGCCAAGTTGATCACTTGTTCAAGAAGCAAGTAATAACGGAACCGGGATAACTGAGTAATACTGCTATGGAAAAAAATAAAATAGGCTATTTGTTAGCATGATTGAAACAAAGATGTCATATAGCTCTACAATGATTATCACCAGAGCAAACACCGAGATGAAACGAAATGTGACTCTGAGGTTAAAGGAGGCAGGAAAGCTCCTGGTTAGTAAGCAGTATTCCAAAGCAAGCTATTCTGAAATTATATTTCATAAGCTGACTAGAAAATGTGAAAATTGCTTTGGGCAAGGTTGGCCATTATTCTGGGCCCACTTCCTCGGCTGGTGGGAAGCACAAACAAAATATTTTGGCTTTCTACTGCTACTTATGTTATGAAAGACATGGGAAATCTGGAGGTGAAATTTTAATTGTCAATTTAGGAATAGGAGCAGCAAGTAATTAACTTATATTCTTATCAAAATGTGGTTTTCTGTACAACCCTGTAACCAAGCAACAGGAAGAGTAACAATGCAGAAGTGTAATAATTGAGTACTTTGGCACAGAAATTGTATTTTCAGGCTAATTGTAATCTGTCATTCCATATATAAATGTATTTTTGTCTCATACTGGAAATGCTTGGACCAAAAAAGGAAACACATATAACTAAGTAAATGAAATAGATGGGACCTGCATTATAACATATCTTACTGTGGCCTGATGTTCAGTGCTCACTGGTAAATTCTTGCCTGTGCACAGCAGGCAGCTGGAAGGAACCCTGTTCCCATCACTGCTGCTCATGCTTTGCCAGCCAGTGATACCTTACACTCACAGAGGAGAAAATCCCTGATCTGGTCCATCATTTCACCTTTCATCTGGACAACCATGCCCAAATGAAAAGTTCTGATTTCAAATCACACAGAAACTTAAGGGACAAGCACAACAATATTTTTCAGTGCAGCTATCGAGACTCATGCTGTAGCCCAGTAAGCCCATATGTGTTCTTACCCTACGTGAGCATTCAAAGCACGCAGCATCGCCTTAACTTTGGGTTCATGGGGAGATTTGTTTAGATTGGCTCGGAAAGCAACTCTTCTAAAGCCAAACCCAGAATTCCGAATGCTACTGAAAGAACAGTAAAAACAGACCATTCTGGCAGAGAAACATTTGCAAATACATTTCATACAGAACGCGGGAAGATTTGCACAGCCCTTAGGAAGTATTTTCTACTCTTTAATTTAAGGAACTCTTTCTCAAGAGCTTTGCTATTAAAGGAACCAAATCACAGCTTTCATGTGCTACGTCTTTAACAAGATGGGCCTAATCAAGTCTTCAAACATAAGAAAGATCAAAGACTAACTCTGTAATAAACCAAACGACCAGTGTCTGGCATGTATTGACAAGGTTATATGACTTCAGTCATTAAGTTTCCTTATTACTCACATTTATCATACAAAAATCTGGATGGTATTCTGTAAATCTCCAAACTTTCTAGCAAAAATACTGTCAAACAGGGCTCACACTTGACCTCAGTTTTACCTTCTTGACACCTCCAGTGATCTACAAGCTCAAACAAAGCAGCAGCACTTAGAAAAAAATTAAGGCTGTCATTAGCCCACAGCAAATTTAAGTAACAATAATTTTAGTGTAAAAGTTTTAACTATTCGTTGACATTAACACAAAGGCACAGAAGAGCTCTACAGCTCCCTTGACGAACCCTTTCAAGTGTCTTAGGAACATCAGTTAAGTCAGCCTCCTTCCCCCTGAGGTATGTCAGGTGGTGGGGCTGTTTTCTAGGTAGGTCTGCCCAGGGTTTGAACTTAATTGAGCAGAATATTAGCTCTAAGATCGTACTCCGTATTCTAACTAATCAACGGGCTGTAAAAGGAGTTAACTCCTTTAACACCCAGTTAAATAGAGTCTGCACAATATTTTGCTTTGCCTGGCAAATCGACTCAATTTCAGTCTTCCCTTTTCTTCTTGCCATTGCCATGGTTGTCCTTAAGAGACAGCTCTGTGGACTGGCAGCACATAGAGTAGAATTAAGAACCATCAATTTCACTTGAATTTTAGAGAGTGGTTCTAACACAGAATTGATAAAATAAACTTTAATCAGATTTAAGATTAATAAAATCCATAATAATTTACTGAAAAGATGACTGTCCTTTTAAAATAGTGACTGAACAAGTCACATGATTTTTTTTTTTTTTTTTATCACAAACATTTGAAATCTTTGAATCCAGATTTAGCTCAATTGCATTTCATTTTTAAGGTAATCCTAAAAGATCTAGATTATTTCCAGAAGTCCCTCACTGAAAATGTGCCATTTCCCCTTAACAGTACTTTTTTTTCTCCTTAACATAGTACAGACCAAGAACAAACAGTATGGGCAGGTGCAGGAAGAACAGGGCTTCCAGCAGCGCTTGTGCTAGCTCCTGGTCAGCAATGATGTCCATCCTCTTATCTCTTACTGGAGATACCTGGGAGATGGAAGTCTTGCTGAATCGGAAATTAACAACGAGATTATAGTATGCATTTAAAATACCTGGCTTGTGACTTGTATTTTGTATAGCAGTGCTTATGACAAATTAGTATCAGACAACTAAGGAAATACAATTAAGAAAGTTCATCCAAAATAAAGATGAATAAATGATTCCAGAATTCCAACATTTCAGAATCCGTTGAACCTTCATAGAAGGAAATAAATATTTCAATTTAGGTCATATATCTTTTTGCATTTCAATTGTGTCATCCAATTTTAATTGTTCTAATGATGAGTTTTCTATTACTGCTTTGTAACAACATGCTTTTTCCTAGCGAAAACAACAAGGTTACAACTTCATCCCACATTCTGTATTTTACAACAACATAACCATTTGTTAGGTCCTGCCAATTCAAACCTCTCCTATGATCTCTCTTCAGAAGTGTCAAAGTCATAGCAGTCTAACTTTCTGGAGTTACTTTTAAGAGTGCATTTTGTCCCCTGTGGCAAACTAAGTATCCATGGGTTTTAAGAGCCTTTTCTCCTCAAATATATAGTATCTGACCTGCTAATCATCTGCCAAAAGTATGGATCAGACAGAAACCAAACCGTCAAAGAAAATTCCTCTAATCTCTGATTTCCTAATTTCTTACTGTGTGTCACATACATCAAGAAATATTTGTCTTGTTCAGGGACATCACACAATGCTGGCACATAACGGCAATTCAGTGCAATGCCTCAGAAATTTTTTAAAAACTTTTCATGCTGAACAATCTCCTATTATCCAGTGAGTGAGAATAACTCAATAGGAATCTGAACTAGATATATATACGCATTTTTTTTTTCAGATTTCCTGGTATGTCCACACCCCGATTATTCCACTGTTTATCTATTTGCCTCTCCTTTCATACTACAGTTCTTCTTCAACCTTCAGTAAGATGAGTTGTCCGAAAAAACGGCCTAACCGCTTCTTTTTCCTTACTTTTTAATAGTTCGAGACCTGAGTCAGAAAATGGAGTCCTGTAGCCCTCAGAAAAGTGCAGTCCCCATTTCCAGGTTGCTTTCAGTCTACAAGCAAGTCAACAGAATTAGAATGGAAAAACAGAATAGTAAAAACATATTTTATCATGAGTGAACAAAAAGTATTTGCTAGCCAATTTTTCACCACTTGTTCAGTAACAGATGACAACAAACCTCTGCCAACGGAGAGGACTTGAGGGTGAATACAGATTGAGAACAAGGCAGAGAAAGTGAGTGAGCGCGAACAAGAGTGAAGCAAGGGCAGAGCAGCCTGGTGCTACACGGCAGCTGACCCCGCCAAGAACATCCCCTCAGCACCCGCCAGCCGCGGCTCCCCAGCCTGCTCACCAGCTCTTTGCCAGTTGCCAGCTTGAGGAAACTAGGAAAGCCCGAGAGCCCACGAGGCTTGCAGAGGGTTTGAAATTCTGTTTTGTCTGAAGACAGGAAAATAAATTAACTTTTTTTTTTTCTTTAAGTTACATATCTGTAATTAGGAGATGATGCAGTTCAGTTTTCTACACCAGGAACTCCTTCATGCTACAGACCAGCGTGTCCAAAGATACAGCATAAGCTATTTTAGGCATGCTTCCCTATTGCAAGTGTTATGTCTGCTTTCCAAATGCAAACTCACTTTTTGCTCTTGAGTCCAGTAGCATCAAGGATCACCATGGATCCTGTAACTGTGTAATCTCCCGGCCTGGTTTTGAGACACAATAAACAGGAGCAGATCTGGCCCCTCCTCTCCCAGCACAGGCAATCTTCCGGGATCTGCCCCATCCTGGCAGAGTTAAGACATCCATTCACTCATTCTCTCATATTATCTTGCTCCTAACTCTTATATTCTGAAAAACGTACCCTTAGTGTTTTCATAATGCTTTTCTTCGTTAAAAGAAACAATAGATTAAACAAATGTTGTTTCAAGCAAATAAAGTTCCTCTTTTTCTTTGGCTTTAGAATATTAACCACCACCTGGACATATTTCTAGGTTTATTTTTGGAGTGATACTGAGAATCTACTGTAGTTCCATTAACATGCTTTTCTCACAAGAAGAGTTTATGCAAACTACTACAAAGCTCATTGGGAGGACCTGCCAGTGTATCATTTTGGTCAGTTATCTGCCAGGCTAGAAATGCATCGGGATAATGACACAGTGAGAGATTGTAAGGCAATATTGTTTCCCCAGAAGCCTTTGTCTAACAAGGTAATTTATGACCTGTTCTGGAATCCAGTCTTTACAAACCATAAATTCACACTTGTATTCAACTTCAAAGGGCCCATTATCAGGAAAGGTGGCAGAAGGCATCAGACTGCTGCAAGCTAGATAAACAGATAAGTGAGACTTTCATGGTTTTCCTCTCTATGTCTGCTAACAGGACAAAGGCACCTATAGGTGCAGCTGCTCTTCCGCATTTGGCCCTGCTATTTGGAAAGTTCACCACTGAATGTGCTATTTCCCTTTTACAACATGAAGAAAGCTTTACTCAGGCAAGTGCAAAAACTCACAGCACTAAGAGCTTTGAAAGTTTGCTCAATAGCCTATCAATGCTTACTTAGGAGTTGATGCTTTCCTACAGACACAAGGATATGTAGAGCAAAAAAGAACAACAACAAAACAACAAGCATCCCAAAGAAAAATAAAATGATGAAAGTAGCCAGCATCAACTTAAATGTATGTGCTCACAACTGGAAAGCCCTCTGGGGGCTCCTGCATTGCTTTTCACTCTGTATCACTGGTAAGTCACAGAAGTGTCTGCACTGCCGCTACTAAGTTCTGCTGAAACCTTTCCACAAACAGGAATCGGGGTTTCTAGGATATATGTGCAAAAATACAATCAGATTTATACTCCCTGTCTTCCAAATAAATGCCTCCCAGTTTCGAGACAGTTATTCTAGGCATGGTGCAAACTCACAGCTTTATATAGTTGAAGACAACACTCAAACCCACCATTTTTCCGGAAGCATTAAAGCAGTGGTGGGCAAAGTAGGCAGCTGTCCCAGGTGATTAACTGTTCTGGATACCACCAATCTGCTGAAGAGCCACCGAGACAACATGGGTTAGGTCAGTAGCTGCTCACAGAGAGCAGTGCCTTAGATGTAGTCCCTTACTGATAGTAAAACTCCCACCTACCCTTGTCAATCTTTTCTGAATTAATTAGTTAATTAATTAATTAATTAGCTCAATAATTTAATTTAATTTAATTAATTAGTTAATTAATTAAAATTAATTAATTAATTTGCACAGTGTTATGAAGATATAAAGAGCTGAGCATGATCACGGGTACCAACCAGAATCACCACCTTAACCCAAGGAAAAAACACAAGATAAAGCTCTTAATCTGTTAATCTTGGTTCTATCAGCAGAGCCTGACTGAAGCACTAGAAGATAAGTTCAAAATAAGGGGTAATTGCTAAGCTCCTTGCTCTAGAAATACCTATGTCTAACACACTACTACTGTCCATGCTGTAACTTCACCTTTTTAGTTGAGGCTATTAAGATATCAGTGACCGGTGTCTTTTAGAGATTTCTATGGCCTGAGAGGTAGGAGGAGCTTGCACTGTCTTCATTCATAGACACACTTTGTTCCTAGCACCAGATGCACTGTAGAAACTATGTCTGGATGGTACCTTATCCGATCAGGAGAGGAACTGAACTTCCTGGAGGGGCACCTTGCCAGCTCCTGGGAAAGTACTGTTTGCCACAGTGACATTGCTACCCAAGATAAGATGTTGTCTTGCCAAAGTTCATCTTAAAAGAATGACGACTCCAAAGTTTGATACTACTGATGATCAGAAAGTGTACTGGAAAACTAAGCATGTGCTTCAAGTAGGTGGTCCTGGTATGTTAGTAAGCAGTCATACCTGTGTCTGCAGCTACACTCTCAGAACTCAGTCACAACTTTGCCACTTCCCAGTTTACTAAATAAAAAGGTGTACTTCAAGAGAGCCAAACACCTTCTGGCATTAGCGGAAATGCAAAGTTATTTAATTCTGCAGAAGAAAAGAAAACAAAAATCAACAAAAACAAAGCTACATTGAGCCCCAGTGGCTGGACCAAATCCTCGGGCTAAAGTGGAGCAAGGGGAGGAATTCAGAAGCCGCCTCCTGAAAGCTGTGTCAGACCTGTTCAGCTGCCTCCTTACTGCAAGTCGTAGCCTCCTCTTTCTGGGAACCCCAACTCTGTGCTTGAGCCAAAACGCCAGCTCCTAAAACAAAGGCCTGCTTGAAGGTAACTCTAATAGCAGCACTCAGTTATACTTTGGCAAGCCCATCTGATCCCTGCTCTTCCTTCTGTCTCTGCTTTCTCCTTCCCAAAAGCCCAAGAGCCAGAGCAACCTCTACAGCTGCTAAGGTCAACTGAGAAACTACTTTGTCATTCATTCTCAGCACCTACTCCAAGGAACGCAGAGTGCAAAAGGGCAACTCACAAATCTTTTGTAAACTTTCTCTGAATTAGACTGTTGTGTGTTAAGACTCTTCCCAGGTATGTGTGTCTGGCTCTTTCCCAAGAACCCTGGGAAGTATATGTTAGAGTACCTCCATCAGCAGAGTGGCCAGGGAGGTCGCTTCCCCGCTTTGGGAAGTGACATTCGTGAAGCTCCAGACCAGAAGTATGCTGGAGGCAGCTAAGACCTCCAAAGGGCTCCACCTCTGAGCTCCTGTACAAGCCACTGGGACACACCACTTCCTTAATCCTGTCCTTGCACAGAGGATACATGCTGTCCAGAACTCAGCCAAGAGGCAGCGTAACCTGCGGGTTTCCTTCTGCAGCCACCTCACCCTTTCCCTCTTCCAGACTGGTGATGACAGCCACACACAACTGTAACCCAGTGACACCTGCCACTTATAACTAGACTCAGGAGAAATTAAAACAAGTCCCAAGTCTCAGTCTAGTCTAAAATTGTATCTTTCTAGTAGTCTGTATTTCTGTGCTTAGGTGCTGAACCTACTTCCTTATTCTTTCCAATTTAGCTATATCCCTCCTCTGGCTGTGGGCTCTTTTTCATACAGACCATCTTCCTCTGACACGCTGCAGGTGCTTCTGCGTGAGACTATCACATTCCCCATACCACATCACCAGTGTAAAATTCATGCCATTACCACAGGTTATAATGCGATCATTTTATTCAGTATATCCAATCCAGCGCAGGAATTAACAAGCTGTATTAGAAGCTCAAATACACGTAGCTCAACGATATGCCACTGTTCCAACTCCAAAGATGGATCAAGAGAAACATCCAGGAGGAAAAAGCACCCAATATTTCTGTGAGTGCCCATTTCTTACAGCAGATGTACTGTCCCTAAGCCAAAACAATTTATTTTTCTAGTCAGGGAAAAGCAAGAGTTAGGGAAAGGGGTGAGAAACCGATCTCTCTCATTCTAAATCTGAGGTCAAAGCTGCGCAGAGCTAGACCACACCAGCCGCAGAGCAATAAGTTCCTCTTCCGCCTAATTCAGGAGTTAATTGATTTTTATATTGATTTTGATGAGCTTTGGCCTAAGAATCTACAAAAATCATTCTCCAAACCTGCCTATGGAGTTCAGTTGTAGAAAGGCAAACCATCTTGTCAGCCTAGCTACAATACTGTTTAGATTTTGAACTATCCTATTTCCAAATATTTCCTCCAAGTTTCTTTTGAGTAATGGGAATATGCAGAGAACTGTAAATTCTGAGGCCAGAAGGAACCTCTGTGGACCTGCTGCCTGGTCCCTGTACAGCAAAGGCCAGAGAACCTCATCTACCAGCCAACCCTGGGACATCAAATCAGCAAAGGTTTCAATACAATGTCTCTCTCTCTCTCTAGACACTGAATATCTATCTGTTTTAAACTGTCATTCATCATCCAAACCACAATGAGTGTGAACTTTTTAAAACATTATTAGACATGCTTTTTTTTTTTTCCCATTGCAATATTTTGGGGCATTTCTTTCCCCAGTTCTTCACTCCCAGAGAGCGGGAAAAAAAAAAGAATGAAATTGAGACATGCGTCCTGTGCCTCTACATCTCCTCTCAATCTGAGTCTTTGGGGAAAAGAAAGCAGCTGTGTTAACACTCATAAAACGAATGAATGAATGAGCGGGCCTGAAAATTGGAAAGCGACATAAAAATCAGATTTTCTGATAATTTATTGTTTTTCATTTGCCAGTGGTCCAAGCTTATGATATAAACATAATTGATTTTTACTAGGCTTGCATTTCAAAATTAAACTCTTGCAGGATACCCATTCACCATGGGGGTGCTGAGGAAAGGTGAGCAGGTACCTTCCTACCCAGATAGAGGAACTCCAGTTTGATTCTAAACTAACATTATCAAATGTTTTTTCCATAAATGTCCATAAATGTTTTTTTCATCTCACAAGAGAAGAGATGAAGAACCTACCCCAGCACTCGGTCTCATCCTACCTCTTCTCAGAGCCCCACATTGGACGCTTCAGCTACACCCAGCACGTGTACGGCTGTGCAAGTTGACACGCACTGACAGTGTGCTCAGTCCTCCAGAACCCAGCTGAAATCAGCCTCAGCCCAAGCCCACAAGGTTTGTCTCCATGTGCTAATCCCTTCCTTTGAAAAGGCCCTGAGAATGCTCACCCCCATGAGCAGAGACTGCAGAGAGGGCAGCAGGGCCTCTCACCCTCCTACTCCGTTGCACTCTGTAAGAACCTCCATAAACTACTCTTCAGTCTACTCAGATCAACTGTCCTCAAAGTATCACTAGCGCAAGAGCGAGATTATTCCATTAACTGGTGAAATGCTTTTTTAGTAATGCATGCAGTATGATTCTTGTTTAAGAGACAGACTCTAGAAAAGCCAGCAGACCCCCAAAAAGCTCAATGACACTGAATTTGTGTCACATCACAAGCTTTGTGGCCCTTTTAGTTCTTTACTCAGTCAGGAGTTAACCTTGTATTTTCTTTTGCAGTTCCACATAAACCTTTTTGACTCAGTGATGCAGGTGCTGACCTTTGTCCACATGAAACAAAACGCATCAAATACTATGCAACAGTTTGCACTGCTTTGCACCAAAAAGATTACCTTTAAAAACAATTTTGCAACAGAAGCTACAGGTGATACGAAGGGGGAAAGCCTATTAAATACTCTCAAGCAGCAGACTTCAGAGCACATACAGAAAAAATAAAATGACAGAAATCCTACAAACTCAGAAACTGCAAGTTCTAAATGCAAACTGCCAGCATTCAAATGGCATTAGCAAGAAAAAGAAAACAGCTGAGTAGCACTGTTCTCCTGAAAGGGATGGGAAAGTTAAGTCTGTTTTTCATGGTTAAAGAGAAAGAAGTTAGGCCTTCCCCTGGGAGCAACTGTGATCTGATCACCACCAACAGCTATAATACCAACAGCCCCAGAGCTGCCATTAACAAGCCAATGCATCACTGCTTCCCACATCTTGTCTGTTAGCTTACTGAGCACAGGGCTTGCACCCCGCGCGCTGAGTGCCACAAATCAGCGGCTGAAACAGTCCCGCAGCTTCAAAGGGGAAGGAAGCGCAGCCGGGGGAGGGGCAAAGGGAGGAGGGCTGCTTAAAGTGATTTACGACCCCCCTTCGAGAACAAGCCAGACACGGGCAAAGTTTTTTTGCACCTGGACCATTATGAGGCAACAAGGATGATCTCTCAAGGAGCAGAGGACATTCAAATGTACAAGTCAAAGATTAGGATGATTCAATCTTCCCTAAGATCAACCCAGCTTAAAGCAAAGAAAAATTCTGAGAAAAATATACATCTCCCTCTTTCACAGAGTAAAAGGGAAAGGAGATTAGAAAACAGGAGGTCTTGTGTATTCAAAGTGCTAATTCAGAACTTCTAAGGCATTCATGAAACATTTTAATTGTCTGACTTTACATTCAAAAACCTTGTTTGCAACTCTTAATTGCAGGCAGCTTTGAACAAATAATTGAAATGCATGACTTGTGGGGCTGCTTAAACAATTATCATGTGCTTTGCCAACAGGGGCTTTGTCTCATTTCCCTCCCCTACACACACTTTTTTTTTTTTTTCATAATGAAAATGAGCTAGCATGATATTTGGAGCAAAGTTAAAACCTTGCTAATTTGCAGCACTGAGATGCGGGACTGTGACAGTGGCCGTACCTGTACGACTGCTTACATCAGCAAAACATGCACTAATAGTTCAACTGAATGCAAAGACGACCTTTTCATTTTCTGCTGAGCGCAACCCACTGGGAGATTCTTTTCTAAATACAAATCCTTCATATGTCTGTTAGTTTTGCATTTCCTAAGATTTATGGAGCTATTTTTTTCTTGAAAACTCCCTTTGTATGAATTAAGCAGAATCGGTCATAAACATATACAATCTTTCAGGTAGATTTAGAAAAATAACTTCAGCAAAAACAAATCATTTACAGAAGACAAAATATTTTAGGCAGCTTACTGTTTCTAAACCCGTACTAATATGAAAAGCAGACTGTATTCATGATTAATTCAACTTGCCCTTACCAGAAAATATACACATGCTTGTTCTTATCCCTGAAGCTAAAAATTGCACTTGTGAGAAAGGCAGAATTGCTTCGCGTCACACTGCTCATAGCCATAGTTTGAAATGGTCTCTTCCTCTTTCATTGCTCTCGTTTTACTCTATTGGAAAGCGCCTTTCATGTTTATAATAGGGATGCAATGTGTGAGCGCATGGACATCTAATCCAGAGCGGGAATGAGTTGAGCTTCTTTAAAACACCCGCATACCTCAGACACTATTTGGTGATTGGTGCAGACAGGACATAAGCTCTAAATTTCTCATTTGAAAATTATATTCACTGAAGTCTGTTGAGCTGTGAATGTACTGCCAAGCAGTGCCTTGCAACACATTTAACAGTTTGAATTACTAAATTTGCCAAAACCAAGACTGCGTGTATTTTGAGGTGGGAGCAAAGTAATTAATGAGGTGTTTGGTAATCCTCCTCCTGCCCCCCCACCCCAACTCCCCTTTTAAGCAATCTTCTCCCCCTCAACACTCCCCCTTAAGGGCTGTTTCCTTGGCTGGGCACCTGCAGCACAAACTCAAACACTTCCCCCTCCAGCAGAGGTCCTTTCCTTCAGTGAAAAGATATGGAAGATTTTGGTTAAGAACATCAAATCTCATTTTTTATATGTCAGCAACAGCTGTTCCAGTTGAACTCCTGAAGCAGGAAACACTAATGAATGCAAGACTTTGAAACAGTACAGAGACCTGCAGAAGCCAACTATCTGCCATTGCAAGGTAAAGACCTGCTATTGCTTTTAGTCATCACGCTAAGAAAACTGGAAAGAAGCTTTCTACAGGCCCAGTTGTTATGTTATGCTTTAGAGTATTATCCAAAATAAAAGAATTCTCCCTCCCCCCTCACAGGTATTAGACAGTATGAAAAGGATCCAGCACCCTGCAGGATCAGACCATTAGCATTTTCACAGGTAAAATTTACTAGATTTCAGACATATGAATAAACTAGTTGGCTCTTTATCCTCAGTCCCATCATTCCAGTCTAAATACAAATTTCTGAACATCCTGGCATAGGGAACTTAAACTATCTACAGCAAGGATAGGTGCAACTTCCTTCACAGAAAACAAAACAAAAAATCACATATACACGTTAGCAAAACTTATGCCTAAGTTTATAAATCACCATGCATGTTTATAGGACAACATAAATGCTTTGTGATAATTATAATAAATGCAAGCTCTAGCAGAAGTTTAATAACTCATTCTGAATATGCTTCCCATGTTCACTACCCATTTCATTGGCTACTCCCATCAATAACCCTACTAACATAAAAACAAGGTCAGACAAGCAACCAGAAGACCGAAAAACGAGGTTTAGAAGATCAAATTCTTAAAAGCAGATCCGTGCCTGGTAAGTCGGTTTTAGAGTGCAGACTATAACAGACACAACTAGAACTCATTCTCCTAACAAAGACAGTAATGGAACAAAACTAAGCCACAGTAACTCATTTTTGTGATTTCCCTGAGTGTGTCATGCAGTATGTGCCTGTCAATGCTGCATTTCATTTGTGGTTTAATCAGCCAACCTGGGACACTCCATGGACAAAGTAGCAGTCATCCCCCTCTCCGGTAAGTACTGTAATTGCATCATTTCCATAACAAACTCATCCTTTGCCAGCATGGGATCCAGGTATTTGAGTTCTCTCACAAATACAGAGCCAGCTCTCAGGGCCAACTATATGAATGTGGAACTCTGTAGACAAAGTCAAGAGAAACAATTTCATAACATCTTGCCATTGGTTCCTATACAAAGGACTATGATTATTAAATTCAAGTTTTACTGTAATGCAGTCCGTATCAAGTCAGTGAAAGCTGTCATTCAAAAGAGAAATTAAATCAGACTTAACATATGCTTAAGCAGAGAATCTGGAGGTCAGTTCTTGGGCAGCATAAAACTAATGAGATAAAAAGAATTAATGTTAGCAGAGTTCTTAACTCTGTGTAGTTAGTCACAGAGCCCTGCCCTCTCCTGTATGTAATACTGGGCGTTCAGATTTTCTCTATTGCCTGGACAGAGTGAAACTGGAAATTCTCAACAGCCCCAGAACAGCATGACAGCCACACCTCACACAGAACATGCATGATCATGGTAGTAGGAGAACTCAGCATAACGATTTTGGCAAATGCAGGATTATATTACAGAGCTGTGATAAAAGGCTACTACATGGAAATATTCCCTGAGAAGCCTGGCACTAATCTGCACTTCAGAGTCCCTTCCCAGGTCAGTCCCTGGTCCCTTGAAAACCAAGCCCTCTTGAAAGGAATCCTGCTGACACCTGAAGCTCTTCATTCAGAAAATCATGACTGCACAGCTGCATGAACAGAGGACATTTTTTTCACTTAAGAAAAGCATTGTTTAAACATTAAATTCGCTAAATAAATTAAGCTGAAAGCATAAAAAGATTTACCATATGAACTGCTTGATAGAGACACAAATTTTGAAAACTGTTTTGCGGACAATTTCCTGTGAAATCACTGCAATTCCACACAGGTAATTTACTCTTATAGTTACGTCTGAGCATTCAGCTTTGAGCATTTGGGCCTCCTGTTTCTTCGTCCCTTCCTCCAACCATGGCTAAGGCACACTACTGCCAAAGCTCAATAGCTTAAAAGTGAAGGGACCATACCTAGCTAGTCTTGTCAGCTGCTATCTGCTCTGGAGGGAAAAAGGAACAAAAAGAAAGCCTGGAGAAGAAGCAAACAGTGTTTTATTGCTGGAGCTGCTCAGTGGTGCCAGGTATGTAGCTGAACTCAGAAGATGGGAAGAGCAGAGTTAAGTAAGCAGCTCTGTGAGCAGCAGAGCCAGCAAACCTGGCTGAAAGGTCAGCGTCTCCCAAGAGCTGAGCAGCCCTCAGACTTCTCCGCTAACTAATAATGTCTGGAGCCTACTCTACCGCCAATTTCTTAGGCCCTCTAATGTGTTAAGAGCAGTTCAGATTCAGCGGTCACTGACCAAAAGATTCAAAATCTAAAAGGGAATATTGACATGCTGAGAAATGAGAGAACGACATATATTCACAGACAGAAAAGCTTCGTTTCCTACGGAAATCAGATTAAAAGATAAAAGGAGAACAAATCAGCAACTATGTTGAAAGAGCTCAGCTCTTTAATTAACACACAGCCTTCTTATGCCCACTGTACCTAGGATTATTGACATATATATAGACATCAATATTAGAACTGGAGTGTAATTCTCCTGTTTGTCACAAACAAAAGCCACTCACTTATTACTAGGAGTAGGCATTTTCCATCAAGGGGTGCGCTGGACTGCTACTGTAGTCAAAAGCTTATTTTTGATGAGACTACCTTGATTAGATTCAACATAGATAAAAAGAAGAATCTGTATTGCTAATAAAGCTACAGGTGCATTAGTTTCAGGAAGTCTGAGCTGAAAGAGCAGTTGGACTAAGTCTTTATTTTGATTTGCAAGGTCTACATCAAAAATACTTTTCAGTGAAAAATCCTACTGCTGTGCTTTCTCTCATACCCCAACTTTATAGTAGTCAAAATGGTATACCAGGGAAATACCTGAAACCTTGCAAAAAATATATAGGAAAAGAGAAGCATTTTTACAAAACTCATGAAATGTTGTTCTAAGATAAACACAAAATATTTGTAAATTTTAGGCCATTTATAGCTTAGAAAAAGAACAAAATATATACAATAATATATTTTTAAAACTTAAACTGTTAAGTTCTTTCCTGGGAAAGGGAAATTTTGCAATGCCACTCTTGCTCCAAAATAAATTTTAGAATATGAAAAAAAAATTAAAGATTTTTATATTAGTGTTTAGATTAGAGCAAGTCTATGTTTCAACCCCAGAGATTTTTTTTTTCTAGGTAGCTGAGTAGGATGAGTTCAGCTCATATATCTAGTAAGTGCCTTTCAATTGAATCAATTAAATAAAACCAATCAAGCAATGTTACATCTCCAAACCACAAGAAAGTTTCGTGCCCTGTTTTGGATTTGGGCATGAAATGTGATAGAATACATTGATTGCAGGGTGCATTTCTAAAGCAGATTTTATGTATGTAGCTGATAATAAAGACAATACTTTGCAAACTCAGGCCAACAGAGCAGACGAGAGGAGCAAGATGGTAAATGCAAGCAAAAAGCAAGAGATGGTCAGCTGGCTGGCCTAATTGCCTGCTTTTCATCCCATTCATTCACTCTACAGTTATTTCAACATAGTATGATTTAACATTGCTGTTTTAAACATCTCAAAAATTGGTACGGAATGAAAATGCCAACAGTTATAACAGCTCAGGTGCCTGGAGCAAGAGAATTATTGCTAAGGTGTTTAAGTGCCATGTGATTTTCTGTTTTATTTTCACACAGAAGTGTGATTTTTGAAGTAACTAGTGCAATTGATGTGCAAATTTTGACACATTTTGTATGACAAGTGAGTAGCCCAGTGGTGCATCTCCAGATCAATAACAGTACATCTCTGTCACTTGACTGGTAGGTGTTCGGAAGGAGCAGAAAAGGGTTTGCAAGAAGCCCAAAGGCAATGTGATTCCCAGAGGCTTTTGTTCCCTGCTTTGCTGGGTACCTGAATGGGTTTTGTGGAACAATCTGAAATACTTCTGGCAATTCTGTGATGTGAAAGGTTTGGACTGCATAAAAGCAGAAGTCAGGAAAAAATGGTTCACTGATATTTACATACTCCCAGATGACCTAACAGTTTCCATACTTCTACAGGACATGGATTTCTAACTAATTTAATATGCAGCTCCGCAGTGCATCAGCCCATGGCTTCGGTTCCATTGATATTCGATAGAGATGTGCAGATCTCAAACTAATTTTTCAAAGAATAGGCTATTTCCAAACAGAGTAACAGACAATATCAAGCCCCTCTTAGACTCATGAGGCAATAGACAAAGTACAAAAAAAATCCAAGGCCAAAATCCAAAATAATCTTTTGATCTGCAGTACAAATGGCCAAATAGTTCTATTTATTGACAAGACTTCTGGATACTCAAAGTCCAAAGAATGCTCGACATTTTGCATTACAGAGATTGAATTCTTTTCCTCATTATTCTCTTTCCCTGAAAGACCAGAGAAAATGTAAAAACATTCCCAAAATTTCTTAATCCCCCCAAATCTATCTACTTATTTATCATTTTTAGCCTGCACAAAAGGGAAGGCGGTCGAAATCTACAGAGACTGCAAGGGTTTTCATTTGTAAAATGCTATGGAATTTTGATTGATATTTTGTTAAGTCAAGGAAAGTAAATGAACATAGCCAGTGTTCAATGCTGGCCATTAGAGAAACACAAATTTCAGCTGTTTCTCTTGATACCTGTAATTAGATTAGTATGAAAGAGCGTTTTCCCCTCCATTCTCCTGACATTAAAGAGAGACTTCTACTGATGAAATCTTTGCATGCCTCTCTGCAAGGCAGATCTACAACAGACCAGTGCAAAGCAATTAGAAAATAAGGCCAAATAGAGTTTGAATATTTTCCACAGAAGCATTCCCTATCACAACATAAGAGACTGAAGAATTTTAGATTAAGGTTCATTCCAGCAACATATTTCAAGAAAACTGTAATACTGAAATGAGAAAAAAATCATTTCAGTATCTCAGCAGAGTAAAGCATATTTTTAATATAATCAATTACTACATTTCAATCAGAACAGGAAAAAAAAAGAGGGGAGTCAGATCAGCAAGTGAACAAAGTTTGAATAGGCATCTAGGGAACTACTGGCACATGAGAGCTGTAACTGTGTGTAAGCCCTAAGAGGCAAGATGACTTGGTGTCATAGTCACAGGTATGGGTCCTCCCACCTCTGAATTCAGCCATGCAATGTTCATTCACTCCCTAGAGAAGCTTCTCCTCCTCAAATTACCACTCAGAAACTGCACAGGCAGGACAGAGTTTTGCTGAAGAACAAGATAAAATTGAATGGAAAAAGTCACAGTTTGTTTATCCCTAATAATAATAATATCCCATCTAGAAGCAGCACAGTATATTAAGTGTTTTGTGGCAGGATTTTATAACATCATCTTCTAAGACTGTTCATCAAATGCATTACAATTTACTGGGAAACTGTTTATGGTATTACCATCAATATTTCCTTACATACTGTTGTAAAAATGCACAAAGATTTACAAAACTAATAAGACAAGTTTCTGCCCCAAGCTACTATATTAATTATTAAAGTCTTTACATTTATTACACTAATACAAATCAAAGCTAAGAATAAAGAAAAACAAATAATGAAAATAAATTATCAGGAAACACCCACTTACAATTTTAAGTAAGAATCAGAGTGGCTTTTTCTGGCATTACAGTGTGCAAAAATTCTCCATTTTCAGAGAATGTGAGAAATAGTTTTATCTATATTTCAATTATAAATAATTGATATCAAAGTTCACAGCACCTGCAACAAAATTCACAGAGCAATACAAGTAAAACAAAGAGTTTCAAACATCTACACTGGAGGATACCTCAACTAGTAATCTCCATAGGGTATAATTTCTGCTCCTTCACTTCAGAAAGTTGGAAGAAATTTCGTTTACATTTGAACACTTAAATAGTCCCGTAAATTAATTAAGTCATTCTCTCTTCAAAACAAAATTTGAAAATCATGTGCTAAATAAACCTGTCATATGTTGAATAAGGAAAATAAGCTACTGAAACAATACATTCTAGTCCCTGAAATCATCCAGGATCTCATAGAAGAAAAATGATGTGTTATCAAGCAAGTAAATACCATCACAATACCCAGGTGTAAGGGGAGCAAGTATAGATAATACAAGCTACCAAAAAGCTCAGGAAAGTCAGAATTCGACTTTTAACTTGCCAAACTTGGTCATGTGCTTTTAAAATAACTTTGTGTGTGTGATCCAGATACATGAAGAAACCTAGCCTTACTCAGCACCCATCGACCAATTCTTGTTCTGAATTTGCAAGAATAGTTTAAAAAATAAAAGCGTAATAGCTTGTAAGACCACAAAGGATCATCTGGCCTGATAAAACTTTTTCATGTTTTTTTTAGTCCAACTTCATGGCAAGCCAGCATCCTACAGACTCTTCCCTGAACAGGCTCATAAAGCACCTCTTTTTGTCTCAATCTCCTTTAAAGTAGCTACTTTTCTGGCTTTCCTTGGTAACTTCTTCCTAATGTATATTACTCTGAATTACAGAGTTCTTCCTGAATCCCCCACATATACCTAAGGTTATCCTTTTTTGGTAGTATTAAATTTGAACACCCAGCTAGCAGCTACCTGTCATTAACACTCTATGGCTGATGAGTCCATCCTAAGAGATGCAAGAGCAGAAGCCCTACCACTTACCCAAAAGGGGCTACAAATCTTCATCCAGAATAAAATGAAAAACCAGGTGCCATTACAGGGTCAACAAGACCCCTAGTGATCAGGTAAGAAGTTTAGTCTTTCTGAGACACAAGAAATACACAAAATGAACCAAGGGAAAAAATGAATCAGTAAGAGCTAACTCGGCTTATTAGCTCATGAAGCTGAGAGAGATGGGAGAAACCTTTCTCCTTTCCTGTCTTAGCCTCCATCTGTCTATCAGGCGCATCTGGAAGCGTGCAGGGAGGCTGTGATGGCTTGTGGGCACCAGCTCCCAGAAGGGACCGATATGACTGCAATAGGGCCCCCTGCAAACAAACAGCTTTTCATAAATCTTAACATTTACACCTTTATAGACAGGAAGAATCATCAGGATCCAGTAACTGTGGCAATGACCTAAGGTACATCAGGGAACTAAAAAGGCATAACAATTAACGTTGAGATGAACACCAAAGGGCTCAGTGAAAGCTTCCACAAAACCTTCTGCAGATCTCAGCAAGCTTTGGATAAGCTCCTATTAGAGCAACTCCCAAGCTCTGATCCTGGTGACCAGTTTCAAGGCTCCTGCCTTCCTTTCAGCAGTTGCATTTTTCTTAGACTCATGACCTCACTAGCGAGCACCAAGGTCCTCATCAGAGAAACTCTGCCCTTGCAGAAACACAAGACGTGACTAATTTAATACAATAAGCAGCACAAAAGCCTCAAGTTATAACAGTGGCACTTACTACTCTGTAAGCCATTTCATTTAAAAATGAGCATAAAACTAAGTGCGAACACGAATAACTTTCATATCAGAAGACAAATATCACCGGTATAATAATAATGTAAAATTAAAACATTAGAATCAGCTAAACTTAGAAGATAGATAGCAAAATGAATAATATATGCAAGTACAATCTAGAGTTCTGTTTTATGCATACAAGGGGAATAATTAACTGATCTGGAAACATGTAAATGAGGGCTTAAAAGCATTTTCAAAACAGCACATCCAATTTCAGTTACACACGCAGAAGTTGCTACATTATAATAATTAGGGTTTTTTTCCACAAAAGATTTATTTATTTTGAATAGAAGTATTAAATATTATACTAATTACTAGTTATTTTACTTTGTACCCAGGGAAAAGGAATGAATATTCATTAATTCCTCAAGCTACCAGACCAAACAGATTCCAGCATAGCTACTGATAAGTATGGAAAATGTTTGGTACAAAATCAGGCTCATTCCACAAATCACAGCTCTGTCGTTTCCACATATTAAATTAACTACAAGATGCAGCAGAACAACAAACAAAACCAGAATGTCAGTGTTTTTCCTTTTACTGTTTTAAATGTCTTTTTATATAATACCCTCAAGAAAGTACTTTTTATTAGTATTATTTGGGGAATACAATATCCATTTGGCTGGGGTAGGAAAGGTAAAACTCAGCATATTCTGGAGATAAATAACAATTAAAACATCTTTCACTTATTTTCCCGTTCATTACTAAGGCGGAAAACTCTTCTGGCTTCCTATTATCATTATAGCAACTGATGATAAGAAAGAAACCTGTAGACTCTCTGGCACCTTCATGTGTCGACTGGCACGTAACAGTCACCATACAGTCTTATACCTTTCAGCAACATTTCAGCCCATCTAACTCAAAGACAAGAAATCCAGAGAGATTCCACGCTTCATTTTTACATGCTAAATCAAGAGCAAGACTTTCCAGTGGTGAATGATCTGAGGATTCGTTACTTTTGGAATGCCCCAACTGCAGAGACCTTAGAGATGCTTTAATCTTTAGATACTGGGTATGTGGCAATTTTTGAAACAAGGCCATTTCAAGGTATTTCAAAACGTGTGGCCAAATCAAAAAGGATTTTTTTTTTTTTTTTTGCTAAGAGAAGTGGCGGGCTGTCAAGCTGGCCAATGGCTCAGCAAGGTGAGGGGAATCTGCCAATCCACAAGTAACCAGAAAAACATTAACCATTTGACCGCCCTCTGTCAGCTAGAGGCTAGCGACTCTCCAGATGTGCATGGTTGCCTGTTCCAAGCTCATCTGAAGATCACCTGCATCCACCTAAAGCTCTTTAGAATGGTCAAGGCAGAGACAGTAAGTCTACCTATAAATGTATGTTATTTATGTTACAGTTCCCATATGCAGATTTGTACAGCCTCAAAGAGGGTTTAATAATGAAATTCTCTTTTTTTTTTTTTTTTTGGTACAACACAAAATCCTCTGCTGAGGATTTTGCAATGGTCCACACTGAGCTCTCTTCAAGATAACTCACACTGTTCCTTCAACTTGTAGTTTCTGTCTAAAATAACTTTTTTTTTTCCCCCCCTATTTGCACTTTACATGTTGCTTTCCTTATAGATGCACACAATATAACCACTCCTGAGTTTCCAGAATGAACTCCATATGATCTGTTGAGGAATTATACATACCATTTTGTTGTTGTGTAATTACGGGTATGCTTCAAAAATAAAACTTCCAACTACCAATTTCTTTATCACCTTGTAGTAAGTTCTCAAACATTAACATATTAATTCAGGGTATTTATCCCATTCCTCAGCATTTAAATGCATATTTAGGTTCTTTCTTGAAGCAGAGTCTACATGTAGATTTGCATCACAGAGCTGACAAAATATTTAGTTTATTAAATTTCATAATCATTTCTTGCTCTCTCCTACTTAAAGAGTTCAATTTTTGGAGCACCATGAGTGGTAGGAAACAAATATTATGACATAAAATGCATCAACAATGCTTAAAAAAAATCTGTATCGATAAATAAAAGAAGCCAATTAAGCCAAAGCCACTAAAAGGTAAATAGTATAAGAACTTATCATTCAGCAAGCTACTGAAATAAACTGTTAATTAAGGTATTTACCACCGGTCTGAAACAATGCAGTCAGGATTGGGTTAAGTGAGCTGCGTACATGTTGAGGGTACATTGAACAGAATCATCCTATACTAATTTGAGATAGTAATATAAAACATGCACTGAAATCTTTCAAAGAAAATGTTGTTACATGTTACCTATTTTTTCTGCTATTCAAGTAATTAATTATTTAAATTGTTACGTGAAAGGGAGAAGGAGACTTGATTCACACACTTATAATGACTAGGAGGATATTTAAAATTCATTACAGTACATTAAACTTGCACTGAACAGTTAGCATCACTGCAAAATAAATAAATAGCCAATTTGCTCTGATCAGCAGAAATTCTGATAAAATCAGCAAAACACCAATTAAAATGTGAAAAATGTCTCCTCCTGCCATTATTCTAATGAAACTAAGACATATAGAAGAAACTGATTCAATGTTTATTTTCATATCAGCTGTGTCTTTAAACTGTAAATCATTACAGCTGCTACTTACATACTTGTCTCACAACCACAGCATTAATTCTGTAGATAGATATGCTATAGACTGCACAGTACTAGAATAAAACCCACCATCATTAACAGAATAGGAACATCTTGCTGCACTTGTGTGAAGTCTTGTTGAGAATGGGAATGGAGGGCAGCAATTCAGTCAAGAAATATGTGAATAGAGACAACATTTGACATCTAAGGTTTTAGCGTTAAACTTTGGTTGTTGGAAGCACATGGAATGGGATGAAATGACTAAGGAGAGGTGCTTTATTTACAGTTACACAAGTGCTTTTGTTTTACTTCCTCAGTTTTGAGGCCTGGATCCTGCAAATTGCCCCCCCACACACACACCCTGTAAACCAGCTACAGTAGCTCTATGATGTAGAGGTCTCTCTAAACATTAAAATCTTGGTAACTCTTAACTACAGAGGCCAGAAACTCTTAATTCTGGCCTGTATCAACCAAGGAGATATTATACAAATGATATCTTGCACGCACACAAGCTTCCGACAGTGCCAACACTTCTATTTTACATGTATAATCTTCAGCTGCAGCAGCTGCTAGGTATCCAGATGAGACAATGTGGGTGGGTCATTTGGATTCCTGAGTGTTTCAACTGAATTTTCTGAACGTGGCTGAGCAATGAAGTCTACTACTACATATTTCTTATCACCCTAGAAGCTCTGATGGCTCTCAGAGAAGACTGTCACACCAAATATTCTGCTTACTAGCTGCCAGTAATGGAGAGGGAAGAACACAAAGGAAAACCTGTCTGTGATCTAGCAGAGAGAAAAGATGATTAGTGGTTAATTCCTCCTCTTTGGGAGCTTACTTTGGTCAGATGCTTTGTGGTTAGCAGGTCCCCACTGCAAGACAGATCTTCATGTACATATGCCAATTCTAGTGGCTTATTTGCTGTTCAAAAAGTTTCATAGTACCTAGGATGGAAACTTAGCAAACACTTCAGCACCTGACCCACTGCAATCCTTCAGCCCCTTACTGGCCACCACCAGTGCCAGCTGGTGCTGTGTAGAGATGAATCATGAAGTTGCAGCCTAAGAGGAAGGCAGTTCTGGAACAAAACATCAGGTAACAGTGATTCGGCACACCAGAGAAAATCTACCATGGGTACAGAAAAGGCAGCATGACAATAAGAATGGCTGGTGTGGCAGTTTATGAGACATGCAGACAGGGAACAAAGGATGGCAAAGCACATGGCGCCTTGAAGAAAAAGATGAGAAAACTAAGACTGGAGTCCATGAAGGAATTTAACAGTAAAAATCTTCAAGCTACAGAGTAAAGCTCTTGAAAAATCTTATAATTTCTCTTTTCCTAGCTATCATTACCCTACCCACACTGACTACATTCACTCATATGCGTAACAGCAAGAAACAGCACCCCTTTGCCTCCTTAGATATAAAGCTGGCCCAAAGCTTGCTTTCTATCACCAATGCAACTGTGATAAGCCACAGGCTAAGTGAGCTAACTCTAGGTTCCTGCTACGCAAACCACCTGCAAAGCACAGGGCAGATATATACTACCCCGGGCCGGTCAATATGAGGTTGCCTTGAGCCTTGTAAGAGATTTGGAAGTTTTGATCTTACACAAGTCCAACAAACGCCATAAAAATTCTTTAACTAGAATCTCCACTGAAGGATCACAGCCTAAAATATTTAGCCTACATTTGTGCTGTAAAATGCAGCAACCCAGGCCTTTCTGAAAATAAGCACACGTGATTGCCAAAAGGGAAACACTACCACATACAACTTTTTTTTTTTCTAGATGCCCATCTTCAGCTCAGTTTAGTGATATCATAAATCACAGAAAGTGACATCACAGAATATATATTATGCAATCTAAAATTCACATCACATTATGGAGTTCTACTACCTAAGCAAAATGTAGCTTTGGGACATGTGCTACCACTTAAAAGTTTTGGAAGAGCCAGAAACAGGTGGGAAAACTGACATATTGCGTGTTTCCTACTACATTGTCATCAATAGGCACATAATTTCTGCTGCCATTTGATGCCAGTAGTAAATCACATTAACAAAACAAAGAAGGAAGTCAATGTTTATCTCCAACAATAAGACAATCTTCTACAAGATGACAAAATTCCATGCTCAAAAGGGGTAGACAATGAAAATGTACAGAAGGATCTGGCCCTACAGCTCTTACCCTGACTGCATGTGATGTACAAGACAGACATTAAAGCAGTTTTGAGTGATCACGAAAGCATTACAACCTGCGGATCACCGCCATGCAGAAAAAGTGCCATTTTAGCATATAAAAGGATGCAAGATTCAGCACTTGTTCTTAACCACAATACTTGATGTCTGTGGTTTAAGTGAGCTCTGTAACACTACTTCAATGTAGTACTTGTAGCTTAATAATTCACGTAATATAATACCATCATTTATGGTATTCATGTATCAGTCAGGTTCTAGAATGTTTTCCTTGACTATTTCATTTTTTTTTTTAATGAACAGGAAAAATAAGTACTCAAAATGTTGTTCTGAAGTTCAGTAATTTTGATGGATTACCACAGATACAGTGGTAATCGCAAATGGTCTGAGATTTGAATCATTTTTCCACTCCAATTAAACATATTGAGAAGTATATTCAAATAATTAAAAAGTGCTGGAAATAAGCAGTATTTAGAATTAATGGAAGCTATATATTCACCCTGTTGCATTCATTATTTTTAAATTATAGTTCCCACAGATTAAGAAATGCAGTAAAGTTAAAATGAAGCAATTTTGTTGCTAAATATTGTCATTTAGATTAAAATATATATGTCTTGAATCCAAAAGCCAAACACTACTACTGCTGCTTCTTTTATTATTTGTAAAATCTAAAATAAACTGCCAACAAGAAATGAGCAACAACAGGAAAATATATTTAATATAAGAGAGTGAAAAAAAAATCTCATTTCCCTGCTTCCCCAAGGAACTACTTTTTACATGGTATGAATCGCCAGTCATATGACGACCATATCAAGAAAGCCATGTATCATATTAGCTGTACATTTCTGAACAGTTATAAAAGGGTCTACTCGTTATAAATGCCGTGAGAAACAACTGAACGTCCAAAAGGCTAAGAGATTGCTTGTAACCTTTATCTTTCACTTAGAGGCTAACATCCCCTTTTACAAATGCACACTCCTTTAACATAGTTCATGAACGGTTTTTAATCATTAACCATGTTATCAACACGTTAAAGACAATGATCTACTGGAAGTAACAATTAAAGGGAAGAAGGGAAATCTGAATCCTGACAAGAGTTTCCCAGGAGCTGGTTCATGCAAATGAGCAAGTCTAGCAAGCAAACACTGTTCTTCCAGATCCTAAAATCCGTATGTATTTCTGATCATTTAAAAATGGACATTTACTTTGAAGAAAAAGAAAAAAAAGGGGGGGGCTATTTGAAAAAAAGGTACTAGGCAATTTTGCATGTCTTTTAAGGATACTTGGCAAAATGCTGAATGTTTAGCAACTGCTGTTCACTAGCAAGGGAAAAAAGTGTCTTCAGAATCCGAGCGTAAAAACTTTCATTTCTAAACACAGTATTACCAGTAACCAATAGTCATGGCTGAATATTTAGTTACATTACAAACACCAGATTTCCTTTGTGTTTTATGGATCATTTCCTCCACACAACTGAAGAGAGATTTTCCATTTCAAAAATTTCAGTGTATTTTAAAAGGTTTTTTAAATTTTTATTTTTTTAAAAAACGCATTTTAAATGCATTTTATTTTCCTTTACAGTTGCATATAAATTGATATGAATGTCAAACACCGGATTTTATCATGTCTTTACAATTCCATATGGCTTTATGCATAGACTCCATATAGATTTCCCTATATGAAATTTCAACAAATCAGCCAACGCAAACACTTTTCTTCATCTCCCGAAAGATGTTACCAACTGAGTCACCATTATTAGCATTTGCCGATATATTTTTTCATGCTGTCCCACAGTTGGTCATCATCAGCAGCTGAAGGACAACAGCACTTTCAAAAGACAACACTTTTCAAATTCTTTGATGCAGAAAGGGAAAGTGAAATTCCAGAAAACTCCTCAAGAACTCCCACCTCAGGGAGTTCAACCAGTGGCACACATGCAACGATATGTGAATAGATCAATGGGTAAACTGAGGTGCTCACCTGTCTCAAGAATTGTGAGCTGAATTGTAAGTGTATTAATGAAGTATTTTCTCTTAAATGCCATTCATCATTCTCTTGACAGTAGCTCCAAAACCAGTATGCTGCTAGCTGAAAAATAATAAAACAATACAAAATTGAACTTAAAAAGAGAAAGAGCTAAAGAGAAAATGAGAAAAATCAACTGTATGCTTTAAAAATGAGAAGATCTGCTTAAACATTTATAAAGAAGTCATCTTCAGTTAGTATCTACTTATACCACTAAAATCTTTAAAGGGTATATGACTAGCAAGTCAAGAAAACAAGTTTTCTTTTGATACTACTTGGTTATCCTGTTTATTCCTAATAGTCCTGCATCCATAAAAGGCCAAAGGACTCTGACCTTGGCAAGCTAACTAAGCAGGAAAAGGCAATCATGTGTACAAGGTTGTCACCTACCCCACAAATTATGATAAAATATATCTCAGTATTGGAAAAAATAGCTGTATGTCTTCAGTGACACCCACTGTAGTACATTTAAGGATTCGAATAGGATGGCACTAAAATGTTTTATGGTTATCATAAAGCATTATGTCTTATAGTCTGAAAGGTGATGTTTTTATGGACTCTTGCTTCTTGTTGCATTATCTTCACAGCTCAAAAATTATCTCTTTTTCTAAGAAGTGCCCCCCCCTTTATTGCCCCACTAATAACAGATGTCACACAAAGGCTCAGTCTGATAAAAATGAAACAACATTAAACAAAGTGTACAAGGAACATATTTTTAACACAGGAAAATTTCAAAATGAAGGATTATCTGGCTAATTAGTGAAATAAATAATAATAATTGCCTGTCCCTCCTCATTAGAGTCTTCAAAAGAAAACAGAGCCCCAAAGCAGACTTCTAGCTTTTGATAAAACAAAACAACAACAACAACAAAAAAAAAACCACACACACACACAGACGTCATTAATTATGTTATCACTTTGCCAAAAAGCTACTCCTCTTTCGCCATTAGAAGGGCGAAGAAAGGATAGGCACACAGACTGGTTGATGGGCAAAATGCCTCAGTTTTTTTCCTTTCTTTTTTTGCCTAAGAAAAATTCTGAGATAGTAAATTGAGTAATCCGATGTGGTTAGTTTGCTCTTGATTTATCCTGCTGGAGAGTCTGAACTACTGGTGAGGCTTAGGCGGAACGAATATACAGTATGTGCTTTTGACATGTTAATCTGATGGATTTCAGGCTTCTCTATGACTATGTAAATTGTAGATAGTGTATAAATTGATTATGTTTGAATATTGAGAATATATCAAAGCACCTTCCCTTTCCTCACCTGTTCTTCAGCCTTTGACCAGTCTCAGGCTTCCACAGGGCTAAGACATTGGTTCATAGCTTCTTACAGACTGCTATTTGCCAGGCATCCTTAAAATTCTACATTTTGCACAGAATTAGAGCACCTGCCAAAGCCAGCAGATCCAAACACATTACTTGATGGTGAAAGAATTCCACTGGCTTCTAATGAGGCAGTGAATTAGCCTTAAGGGGTCTAGCCTCAATTTGATGCGTGAATTAAATGGAGTTATGCACGTCATATAACTAATCAATTTATCTAGACATTTATATGGCTCTCATCACTGTGGTACCCAAGCACTTTAAAAGAGGCCCACAGAGGCCTTCAGAAGATCATCGCAGACATCAGGTTTTAAAACCAGTAAGACAGAAAAACAAAATCAGGATATCCTACACAGCCAAGAAGAGATTAAAACACAGAGGTTCCTGTTCACTTCTTTCAACACCATTCTTTGCAATATCCAGAGGAAACTACACAGACTGTCACACCTTTTTCCAGAGTTCAGAGTCACAGAAACCAAAAAGCAATCTCCTGATTTTCCACAGCCCTGCCCTGCCAGCTAATCCCTGCTGCTATCTTCCCTTTTCTCTTCCTCTGGCTCATTACAGTGAACATTTACTACGTTTGCTAACTCTTCCCACCGAGCTTCCCACTCTCTTACAAATTAGAGATGGAGCTCTCTTTTCTCCTACAGTTAACACCTCAGCTTTGACAAGCTCAGAGCGGCCTATTTTTGCCATCAACTACCCTGAAAAAGCCTGTTTATTGCACTCTATTTATTCAAACCTTTCCCTTTCAGCAAATTAGGCAAATTTACACTCAGCATTTAAACATGAGAAATTTGTCCCAGTTTAACATATATCATTTTTTAGAATGAATTAATTAAAACAAGGAGAGTAGCCGGGTGGGTTCATAACAGTGGCTTAATTCAACTGAGCACACACCTGCCCTTCACCAGTGAGGGCACAAATGAACCATACTGAGTATACATTTTATATAAACTATGATCTCACTTGTTTGTCCCTTGTTAATTATAGAATGTACTTCTAATCCACTTTAAACTGATGCTTTTCTTCATATATCCTGATCACTCTATTTCTGGCCGGCATACATTAAATTAATGCTGTAATTGTGCCTTTCTCTTCACAGAAAGTTGTGTTATGTTTAAATAATTTTCCCTCCCAAAAACCCTGCCAAGTTTGAGTCGCATTCCAGAAACAACTGTTCCTAACTTCTACCCTAGGTAGTCACACTATTAAATGCTTTTTCAAAGATATATGCTTCAGCCTGAGGTTTTTGTTTCATTTCTGATTAACACACAGCATAGATAATACGTGCTAGTCAGACTGAGCAACAGCTAAAGGGAAAGCTATGTAAATACCCCTGTAATAAACTTTCCCAAACTCTTTTGGGAATTTTATTGAGGAATGTACAGCAAGTGTCAGAGAAAGGGCTCTGAAATGTCGCCCTTCTGCCTTGTCTCCAGAGGAGACAGGGCTCTGGCACTAAGGCCTTGCAGCCTTCCTCCAGTACTGGTGATGAATATGATGCTGGGCCCCAAGGGGAGGCTGCAGCCAGAGCCCTTGGTGCTTCCCAGTCACAGGCACAGGGCAGACAGATGCAGCCCAAGCTGGGCCGGCTTCAGCAGATCAACCCGGGCTAACTCGTAGGATCAAGGGAAAGTAACAACTCTTCCTGCAAAGCGTTTTGCCTTGATGTAGATGTTCAGGAACCAGTTTTGTGCTCACTCATCTGTTCAGAGAATTCTTAGATTCTCATCTATTCTGCAATAAAACATTACTGGAAATATACGGCTGCTAATATGCTATATGAAGATAAAAATAAATGTAGGACATATATATATCCCATGTACTTATAACTATATATAGATAAAACATCAACATCCCTCATTCTCACACCAGGAGACCTGGATTTGAATTTTGCGAATGATTTTTTTTTATATACCTAAAAGCTCTCAAACTCAGAGGTGTTCAAAATGCATTTATGTTCTCATACTCCAGATCTTGAACTTGGGTTCATTTCCGATCCAAGCTCATGAGATCAAACCAAACTATATATTTCCTGTTTGCTACTTTAATAATCACATTACTTTTATCTTCCTGTTCCAAGATAATTTACTCCCAGCAGGATCAATTGTATGATCACACCACAGTGCCACAGAAAGCTAATATATGCTATTCTAATTTTTAGAAATTCTGATTCCTCTTTATATAGAGCACACAATTTGGTCTAGTACAGTTTATATATTTGAAATGAGCTGTCTTCTCAAATTATCTCGAGTCCAACAGCTGTTTAGTTCTGCAGTCCTTCCTTTTCCTGATGCCATGTCATCTGCTCTCAAAGCTCATCCTTTGAAATATTCCTATCCAGATGGAAAGCATATCTGGAGGGTCTGGCGAATACATAAGTATTTAATATGAGTCTATGTTTAATGAATTTCCACGTCTTTCAAAGAACCCATCCCGCCTCACCTAGCGTACACATGAAATCAAGAAAGTTTCATCCAAATTATTCATGCTTTCTCATTATCTACTTCCTTCACGGTCATTTAATTAAGCCAAACATTCCCCCTCTCTCCCTATCCCCTGCAAAGAAAAGGAAGCAATGCCTAATATCCCTCCCCCCAAATTCAGCAACAGCAACAAAAAATCAGGAGTGCTGAGCTATAGCCAGTAATGGAGACATTTCAAGCTGAAATCCTCAGTCAATGCAAATGCTCGCAAGGAACTTCAACGACAACAGACATGCAGAGTGTCACATGTCACATGCAACTCGCTCACAGCATTACTGCGTTCCTGCCTTCCTGCAGTGCCAAGGTAGATGCCCATCAACTTCAGTGACGAAAACAACAGTAATAACATCATGGCCTCTTCATGAAGGAGAAGAACACTTTCTACGAACAGTACCAAGGAAGGCAGGCAAAGTTAAACAATGTAACAACTAACAACTTTCAACGGACTAGCTTGGCGCAAAAGTTGATAGACACATACAAAATTTGAACAGTTCAAACACTCAAGCTTACAGTAGAGAGCCTTTGGTGGTCCTATGAGCAAGAGGAGCTGCTTACAAAGGCAGGCCAGCCTGGTTCCTGAAGCCCTTAGCAATCAGACATGCTCTTCAAGGCAGCAGTGCCATACTCCTCAGCTCAAGGCAATCTCTGAGCTCAGGTGAGGCAGCAATGGGACCATTTATTGCACTGCCAAAACCCACGAACTTTTTCTCTGTTACCATCCGTATCTTGTTAGCACACAATACAAGGCTGTTTCCACACATCTTTTCACAAAGGTGACACTGTCAAAAGAAACTCTTTTTGTAATACTACAGTATTAGACAGTGAGCCTAAATCTCACTAAAAGTCAGTGGAAGCCTTTTTTTTTTTTTTTCTGACTGCAATAGTTAGTGATATATTTCCACACTGAATAATCCATGAAAAAATACCACGAAGGCCTGGATCTCCAGTGGAAAGCACCTCATCAAGACAACCAGCCTAATCAAAAACGGATGCATCAGGTTCATTTTTAAGCATAATTCTGAATGAAAATCATAGTACGTATCAGCTAAAACCACCCCTATCTAAAATAAAAAGTGAAAAACACACAAACCCACAGTTTAGCCTGTTTAGTTTAGGAGAAAGGCACCTATTTTCTCTGCACCACAAATAGAAACGAAGCAGAAACCCTACCCCCAACATTAACCATTTCAAAACGTTGCTTAAAATGTGTCTCTTTTCACCGATTATTATGTAGCATCTACAAGAACACCCATAAATCTCACTGAAATAGGCTTATTCCAGATAATTTCTTCTCTTTATATGGACTTTCTAAGGAAATTAGATTTAATGAGTCATAGTCCTTACTGATAATCACAGGAGAGCTCATTAGGTTTCTGTCAGATTTGTACTGTACACTCTTTGCCCTCAATGTGCTTGTGACTTCCTTGAGCTAAATATGATGTTACAGATGAGGCAGATACACTCAGGTGAAACAAAGTCGATCTGAGACATTATGCAGACACATATTTCTACTTAAAATTACTTTGAGAACTTAAAAGAAAATAAAAAATGTTCTGTGCAAAGGACCCTGGGGACTGAGGAAAGATGCAACTGCACTGCAAAATGCACCAAACAGCAACATTCATCTGATGGGTTATGAGATATAAATGCCTTTAGCCTTTTTCCATGTACAGTTCCTTTGTCTGAGATTGCATGGCATTCACAAGAACACCCTTCTTTCCCAAAAGAGGGGAAAAGTGAAACTGTGACTCTATTCGCTGCTGCTCAAGTCAGCGTGACAAAATGCTGTTTTCCTAGTTAGGGCATGTTGCAAGGTGCTGGTCTAAGCTCTTCAGGAACTTTAGGAAGTTATCAGCTCGTCAGGACCTTTCTTAGGTGGTGTTTGTGCTTTCCCTCTGTAGTCCTCAGGTAACATTTTTATTTAAAAAAGAAAACATTCCCTTTCCAGAGCTGAATTAGGATGGTCCAATGAGTAAGCCGCAAAGCCAGGAAGGCAGCTCACCAGATTACACACTGCTAAATACCTCCATTTTCCAGGAAGCCATCCATAGCCAGAAAAGAAAAGGGAGGGGTGGGAGGGTGGATAAGACAATAACGTCCTCATGCAATTCACTGTAGCACCAGTTCCCAAAGCAACAAGTGGTTTTCTCGGCTCAAAAGGCTGTATTTCATTTAAACCCTCTCCCACCCTTAACACAGCTGCTCCCATTCTTCAATCTATTGTGCCTTCTCTGTCTTCTTCCTATGTTTTCTGTAGATGCAGCAGTAGCTGGGAAAGGCCTGAACCCGTTGGCCACAGGTAGAGGCTGGGTGAATGGGACACACAAGAGTTGTCAGAGCAAGGGAAGTTTTATGTTTCCTGTTTCCAAAGCCTGGCATACCTGTCGCAAGTGCCCGTCATTACACTTTTGCCATCACTAAATGTTACAGCATTAACAAAGTTTTTTTAGAAATCATGTAAAATTTATAAAAGATTTTTATTTTCAAGTATTTTGGTAAATCTGTTGAGGCAAAGAAACAACTTCAGCAAAGTAACACCAGAAATTAATTTGACTGACATCTCTGTGCAGTTATTTTATCATCAGTAAGACTCCAGACTCAGCCAAATTCTCTTCCATCAGATCAGATGAAAATGGACTGTATCTATGGTCTCCAACATTTCTGGCCACTTATTTCCCAATACATTTCATTATTCTCTATAAAGAGAATTAAAAAGCAGAAACAGACTGTTTCAGTGAATAATTGCTTAAAGAACTATCAAAGGCCAGTGAGAAAAAGTTATGATAAAATAATCTGATCCCATTTCTTTCTTATTCAGGATCAGTTATTCAGATCCATCCTTTAAATTCACATTTGCACACATCAGTATATGCTCACATAATACTCAAAACACTCACAGGAACACATTACCTTAATTTTCCATATGAAAAATAGATGCATAAAGAGTATTTCTGCTGCATCAGAAAGGTCAAATATAAAGAATAAGCTGGTGAGTCTAAAATTAGCTCTTAAATTTTCACATGACCCTCCATTCTATGTGAGCACTTCCATTACCTTAACATTTGGTAGTGGTCTTCACAACCTTCCTGTAAGGTATGAAATCACAGAATCACAGAAGAGCTGAGGTTGCAAGGGACCTTGAGAGATCACCTAGTTCTAACCCCTTGCTCAAGCAGGGACACCTAGAGCATGTGGCACAGGATCACAAGTGTTTACAGATTCTCTTGTACATGAGGAAGCAAGACAGAACAATCTGCCCACAGCTACAAAGGAAAGTTGTAAAAAGAAAGAAAAGGGGAAGCTAGCCTACTTTTCCAAGTATTTCAAAATATTCAGGTCATTTGAATGTAAATACAACCAGCCACTTCTCTAACCAGTAACATGACCAAAGCCATAGAGTTGGAATAATTCAAATCTCTTTACGCCTTAGATATATGGAACTCTGCACTAAATCACATTTCTCTTTAGTTTGAATATTTTTTTGATAAAAATTTAAATAATAATTAGATGTATGGCCATGTTTGGCTTTTCAAAGGAAACTACTTCTCACACATCGTAGGCAGATGGTCAGAACAGCAGACTGAAAGGAGGAACTACAAATTCTGTCATAGCCTCAGGTCGCAGCTCTGGGTAAGTCACTTTCACCTGCTTCACACCTTCCTCTACTGCAAACGCAGGTGAAAAAAATCAGCTTCTAAGAGGAAAAAATCAGCTTGTAAGAGACTGAGATCATCCAATGCAAAAAAAAAAAACCCTACATTTAGACAAACTGTAACAACTCTGGTTTTAAGGTGTGATTTACCTGTTTATTACCAGTTCTACAGTGTTCATGGATGAGTAGTAGCGAGAGCAATCCTGTTCTTTCCTATACCCTCATTTTCCCACATCCTTGGCAGCTCCACATCAGCATGGCACTTCTCACTCAGGGTATTTCCCTGGGGACCAGAAGCTGCAAGTTCCCTTAAATGGCACTTCTAGGCAAACAGCAAACATGGAGGCTGGTTTGTACTGATATCATATATTCTGGTAGACCGTAAACTATGTGTCTAGTAGCAGATAAAAAAATACAACAATGTGCAACTAGTCCTATTTTCACAGTAAACAGAAAGGGAAATGACCAGGCTTTTATGCTATGACATAATTTATATGTTCCAGGAAGTTACCAGTTTTAGTTTGAGACATCCTGAAAATAAGAATTTCAATTCCAGCTCAGTATGACTTCAGGGTTCCTGTGTCAGTCATTAATCACTTGAGTCGTACTTTCTGGATTTATGATTTTGACAAAATCCCTTCATTTGAATTATGGCCTTGTATTCAAAGCCAGACCAGTATTATCCTATATATAATTTTTGAATACAAAGAGACACAGCAGCCAAAAATTAGAATCTATGACTTGAAAGTCTAGTTCTCTTATGGCATAGGCAAACAGAATGCTCTTGACTTTAACCTATGGGTTCCACTTCGTATGTGGTGTATTTTTCATACACCATGGGTTTTTATAAATTTGCTGTATAAAGCACCAGAGCTACTTTGCCAGCAAAATATAAGGAAAACAAATATGTCAGGGTAATGATGCCAGGACAATTCCTTATTGAAAAAAAAAGCAGTTTATTAATACCTTATTGCTACAAGCTAGATCTTATTATCATCTTGGGTCATTTAGAATCTTATTAGGTATTCTGATGGTGGATGAATAATCCTGTGATAAATTCTTTGCCATGTCCTTCACAGTTGTCATAGCAGGATCATAAACAGCATTTATAACAATCTAGCCTGGAGGAAAAGGCTTACAATGGTCTGTTTAGCATGCAGGAAATATTGAGATTGGCCGTGTCTGGTTAGATTTGAGACCCACAGGAGAGAGACCCAAGTTAAATGTAGCATGGGCTTCTCTGAAGATTAGTTTTAGGAAAGGTTTGGGGTCAGGGACACGGGGACTAATGCCAATGATATGGCCACAAGTAGCCTTCTTTCAAGAAAGCCAACATGGGCAAAAATGATAGCTGCAAGTTATTTCCTACCTGAAATTTATATAAGGTCACTTGAACTACCGCTTAAGGAACACGGCTGAAATTATTTGCAATTGACTGGCTTGTAGCTCAGTCATTTATGTCAGTGAGTACTGTATGAAAAATGCACTAATACAGCGAAAAAATCTGCAGATAATAAACCATAGAGCCACTGGATATCCTATGCATATACTGTGCACCTTCAACTCTTGCAGGCCCCAAACTGGTTTCAAATCATTATCAAAAAAAGCTAAATTAATGGCTAAAGTGAATCCTAAGAATAAAAACTGAACTGCTTTAAAACAGGCATTAAAATAACAATCCTATGATAACAACCCTGTGATTTGTGGACTCACATATAGCCTATATACATGAACACAGACACCTCCCTATCACTAATCATGACAAACTACTCACGAATGTTGTCAGCCAGTGTCACTTTCTTGGGCAAAATCTAAGTTTTTCAAGTTTGAGCATAGCAAGCACATCACAAACCACTTTAAGAACTCATTTTTAAACACTAAGGATCGCATAAATCAAAGCTCAGCTAAAGCTAATTGTACAGGAACTGTCAGGAGAGTGGTATTAGAAATGGGTGACCTCCTGGACGGGATCCTGGTGACATATTTAAGCACAGCCATGTACATACATAAACACTTTCCCCACAGTATGTGACACTGCTTTCTCCGCCCAAATACTTGAGATTATGAAAAGTGAACAGCACAATTTGTTTTTCTTAGAAATGGCTGAATTGCCCCTTCCCACAAAAATTTTAAATATATTAAATGAATGGATTCTGCAGTTTTAGTCCCTGAAATAGAGCTTGACTGTTAAAAAGCTGCCATAAATGTTCACAGATGAGAAATGGGAAAATGGAAGTCTAGTACACTCACTGTTAAAGTCACCTGGGCACTTCCCGTTAGAAGAAAACACCACCACATCTGGGGACTTCACTGGCAACTGCAACCATCACCTACAAGAACTGATTTTCCAGACTGATTTTGCAGCTGTAGCTCTGCCACTTCCAAGGACAGCATGTAAGACAGTCAAGTTAAATGGGTGCAGAAATATTTGTGGCATCACAGGCACCACACAAGAACTAAGTAATGCCAGCTCCTCAGAATCTGCCCCAAAGTTTAAATATAAATGGACTATAACTCTAAACATGCAAGTACAATTTAAAGAAGAAAATGATGGAACTTAATCAGGTGAACCCAAAGAGAGGAAAGGGACAAAAAAGTAAGAGAAAAATGTTACAGCAAATAGTTCTTGGATAGTTGCATTCTTCTATCCCCTATACTATCCTTATTTCTCTACTTTTTGTCATTTGCCTGGAGGCTTTTGAGATGGAGAATTACCTGCATTTATATTCCTTGCAGTTCTTGGGATTTGGAGGATATACAAGAAGAAATAAATAATGGTTATCATGATAACGATGGAGGTAAGAAACCTGATGTTCGAATTAGGCAATTAAATGCACAGACAGCAACCTGAAGGAAAACTTAGCATACAGAAACTACACGACTTCATGTACTTTGCAAGTTTAGCTACAGAAATGGGTACATTTTTTTTTCCTCATTCATATGAGTTTTTATAGTTTGTTCTTGCTGCAAAGCTAATTGGGTTGAGGCAAAACACACCTGTACCATACAGGCTGGCACAATAACACAACACATAAATGGCAGCCTAAGACACACTGCGACCAGAAAGGTACATTCTCATATCTCCGCAGCAACAGCAAACAAAATCACGGAATGGTTAAGGTTGGAAGGGACCTCTAGAGATATCTAGTCCAACCCCCCTGCACATGCAGCGTCACCTAGAGCACGTGGCACAGGACTGCGTCCAAGTGGGTTTGGAAGATCTCCAGAGAAGGAGACTCCACAACCTCTCTGGGCAGCCTGTGCCAGGGTTCTGGCACCCTCACAGGAAAGAAGTTCCTCCTCATATGGAGATTAAGCTTCCTGTTTTTCAACTTATTTACTGCTCATCCTGTCACCGGCCACCACAGAGAAGAGCCTGGCCCCATCCTCCCTACAGTCACCCCTCAGGTACTTGAACACATTGATCAAATCTCCTCTCAGCCTTCTCTTCTCCAGACTAAACAGGCCCAGCTCGCTTAGTCTTTCCTCATATGACAAATGCTCCAGTCCCTTAATCATCTTCGTTGCTCTACGCTGGACCCTCTCCAGAAGTTCCCCATCCCTCTCGCACTGGGGAACCCAGAACTGTACCCAGTACTCCAGGTGCGGCCCGGCCACACCAAAGCTGAGTAGAGGGGCAGGATCCCCTCCCTCGACCTGCTGGCCACACTTCTACTGATGCAGACCAGGAGCCCATTGGCCTTCTTGGCCACAAGGACACACTGCTGCCTCATGGTAACCTGTTGTCAACCAGGACTCCCAAATCCCTCTCCGTGGAGCTGCCTTCCAGCAGGCCAACCCCTAATCTGTACTGGCGTCTGGCGGTCCTCCCTCCCCAGGTGCAGGACCCTGCACTTGTCCTTGTTGAACCTCATGAGGTTCCTCTCGACCCAACTCTCCATCCTGTCTAGGTCTCTCTGAATGGCAGCACAGCCCTTGGGAGTGTCGGCCATTCCACCCAGCTTGGTGTCATCTGCAAACTTGCTGTGGGTGAGCTCTGTGCCCTCGTCCAAGCCATTGAGGAACAAGGTGAACAGCACCAGGCCCAACACTGACCCTTGTTGGACACCACTGGCCACAGGCCTCCAAATGGACTCGGTCCCATTTATCACCACCCTTTGGGCTCTGTCATTGAGCCAGTCCTCAATCCACCTCACTGTCCACTCCTCCATTCCACACTTCCTGAGCTTCCCTAGGAGGATGTTGTGAGAGATGGTGTTGAAAACCTTGCTGAAATCAAGGTTGACAACATCCACAGCTCTCCCATCGTCCGTCCAGCCAGTCACCTCATCGCAGAAGGCTATCGGGTTTGTCAAACACGACTTCCCCTTGGTGAATTCATGCTGGCTATTCCTTATCACCTTCTTTTCCTTGACATACCTAGAGATGGTCTCTAGGATGAGCTGCTCCATCACCTTTCCAGGGACAGAGATGAGGCTGACCGGCCTGTAGTTTCCCAGGTCCTCCCTCTTGCCTTTTTTTGCCTTTTGAAGACTATTCAGAAAGAAAGGTCTAATAAGTTTTTTTTTTTTTTTTCTCAGGTGTGTGATTTTCATGGATATTTTTCCGTAACTATTTAAAACCACCTTGGGTACACTGTCACTCTGCAACTGTGAAACTCTAAAATGATTGACTTTATTTGTAACCAAATTCTCCTTTTGGTAACTGGTAACTGTACAGCTTCACAAAGAAGTATCACATGTGAAAGATGATTCCAAAATCAGATGCCACAGACCAACATTCAACCAGGCTGAATCAAGAGCAACATAATACGAATACCTTTTAAGGACTCAAGCTAACCAGAAGTCTTTGGAGGTTTAAAACTGTTAGCATCCTTCTATAAATGCACTAAATCCCTTCAAGGCAACTTGCCTGATATAGTCACCTAAGCATATTAATTTACAGAAATCTCTCTGATATTAATACACTTCAGATTCCGGTTATTCCTAGGAGTTAGTGTGAAAGAACAAAGTAGCTGCTTCGTAAACTAATTTTTTCTTTGCCTTTAAAAGACAAATTTAAAGCTGTAAAATAAGCCTATTTTAAAATTAGATTGCCTCCTGAGCGCATTTACCCAGTTATCTCAGACTGAAGTAAGACCTCAGTAATTTATTCCCCCTCCTCATCTTTTTCCCTACTGACATCAATGGGGCTTATGCCACTAATCAGGCCTCACCTAAACCATAACAACTAATTTCATATTAATTTAACACACTTCAGATTACCAGTACTGGAGCACACATGGCCCTGCAAGGCCATTAGTGTTTTATTTCATTGTATATTTATAGTGCTCTCCCAAAATGCAATAGCCTAATTTCTGCAGATACTATTCAAACTAGCACTCTCTGACACACTTTATAGTGTCAATTCTTAAATTGGACATGACATAATTTGGCTCTATGTGTCTGTTTGAACACTAAAGTCACGTGAATTTATTTTAAAAAATCATCATTCTATATTCAATATGATTACCAACTGTTGAGGACTTTCATTCAGCTTATAAAGACCCCTAAGTGAAAGGTTCAGACAGATTTGTAGGCCACTGTGAAAGCTATCTGGGGCAGTTAATTTTGCTTGTGCTTTCTGTAGAAAGAAAAACTAATCTAAAAGCTAAATGCTAAAAGGCACAGACACACTCTATGGGCAAATGCAAGATATGGTGTCCACTGAGCCCATGCACACAGAACAGAGCTTCCTTTAGCCCACAGCCTCACACCTCGCTAACACAAGTTACAGCAGCCCACGCTCTTCTCAAATCAAGTGATAAGTGCCACAAGTTTCTCTCTTCCCTTGCTAGTTTACCACAATCCGAGCTCTCTAATATGCTTACTAAACTTCAGTAACGATCACAAGAACAACGTTTTCTTTTTTTATGACCAGGCATCATCAACTTCTGGTACAGAAATTTAATGTCATATTTGAAATTTTGTGGCTCTCTTTGGGAAGTTATTTTGCAACTGGCATATGCAAGAGTCTGACAGCACCATTACTATAAGAAATGTACATGCAACTCAACCCAAAGGATCTCCTCTCCGATGAGGTATACAGAAGATGCACACATTCCCGATTAGAAGGAATGAACTGAAGTACTCTTGGCTAAGCCCTGGGCAGAGGCCACCCAACAGCTCAGGGGTTCATTTCCTTCACTGTTGCTAAGGCTGTGGATTCACAGCTCTGCGCAGAGAAGGGGAGCAGGGCTGGCTCAGGTTCTGCTGCAGACGACAGCCACCCTCAAGGACTTCCATTGGCTGCAAGTGAGGTAATAGCTAGGATTTTTAGGGTAATCTTTATGGTATCTTTATGGCTATGAACCCAGCACTCGTTCCTGAACAACTATAAATCAGCAGCCAATACTTCAGCGGCCAAAATTATCACTGAGCTGTGTGAAACCTATAGCACACCAACAGCGAAACCAAAGACAGAGTCAAATCTGCTCAGCTCTTCAGAAACACACACACCAGGTAGCAAACAGCAAGAAGGTATGCAACATGTGTCCCTAGCACTATGCCTCACTTCTATCCAACTATGTTAGTGACGTGTATGTTAGAACACTCTGCACTGGTAATTCACTAGGGACAGCCAAACAGTACCCAAGCCTGGCTTCCTCAGCACTTGGGGCAAAGGACAGCAATATACAAAAGACTACTCTACGAAGAGCAGATTCCCAGTAAGTCCAAAGAGAAGAGCTTTACTGAAGTTCCCCTTCTGTCACTTTCTTTTTCCTCAAATACTCTGCTCTACTGGTTGGCTCTGTAACTTGTTTTTAAGTCTCAGTGAAGCATTCCCACTCCCTCCCCTGCAAACAGAAGTATTAGTTTATCAGTTTCCTAGGATCCAAGGAGTCCAGTAAAACATTTAACTTTTCTCAAGCACTGAGATTCCTTTACAAAACCCCTTCCACTAAAAGCACTTGATATAAACAACGGCACATTTTTAATACATATAAATAAAAAAGTACCTAAACATGCTTTTCCCACTGTAAGCCAGAAAGACAGACAACTGCAGTCATGCCTCACAGGTTATCAGCCACTTGTCCTTTGGTATCAGAGCCTCTCAGCTGTGAATAAGTGATTGCTCCTGGTGTACGAACTGCTGATTAGATCAATTGCCTTTGCAATTCCCTGTGAGTGAATGCTGTATACACTCACTAACTGATTGTCTCAACTGTCACCAATTAGAGCTTAAATGTCTAATTAACAAGAAATAGGCTGAGCTCTCCACTGTTGACTTTGGAGGACTATGACGATTAACTCTATCTGTAAAAAACAATTAGGTGAATAGAAGGAGAAAGGGGACATGAAATGAACAAAGAAATAAGATTAATAAGTCTGGGTAGCACTGAAATATAAATAATGTTTGGGTTTTAATTCTCCCAGTTAATGTTTATTTTTGAATACACACTTTCTCCTAGAATATAGAGTCATCAGTTTCCACTGATTAGTACTTGATTTCTATTGGTTTCCCTAGAATACGGTCACTGCTAACTTTAGATAAGAACTTACCACATTTTTATCCAGATTTTTTGCTGCAATGATAACCTAATGCATCTAAGGCAATAGTATAACTATACCTGAATTATTATGTTCACACAAGGCTGTCAGGTAGTAGTAAACACTATGATAAACGCCTCTCCACATAATATCCAGTGACTAAAAGGAGTTGGACATTACCTTTGCGGCATCTGACTGATGCACTGTTTTAAGTCTATAGCGGCATTATTTTTCTAAGAAAATAACGTATAGAGCTGACTATATTTTTTTTCTTTCAAAATAATGTATTAAGCACTTATTGATATTCCTCCTAGAGTAAATGAGACGGAGAAAAAGCATAATAACAAACTCTAGAATGAAAACCTAGTGGATCCATTGCAAATCTGAATAGTTCATCATTTGCCATGATGAACTATTGGCTTTAGAGCCTGTAGATAAATATTGCTAGCAAATACCTTGATCATGAAAAGCAACAGCATTAATCTTCCCTGTTTAAAACAAATTTCATTTCTGGAGCAGGATTAGACTCCACAACTGCCCAGAGCTATTCAAACAAATGCAGTTTGGTGCAACCTAAATAAAAATCTGCTGAGAAAGAAGTTTTGAAATTGGCAATGGATACAGGAACTGCAAATAATTTTTCTGCATAGATGGATGATGAACCAGAGACCAGCTCTTATCATAAAAACTACAATAGCAGATGCTAGTGAAATATTTAGCAATGACATGGACATTTCACGAAAGTCAATGAGAGAAAAAAAAATCTCAGGTACATGTGTATGTTGTTAATCATAATTAAGGCTAGTGTGACAGCTTCTTGGCAACAGATGCTGAGTTCCCTTCCCTGACAAATACATCCTGCAGGAATACTTGCTTTCATTATATCATACCTGCAGTTCTTTACACTAATATCTTCCACTTGGAGCACTCCAAATCAAAAGGAAACTTTTGTTTTCTCAATTGCTTTTTTCTCAATAATCACATGATGACGTCCACAAAAGAAAGGAACAAGTTTGTCACTAAGTAAAAAAAAAAAAAAAAAAAAAAAAAAAAAAAAAAAAAAAAAAAGCTTAAAAACTAATATTATCAAGTAATGTATAGACTACCATAGAAAGGAGCAGAATATTAGCAACAAAAGGGATATTCATAGCATCTAAGATCAGGATCTCTGCTATCCCTCTCTTCAAAGGGAAACCACAAGTGTGATTCCACATCAAGTGGAATAGCAAAGTGAATGATAGTCCCTCCAAATATGCATTCTTACTTGTGTAATGCAATATTTATAATACAATGAGCGTCTATATGTAAAGGTAATTTTAAAACAGTTTATAGGATACTCCATAATGACCTTACACTGATTTGTAATTCTCAAAGTTAATGATTAAGGGGGAAGCAAGGATTTTCAGAGCACATTCTTGTGTCTCTTAAAAAAAAAAAAAAAAAAAAAAAGTTGATGGCAAGGTTTTGGCCAACTCTATATATTCCATTCAAATTATGTCACACAGTATCATGATTGGCTAATCAACAGGATTTTATAGGAGAAGAGAAACAGCTGATGAAAGAGTACTGGACCATTTAAAGAACACATTATGAATGCATGTACTAGATAAAAAGAGTTGCACAGAAACATGGTTAACAGTCTAAAAAAAGGGTAAATACCAGAGATAGAAAAGCAATACGTAATACCATGTAGTATGTATAATTACATTACTGACAATTATTAACCAGTAATGAGAAAATTACTGTAGCAGATAAGAAAAGACTCTGACAATAAATTTCACAGGTTTATGAAATAATCTCTTCAGGGCTAATATGAAAGCTTCCTCCATCATCTGAAAGATACAGAACAAGGGAAACACATTTGCAGCATCCAGGGATCTCAATACTGAGTTGGAAGAAAAAAAGGACTGGTCTTTTCCATCTGTACATGCTATGCCCCAAGTCCAGGAGTGGGTTTTAAAATCTGCACCTCTGCTGACTTCTGGTTTTTGTTGTCTGTTCCTGGCTGTATCTCATGTTAGTGAGATCCCATAGGGTTTGGCAATTAGCATGAGGAAAGCAGTATGATAATCAGAATAAATTAATGGTTTAAAAACATAATCTTACGCTTCCCCTGGGATTTGTTCCATGCAACTAGATTCTCAAGGAAAAGAAAAAAGAGAACAGGTAATTGATTCATATTAGGAGAATTATCTGCCACAAAATGCTATTCACACGAAAAATATTTTAATTTTAAATTACAGTGTTCTCAGAGACAGTGTGAATTTAATTTCTGAATAGCTTTCTAAGACAGAGAGAAGATCATCCCTACCACTCTGTTCCCCTACACAGAAGATTGAGCATAATATAGGTCTTCCTTTGAAAACAACCAGTCTCTGAAAAAGGGAGCAGGATTTGGTAGTGAAGTAGCAGTATCTAAGTTTCTGTCAGCAATTTAAATGAGAGATGAAGAAAAAAGCATACACTGCATCAGCTCCTCACTTGTGTTAGCCAGAAGCCTGGGATACTACCAACCCTCATTCATCTACAGCATTACATTATATTCAATTATGTTCAATTCTCGCTTTTTAATTTACTGCATGGAAAAGAAGGAATTACGGACACTGTTCCCATGATTAGCTACACTATTAAAAATGTCTGTCTTATTTGTTCTGGCTTTCTTTCTTACCTCTTTCCAAAGATTGTTTGAAAATGTTTTGAAAAAAAAGCAGTCACGTAAGGTAACTTCAGCAGTCATGTAAGTCACTTCAGCCCAAAATAACACAACACCTATCCCGGTAAGTCATGCAGTTCTTGGTTGAAACGGATGAAATTTTCACAACCTCCAGTCTGACGTGTTTCATGTACAGTATTTTGATAAGCCAGTACAGATGCTGCGATATACCATACTTTCATTGTACAGCTTTGTCTATACAATACAAGCATGTAGGTATCTGGCATTTTTTCTCCGAACTTGTTCATTAGTAGTATCTGTTCACATGCAGCAGCCTTGTCTCAAGTTTTTTCTCAAAGAATTTCACGCATGCAGACTTCTGGTGCTCATTATCTGAGACTTCGTAACAAAAATTAAGAACATGGTGCATCTTCCCATAACTGAACATTAGCTCGCACGCTAGCGCAACAGTTTGGAAGGCTACGTGAAACAGCACCATCTGCTGATTTTTGACATTATGACAGTATGTTTTTCAATGGGTATTCCAAAAAGACACTCCAATGCAAGAGTTTTAGTCAAGAATTTTAGATTGATATCAAGTATTAAAAATAAAATCTAAAAGAGAAGTCCTTACAATTGTAGGCAATCTTGAAGATGCCATGTTTAAAGTAAAAAACAAATCTGCATATAATTGAATTAATATTGCTCTAGCACCCTCATTTTATCTAACCATCTTCCTCTCTTTGATGGTTTGCATAGTGAAGTTAGCCATCCAATAATTTCAGAGGATAGGGTTAACTCCAGTAACACACCTGAAAATATTTATTCCTATCTTCTTCTGAACACAGCTGGATTTCTTGAGGCCTGAAAAACAACACACTGTCCTTTTCCTTTGTGGGCTTCTATACCCAATACTCTCCTCTCTCATTCCTTCCCTACCGATAGGAAAACTGTCCTATCTTCAGACAAAACTTCTCCCACTTTACACATCCTCCTCTGCCAAACCACCACCCTCCAGTTTTTCTGTCATCAGCCCAACTCTCCTAAGTTAGATCTCTGACTCACGGCCTCTTCCTTGCAGGCAGTAACCCACTTCCTTTTGTGAAGCATTACAGAAGCAGACGACGTCTTGAGCAAACATACAAAGAAAGGGACAGTTATTCTAGTAGGAGCAAAGCTAGTCTCTTCGGGAAGGCAGGTACAAAGACAGGAGACTGATCTCAGTAATAGCCAGATGGCACAAACTGGAACCTGCCAACACCAAGTTCCGGGTTAGCAGCAGCCTCCCTCCCCTCAGGGCTGCTCAGGCTCCGTGAGGCACTCCTACTGCCATCCCTGTGGGGGACAGCCCTCGTTCCACAACGCTACCTGGCGCAGCAGAGCTGCAGAATATTATCCATATCACCCCTGCAAACTAGGCTGCCTTTTTTTTTTTTTTTTTTTTTTTGGCGGAGGGGTGGGAAGACAGAGCAGAGGCAATTTCTAATTTTCAGAACATGGGGCTTACGGTCTTCACAGACCTAGAGCCCCCATAGATCATCTGTTTGCAGGATTATGCCCTTAATAGCTCCAAACAAAGCATCTTAATATCAGCCAGGGACAAGCAGCAGACAGACTATATTCAGGCAGATGTGCAAACGGTTCTTTTGCCCGCAGGGACAGCCTGCCTATCCTGCTGGCTTTGTCTTTCTGAGAGCTCAGACACAACTCTTACTGTAATAATTTTTTTCATAAGATAAATTATCGAAAGATATCAAAAGATAAACTCAAAATGCCTCCTGAAGTTTCAAAATCCACAATTAAAAATTTCATATTCATAATGGCAAACATCAATACATCTTCATCAGGAAAAACTAGCATCTGCAGAAATTTAATCAGTACTTTATTAATGCAATGGTAGCACACTTGTGCCAGTCGTTTGGTGTTAAGATCCAAAAATTTTTGCTAGAAGCATTACTCATTGTGAAATTCTCTTTTTTCCCTTTTAAACATGCTCCATGACATGACTAGATATGTTCATGATTAAAGGAGAGCCTTATCAGACCCTCACAGAGAGGCAACACAAACATTGCTGTTTTGTATTTTATAGGGCTGCACATGCAAGGCCAACGGAAGCTCGTGCCCACTTTCTCTGAAATCTTGAATTATGTTGATTTGTTCTCAGTGAATACCCTCCAACAGAACATTAACCTGTAGAAAAGCTACTAAAAGAGCCAATGCTTTTCCTGTAACAAAGCAATACCTTTTAAAATGAAAACTACTTAACAAGACAGACAGACTCCAGGATGCAAACTGTTGAAATATCTTTTCCTGAATTCTACTGCCATCTTTTGCATTCAGGTAAAAATACTAAATGAAAAAAACATTCTCCCTGTTTTTTGTTTAATTTCTAGCACTGGATCTTTTTATTATTTGTTCAAGCTGTGTTATCAGGAAGTTATCTATGAGCTTTATTTCTTTTACAAGCATGTGATCCCAAGTGTCATAGTCCATGTGCTTGGGCATTAAGACAGCAGATTCTGCAATAGCATGTGATTACTTATGTGCTTGAATGGATGTAAAAGTGGTGATTACAGCAAAATCAAGGCTTCCATGACATACAGCTGATGCTTCTCTTCTTGTATAAAACACAGTGACCCTCCATGAAAGACTGCAGAAAGCATCTTGAAAGAGGATGCACAAGGAGGAATTAAAAAGTTACCTGTTGTGCAAATAGAGATGACCAGTTGAACCACAGAGAATAAAAGTGGAAATGAATTGTACCAGATCATTATGTTTATCTAATTAGGCTCATTATATACATTCAATACTTCTGATTTACAGCACACATTTTCTTCTTGTTTAGAAAAAGAATTTATGGCAGAAGCATTCCAATAAGTCCAAATAATACTTACATTAGAAATATTAATATTAAATATTTCCTTTTATGAAGTAAAGATGAACAACTTTAAACAAAGGCAATGAGCAGTTAAAAATAAATCTTTGTCTGACACATAACTCACTGTGCCTACCTCTGTAACACACCTCTATTCCTATTAAACAATTTTGTAGCTTGTAGACTGACAGAGTATTCACCATTTTATGAAACACATGTGCCTTTAAGGTACATAATGCATGGTTCAAAAAAGAATCAAAGCTGCTGGTCATATAAATATATGTATTTTTTTTCCCTAAATTTTCAAGTAAAATGGTGTGGTGAGAAGAGGTATGAAATTTCAAAGCAGCTGATTCACTGATAGAGCTAGGATTTCTGAACACTGGAAAAAAAACCACAGGTTTAAAAGAAAACTGTATCCAAAACTGTATGAATGAGGGGTATCCACCTACGAAAACACAATATGCTGTTAGCTTCTGCTATTTTCGTATTTGTACTACTAGCAAATTTTTTTCTAAGTCATTGCAACAGCACTTTTGAAATTTAAGAATTAGGAACAAATTGTTCCACATCTGTTTTTCTCCAGCATTCTTTTACTCAGCATCAAGTTTGTATTTTTATTAGGAACACTATGTTCAACTTGTAATTTTCTAATCAACTGAGACTGCAAAATACTGATTAATCTAAATGATAAGATAATTATAGGGATATCAGATGCACCATTGATTGAAGTCAGGCACAATCTGAAGAGAGTGATTGGAGCCTTAAAAATGATTCCCTTCGAATAACAACACGAAACCTAAGAGGATTTTTAATGCAAATGTTACAAGCGATTATTAAAACTTATCATATACAATTACTTAGAAAGACACACAGAAATAAACCTTTTTTTGGCACAGAATCTCCTAATTCCTTCTGTCTAAGAAATTTCATGGATGAACAAAAACTAATTTAGCAAAGACTTTGATTTGTATTAAAATGTTCCGTCTACTTCTCTTTTCGAATCACTCAAATGCATTCTGTCAAGATCACCTGAAATCTCTGGGTCATTTTTTGACCTAGTTAAGGAAATCTAGTTTCTCCCAATGCTGTTTAGGTTCTCTAAAAAGATAAAAACATACATCCCCGGTAGTTTATGTTTGATATGTAACTCAAAGGATTTAAACACTTAAAAATAAAAAAAATAAAGGCAGGGGAACAGGGAATAGAGGGTCTTTAATAATCAAATCTTATTTAAGCTTACCTTTCACAACTCCCAATATTTCTCCTTATTTGGAATTTCTTTTTTTCCTCTCTCCCCTCCCCCCCCCTTTAACAAATATAACAGGTAATGAGGTACTCAGGTGACCATTCAGAAAGCTGTAGCTTAAATAACTAAAGTATAAAGCATAGACTATAGTTATGTTGCAATAAGTTCACTAAAACTAGCAACTTCCTAATAACAACTTTGAAAAGAATCAACGTTTTTGTAGTTTTGGCTCTTTGTAGGTCCATATTCCATTAAAAAAAAATATCAGCACCTGAGCTGTCAAATGAATATAGTCCAAAGATTTAGGAGAGCAAGTTTAATCTAAAATGCATCCTTGGTTAATTTATAGGAATAAATAATAATAATAAAAAACAAAAGACAAAAACACCCTTTCTAAGCAAGTCTGTATTTTGAAAATAGGGGCCCGCGTGCCATAACTATAGAATGCATGCCCACATTCTGTCTGGCAGCGCCCCCCACATGGCTCTTGCTGTGCTGCTGTTTGATGCAGGCCACACGGACGGGCAAGGCATCTCGCTGCCCTCTGCTCGCGGGAGCGCACGCTCCAACTGCTCCAGAGGAACGTGGCAATGCAGCCAGCATATCATAACAACAATACTGGATCACGGAATGAACTTCCTGCCTCATTTATTTGCTGCTTCTTTCCTCAAATTCCAGCATAACTAATTTAATTCCTACTACCTAAATTTCCTTTCTGGTAAATGAATACATGTCACCTCCTACACTTAACCGCTGGATGCCAAGTGAGAACAGAGTCTACTGACACAGAAATGAGAAAGGGACCCCAAGTAAAATTATATGATCATTTGGATATTGCAAAATTCACCTAGGATTTTTTTTTGAGGGGAAAAGAGTCATAGTCTCTCTCCCGCCTGCTCCCACCGCTCCCCTCCTTTTAATTTTTGCTTTAGCTTCCATGCAGTGTCTAGACTGAGGGAGACACAGGGGTAAGTTTATCTTAGATTCAAAGGTGTCTTATCTGATTATACACAGAACCAATTTTTGTTTCTCTTAAGGTCATATTATATACCAGCCTATAAGAAGAACAAACAAATCATTTTTCTAATATGGTTCTTTCAAGCCAGCAAACAGCAGGGCAGTGATGCACTTTGTACTCACTCCTCAAACACCTTTCACAGACACTTTCTGACCCTGAAGAGACCAGAAGAATTTCAACTACTGAAGCAGACCAACACAACCATTTTCAATATGTGTAAGTCTTTTGTCTCCAACAGCAAATAATTTTGAAGTTACAGATGGTTTGGATTGAATACAGGTTTTATAACAAGAAGGCAATACCTTGGCTTTTCCCTTTCTCAGAACTGCCACTGCCCATAGCACTCGTCATTGGGAGCTGCACTTCCAGATCACACTTCCTGCTGCCCCTTCTACTTTTTTTGGAGTCCGTGTTATCACTAGCAGAGCAACCTGTAATCAAATGCAGATTAATATATAAATTTATCATACTGAAAACTGCCTTATGTGAAGCCTGAGTTATCTGAACTTATCCTGCCTCTCCGATAACATGAAACAATTAAAGATATGCTGCATTAATTTTATTAATCTTTAATCAATTATAATTGGAATTAAGTCTCCAGAAGGAAGGCATGAGTGTGTTTAGCAAAAGAATGACAACGATTGATCAGAAATGAAAACAGAATATTTAGTCTATGTACTTTGTTAGCTATCTGAATATAAATCACATTTTATTTAAAATTGTTTATCTAGAAAAACAAGATTGCCACTGGAAACAAGAAATCCCTTAGCTTTATTCTTTCCACTGGCAATCTGCTAACAGCAGCAAATTACATTCAAATTACACATCAACTGGTATTAGTATTAATTGTAAACTAACCTCAGTTCACTTAATTGTGGGCATAATGAAGTATTACAATTAGCCATAATATATTATTTAAATAAGAAATATCAATATTATTTAGAGCAGGTGCCAATTAGAGCAGGCAGCAAAATATGCCACCAAAGAGAATTTCAATTAGAAATTCAATTCCAGCCAAGAGAAAGGTCGCCGTCACTCTGGTAGAGGGGCTCCACGCACCTCCCCAGGGTAGGGAGGCTGCATGGAGCTCACCTGCATGCAGCAGCAGGGCCCGCGGAGGCAGCCTGCAGGGGCAGCTGCAGCTCTCACCATGGCTTCATACAGCACCATACACAGGAAAAAGAGATCACAGCTCAAACCACCAATTTCCAGACAGCAGAGTACTGCTGTTTGATCCAAAAAATGACTCAGGTCAGAGCCTACATTTCATGTCTGTTGAATGTCTACTGTTTGATCTCTCTATTTAAGAATGTACTAAATACGTAACAGTTTTCTGTGCCTCTGAATGCAATAACACTGAAGCTGAAATCCAGGCTCCCTTTTCCTTTTTATTATTTTAAAACATTCAAGATTCAGTTCCAGTCTCTAATCACAGTTCTCTGCAGCTCTGAGCCAAGTACAAGTAAGTTTACTTATCTGTTGACATAAATTTATACTGGAGATGCTTAGCTCTTATGACCAATTGGTCTGTTTTAGTGTTTCCATCTTCAATTCTTTATCAGCATAAGAACATTCACTCAGAATAATTGTACTGAAGTAACAGTCCAGTGGGCAGCTATGTTCTTCTCATTTATCCTATCAGCAAACAAACAGTAATTAGATGAATCAGTAAGGCAAGCTGGACTAACTTACAGTAGTTAAATGTCATACTGAAGAACACGTACTAGAGATGTGAAAAGCTGAATATCTAAGCTTTTATATATTTTCACTGTCTCACATTTCTTTTTGTAATATATAAAGTAAATGTAGCAGTAAGTCATGGCTAGCAAAACACAGGAAATCTTAGAAGAAAAAAAATAAAATTCCAAATATGCTCTCTGTCTTCTGTTCCCACTAGAAATGCTCAGTCTTGCCTTACGTTGGACCCTAAAATTGAGGTTTCTCAAATGAATGCTGCAAACTACAAAACCTGGCATCCATGATTTATTTTCCAAGTAATTAAAAGTATTAGTCCGTTTCTAACATCATGTTGCAAAAATATAAAGAAAAATATTTTCATTAGAGCTAAGAAAAGTTAGAGAGAAAAATTGCAAGCTGAAATATGCTTCAAGTATACTTAAGTTTCAGCCACAGGCCCACAGTGATAGAACTTTTCTTGCTGTACATTAAGATAATTTCAGCACACTACAATTATGTGCCTAATTAAAATTAAGAAATTAGAACACAGTTAAAAGGAATGATATTTTGCTCACAGCTAATTTCATTAAAGTATTAATGAACAGGACTCATTTTATGGCTAGAGGGCAACTACTTTCTGCAAAGTACTTCCATGCTAGCTAATTTATTCATGCATGAAAAACAATCCAATGAGAAATGAGCGAGCCGGGAACTGCTGGTCCTAATTAAAATATTTAAAACACCGCGTCTATTCTGTTCCATCCAGCCAAAGACCTGAGCTAGGAGCCAGCACGATACCAATTAACATGGAACAAGCAAACACACAACATTCACAGATTCTGATTAAAGTGCATATTATTGCACCATACAATATATTGTTCTACACATATATGTAAATGTTTAATTAACCCATGCCTAAATCTCTGTAACATGCGGGAATCAATACTTTAATCACCAAACAAGTGGCAATCAGACTACACGGCACGTTCACTTTTATTTATTACAGTGCTTTATTAGCAAACTCACTGGAATCATCCTGCAATCCACACAGTGAAGTTATTTCTTAAGGGAAGGAGGGGAGCCAAGAGAAGGAGAGAGGAAAAAAAAAAAAAAAAAAAGGAGGAGGAAAAGATTTTCTTCTCTGTATTTCAGACAGCAATGAGATTACTGGTTGCCAAAGGCTTGTAAATGAACACAATGTTGGGTTAGCCTTAGGTAATACAGTATTTTTCATTAATAATTGAAGGAAGAGCCTGGGACTAAACCCATTTGTCAGTCTTGGACAGCAGCAGCAAAAACAAAATAAAAATGCTTCCTTTATCAACCAAAGAGCTGTTCATGTAGAAAGAACTCAAGGGATGGCTCCCACTAGAGAAGAATGCTATAAAGGCTCAGAGAGAAGTTGGAGACTTGCAAACTTAGTAGAAAGCAGGATCAGAAAAAAAAGGGAATGCTCTCAACTTTGGTTCATGCACAGATGAGAAAAATCAGAGTTCAAGAAGACTTGAAAAGCAGAAATTTGCCTCAGTTTGCACCAACATAGGTCTTTCCTTTTTGAAAAGTTTTTAGTTTTTTTCCCATCCCCTCAGTTAATCTTCAAGCATTTCATGAGAAATCTCTCTCTCCACAGAGATTTTTTTCCACTTTCTGTGGAAAACCACACATACCAGTTTCCTTATTAAATGTAGCAAATGAAAAAAAAAAATAAATTGCTGCCTCCTCTTTTTTTTTCAGCTTATTGGGCAGACTGATTTCATCCTTCCTTCACTGAACAAGGTTTGCACCTTGCAAAACTGATGATGGAAGTGTCAAATTAAAAAGGCATCCCAGAAACCCCCAAGAGCAGCTATTATGAAAAAAATTCCCATTATCAAACCACAGAAATCGATTAGCAGAGCCCCTATTCATTCCAAGTAACGTATGTTCTGTCCTCACGTGCAGGATGCAGAATGAAAAACACGAGCGAGCTCACGCACGACTCAAGCTTGTCTCTTCATCAGCATTTTGTGCTGGACTGGAGTCCTCATACTTACCTCATTCAAGAGCAGATACTGAGAGCTCTAATCCTCCAGAAAAGCAAGGCAGCAGAGATACATGGCCAAAAGAAACAAAGAGCAAGGAAACTCAGAGACACAGAGACGTTCGGAAGTCAGATGCAAATGAATATGGAGCACAGTCTCAGTGAAAGCTGTAGGGCACTTGTAGGGAGAAGTATAGGCCAACAATAACTAAAGCTGGCAGAAGGAGAGAAGGGAAGAGTCTGGAGGGGAAGAGGGCAAATAAAAGATCTGAGAAACAGCAGCAGAACAGAAAGACAGCAGAGGAAACAAAGGTATAAATTTGGTGAAACACTAGTATAAATCTCTACAACCAGGAGAGTCAGGGAACACGAGAAATCAAGAGCTACAGATGAGCTGCCAGAACAGACCAAAGACAAGAGGAGAAAATACGTCTGGTCATGTTCGAAGAAACACAGACCAGAGGAACTGAGGAAAATAGGTAAGAGAAACTGAAGTGTTCAGACAGAGATAGTGAGATCAGGGAGGAGTAACAAGGATGTTTGTTTTTTATTAGTATTAGCTAGTAGATACAGCACTAAACTATAAGTGCGCTTGCAAGGTTTGCAAAAGGTGAGGAAATGAAATGGGAATGACAAAGAAAGGGAAGAAAAGAGGTGCGTGCTGACAAAAACAAGGGATATAGAAAAGGTATAATCAGGCAAAATGGGAAGGTCAAAGAAACAGAACCAAAAAGAAACAAAGAAAAGGGGTGAATGCAGTAGGAAGATGGGGGTTCAGGAAAGAAAGACAAAAACAAGTTTTAAAAGAGTAAGAGAACAGACAACTGAGAAGAGCACTTCAGTAGCCATAAGGTTATATACAGAAGCCAATAAAATCACAACGGTTAAACTGGAAAGCCTAATTTGATCTACAGAACTGTTGGCAGTAATGACAGCAACTGAGAGCTGAACAGAGACTGGCATTTAAATCCAGAGTTTAGGGATGTTACAAAATTTTTTAAATTTATTTTTAAACTGATCTTGCTGTGCTATATCAAACAGCTGGAAAAAAAAAGATCTTGGGTCCTCCTAATGCCACCTTTACAGAGAACATACTCTATGTTTCTTCCTTGCAGTTTGTGAACACATACTCTGGATGTACTACTCACTCTTTTACAGACCATTCTCTATTACACACTGTCTTCACTCTCCATACATATACTTTGATCTATTCTGCCTATTTAAGCAGCAAGCCATACCACGTGCCTCACTCCAATCTCTATCCACCACAACAGTAACATGAACAGGTCTCAGGATATGGCTTAGAATACAAGACAAAAAAAAAAGAAAAAAACAACACTTATCTACCTCAGTCCATCCCCACCTTCTAAATTCTTGCACTCGGCACAGTATCGAGTCAAGTTATATTTCGTAGGACTAATCCATAATAATTTCCAGACATTATGGTTGTTAGAAGTTTATTTGCCAACAAATTTTCTTTCTCTGTTCAGCTCTGTTTGTGCTGAACTGGGAAAAAATATATCGATAGGTCCCCTAATTTCACACTCTAAAGCCTGGAAGAAGCCCCTTTATAGGCCACAGGAGGCTAAAACAGATTTTGGTTTCTTTCTTTCTTTTTTTTTTTTTCTTTTGTCCAAGACTCTTAAAGAACATTATCAGCACCTCACTGCTTGGTAATACATTTGGGACCCTTGAAACTCTATGAATTTAAAATAAAATCATGCTTAATGCTAAATAATTCTGTTGCCTCTCCTTTTATACTTCACAAGGGATTCACTTAAAAATACCATGTGCCCCATGGTAATCACTGAGGGATTTGTGCTACAAACTGCTACATACTGGAATAAGGCCCTTCTCACACAGCACAGCTGGCAAGATCAGGACCAAAGAGAGTTATAGGTTTTTGTTTTTTTTTTTTTTTTCTCTTTTGTGATCATCCATCTAAGCAAGAGTAGGTATAAAAACTCAAGATATTTAATTGGCTTCACCAGGGTTGGAGAGACTCTCCATAACTCAAGTGCTCAACTTACCAAGAGCTACCTTGTCTTTGGCTGAATTGAAAAATTTCCTTCAAGAAGTATGTGAGCAGCAAGGTATATTGTCTGTATAGAGACCTAATCTCTGGAATTTGAATTGCTTCTTTAGGTCATGTATAGAGATAAATAACACCTCTCCAAATTATCAATTCATTTAAAAGGCAACAGATAAACCTTTAAGGAATATGTCACTCCAGATTTTGCTGCACTATGTTTTTAAAGACATTACAAAAAACAGTTTTATCAGAGATGCCTGTTTTTCTGCATTTTACAAGGAGATGGGGCTTTCACTCATGTTCTAAATTAAGCAGCCTAGACTAATTTCAGCCTTCTCAAGGACCAGAAGTAAAGAGCAGACTTCAAAGGAGACACCACATTTTTATGTATCTTTATCCAGACAAACATTAGTCCTTCCCCTAACTGAAGTGGCTACTCCAAAGAATGTTAACTTACTGTTTTCTAAATACGCAGATACTCTGTTGTCATAGTTCCATGAAGTAATGAAGAGCTTCTTAATATTTAATAAACCTTGCATGCTGTCCCCAGGCAGGGAGCACAGACTGTTGATAGCCAGCTACTAAATGGCCATTAAAATACAGAATATCTCTTTAAAATGTGCTTAACAAACAGCTTATATCACCTACAGTGAAACGTGAGTTATTTCAGCCATAAAACTGTAATACTCTCATCCTACAAGAAAGCTGAATAGGTAGCAAAGTTGGTACTTCTTGCACTCTACTCTGACTCAGATATAAATCTTCATTCTGTGAGAAATACTTGCTCCTAGTTCCATTCAACTCAGTCTGCTGTGTGGCAAAATGGCAGGCCAAGGCACTTGCTAGAGTCAAAGAAACCTACAGAGAAGCTGTTTATAAAGGTGCTTCTCATGAACCTTGTTTGTTGTCTCTTGTGTGCAATGAATGTCATAATCTTCACTAATTGGATATAGGAGTCATTAATACAGAGCAATAATATTTGGGCACTTTAGTATTGGCTTTTTATATCCAGATAGATACAGGGGAAAAACACTAATGTAATTAGAAATAGATAACTGCCCTTTGTGACGCCGGCACGCTAGGGCTTCACATACCTATCATCTGAGCCCCCGCTGGACTTCACAAGACAGCTCTGCCAGATGGAGGTTGAAGCAATGTGTAAGGTAGTGCTAGGCCAAGTGCTGGAAATCCCTAACTATGAGTGCCTCATCAGCAGGCCCAGCACAGAAGGGGTTGCAAGTGCCCCCATCAGTGGAGCTGGAATGTATCTGCAGCTCTAAAATTCTGTGTTCTGTAAAATCAGTTTTATCACCTGACACTGTGTAAAGCAACTATCTTCATATTACCAAGCCACCTTAGCTGTTGGCAGTTCGAAATAAACGGCACATTAACATCACAAGATAAAAATGAATTCAAGAGAAATAATCTGAGAGATCAACTACTTACACGAACCCAAAGTAGCTGGCACAGAGTTGGCTGGCTTTATAGGAAATACCAAAATAGGAAAGGGATAAACATAGTCCTCTTAATTGAAAATAATAATATTTAAAACTGATCTCAAGTTGAAATTGTTTCTCATTGAAATTTTTAGGCTGTACTATTTAGTGTCTAAGTGGTTTAATGTCTGAGGAAAAGGAACAAATATGATTAGAGAAGGAAGAAGAGTCTTTCAAAATCAAGAACTTCTACGAATCTTGAATATCCCTCAAAAGGAATCCAGCAACCTATTCTGGCGCTTTTGAGCTACAGCAGCCTAACTGGGCAGCACCGATTAATTTTAAATGTTGCAATAATTACAGGGTCAGTCTTGCCTCAATAAACCTACATGGAATGCGGAAATACATCCCTGCAAGAACGCAAACAGACATGGAAAAGTTTGCACAGGACATTACTGATTGTGCTCCACCAATCAATATATATTGGTCCTTTCCTGCATCAGCATGCAGTCCTATAAATATGCAAGATCTAACCGGGTAGGAAGCAAAACAGAAATGAAAATGTTTATAAGACTTTTACTCTCAGACATAGCCATGAATCAAGCAAGCAACATGCAACACAAAGGATGGGTATCTGTTCAAAAGATATCCTTAATAAAGGTTTGTATTTGGATCAAATAAATTCCTTTTAAAATTAAATCAAAATTAAATTCCTTGTTTATAACAAAAAGTCTACTCATACCATAAGCCTAACTAACTTAAGCTGCATCACCAAAAACCTAACTGTATGTTCTAAAAACACTCTGAGATATATTCGAAGTGTGGAGATTTGAAGGTAGGAAAAGGTATGCAGCAGTGGCTTTCCTGTTGTATTCCTGAAGACGTAGTTTTGAGACCAGGATGCAATGTTTTTCCTGGTCTGTTTTTTTCATAGTTATTCATAGGGGTTATTTGTCAAGTGTTAAGTTATTCATAGGTGTTACACAGCATGAGAGTAGACATGCAGAGAATTTGCATGCTCTCAGGAAAAAAAAAAAAAAAAAAGGTCTGAAACCAGAAGTTGTGCCCACAACCAACAATAGGGATCAGAATACAAGCCAAAGTTCAAGAAACATGTACTACTTCTTCCCCTGAGGGTAATCAATAACCAGCCAAACAGCAAAGATAGATACTGCTGCTCTTGACAGCCCACTGCAAAGTGACTGTTCTGATGCTTATTACGTTTTAACCATAGAGCTTGCAGATATAAACATGGTTATCCATTCAGATTAAATGGTCAGACTATAGCAATGCTCTATAGCAAAAAAGGGTTTCGCTTATATGACAATTCACTGGGCTCTTGAAAAGTCACACCCTAGCAGGAGACCATCTACTATGGTAGACTGCCTTTGAACATCTAATGAACAGCAACACCCAGGTCCTGAAGGGGATTCCTACCATGTAATAGAAACACTTTTCTCATACACTCAAGTTGATTGTGCGGTATTATAGAGGAAAATAGATTCAACATTTCAGTTCCAGAAAGCTGATTATACATCAAAATACTTCAAGTCAAAGACATCTGAAATATGGAGCTTTGAAGACTCCCACTTAGGAGCATAATATGGCTCCAAAAACCCTACTTAAACAAAAAAGCTGATTCAGCTAGCTTTGAAATTATCTAACCTGGTAAAGTTGCTGGAGTTCCATGACATTGTACTTACAGCTATCTCTATATGCACAGATACAATTAGGCCACATCTGTGAAGATGGGTGTTTAAGGCAAAGAAAACCAACCAACCAACAACAAACCATAATCAACAAAAACCTAAGCATTGAATAATGAGTAAAAACGTTGAACCTTGCAAGCAGACTGGCTGACAGCCCATGACAAGTAGAACCTTGAATAAAGATGTCATTAGCACAGGAGTCAGGTTCTATCAAAAAGTGGCTACTGAAGTTATACTGATTCAGCCAATAGGAATTTTCCTGGGTCAGCACTGCTGAATATGGCTCTAATGAGTGATCATCAGGGAACATCAGCACTACTGCTCCTTAATCCATGTCTTGTAAAACAAATGAACGAACCAACATTTCCTGTTACCTTTCCTCTTATATTGTTTAAGTACAAGTAATTTGACCAATACCCATAAACATATTCATCCAGCTAACATCCAAAAGCATTAGTCCATTTGATTTTAAGAATCTTCATCCGGACATTTTAGGAATACTCATTATAGATATATACACTAACACCAAGTTACTTGCGCTGCAATCAGATTTTGAAAGTTCAGTATTTGTGCCCCCAAGACTGCTTGTACTAACAAACAGTTGAAATAAGGACACATGTCTAAAGAAAGGAACTAAATGTCTACAATCACTTTATCATATGTTTGTGATCTGGTATTTTTAAGAATTTTAAGAATCTACCTTTTTCATTTCTGAGTTTGCTTTTTCCAGGGTATTAGTATCTGACCCTGCCAACACCCTTAAGTGAAGATCATACTTCGTTTTCACAAAGCACAGAGAGGTGGTTTTATTTCCCTGCCACAATGCAATTGCTAATAAGCTCCTTCTGTCGAGGAACATTCTGGGCCAGATCCAAAGTTCAACGAAGTCTGTGGAACATCATGCTCCCAATAATCACCTCCAAAGGGGACGATGCCTCAGATATTAAAGTATTGTAAAAGCTGATTAGTTTTTGAATTATGGAAAACAGCCTTGTCATTTACATAACTCAAGGTATCAGCTATTTTATTTAGAAAAGACCTAATTATTCCTATAAACCACCATTAAAGATATCCATGCACAGTATAAACTGGAGATGCCCTGATTGTTGATCTAAACAGTGAACCTCCCAGAGGAGCATGTCAACAAGGCATGCTCACATCATTAAAATAGCCTATTCTTCTTTATCAGCAACGGATGCTGTGTTCTTATTAAAACTTGGACTCATTTTAAAAAATATATATAACCACTACTGGAATTTTAAGTAGAAACCAGCATTTTTCATTTGGATATCACAAAAACCATTACAGACAACCTTCTCCCTCTGAACAAAAGGGCTTCAGGTATGTACTGTAACTCTTTTCTCTGTGGATTTGAAATTACACACAGTAGTGCCAAAGGTAAGTCATTCTAGAGGTTTATACGTTTCTGAGTTTTTTTTTTTTCCTCCCTCTTGTGAAATGTATTTGTGGCCCACAGCAATCACTTTAGACTTTTTAGACACGTCCGGATAGAGATAGATGACACAAGTAATCTACTTATCTTCCTTTCCCATCACCAATAAAAGTGACAGCCTGCCTAATTAGGCCTAATAAAGCAGCAGCCAAGAGAGGGGCTCAGCAGCGATCTAAAGAGAAATGGCATTGACCCACAGATACAGGTGCCGCCTTGAGGCAGTACTGGTATTGCTTTATCTTCAACACATTACATCTAGCTCATACCATATTCAAATGCAAGTAGCATGTTTTTCTCCTCAATTCTTAGATCAAGAACAAAAAAAAAATTCATCTAATCAAAAAAGGCACTGACAATTTTTCAGCCTCACATTAAAAGCAAAGAGTCATTCAGAACAGTGTACTCCATATTCTATTTTATAATATCACTTTAAGCTATTTCTTTGAATCACAGACATTTCTTTGTTAAGAAGGAAAATCAAAAATTCATCAGAAGAAGTTCTCGGGTTTTTTTGCCTTTTTTGCCCACCCTTTTTTTAATTCTTTTCCTATTTTCCCCCTCCCTTTAAACAGGGCTCTAGTTTTTTTTTTTTTTTTTTTTTTTTTTTTCTTTCTGGAACCAACATTTGTAGAGTTATGGATCCTTAAGCAATTATTAGCGGTGAGAGTTTGACACGCTTGAGAGTTGTCAACAACTGACTTGAAATAAGTAGAAGGAAAGGGAAATAAATGGTGCTCTCAGCAAAATTAATACTCAGCCCTTCAAATTAAAGATGCAGTGTGTTTTTAACAAGGCAAAAAAGTGAACTTTGCATGAAACAATATTTTAATGTTTTAAGTACGTCTTTTCAAAAATTATCAGATTGTCAAATAGCATGAAAGTAAGTCAAGTCCGCAGCTACACGTGACACTTCAGCATTTGCTCAGTAAAAAAACTGGTGTTATTTTTGTCTGCAAGTATTCTTCATTCTTATTAACACAGATGGCCTATGGCTGTTTTTGTTCAAATAGGATTGGAATACCACCACTTTCAGTGCATTCATTGCCAATGAAGGCTTTTGCCAGGGGAGTTGAACACAATGTAAGGCTTTTACTTCAAATTAGTAACCGAGTTTCTGTCTTTCCTGAATGGGGTACAAAGGCTGTGGTCTGTGATCCAGAAAGCTTGTTAAATGATTTGCATAAAAGCACCTGAATGACTTACTCAATTCGAAAGGCGTTAGTACATAACACTAGTGATATTTGTCTCAACAGTGTTTTGGTTTGCTGTGCAAAACAGATGCGTAGTACTGGGAGCGAAGCAATCTGCTTCCATCAGGAAATCATCGCTTGCAAAATATACAGTGCTGCTCTGCAGAACCAAGATACCACCAAGGCTAAGGTATTAGAACACCCAAAAGAACAAATTTTGTAAGCAAAATAAACTTCAAGATCAGGGTATTAACTAGTGCCAAGAATTAGTGAAGAACACCCTTACTTTCATTCTTTTTTCTCCTTAATAATAATCCAATTGATACTCATTTTTGCTTCATAGAAGCATTTTGTCTTCAAACCCAAATGCCATTAAATTTCATCAAAAGATTTCAGTTTACCTCAGCAGTTTTGAATCAGATCCTTTAAGATCACAGAAGAAGACGGTATTTGAAAATTAGAGGAGAAAAAAAAAGCCAGAAATAAATACAGTGAAATTTTCTTTTCTTTCCCTGCATAAAAATATTACAAGGTAGAAGGCACTAGATAGTAACATTCTAGCCGGTGCCAAAGAAAGTTCTACTTAGAACTAACTACATGTAATTCTTTATCAGAACAGTGCATGTCTTTCTAGCAACAGTTCGCTTTTTTTTTTTTAATTTAAAATCTTACTTGGCATAAGACTGAACAAAATAAAATTTTCTATGTAATCACAACAAGAAAGAAACACCCAAAATGGAAGATATGACCAAGAAGTCTATGAAAAGCTGCCTAGACCATTAGCTGATATGCATAAACATGAATCCATAGTTCTGGAACTGGAATAGCAGCAGGCACAAACTGCACCAGGACATACAAGGAAATTGGGACCCATTTAATCTGACTCAGTCAAATCTAAGTAACTCAATGTTCAGCCTAAAAGAGTTAAGAGTTAACCTGTTAGCCATTAGTGTGATGCCTTCACAACAGCTGATATTCTCTCAGCATTGCTGGAAATGTTTTCTGAAAAGGCAGACATTGACAGAGAATGACCGCATTTTGAGAACTAAGAATTCATCAGAATGGTAACTATCTTAGGAACGGCAAAAGGTTAGAAGAAATACTGCTATTTCAAAATGTTTTCTCCCCCAATTCTATTAAAAACAGAATTCTATTTCAGAAAATTTTAGCCAGCTCTAATAAGCCAAATGATGTGCAAATTATGCTGAGCTGTAACATCTACGGATTTGTAATTGAAAACTAAAGCTTAAGTTACGTGATGGCAGGCTTTGCAGACATTTACTTTTAGTAGCTAAAAGCATACACATAATAAGAGAACCATTTACTTCTACTGGAAAAATAGCTGTACACCCCAAAATAAACCAGCATCAACACGATGAATACAGTAAAAGCATAAAACCAAGTTAATGACAAAGTTATATTGCTCTGTGGGTTGATAACCAGAAACTATTTTTGAGTTACTCAATATATTCATCTTGAAATGACTCTAGGTGTTGTGTTTTGGGTTTTTTTTTCATGCTCTGTTAGGCTTAGCTACCAGAATCACTAACATTAATTCTGCCAGCACCACTGAAATAAATACTTGCAAGCCTTGCACTTCAAAATGATTTAAATTACCCATGGCACCTACTTAGGCTAAGCAAAGGCCCAAGTATTTGCTTAAAGAAGGATCCCTGTCAGCACAAGGGCATCTTTAATTTTCCTGCTTGTATATACACTATATTTTTGGTTTTCAATGACCACTGCTACCTCATTTATTTTAGAGCACTCATTTTGCACTAGAAGGATTTGGGTGGAGAGGGTGTAGTGGCTGGATAGGATAAATCCAACTAACCCAAGAAAAGGAAAATAATCCCTCACCTGTAAAATCCTACTAATTCAAGAAGAGGTTACCACACATCACCGCACTGCAGTTCCTCCATAGTTAATCCCACTGCCTTGTCTTCATGGTCTGAGTAAAAGAAGAGTTATCCCACTTACTTGCACACAGGTAATGTCTCCACAATAATTAAAGGGGACAGGAATTAAAGAGTTTATTAGAGTTATTGTTCCCGTCTTTTTGACATTCTGGAGGCTCCTTTTACAAGATATTGAACATGTTACTAAAGTGAGTGAGTACTTCTCCCATAAGGATGCAGACACTGCCTGCAGCAGTCAAGCACACAGTCTAGGATAGCATTTATACAAAATCTGAAGGGCAGATGAAACTCCACCTACAGCTAAATAATCTCAAAGGATTCAGAAAGCAGAGATTCTTTGGATGAGGGTTGCACCATTTTGGACTTCCGCTGAGGACCAAAATTTTGGGCTGGGAGACCACTGTCATGCATTTCATGTGCTTACTAATGGTGCTGACTTACAGCATAAACACGAAGATCTTTCCTATGGCCTCATTTGAACTGGCCACATAGAATCAGGCACTCTTGAGCTGAGAGTAGAAGAGATGTCCCCCTGTAGCAGCCCTTCATACTACAGCATCTGCTGGCTCAGCAGTGCTAGCTCAGTCTGAATTGGTAATAGACTGACATAAAGCCCTTAACCCTTAATGAAGTGAAATAATGTGATTTGATGAAAATGCTTGGCCTTGTTTTTATTACTACTTCCAAAGAAGTAACAAATGGAGGTCAGCTTACGAACATAACAGATGAACAACATTTCACTGCCTCACAAGGGCCGAAGCTGGAGTGCTCTCTTGGAAAGCTTCTACCTACAAGTTTGCAACATAACAACATCTTACTTAACGCCATGATTTCCACTTAGTGCAGTCATGATGGAAGGCTTGTCATTATATAAACGGGTAAGTCAATGGGGCACCAAACCCACCTGCACTGTTCTAAGGCTGAAAAGTTCTAGCATTGCTAACAAGTGCAATTTAAATGAGTATTAGCTACTTCTTGTCACAGCACTATTCTCTTGTGAATGAGGTGATAGTGTCAGAATAACTGAAATTCACTGCCAGATCCTGCAGGAAGACACGAGGAATTTTCTTGGACGTTTTCAAAAGCACTACAAAGCTTTAACTTTGCTGAAACCTGATGAGGCTCTGGTGTCTTGAAGGGTTGGTCCAAAAGACATCTCCAAGCAAATTCAAAGACCATTTACCATACTAAACTCAAAATTTTAAGTAGTTTGTCCTTTGATACCTTCTATGGACACATCACTAATTCTAGATGAAAACGGGTCTCAAACATTTCCATGAAGCTGCTGTATTTGGTTTGTTTTTTCTCCCTTTACTAAAAGAAATTATTGAGGTAGAGAGGAAAAATCTTTAAACTTAAGTCATCGACTTGTATAGGTAGGAAGAAAAAGAGAAACATTTTTTAATCGACTCAGTCCACAGTGTATTTTTCATCTGGATCGCAGATTCACATTCCTTGATACCTAGGCAGCAGTTTCAACTGACTTTCATTTTCAGTAGGTCCTAGGTAGGAATCGTAGGCTATACTCCTACAAAACCCTAGAAGTTAAGCATGCAAGTAGTCTCATTGATAGCGAAGATTTTTCATGTAAAAATGTAAGTGAATATGCTTTGTTAGATTGTGTTGCTTATGCACAGGATAAGATCGCATCTTATCATTTATGAAGCACAACTGATAAAAAAGATTTACATGGCAACAATAAGTAACACCAAGTGAATTTCTGCATGTTCCTTTCTCAGCTACTGCTTTCCTAAGTTTGTGTTAACATCATCTCACTTCGAGTTGAGAAAATAGGTAAGAGATTGCTAAAGAACACTTTCTAAAAGATAAGTGTTGTAGAGGTATTCTAAAGAGCGGCCTGTCTTTTGCATGAAAATGCTGCTTCATGCCCACATAAATAAACATTCTCCTTGTGCACTCACAGCCTTCTACCTCGGAACTCAAGGGCAGAAGTACAAACAAACAGATGCAAGGCTACAAGTTTACAAATCCACCCTGTTAACAGACTGGGCCAGTCAATCAGATACTACACAAGAGAATCAGATATTCGTAACAATGCCCTAAGGCTAAATAATGGTGGTGGTAGAAGTTAGGTCAACCTGCATGGCTTCATATGGCATTACTGACCAGTATGGAACTGATCACTACAGCTAATGATTACACAGAGAAACAAAAAAAAAAAAATCAAATCGCCCAGTGCTCTGTAAGTAAATAGAAAATGCTAACCCTAGCATATTCAAAGAAGCGTTTTAGCATGCAGTCATTACGTTATCTCTTGGTTATTTATTTCTTCTGCTTGTTATTAGCTGTGTGAAGAATATTATTCTAATTATGTCAGCCCAATCAGCAGTATTGCATGTCCAGGCTCATTTCCATTAGTTTGAGCTTTGTCTTTCACACTGTGATACTAATTCAATGAGACATCAAACATTTAAATCGACCCAGGATGCCGAGGTCAGGCAGTTTTGCCCTTCCACTCTATTAGCACTCGAGTGTAATTGTGTTTGTCACTCCCCACATGACTAATAGTATCAGGGTGACTATCAGAGCACAAATGAGCAATGCACTAATATATTATTTTGTGCTATAATATCAATATGTGTTTATTCAGTGGTTGTGTTAGCCAAGTTGAAATGTTCACTTTAACACAGTAACCATAAACTGTTCCCTTAAACAGGGGCACTCAGTCATACAATTATTTTACATTTGTAGGATTTTTACTTTACAGTAGTAGAATTTTGCTTAAGTGAAAAAAAAAGTCACAGTAAAAATAAGCTTTCAGGAATTCAGCTTTAAAACCTAAATTTGTTCTAAAGGAATAAACTCCATATGGTTCACATATACAGCACATATAATAGCTTTCAGTGCATAAATGTATTATTAATTATATGTAATTAGAGAGTGCATAAACCATTGAAGCAATTTAAAAGCAGCTTACATCTTTAGCAATAACTGCTATAAAGTTCAAAGAATCAGGCCTTGAAATGGAATATTTAGATACCCAGAGAAAGAAAACCAAGCAATTTCCTTCACATCAGTGCAATACTGCAGTCCTGTATGGAATTTCAGCACGTGAAATATCTGCATGACTGACTTGAAAGATGCAGGTAAACCCGAGCTGATACTACATAAGCTATGTAACACCTAAACCCATTTCTGAAAATGAGACATGAGGTAAGACATAATTCAATATCTCGATACATATGTAAAAAAGAGAAAAGGGGAAAAACAAACATTTTTAAACCTTACTATGAATTCAGCACTTCTGAGATTACCAAATCTGATAATTTTAGAAAAAATGGAATTTTCTCTTGCCATAGAGCAATAGAGCCTGTAAGTATTTTAAATGCTGCATCATTTTAATTTTCTGGTGCTATCCAAAGAACACATGACGCTTTTTTTGTGGCAGTTTTAAAAATGCCAACAGTGAAAAGTGTTGTAGCTCATAAGCATTACATCACTAGCCATTCCAGGGGTGGAAGAAGAGAAAAGCATCTCTTTTTTTTTTTTTTCTTAAATGAATATATCCCTTCTCAATAGCATACAATGGCTTTGACTGTGTTTATGAACTACACAAACTTTATAGAAAATTGTCGAAACCTTGGTCATCTTAAAATGCTTCAATTAAAAATAAATAAATAAAAACTTTTAATACCATCTGACAAAATTATGGGTTTTTTAGATGACTTTTATTGCACAAATGCAGTATGTTGGGATGTTCTCTGTTCTAGCAGCAAGTTGATTGTCCTGCCGTTATAATTTGACTAACTTAAATTTTATATTGGATCTAACGCATTTGGCAAAATTTACTGCAACATGACAAGTCATAAAAAGCAAAGAAGCAGATCAACCCACTCAGCCCAATCACTTTTCCTCCCAACTGGTTTTGTACCTCTTACTGTTTTTTTCAGCAGAGGAAAAGTAACACTACAAGCTCATCTGACTGGGGCCCAGAGTACAGAAACTTAAAAATGTCTTCACTACAGAAGCTGTATCAGAACTCAACTTCTAGATATTTGCTATCATTAAGCAAGAGCAAACTGTACCCTTTTTAAATTCTCAACTTGGAATTAGTCTGCAGCAGACTGAGTTTGGCAAAATGTCCAGTCTAACTTATGTATCTTCTCCTAATCATAAACTTCCTAAACTAATGCTTCTCTGTTTGAAGCTATTGAGAGAGAATCAATATCCAGCCTTAGCAGGCTGTTTAAATTCCTTGATCCTATGTATATTAATTGAGAAACTAGTCTTGATAAATACAGACCAAATAAACAAATACATTTAACAGTTTTTATTTTGACTTTGCCTTATCTTAATATCCTCTCGAGAAAATTAACACACCTAACTCCCTATGGCATCACTTGTGATACTTTCTGATTCTAAGAGATTGGAAAGTGGATTTGTTAACTTTCATAATCTGTGCAAGCAGATCACTATTTTTATCACAGGCAAAAAAATATATTTTAACTTAACCTTCATGAGCTGTCAAATAAACAAAAAGCTTTTGTGGAATGCATTACAGATGGGACAAACAGTTTCTAGCTTCCACAAGAACAGAAGTCCAAAAGTATCATCTGCTCCATTACTGATTTTCATGACAGTCTTGGCAGAACCACTGAAAAGTATCTGTGTGTGCTGAAGATACGCTATGAAGCGGAACTCAAGAGGTATATTTGTCTGAAGTTTGTTTATGTCATACAGATGCAGTAAGTTCCACCCTGTGCCACTCTCCATTAGGATACTATATATTTCTATTGAGCAAAACTAGCTTTCTTGACTTTGACATGAATGATTTTTTTAATCTGGGTCTATGACAAACAATTTTTACATATGGTATACTCGGTGCATGCTGATTAAGAAAAAAAAAAACACACACCTTTGACTAAAACACAAGTAAAGTATGGGCATCATGAAAAAAAAAAGTGGTTTCTGCCCAGCTCTAGTCTCTAGTTTATATATTTATCTAGTTTATATATTTAAACACACGAAGAGCGAATGTACTATCTTGCATTCTTTGTTTGCCTACCCATTCATGGTAATTGAGCCCATGTGTATTAGTTTTATTCCCATGAAATCAACCCTCTCTTTTGACCAAACCAGTGTTTAAACATATAATTTGTTCCTAAGATGATCCTATGCAACACAAAATTGCTGCCATTTATTTGCAAAACTTTCCTATCAGAAACACGTAAATGTTTAAAAAATTGAAAAACCAATCATGTTCTTTTTGCTTTCACTCAGGCACTGAATGTTCTCAGCACTCAGCTTCCTCAGAGAAGAGAATTATCCTTCATTCAGCAATGTAACTTCTACCTGGGAGCATATGGGCAACGGATGGTTTGTGTAACATTGAGCCCTGTGATAGGTTTGAGGGAGTTGCATGGGCGTTCTGAGGGTTATGCAGGCATCCCTAACAACACCCAGGGGAGGCTGAGAAGTAATCACCGCATATGTAATAAAACCGGAGTGCTAAAGGAAACACCGCAACTGGAAAGGGCTTACCTTATGAGACAGTTTCTTCTGTAGCTTCCATGTCACAGACAGCAAGGAGTAAAGGGATCCCCAGAAGTACCTGCCAAAGGAGCACAACAGAAGGTCCATAACAGAAGTTCCTACTCATACCCCAGACTGCAAGTTCTCAAACATTTGTCTCGGTTTCCCCCACAAAAGACAGATGATCTGCCTTCTGTACAAGCTGAGCAGCAATTAGTGGTCACAGAAAGTCTAAACTATCCCCAGATCATTTTAGGGTTAACTAATATCCACTGAATGTTGATATGAGACAAGATCCTCTCCTCTCCCTTCTGCAACAATCAGGCGAAACTACTCTTTCGGTGGTCCAGCAGTTTCTATTAATGCCCATTTTGTACAAGTGCTTTACTATGGCTGTTTCTAAAACAATTTCTGCACTAAAAAGACTAATGTTTGCCATATGTTCTAAGTAGTCTCTCTGTAATCTCTCTAAACAACAGAAACACTGCCTGCAGAAAAGGTTCTGCAACACCTATAGGCTGCGCTGCAGTTCCAGATGTTCAGCAGCAGATAGAGCTCTGCACTCAAAGCCACCTCTGCAATTTAGAATACTTCATATTCCACTTTCCTTTTACCTTTTGACCTCTGCAATCAGCTTTTACTTCCAAAGCTTCACATTTATTTTCTAAAGCATGAAGAACCAGGGAAGAAGTACACACAATGCAGCTACTATGATTTGCTAAATCTGTTGAGACTTTTTGTTATTTCAGTTCAAGTTTGCATAACATTGATGACTAAATCTTTTTATTTCCGTAAGAAAAGATGATTAGCTAAAAAAACCATTTGACTCCAAGTCAATGATGCTTGGTTAAATATATATATTCTGCAATTGAGTTGTGCACATACACCATGCTCAGACACAAAGATGTTTAAAAGAAAGGCAGACAGACAGAAAGACAAAAAGAAAGAGGGAAAAAAAGAGACCACCCAGTATCATCCTAGACATAAACAAAAAAGATTCTCAAAAGTAAACTGATTGCTGCTTCAAACTAAAACAAGATAGCTCAGCAAGTGGGATGGTGCTGGAGCATTCACTCCATCACAGATACCAAAAGTTACACCGAAATAAAGGCTTAAGTCTCACTGAAAATCACATACTTCACAAGACTATTAGTTACAACTTAATGTAACAAAATCTGTATATTCTTCCTATTTATTTGCAAAACAGACTGTGTTTGATATCTTATGTAGTTTAAATATTTTCAGTTAGTAGGTTACTTTATTAGTCAAAGAGTTAAAATACAGCCTCATGTATTCATCAAGGAAAGCCTCTTCCAAGAGCAGAGCAAGTAAGGCTCCAGTAAAAGTACTCTAAACTTTTACTGGAGACCAAAGGGGTCTCCACTGTCCTTTCTACTCTTTCTCTGAATTCCACACAGGATCAAGGGCACGCTACTCCGTTATAGCTTATTTACGAGACAGTAACAGATTTGCAATTCTGTTAACTTAATAGCCCACAACAGCGCTATACTTGTACTTGTCCCAAGACCAAATAGTACCACTGTGTCTAAATCCCACCAATAGTTCACAGTGGACTAGGAAAAGGGCAAACTCTACACGACCTACCCCCAAATTCCGCACATTTTAGAAGAGCATATACTTAGATCTCAGCTGGAATTACAGTTAGTTTGAAAGATAAATATAGGTACCAGACCAAATAACAGAGGAAAACCACAATGCGGGCATATTGTGGGTGTTTTGTTGCTGTTATTTTTTAATAAATTCTTAAAATAAACACAGGAATCTGAGAGTTTCAATTATTTGCTTATTACTAACATGTTTCAAATCCTAAACTAATACTTTTCTGGTTTCCAATACAGATTTTTTTTCTACAAAAAAACTTATCTAAGACATATTTGCAACTCACTATTAATACATTTATATATAAACCTCTGAGATTAGGAGCAGTTTATTTGCTTGAAGTGAAACACACAGGTGTGACACTTCAAAAGGATTTGCCTTTATTTGACAGACAAAATTACAGACACAGCACATTTGCAGTAGTGGCCCTGATTCCACTTTATGTGAGATATGTTGTGCCTTTGTTTGCTGCTGACAAGCGTAGAGAGTCCCTTTCACTAGGATAATAATGGTTAATTTATCACACAGAGCCGTCGCTGACCTCTGTGCGTCCCTGGCCCTCCATCACCTTCACACCTGCTCAAGCTAATTGTTAGAGCCAAGTGTAAATGAAAATCAACTGGGCTAATAATGAATGGAGGCCATTACTCGCAACAGCACGTTGCTTTACAAAGGTCCATCAAGCTACATTATAACTAGTCCCTTAGTCACAGGGCCCTATTTTATAAATGAGGAGCATCAGGCAAACACTTCAAGTCAGAAAAGAAAACAAGATGCTAAGGCAAAACCCCTACATATGGCACTGTTTTTGTAGAACTTGAGCACAGAAGTAACACACAGGCAACAGAAAATGCAAATTCAAACCCTAGCTCATAAGGCAACAATAATGTACCAATTCTAGAAGAGGGGAAAGAATAAAGGTACTCCTTTACCCAGTTCACATGATATGGGTCTGCTACGGTTTGTGGGAGCACATATACTAATTAATGAACAGGCAAATGCACATGCAAATCCAACCCATAAGTCCTACATAAATCATAGCAAAGACTTGCCCTGTAAATAGCACACAAGCTTATCTTGCATAGATTCTTGATCTGAATGCCTCAAAACAGAACCTAAAACTCCAAAATGGCTTGCTATCTTTAACAACCTTCCACATTTCCATCCATCTTGCTAAAACAGGAAAAGACAATAACCGAAGTATCCAACCATTTCCTTTCCAACCTCATTCCCTTCCCATGTTATCACTGTAAAATAAGCTCTCATTGAAACCTCTAGCATACATTTCCTGTAACAGAGCACAAGCCCAGTGTTCTTTAATCAGTGTTAGCTGCCTATTGAAAACAAATTGCTACAGAAAGGCTGAAGAAGAGAGAGAGCAGTTCTGCAGAAAGGTACTTCCCACCAAGGTAACAAACCTTACACCAAGCCAACAGAGCCTAAGGCTGCATCATCACTGCGACGAGGCTTAAGGTTTCTCCACATATAGAAAGTGCTCAATCAATATATAAAGCAAGCACATTACGTGCAACTACTGGACACACACATTCCCATACATTTCAGACATGCAGATCCCTAAATATTTTTCAGAGTATCACAGAAACACAGAATGCTTAAGGTTGGAAGGGACCTCTAGAGATCATCTTGTCCAACCCCCCTGCTCCAGCAGGGACACCTAGAGCGCACGGCACAGGGTGGCACCCAGATGGGTTTGGAAGATCTCCAGACAAGGAGACTCCACAACCTCCCTGGGCAGCCTGTTCCAGGGCTTTGTCACCCTCACAGTAAAGAAGTTCTTCCTCACATGGAGATGTGTTCCTGTATTTCAACTTGCACCCATTACCGCTTGTCCTGTCACGGGACACCACAGGAGAACAGTTTGGCCCCATCCTCTCTACAGGCCTCCCTAAGGTACTTATACATGTTGATCAGATCTCCTCTCAATTTTCTCTTCTCCAGGCTAAACAGACCCAGCTCACTTGGTCTTTCCTCATATGATAGATGCTAGATAGAGTAAGAAGAGACTCAGATTAACAGAATGTAAGCCTGGTGATAAAAGACTTGATTCTCTTGGTTACCTTTTATGGCTATTTAGAGGTAATTCCCTGGACCTCCTATCAGCCTGTAAACCACATGTTGCAAATTCTTGACTTCTGTTCATCAACATTTTCTCTGTGGTTGTCAAAGTGAAGACCTATTTGGGAAGGAGGCAGTGTACCTTCTGGCTCCTCCTCAAGAGCCCTTCAGTGCTAACCAGGTGTTCTGATAAACTTGAGAACTTGAGGCTATCTCATTCTCCTCTCTACTCACCACCTCGGCTTAATTAAAAATCCCAGTCTCAGTATTCTCTGTCTTCTCTGCTCATATTCTGGCAGCAATGTGGAACACCAAAACAAATTCTCAGTTCATTTGTGGAAGTAATTTTTCAGACATTATTCCAGGATGACACACAAGGCCAGAGGAGAACCTGCAGGTGGTATGGAAAAATTCTCCTATACAAGCACTCAGGGCACAGAACACTCCCTAGCCACCAGCGGTTTAAGAAAGAAAATGATCGGTGCCAGCACTAAGGAATCTGCTAAAATAACTATTACACTTATATTACCTAGCATTTTATATTCTATTCCAAAGCAAGATAATTCTGAATATATAATCTGATTATATTAATAACATCCCTATAGAAAATGCAAAGTATTTTATGAACAAAAGTTTACACCATATGTCCCAGTAAACTGTGCTAAACCTTTGGAGAACCATGCATACAATTAAACAGAGTTCTTTCTCTATCAGTAGGGAGCTTGATTGCAACACCAAAATAAGTTTTAATTTCATAAAAGAAGAAAAACAACCCAAACATCCAAGCATGGGCAGCTATTTTCTATCTAATTAGATTACATCCTGTAATATTAAATTGCAAAATAAAGCTTTGAACAAAATCCTGCTAAAGTACTGTATACTTCTATAATAATGTCTAACAGTGTTGCATACTTGTGTAAGGTCATTGCTAGTGAAAATGAACACTTGCAAGACAGAAGCAAAATCATCATTCAGATTACATTTATTCTATAACAATGAGGATACTCAGTAAAGTCAAGTTAGGAAATACAGCGAAAAAACAGTTGATGCAATCAGGAAATTCTACTCAGCTGTTACATGGCATTTAAGAAAATTTCCAAGTACCAACATTAATTAACTAGCATTCTCAGCCTTTACAGTTTGTACAGTGAACCGAGCCTTGCACAGAATAACTATGCTAACAAAAGAAAAACTTTCCAAAAATAGAAAAATAAATAAATAAATAAATAACGATAGCCAAATCTAAGAGACCTGTCAATGCCAGTGTCGTCAGTGGAATGATAACTAGTAAAGAGCAGATATCAAAGGCTGCCTTTTTCTCCCTCTCCATGCTCTGTTCTGTTTGAGCCCATGGTGGTCACAGCTCCTTTAACAATATTTATAATGAAGGAACAACGTTGGAGATGTCAACCCTGATTATTCATAAAGGCTCCTCCTGCTCATCTTTCCCCTTAGGCTAACTGTAAAAGTACCTGATTCCCAATTCTCAAACACAAAAGCTCACAGAGCTTGAAAGCGTAGCTGACTAATAAAGTTTGCATATCCCTAAGAACAAGAGCACACAATGAAGAAGAAAAGGAATGGTAAGATTAAACAAAAACAGTAAGCTTGGATGGGAAATAATAAAAATTTAAAGAGGCAAGAACTTAGAAACCTCCCCCACTCTCGTTCATTTACATTTCAGTATGTCCTAAGAAGCACCTGTTTTATCTCCTGAATGCTGTATCAAGGTATAATATACACCACAAAACTTAAATCAGATTTTGGAGCTGGAATGATAGGAGGTCATGAGCAACATGACTTCCAGTTCCTTGAACTTCAACTCAGAAGGAATCTAGAACAAGGGACAAGAGGGATGCAGCAAACATTTCTGGTTTATAGTTTCACTTTGGAGGCTTTTATTGGTATTTAAAATATACATAAATATGGAAAATGCCTTTAAAAGAAACAGGAAATCACACTTACAATAGGATCCCAAGTAGGATTTTGCTGCTGTAGAGCTTCTATGCATCTCTGAGTACTTAACAAACAATAAGGGCTTGCGGCTAGACTGTCACAGATTTTTCTTAATCACACAGGGGAGTAAAAGGGAACAAGGCCTTCTTTGTCCCTGTGCTCTGCCTTGCTTACATTACGACTGCTTACTGCAAAGAAAGGGTAGGGCCACCTGCCCAGTACAAGCAACGGGGTAGGAAGGAAACAAGAGAGAACACAGTCACTGCTAGTTGAAGCAGCTAGCTGCACAAAGATAAGCTATCTCACAGATTCTGTTTCTGTACCTTCTTGAGACCAACTAATGCTACACCTGCCATTTTGAGACATAAGAAACATGTAAGAATCAAGTTACCATTTCCTTAGAAGAAATACAGAGCTGTTTGACTGCACACAGCAAACTGCTTAAGGCAGGAAGCAATAATGACAAATACGGCAGCTCACTAAAGCTAAGGGGGATTAAAAGAGGAATGAAGTTCAGAATCAGTCAGTATGGACTTTGATCAAGACATTGGGATGAACTTTCTAAATCTGGAGAAACTTGGCATCTCTAAATATTCCTGACTCATATTTACTTCCAGGAGAGAAGTGCGCCAGGGCTCCAAAGTCATGAGCGCCCAACATGCACATGTCCTAAGAACTGACATACACACTTGGATAGTTGAGCTACACATTATCAATATCAATGTGTCACTTGAAAAAGAATCCAGCAGACTACACTTCTCCAAACTTTATGTCTGCAAATGCTAACAAAGGAAAAAGCTATCTGCCAAGAATAAAGAGGAACAACATTTATTCTATGCCATTTTTGATGAAAATGGACTTTACTTTGCCTCACCTGCATTACCTAGAACACTCACAGATGTTGAAAATAAACTATTCTGGCATTAGCAGGAGAGCATTTTGAAGAGGCCTGTAAAGCTAATATCTAAAATGTCAACAACAAAATATTTCAGAAAATATATTACAGTTGCATTTTAAAGCAACTGTACCTTGCTACACTGAGACGAAGTGGCAAATACACCACTGTAACACAAGGCGACCTTTTAAAAAGCAGCCAAACTTGAGTAGCTACTTAAGTATGGAAGGTAGCCACGGTTATACAGAAAAGGGGACAGGATACAACTGATCCATTTATATGCTTCAGTACGTAAGAAGCAGCTACTCACTAAGTAAAGACAGTCTATACTTGGAGACAATTTAGGGTACCCGGTCTATATGTAGACATGTCACCCAAGCGGTGTTGCAGAATATAAAAGTTACCATCAACCAGTTTATGCATTACTAACAAAAATAACTTAGCTTTATGAATTAATAAAACAGTTGTGACAATCTAGGCTGACTTAAAACTTGTAGTGGATGTATAGATACTCTATATTATTCAGAGCAGATTTTTTTTTTCTTTTTAAACAAAGAATAAATTCATTTTATCTATGATAACTGCGAGAGACCAGACTGGAATAGTCTTCTTCTAAAGGAGCAACAACAGACAATATATCTTAATACAACTGCTGCCACTTCTCCCTATTGTGTGAAAACTTCCTCAGTACTATGAAAGGCAAGAGGCCAGGCCTCTTGAACCAGATTTTGCCAAAAGATGCCAAAAGATATAACCTCACTTGTCTTTCATTAGAAGGAGTTAAAAAAAAAAAAAAGCTGAAAATCCAAACTAGGTTAGTCTAGTCTTTTGCTACCCTTTTGGCTCAGGTTTACCCAACTTCAGATGAAAGGAAGGTGCTGTCTTCAGACAAAGCCGTTTTACCTTTACGCCAGAGCTTTTCTATTTCTGTTTATTATAAATCACACAAGGAGAACTTGGAAGTTATGTGTCTTGAAACATCATTAATAGCTGCTCATTTCAGCTCTTCAAACTATTCTTGTTGACTCCACCTACATATGGTGGAATGAAGACCAGTGACTCATTTTCAACATAATACTTTTTCCATCAGATGAAACAATGCTAACCTAACCTAAACAAGAGGTGACTGCAGGAATAGCTTAAGCATTAAAAAGTCCTTACAGCTTGGAAACTGCTGAAACCTCTGATTTGCACATTTTCCAAATGAAAACATTGCTGTTTGGGGATCAAGATGACCAAAATCCACAGTTGCTCTATCTTTCCAATGGTCATACTTGTACTACAAGGGGCAGACACCTCCAATTCCTGCAGAAGGTACAGAACTTGGAAGGTACAGAACTTGGAAGGTACAGAACTTGGCCCAGCTTGCTCAAACAGCTGCCCCAATACTATAACACGCACACACTTCCACTCTCATTGTCCTCCAAATGAATTACCTCTGACTCGTTTTATCCAAGTATCTTTTTCATTTGACAACATAACAGGCCACTTTCATTTCTATTGTGATTCTAGCACCTTCCATGCAAACTGCGGATGTTTAACCCAACATTTCCAATGCTTATCTCCCATCTCAGGTAAGAGGCAGTGTACCAAGTGGCAAAGAAGATTAGGAACAATACCTACCTCAGATCACCAGCCGTGGAGCCAAGGCCTTTTTACCAATCAGCATGATTTCAAAAATAATTTGCCTTTTGACTTATGCCATGGCACATCAAATGAAGTCGAATGTGAGGAAAGAAGCACAAGAAGGTCATTACAGTTTACTCATTCACTGCCAAATTGTTAAAAGAGATTATTTAAAAAGTCACAAATTACATAAAGCTCTCATATACTTTGAATCTAAACATATAAGAATAGAGAGCAACCAAATAATGCAACTAGAACTAACAGACATATGGCACAGAAAAATACAGACTGAGAGATGAGTAATTAACCAAAATCTCAAGTCTTTTGGGACTAGTCAGCCTTATCTTTCTGGACATTGCAGGAAACTGCATGTTGATGAAAAAAAAGCCTTTTTTCAGATTTTGTAGTGTTCGTCACTATTCCACTACCCACTCACCAGACTATGTTCACTATTTTCAGTTTTTGCAGCTCACATGAACATCATCTGAGGTTCTGAGGCACCCAATCTCCTGTTCTGTAGTGTGATACAAACAGATGGCCCAGTTCTCCTGACCAGATTCTCAGTAAAGTGTCCCTCCATAGCTCAGAACACTCCTTCACAAAATAGTGTCCTGAGCTTCTAATATGCAAATGAATTCTTCTGCAAATTCATGGTAGATGTAAACACTCCATTATTGGCCACAATTCTGAACACAAGTAATTATAAATCTTAAAAAAAAAAAAAAAAAAAAAAATCTCCTGGCAGAGACGTCTCAACTCTGCGTTGCTTTTGCCTAGAAAGATCTTGTTCATGAAGTAGATTTACAAATCTCTTCTCCAGTTACAACCTTCCAGCTCCCCATCAGGTGACTCCTTAATAAAGCACTACCCAGTGAACACAAGAAACTGCCTCTTCTGAGCACGAGTCAGCTGATTTTCCAGGTAGTTTGTGTTTGAAGAGACGCCCTATTTAACATTAACAAGCCTTCAGTGTTAAATTTGCACCCAACCCAACTGCTTTTGCAGAATCACAGAATGACTGATTTTGCAAGAGCCTTTTAGAAAACATCTAATCCAATTCCTCTGCTCAAACAAAGTCCAAGACCCCATCCATGCAGCTTCTGAGTATCTCCAAGGATGTTCACAATCTCTCTGCTTTGACAGACAGGGCACACTTTCAGGTGTCTTCCTGCTGAAGCTCAAAGGTAGGAAACATGCAAACCCTCAGCAAGAGTTTGTAAATCAATAGACATATACAGAAAAGTTCAGAAATCCTAAAGCGTTTTATAGGATCTTCAATCTATAATTTCATGAAAGTTCTAGAGCTTGTGAACCAAACTCACCTGCAACTTACGCCCCTGTTCAGTGTATTTGACAATGCATCTAGTATGAGACACAAATGCAAAATGAGCGCGCTCTCTCTTTGCTATGTCTTCCCTGTAAAGATACTATGCCTTACAAGATACTGTGAGAGAAGGAAAAATCACTTCTTTGCTTATAAGCTCCTTATCCCAGCTGTCAGGAATTATCACCTATCTTCAATCATCACAACAAAGCAGACTTTTTTTTTCTCCACTCCAAGAGTACTAACCATCACAAGCTTCAACTCTCATTCTCCCAAGACAAGAGAGCTGCTTAGCAGCTGACTACCTACACCATTCAAGTCCCACCTCTCCCTGTTAGCTCAGAACAGAGCAACACACTCAGAGGAAGCTTCATGGGGGGTAAATGAAGTGGTTTTTTTTTTTTTTTTTTTTTTTTTAAAAAAAAACATAAATTTCCTGCCAAATCACTGTTAGGTAAGCTTAGCTTCCTACCATCTGAAGTAAAAGATGCAGATGTATGTGACTGGAGGAGTCAGCTCTCCATTTTCTAAATCAGGCAGTCAATTCAGATTTAATAAGACAGTAATTACACATTAAGTATTCATTGATTACCTAAGGTATATTTATTAAGAAATAACAGGTATGTCACACATCTCTGTTAGATATTCGCATATCTATTATAAAGCTGTTAAACAACAACAGATGTTTATCTAGAAAATTAGCATGAAGCTAACATAAAATACACATCTTAATAAATCTAGGTGAAACACATGCAGAAGACAAGTAGAGCTGCTTTTTTCAGAGCAATGCTGTTTTTTTCCATGTCTGAAGTCACAGCATCAAACTGTCTTTTCTACTGTCTTTCAAGAAATCTTTCCTAGAGCCTCATCTAGTTGTGACAGCACATCAAACTTCACAGCTCTTGTACAGAGAGGCTCCCAAGGCAGCTTGCTTCCACAAGCAGCAAGGCTGTGTTTGCTATTCTTGAGACTGATTTTATTTAGTGCAAGGACTTCCTAACGTAAAAAATCACAAATAGTCCTTGGGACCGGGAATGCCAACACCTTGCCCAAGGATGTGCACAGACTCCTGCCTAGTGGGCAGCACGCACAGACTGAAGTGTTGAAGGAGGCAGCTTTAAAGGCAAGTGGAAAAGCAGCTGTGGAATAGATAGCAGTTGAACCAAAGCTCTCAGAGTACTAACTTTGCACGTGATGTATCACATCCTTATCTAAGAAGTGAAGAAAATCCCATCTCTATGGATGAATTTTAAAGAAATAAAATTAATACTCCAGACACGTCCAGCATTGACCAAAGACAATGGACTTCTGGCCACAACAGAACTCAAAAGTCAGTAGCAACCTGAGGAAGAACATCAAGACAAGCACCAAAAGGAAAGAGACTGAAAATAGAGTGGAAGCATCTCAACAAAAAAAGCTCTACACAAACAAGCAATAGCAAACTAACACACATAAAAACAGAGACTTATTTTCTTCAGGCACATAAAATTCCTTTTTAGGTACAAAAGAGCTACTGGTATGAAACGAGGTACATTCTATTCAGTGGGCACTCCCTGAAATCACATCTGAAGCACCTATGTAGGGCAGCATAATGAAACATCTACTTCTGCTGCTCCCACTTTATCAATTTTCAGGTCCCTAACTCCTACAGACTCACCAGCCTCCTGCTGCAGCAATTAATTCACTTTTCCTACTAAGCTCTTAATTAATTTTTTTAAAAAACCTTGTTGTTCCATAATATATATAATCATTAACATCAGCAAATTCTTTTAGTGCATTACTGTTTATTAAAACACAAACTCAGAAAAAGAAAATTGGAAAGAGTGAAGGTTATAAAGGGAGAGAAAAAAAAAAAGAGAGATGTGTCTGGAACATAGGCTTACTCGGTCATGGAAATTCTGTTTGAAGCCTCACTGTCTGTTTTATTATGGATTCCATAGGCAGCTTCTAATTTAGCACAGCTGTTAACACTCCTGCTAAATCAAAAATTCTCTCTGCTGAACTTTTGTAGAGGTTTTTGTGTTACACAAGTACGAGTTCCCATTTCATAATTTCCTAATTATGCCACTGCAGTTCTCATTCGTACTGTAAACCTGATCAGATGAAAAAAGTCATAGTCGTTTGTAATTTTTGGTCATACTGTTTTTATTAGCTACTGCATTTACACAGTGTGACATAAAAGATGTGGATTTCCTGGTCAATAAACAGCTTTGTTTCTAGGCGTATTGCTGTGAAATGCTGTATATTATAGCACCTCTGTGACAAAGCACTGTGTAAAAGCTTTGATCTTCAACTGCCTTTCAAAGTGTTTATACTCATTTCCTTCAACCACATACTTTAAGAAAATTAAGACAAACAAATACCTCAATTATCAACTAATGAAGGGTAAAAACCTACAAAAATTAACCCACTGAACATTTAAAGATTTTAATAGCAAACTAACTTCAAGTAATTAAGAAAAAGCTTACCGATTAAACATCTCTGATAAAAAGCTAGATTTGTTTTTCTTGTATATGTTTACACAAACAGCCACTTGTTCTTCCAACTACATCCACAGTAGGGTTTCCCCTTCCCTTAACACACTTCGTTTATTTTAGACAAGACAATTCATATCCCCTTTTCAGTGGTTCAGGGCCCCTCTGAAACATATTCTACAAAGTGACACATTGTGACAAATCCAATGATATTGGGGAAAAGTGGAGAATCTGATATAAATATTTTACTCCTTATTTTCAATAACGAGAATAAAATAGTAAGAGAGAGACACCTATCAAAAACTGCACTGAGCAATTTATTTAGGTTGAAACACAAGCAGTGTTTTTTCTTTCAGTTCCCCTCGCTCTTACTTTCGCTTAGAGCAGGCTTTTTATTTTTTACTTCATTTTGCTTTATATTGTCAACCAAGAACAGAGTTCCTGAGGAGACAAACAGGGGGTAAAGAAGACAAATCTGTCTCCTTTGTGTGAGAGCTGTAGGCCAGAGTTATCAACTCCTCTGCTATTCAAGACAGATTTGCATATCCAAGGCCACCCGAGGCAGAGAAGGCACTCGGAGTCTGATTTTTCCACAAGAACACATCAGGGAGCAAAGCAAAATAAGGAAACACCGAAAAAGATCCAAGTAGCTATAGAAAAAAAATCTTTTTGGAGGGAGAAAAAAAACCTTCCATTTAAAATCTTCCTTCTCAAAAAAGAGACATCTTATACATGGAATGTCCAAATATTCTTATTAAAGAAAATTCAGGGACAGTAACTTGGCACAAGAACTTCAATTGGCATCTGTGCTGTGTCTATCTGTATCTTAACACAACACTACTTCTCTGGACACAGAAATCAGGGATGATGGAGCAGCCAGTCTGCAAAACAATCTGGTTTACTTTTCCAACAGGCTTGTATCTTAACTAGTCAGATGATAGAAAAAAAGCATATATAAAGACAGTCCACTGTCCCATCGATATTTTCTACTTCCAAACATCACTAGCTTCCAATAAAGTATTACTGGAGACCAATGTTAGTCAGTATTATCCCATATACCTATTTGCAATACCTGTCTTCCTACAGATATAATACTGGAGCTAACTAATTACATAAGGTCAATCAAGTAATTAGTTTTACTTCTAGAAAAGCTCTTAGAAAAGTCACAACTGGCATGAATTAAGTTAAAGCTAACCTTTCTTCAGGAGTATGTATATGACATGCATGATGCTATGGAGACATCCCATACTTTTATTGACTAATGAGAATTAGTAGCTAAATTAGTTGCTAATTTCTTCTCCCATTCTCTCTCACAGATACACACACACACACACTTGCTTCAACCTAACACAAGGCTTCTCTTAGTCTTGGCTGTGTAATAATTTATCCTAGATGTAATTATTCTTAATGTAAAAAGCTGTGTCCTAGAATACCATAGGAGTACTTTGCAAATCATGGTACTCTGTGCATGTTCCTAAGACTACAGCTTTTTAACTTGTAAATTTCTGGATTAAAAATTAGGAAGAAAAAAAAAAAAAAGTATGAACACAATTTCCCTTACTCTAAGCAGTTGCTTCAGAATTAAACACTATAGAAAGCACTAGACTTGGTCCTATCCCTATAAATCTCTATGTTGTATGTTAGCAAAATCATATTCCATTAATTTAATAATTTATTTATATAAATTTTCCAAAGGAAATGAGGAATTTGAATCTGCTAAAAGTGGGAACTGAATTTAATATTTCTACCCATGCTGCCAACATTTCTCATGGATTTAGAAACCCAGCAGTTCAAGTGGAGGTTTCATGAGAAATATTGAGAGCTTCCTGAAATCTAGAACATTTCCACTCACACCAGCAAGATCTGTGAAATACTTACCCTATGCTTGCAAACTCAGCTCCAAACACTGACCACACAGTGAAATCACAGCTATAGCCAAGTTGGTAATAGCTTTTGTGTCTGAACCAAACTTTGACCAGCTCAAGCCTTTCCTCACCTATCTATACAAAACACTTGCTCTTATAACGGCATTTCACACAACACATTTACTATTAAGACAGGACTAAAATTAGACCTGTTCTCTCTCAGAGGTGTCAGAGAGTTGATGTGACTGAAGCTAGATTCCTCCTTGGGTATTCAGACTGTATTTCCCTAATGTACTTCTTGTCCCATGGATAGCAATTGCTAGAAAAGATGTAGCTCCTACAACTCATCAGTGGGCAGAGCAGAAATGGAAGCTAATGTGGGCACTGCTTTGCAGCCTTATGATGCATTCAAGAGCAGCAAAACAAAAATCATGTAACTATCGATCGTAACTGTTTTTTAAACCTACAAAATTATTTCAAAAGTATCTTGCATGTCATCAGGGAACACCTAAGCTCTAGTCCCACTCTATGTGCTTAATAATCACCATGACTTTTTGGCTTCTACAAGACTCGTTTTAAATGGAAGAGCGAAAATTCAGCAGCAAATCTTTGACAGTAACCATCAAGCCTCAAATAAGGCTGTTTTGCAGGAAAAGAAGCAAGGGGCATATACAGCATTTGCTCCATTGGTATTTAGCACATGTTTGGAATAAAGGATGTATCATAATGCCAGATGGTAAAACCATGCAAGTGCCACTAGTCATACCTTCAGAAGTACACAAGACTCTCACAAACCAGCAATACTTTGAGGCAGTTTGACTCAGTTACAAGCAACCTAGTTCTTGCTGTAAATGAAAACAAACTAGAGTTTGTAGGAGTAATGATGCAATCTTACTGTTTTTGTCTCCATTTACTATGCTTAACTTTCAGTGCATCTGATTATATAGCCCTGGCCTTTATCAGTGGATTAGTTCCATGCCAAGAAGTCTTCTGTGCTGGAGTAGTAGGAGAAACCACAGGAGAACACAGCTCCCAAAAGGCAATACATGTCTTGGCTTGCTCTCTGTCATTCTTACTTTTTTTTTCATGCAGTCACTCATGGAAGAGGAAAACAGTTACTGATCTTCCCTGGACAGAGGCAATCTATAGTGATTAAGGCGGTTAGAAGCCTGGCAGCTACAGGAAACCATGCAAAACATCAATCAACTGTAATGTTTAATTATTCTTTGAAAACAGGGACTTCAGAGTACAGTTGTGGATGGTTATATGTTATAGCACAGAAATGCTAATTCTCATTTTCCTAGAACCTTAAAAAAGAAAAAACAAAACAAAACAAAACAAAACAAAGAAAGAAACCTTGGCTGCTAAATCAACAAAGAGGCATTTGAAAAACACTACTAAAAAGCAATACTAACTGACTTAGCTACAAAGAGTAAGCATGATGGACACTTAAGTTGGATGATAGCTGTCTGTTCAGGCTAACCCAAGTTAATCCTTTTCTGTATTCAGCACTCAATGGATTACTTTCTGTATAACTTATAATTTCTAGAACTGGTCAATTCTGTGATATCTTTCAATATCACAAATCAAGTTCCTAAGCTAAGTATCACTCTTCTCAATGAAAGGAAGTCAAGTAATCCGACATATCATTATAAAATAGTGGCTAATTTTTTAGCCAGTATAAATCAATATGCTCTGTTGTGACAGTTTTACTCCTACTCTGGACTTCATAATTGTTTGCTAAAATATTCTCCTGTAATATTTGCCAAGTGCTTTTGAAAACCTATCTCACCTAGACCAGGAAGCCAGAAGTTAGACAGAAAGCTGACATTGCAGCTGCAGATTCAGTCAAGAAATTTTAGAAGAATCAGTGAAGTGGTACCATTCTCTCTCCCAGGTGCCCTTTTAGAATATAAAAATGGAGGAGTTTAACTATGGCTTAATGCTCTTTGTATATATATACAGTATTCTTTTCAAGCTAATGTAAATACGCAGTTTATCTGTTCCTTCTCCCCTTGTTAAAGTGTATTTTTACAAGCCTTTGCAAAACAGCAGCCGTTGAATGTAGTATTGGGAGAGCTTTGTGAAAGTCTGAAGATTCATGTAAAATCGAAGTTGTAATGTTGTTTCAAATATTAAAATGCTTAAAGATACAACAGAGTAGAAAAAAGCATTTTTAAAGTTATGTCTTTTCTGAACTCAAATGGATTAGCAGAAAATAGACTCATTAACTGAAATGTTACATTTGTTCTATATCTGATTCTATACTGCAGGACAGCATAGAAATTGTTGAAATTTTGAGGGGACAGACATCTTTACTTATTATGTTGAATGGTTGCTCTCTCCATAACTAGTACCAACTAACTTCAAAGAACCTCTCCCTCAGCCCTTAATTAAACATTTTTCAGCCCATGGAGGTAAAATTCCTTGTGCCTCAGATGAATTCTGTGGTCTCTATTGAACTTAAGTCAGTGGGAGCTTATCCCCGGGAACAACCATAGAATCTGGCCTCATAGTTACCTCCTGATATTCTCTTGACTTCTGAACAAAAGATTTACCACCTCTGCAGATATGCGATTAAATGGCAAATGTTATTTAAAAATGTACAGTTTTGCAATAGTTAATAAGGGCATAAATTATGTTTTTAATTTTTCAGGTATCTTCTGTTGGATGGTATTGCTAAGCACAGGAATATATATCCTCATTTCATTATGGACCCATGTCATTGAACTCCTTATGAATCAAATATACAGAGAACTCACTGTAGCCATTAATACACCAAACACATAGAGAATTCCACGTAGCTGTTAATAAAGATCTTCACACAAGCCTCAGCACTCACACTCTAGAAACACAAAAGCTGTCTTTTGGTGCGCGCCAAAGATGATACCTGCTCCCTACTTTGATATAAGTGGATCATTGTTCTGTTTGAAAATCAAGTGAAACTGAAGATACAGGTATGAAAAAAAAAGTATCTGTAAAAATGAGCACCTGGCTAATTAAACAGGGAACAATTACCTATTTTTTGTTCCTTTGAGCACTTGGGAAGTTCTGATGCAAATGAAAAAGCTACTAAATAATTTTTTACTTTGTCTCCATGCTAAAAGAACACTGCCCCATCCGTAAGATTAGAGATACGAGAATGATAGGTTCGACAGGGATTTCTACCAATTAAGTTTCCACACTATGGGGTGCTAAAGGTGATTCTGAATCATGAGTTATTTTTGCACACTCCATGGGCTGCCATAAAAGGACTCTATTACAAGTAATGCTTGCAGGCTTAGCTTAGAACTAGCATGCGTTCCTGTAACTCCAAACCTTCAAGAAGATTCCAGTGAGAGAACTGAGAAGGGTCAGTGCTGTAATACTATTCTATCAAAAAAACAATAGGAGTATTTTAACGTACCCAGCCTCTGCATTTTTTGCAGTCAAGGAGAGCAAAAAAGAGTACAATGTTCATTTAACAACAGATACAGCTCTATGATGCTGGATTCTGTTCCATTGTATAATCAGTTTTTTCCTACATGCCACCTTCAATTCACAATTTGTTAAAAATATCTATAGTTAAAATTCATCTTTCAGATTTGCCCCCCCCCTTTAACCTCGAAGACACTAGTCATATCTGTACTGTTTAAAAATAACTATAGTAATTGGAGTGTCTCTATTATATAGTTCACTTCCAGTCACACCAATTCCCCTAAACAGCAAACTATTTTTGATTCTCTATTCCATAGTACTATGAATACACCATTTTGTAGATCAGCAATTAAAAAACAGTCCTATACAGGTGCAGACAAGTTGCAACAAGATTGTTTTCATTGGACCAAGGCCTGTATCTGGCACAGCAAAATTCTGGCTAAAGTTTTACGCTTACTCCGAAGCTCACCTCTTCAGCAATTCATTCAAAGAGTAATTCATGCTAATATAAAGCTTGATCTTATAAGCATGAGCTGAAATTCTTTTTAGACTCTAGTGTTAGATACAAGACCAAAGCACATTGTCAATTATTCAGATTACCAAAGGAGAAAGACTAGCTAAGAAAAGGACAAAACCAAAACTGCTTCGATTCAAAATTATTTGAAGATAAGAATATCTTCTATCAAGAGACTGATAATATTAAAGCAAAAATTACACTCAATATCATAAGATACATCACATGTAAGCACACCCCTTTTTGCAGTATAATATGATTCCTAAAGAGGGTAAGAGGATCCTGCAGATCTCCTGGCATCCATTTTTGGCCTGCTGCCTAAAAAACAAAAACTACTTCAGCTAAGTTACAGCTCAGGGCAGTTTTTACTAAGTTGATGCATAAAAGTAGGCTTTCCTCCAGCTAAACAACAGTAATTTGTTTTAGTTTGATAGGTCTTTCTAAATAATGGTGTCATCAGTAAACATCTGGCTCCTTCCTAGCAGATTAGGCGTCCAATGAGGAAAGTGTGTTTATAATTCTAATTTGAAACACAGCACATTAATATGCTGATTCCCGTAATGTTTGCCTTAACCTGTTTGGAAAAATTATGACTGCAAATATCTTGTACACAACACCTCTAAACTACCAGCTTGTACAAACAAAACAAGAGCCGAAGCAGTCTCATACAGATGATTAGAACCACTTCAGAGGCAATCATGATTAGTGCTTTGGCTTGAAGCCATATTTTACACATAAGCAAAGCATCTGTTTCTGAGCTGCTGTCCCAAGCTAATAGAGCCACCTCCACTATTACTAATAAGCACATTCAAGAGAGCCAGATGGCCTATATGAAACTGCCATGACTTTTTCCTGAGCTAGGCAAACCAGAGCCATGGAACCAGAGCTGGCTCCAAATCATATTTCCTTGGGCTCTAGGAGCCAATAAGATGACACATAAGCTGGCTCCACAAAAGAAGAATATAAATGCTGATGCCATCCATTATTTAGAATTGGTGTGAGGCCAACATCTGCCTCTCCAGATGATCCTTTTATGTAAGTACGAGGAAGGAAGATGAAAAGTAGAGTGCACTTCTGCAGAAGTTGGTGTACTGCAATGCAGACTGTTGCAATTCCTTGTGGGATTTTTTTGCAGACTTCACAAATCCCTGCCTGCAGCCAAGCAGTACTGCTCAGCTGTCTTTGCATGTTGTATGTACTTGACAATTGGGTGGTTTTACATATTTAATAAAAATGTCATATTTCATTAGTGGAACTGGCCTTTAGAACAGATCTTGTGCTCCTTGCTAGCAACTGAAACTGTTGAGTGCCAAAGAGCTTGGTGGTTCAGTCGTAAGATCTCTGTCCTCTTCTGTGACCCAAGTTCACATTTAACCACTGCAGTTTTTAAGTAGATTAGAATGAAGACACTCCACAAGCCAAGGAGTTAATGCTGCAGGGAAACTCATAACTGATATGACCTAGGAAGACTATTAGAGAGAAATCTCTTTATATTTCCTTTAGAAGCAAACAGACAGGTGGCAGTTAGTGACAGGGAGAGAAGGCCATTTAGGCTGCCTGCCCCATCAAACCACACATATAAAGAGAACTTCAATTTCCTCCTTCCACTATGATGCATAGGGTGCTTTGTTCCACTAAGCTGATGATTGAATTTCAGCAGAATGTGTGTCTGCATGAACTATCAAAGACAATTCACTACGCCAGGAGCAAATCAACTTCACTCTAAGAGCTGTAGCAGGTCACATCACCCCTGCACAAGCAAGGAAGCTGGGCAGAGATAAAGGGACTCCATGAGGCTCAGATCCCCCAGAACAGCAGAGCCACAGCGAGCATGCTTCCACTGTGCTACTATCCATAAGCTACAGACAAAAATCTTTACTTCTGCCTCATGGGGATACCAGTTAATTTGCAAAGTGATAAACCTCTTCAAATACAGCTATCTTCCCGACACTCAGCTATCACAGATACAAAAACAAATCACTATAACAAGGGAAAAAAACACAGAAATATGCTGAAACAATTGAGGTCTGTCACTCCTCCTCATCAGGTCCCTCTGTTATTACTGAAGCTCTCTGGGATCTCTTGGGATAAAAGACAGAATAAAAACGCATAAAATATTGTTCTTAATTTATTTTCTCCCTACTGCTAGCCTTTGCGCTACACATGCAGAACATTCCTTCATTTTAAAAGAAGGCCATAACGTACAGTCAAATTTCATACACCAAACCAAGTGTAATCCTGACCCTGTGTCACTGTTCACACTAGTTCGCTTCTCAGACAGTAGATAATCCTTCAGAGTACAACTGAATTAGAGGAAAGATTCCTGCTTTCCAAGATTTCCTTCCTGCTACTGCCAAGATTTCAGCTGGTTTTGCTTGAAGGCATTATGTTATTAATGGTAAGCAGGAATATAAAACTGGAATCAAAAAAATCCCTTTCTGCATTCCTACAAATGTAAGAATGTACCACCTTGGACATATGGAAGGAATGATAAATGAAAGCAATTCCAGGAAATATTTTTTCCACTTAATGTTTTGATTTTCAAGTATGTGAATTTTTGCACAACACTAAGGGGTTGTAGGGAGTAAAAGGAGTTTTTGTTCATTTTTCCTACTAAAGAGTAGAAACAAGGAGCCAAGGAGAAAATGGAAGAGGATAAAAGCTACCTGAATGAAAAATGAAACTGATTTCAAGTCACAAAACCGTTTTCTGGTCCTTGCACAGTTCACCTAATTAATAGAATAAAACACACAGAAGTGACAGCAAGCACTATCTACTTAGACATTATTAAGACTGCCATAGTCATGGAGGCTTTCCCCAGTTAATTTATTTGAAATAAAACTCTAGGATGAATTCTACCCTCTGAGAAGTTTAACAGGACAGTTGGGAAAAGGCTAAATCCAACAAACACGGTCCTTTCCATAAGATGCCAAGAGAATTACCAAAGTTCCTTCAATAAAACACACCTGCATCTGCTCCTTATGGAAAGCAAACTGTTCATTTTCATAGAGGATTAAACTCTCTGTAGCCCTGCTGAACAGTTACAGTGCGACAAAGATGAAAGATGCTGCTCTTGTACACAGCTGCTGCTGTGTCTTACTCTGCCAGAGAGAGGCCCTTCCTGGTCCTCATTTCTACTGAGGTCCATCATGGGAACTCACTGTTCATCAATAATATGTAAATCATAAATTCAATGACAGACTAATGCACCAAAACAATGAGCTACTTTTTTTTTTTTTAATAAACAGAGGCCTTCAAACTTTATTTACCCTAGTAATACTTAGCACACTAAATATTTTGTGAAACAGGGCAGAGCATTACCTCTCCTTTTTAAGTTAGCAGTCAAGATCTCCTTATTTGACAGTTATTCCTCACCAAATGCTAATGCATAATTTAGTCCCTCAGTTTCTGTGCATTAGCTTTAAATATAGCTGAATGTTTCTTGTGAGCAAGTGTCCCATCTGCACACGTCAAGCATTCTATTTAGTCCTATCCCAACTGCTTAATGTCTGAAATAGCATCATCCATGTTCTTATCTAAAACAGCTAATTTAGTATCTTTGGACAAAAGGGACCTAGTATTACGGTAAGTTCCCAGGGGACTAACTATTACAGAGAGGAACTTGTTAAATACACACATGAAAAAAAGGAAGAGATAAGAGGTAGGCGATCTGATCTTTATGACCCTCTGATTACTCTATCAGGAAGTAAAAGCATAAATCTAGCTCCTGACCTAAGAACCTATTTTACTTCCCTTCACTCTGCATTTTTCCTTTTAGAGCCAATAAAATATTAAAATTACAAAGGGTTATGTTCTCACCAATATTTTCATTAAATGACAAATAAATTTTAAGTCAAGTCAAGCAGAGGTTTCAGTAATCATTATCCCAACAGTTGTTTGACACACTTTCTGCAATTCACTCCAAATACACTAGCGCCATTACTACCAAGGAGGTCCATTCGGAAAATGTGACACTGAATTTGAATCAGTCTAATGTCCCTCTTAATGTCCTAATGGCAAATCTATAGACTAATGTAAAGCTGACCTCTTTTGCAATGATCTGTTAGAGTATTTGTTGTGGAAGGTAAAATTGCTTTCCCAGCTCCTTTTTGAACACCTTATCCCAAAATATGAATATCAGTTGTTAGCCTTCTCGGGTGACTTCCTTGGATTTTAGATGAGGGCTGTAAAGAGTCATCATGACTTTTATTCCATGTGAGTTAAGGAGGAAAAAATTAGAAGAAACATGACTGGGGGTGGGGGAGGGGAAAGAGGGAGATGAATGCACTTCAGAAAGCCCTGGAAGGCCTGAAAGTTGTGTGAGAGGCAACTCTTCTTGTCCACTGCAAAGCTAAGGTCCCCAGCTACCAAGCTGTACGCGTATCAAAGACAAGCAGGGTGGACAGGGGTCTGAAAAACCTCTATGAGTTTTATGGCCCATCAATTTGGGAAAGAATGGCAGAGCATGCAATTGTTTTGCATCCGATCCATAGCAATTCACCCAGAATCACCGACAGCAAACTGGCCAAAGCTTGCAGAGAGGACAAAGAGCCCTGCTGGGACAGACATGGCAGGACAGATCATGCACCACAACAGAAACTTTCCCCAAATGTTCCAGGTTAAACAGTTCCCTCAGTGACCAACCATTCTGTTCACCCATCAAGCACTGGAACTTGAGCTGCTCATTTTCAGGTGCCATCTGCCAAGTTTTCAGAGATAGGTACTGTGAATTGTCTATACTTCTCTAGTTCTAGATCCGCTAAACATTTATTTCTTACAATCAACATCTCTACAGCTCACTCATTGAATGCCAAGGTGTTTTCTGAGCCTTGACCCATACTAATCCAACACACATGCAATATGGACCATTTAGAAAGAGAGCAAGAGAGAGGTGAGCAGCCTGCAGCTTCGCTGCACCTGCTCTGTGCTGCTGTGTGAGTTGCCACTTGACACACAAACGGGCAGCTCTGAGTATTTTGTCAGTTCATCAGCTGGTTTATTGGTTCACTATTTTGAGCCTTCTGGCTCCTACCCAGCTGCAATAACTTGTTTTAAAACACTGTATTAGCATCATAACCAACTTAATTCTGAAATAACTGCTCTTCTGATTGCCCTTTACAGTCCTGTCTTCTGTGTAAAGCAAAGAATTGGAGGGAATGGGACAGGAGAGTGGACAACTGAAAAAGCCAAATACCACCTGATTAGGTTTTTATTTTCCTACACACACACAAAATAATACAGCTTGTCATCCATTGAGGTCTTGAACTGACAGGCCAACTCATTCTCTTGGCAAAGGAAAACAAATTAACGGGAACAGAAAAAGGAAGAAAATTGTCCCATTCGCTCACTTAGCATGTGATGACTGAATGCAAATAGAAAATAAAAAGCAGGTTTTTCTGGTGAGGCTTTTTTACCCCCCTTAAAACACACTGCCCCAAATATCACTAAAATTTACATCAGCCTTTTCTCACCTTGATTTACCAAAAACATTTATTAAAGAAAAACCTTTTTTAAATATAAAGGGTAAAGAACAACATATTAAAAACACACTGCATTTCTGAACAGGTTTACAGTTTGAAAGTTTGCAAAGGGCCACTGAAAAAAAAAAGTTATCCACCATTTGCAAAAACATTATGATTTATACAGGGTCCAGAACTACTAGACAACACAACCTACTTTTATTTTTTTAGTTACAAGAAAAAAAAACCTTACTGCAGTAAGGATAGAAATTCAGAATTACAGTTCACATTAGAATTCGTGATAGACTTCAAGTGTTCCTAATAGCATTTTTGGGAATGGGGAAGAAAGAGAAAAGGGGAAGATAATTTAGCTTACCTTATATTGTACAATGGCAATTACTGCTTTATTGGCCTACTTAAGGACCCTATTATTATATATATTTCCTATAATCTACCTGCAGTATCACATCACAAATAAAAAATTACTCAGCTATGGAATCATAGAAAGCTTGCAAATTAATGTTCATTTGATATTATAAAAATCTTTTAAAATACTTTTTCCAAAATATGTTCTTTCATACTTTCTAAAATCGAAGAAAATTTCAGAAAAAAAAAAGTATTTGGATTTAAGTACAGTTAGTTCAAGCAAGCCTTTCTCTGTCATGGAGCATAATTTCAAAACATTTACTCAGAATATTCAGCAATATGAGGACTATTTTAGAGCAGATAATTCATCCTGATTTATTCATTCAAGTGACATAAGATACTTCAATAGTATCTTTCAACAATAATATATATATTTTTTGCAATAGCTAGCATTTTTGTATGTTTAGAAATGTTCTCACAAGTCTTAAAATGTATTTTCACCTTACATGGAAACTAGTATTTCAAAATGAGTAGGTATGGAACATCCTGCTAAGAGGACTTAGCAAAGAGAAGAGGAGGATTGGCCAAACTATTTAATAGCTATTTCATTAGGAATTCACAAGCAATACACTCTGTTTCACAATTAATAGCTATTCATCAGGAATTCACAAGCAATATACTCTGTTCCACAATTAACCCAGCTATATATATATATATGTATATTCTTTCCAGTCAGCCTTATTAAGCAAGGAAACATGAATTTCCTATTAAGCATTAAACAGGTTCTTAAATAAGCCATACTGAGGAAAGAAGCTGCTCAATGACTGTTTTTTTTTTCTTCATTACAACACTGAAAATATATATCCTGAACATAAGCAGGTCATTTCACCTAATTAAACAAATTCTTTCTCTATTAGGAAGTTTAAAGCCTTCACTGAGTGTAAACATGGCAGGCTGAATGAGAAGGAAATTTTATACACATAAATAATTGTAAATATCTTCTATTTTAGAAAAACTACTTTGATGGCAAATTTTATTATCAGTGGAAATGCAAAGGGTGTGCAACTATTAACAATTAAATTATTATTCTAAAACTCTATAAATATAGTAAAAGATACAAGAATGTACTTCACATTACACAAAGAAAAATGAGAATTAGCAGTTTTTCTGAGTAACTTTTATATCAGAAGGCAGCAGATGATTTCACAATCAGAACTATTTCATGTTAAACAAAGGGGAAATAATTCTTTTATAGTTACTGTCATAGAAGTTATTTATAAAAACCCCTTTATTTTTGAAAATTCATGAAATGGTTAGTACAAATAAAAAGGAATTATTTGCATTTCCTTGGCCAAAAATTTACCATCAGAAAATAATTATGTATTTCATGCATTTCAGAGCATAAAGCCTATTTACAGGTCCAGGAAAATTACAGAAGATGCAACTGTATTTTTGAAAAGAAGGTTGAGTCTTAAGTCTGACTGAGAATGTAAATGTTTGGAGACAGCAGAGTTCGAGACATACAGATACATATATATACAAACACACATATATATTTTTAAATGTAGAAATACTTGAAGCTTTCTCTGAGCTCCCTCTTGTGAGTAGTTACTGGCAGTGCATAAGCATCACTGACAAGTGTTTTTTTTTTTTTTTTTTTGTTAATGCATCATGCCCCAAAGAGGTTTGAAAATATCAAGCTTTGGTGCCGAAGATATTCATATATAATTAGCTGTCTGTAGAAGGAAGAGAATACGGACATATTGAAAAAAAAAAAAAAAAAAGGTCTGCTAAGTCTCCTTCTGTCTGGTACTTCCACAGAACTCATCACCCCTCACTGCAGTGAGGAGAAATTAAACTTGAGTAACAGGCTTTAGAGACAGTCATAGCAGTGTGTTGAGAGCAGAATACCTGGCCCTTCGCCAGCATTACTCATTCTATAAGTAAAAATCACATTCTTTTTTTTACCCCCCACCTTAACGAAAAGGTATTTTAAATTCAAGCACTTACTTAAAAAGCCTTTGACATTTTAAGAAACTTTCTTTTACTGGAATGTAAATATTGGTTTATTTTTGATTGCATGACAATTATTTTTATTTAATCCATTCTAAATCTCCATTTCTCACTTGCAAAACAGCTTGCATTTCATCACTGCAGGACAATAAATTAGGTATTTGTTTTTGTAAGAGATTTAGATGCTACATAAATGGGGGGTGGAGACAGAGGGGGGAAAAAAAAAAAACACAGTCAAGCTCCATCATATGCATGGCACTAGTCACTACACTGAAAACTACCTACGGCCTTCCTAGAAACACTACCACCTTCTTGGCAGATAGTGAGGTCCACACTTGCCCAAGGAGTATGTTTTCAGGGCTATTCCAATATCTGTATTACAGGGCAAGACTTATATTTTATTACCCTGACAAAGGGGAAAAAAAAATCAATTGATTTCATGGAAGACTAATCTACTTTCTACTGCGCATTTACAGAAAACAGTCCTACACTTTTATATCATGCAGGTTCATTCAATTTTGCTTTTAACCACTTATACATAAATTCCCCCAAAAGAGTCTTTGTGCAGTTTGGAATATGCTGTAGCAGTGAGGTGGAGCACGCTAGCCAACAAATGCTAGTTCATTCCACTGACTGGAGAAATGCCTGCCATTTGGTTTCTTTTATAGGGTCACATTCAAGCAAGTAAAGTTCGCAGAGAAGAGTTAACTAATTGGATTCAAAAAGTCATTTGCTATCTCAGCAATAGTTTTTAAATGTACAAATCTAGACAGAGAGGCATTCTGTAAACAGGTGTGAATGACACTGCTCCATCAGGCATTAAATTGGAGCTGCTTCTGAAAAACAGTATCATCTGTGCGTTTGAGTTACCAGTATTTTATCGACTGCAGTGTTTCCATACCAAATACTCTTTGCTGTGTAATGTCAATGATTCTTCAAGCAAAATATCTCTCCACTTTAATAGCAACATGAAACAGACTCCTACTGTTTGCTTCCTATTTCTTTTCAGGAGAGCTGATTAAAAGTCGTATTTATATTACTGTAGTGCCCAAGGTCTCTCCACTAGGCACTGCATGTACACACAAACACCCAAACAACATCCAGATTTGGACTCTGCACAAAGACCACCACTCCTTTTGGCTTTCACATGCAGGCACCCAAAGACAACATTCATGGAAAAGAGCAACATTTGCTCATAACTTTTCCCTTAATTTCAGTATGACTTTTTAGCAGTAGCAGGAGGTGCTGCCACAGTAACACAGTAAGTTGGGCAAGCTTGCTTCACTGTGGGTACAGTTGGAGACTGAAGTAACAGTCACTATCCCAGGACACAGGTCCTCGACTATCCCAACACAGTGACGGGGTACAAGCAGCACCTACAGCCCCTGCACTGCTCTCAGCTGCATTCCCTTACCTGCGCAAGGGCCAGCGCCGTCGCCTAGATGCCGCAGGAGCCGCCGAAAGATGCGCAACAGGCGCTTAGCAACATCTGCCAGAACCTTCCAGAAGCCGCCCCAGTCCAACGGTCACCGCCCCACCCCAGAGCAACGGTCGTCGCGAGGCCCCGCCCCAGCCCAACGGTCACGCCCAACCGCCCCGCCCCAGCCCAAAGGTCGTCGCGAGGCCCCGCCCCAGCCCAACGGTCACCGCCCAACTGCCCGAGAAGGGGCAATAGCCCCTCGCAAGGGCCGTAAGGGACCGTGAACCGCCCTGGCCCAGCGACATGCGGCTTCAAACAGCCTCTCCAACACAGCGGGCAGCCTCAGCTGCAGTGCGAGGCTAACCTGGCTGGCAACAAACCGGTAACCATGGAAAAAAAAAAACTGCAATTGCCCCAAATTAATTCAAATTACATATGTGCGTGCTGACACATATGCTCCTCCTCATCTACACGCACACAGAAAACACAGGGTACCTCAGGTTATAGTAACAACTTATTTTATAAAACCAAGATGATGGTTTTCTATCTCATGAGAAACTGGACCACTAAAGAGAGGAAGGGTTTCAAGATACGGTTTCAGCCAAGAGTAATGAATCTTGGGACGGAAAGAGTCACAAAATAAACAGTGAAGACTAAATATGTATTAGATATTTGCACAGTTTTTAAATTAAAGATTTGAAAAAGATTCATCTTCTTAAAGTAAAAATTCAGTTTTATTTAATATATTATTAGAAACATTACACAAAGAGGCCGAGTCTTTCACAAATGCCTTGAACCTCTTGCATCTTTGGAATGTAAATTGCTCTGGCTTCATGCTGTTAGGGACTTTGGTAAAGCCAAGCAGAGCACTGCTACTACGAGAAGTATAAACAGCACCAGAAAGCATACAATATCAGTGGTCTTGCAAATATAGAGGCAAGTCAAGTCAAGTTAGCTAGGCAAGCCAATTTCTTTCTAGGATTACAGTAAAATGAAGCAAAAAGCATGTGTCTGGATTTGGATTTCCTCCATCACAGTTTTCAGTCCTCTCCACCACACAGGTTCAGCAGTGCCCTCTGGTAATCACCTTTTGTGTCTTGCTGTAAAGCAAAAGATTAAAAAAAAAAAAAGGAAAAGAAAAAAGACACAAAACATGTATACGTTATATTCTGAACTTGTAAAACAGGCTGCAGTTCACAGTTGGGAGTCTTGTTCTGGGGATGGGGACAGATTTTTCCTATGTGATGTATCAACATATTGCACAAAACCTGCATATTCAGTCGAACAGTTGTTTAAAATTGCACTGGCTGTAGCTTGCAAAGGTAAGAATAGGCTTTTCAGTAGTGCTTAAGTAATGATCTACTATTCTCACTGCAGTCTCTAAGGAATCTTCCATTAATTCTAATAGTACAATTAGTCCAAGGAAGAGTACTTCGAAGGTCATACAGTTGTTAAAAAAAGAAACCTGAAAACTTACCTGGATGAAATAATAGAGGGATTTTCCATATTTCCTCTTGAATTCACTCTTAATTTTCAGCATGTCTATCTCACAGCGAGAGACCATAATCCTGATCAGAACCTTGTCCCGGGTTCCCTTGCCCTACAAGCAGATTCACATGTAAATATATAAAAGCTAAGATGCATAAGAAGGCCACCATCTGATGGAAAGAGTAAAATACAGGCAACTTAGCTGCAACAGTAAAGGGTACAGCGAACTAAACCTTCTAAAGCCACTGTTGTGACCTAGGAGTTTGAGCACAAACATCTCTCCTTATCAGAGTTTGATCAACTTGTGGTCGCAAGTTTAGCTACTTAGTCTGTAAATCAGCAGTCCTGACTCACAAGGAAGTCTTGCAAGTACTGCTTAATGACAGTCTCCAGGTGTTTCTCTTTTAATCAGTTTCTCAAGAAGATATTTTGTAGCTATAATTTAGGGTCTTACTGATTCTTCAACAAACAGTTTTTCTCCTATCAGCAATTTATCTGACATTCTTCTGCAACCTTTCGTTTTTCTGTTAAGTATTCTATTTTAAATCTACACCATGTATCTTGTATGTATCTTGTCTTCTGACTACTTTCAACCTTCAGGTAAAACATTCTTTATTTAAATGTGAGCTATAAACAAGTCTTTCTTACCTTCATAGAGTCATACAGCCTGTCTGCAAAATACAGCTGCTTGTTCTGAATGCACTGGACTAAAGAGACAGAGAAATATGAATAGTTAAACATCCTGCTCACGCTTGGATTAACAGAACATAGAATCCTGGAGTCTTTCAAAGATATAAGTATTCGGAATAAAAGTTTGCAGCATAAATTTATCCATAAGGAAGCACAGAGAAATGAATTTTACCTGATGCATTTGTCACAAGTTGTTTTTGGGAGCTGGTGAACAACGGCTATTTCGCTCACAGTCAGCAGCTTTTCAGAATGCTAGCACTCCTCCACACACACTAAAATTCATTCTTGTGTCCATATTTCACATATAAACAACCCTTTTTTAATGAAAATATTCATTGTATGCTGTCCCCTAAGAAATCCTCCTTCAAGGCTGAGTTTTCTTTGTTCTCCACTTTCCCGAAACACCTCTCAGTTCTCCCTTAGTCTGAAACTGATTTTTCTTTTACAAAATCTACTCTGAAATCAGAACATACATCCTAATCATCTTCATCTCATGCCAAAGTTGTAGTGTCTTAAATACTCGTTTCAGATAATTCGGTGCCAAATCAGCTACTTTTATTAGCCTCCAGCATCCTCCACAACCTGTTTTCCCTTCTCATACACACTATTCTCTTTTCAGCCTACATCCATATTTAATACTTAATGTACCTAGTTAGTGGTCAAACCTGGTTTTGTTTGCTTGCTTGTTTTTAATAAAACAAAGAGGAATCAAAGATTAAATGTTTGTAACAGACAAAAGCAGAACTAACAACAGGTAACAAGTCATGTGTACATTTCCTTTGGAAAGTCAGCAACACAGAAGATGCTGCAATCTCTTGACGTGATACTCTTTCCCCAGATTGGTAGCTCACCCAGATTAAGGAAGGCATTCTCCAGGTCTCCCTTAACTTCCTTCTTGATGCTCTCCAGCATATCATATGGGCTGTAGCTCTTGTACCTCTCAAACACTATCACGTCAAAGAAAAGAAGTGAAAAGAAAATCAAAGCAAGAACCAGTAAAAGCAACCACCTAAGCCAAAAACAGTGCAATGCAGACGCACATGATGCACTCCTGTAAGTTCTCCTTCTGAGAACTTTTATTTTCAATACAGTCTCAATTTATCAGCTGATAATAAAGGTCTGATGCTATGGCCTTCTCTTTTTTTTCCAAATATCCCAAACATCTGGTAAAATACCATTCTGTCATTAATATTTTTGAAACAATTGGTTTGTTTAAGCTAAAGAAATTAAGCCCCTGAAAATAAAATTCCCCATAATAGCTTTCCCAGGTACTTCTGACAGCAATACCTGAGCTGCTCTTTGGCAGCTTCAATATCCAATTTAAACACATGATATAGCTGATCCTCTCTAGCAGAGAGGGAAAAAAGACAAAGGATTTCTCAAAGTCTCCTGTATCCCAGTTTTCATTCCCAGTGCAGGCGAAATACCATTGATCGTTGCACCTGTATAGAAAAGTGCTATATGCGCACTCAAGTTATTAGATTAACATATCCACAGAAATAACTGCATTAAAAAAAAGTTTGGTTATGAATTAAAGATTTCCAGGTTTCATAGCTTTTCACACTCACTTTAATCATACCTGAGATGAAATAGATACCACTTGAATCTAATTTTCCTTCTGTGGTTAAAAAAAAAGGACTGTCTCTTGAAGAGTACCTTTTTGGAGGTGGGGAACACTTCTTTCAGTCATAATGTTGATCCACTTGGGCACGTCAGTTCCCTTTCTCTTCACACCAGCATCATACAGTTCCTGGGGTTAGAATGATAAGCAAAATCATGAGTTATATGAGAAGGCCATCAAACATACACAATTGCTTTACTGGAAACCAAGCACTACTGTAGCTGCGCGAATGTCAGAAAGATAAATGGACACACCATTGGCCTGACCACCATGGATCTAATCTGAAGCTAAGCTAGGTTTTACCCTGTATTTACTTCTATTTGGAGGTTTTGCTCTTGTTTTAGGTGCATTTACCTCAGCAAAGTTGCTCTTGGCAGGTACAGATGTAATAAACAAATCAGCCAGTGAGTTTAGTGATACCTAACTCTTAATCTTTTGAAATTATATCGTAATCTTGATCTTTTGACCACCACCAGTCTTTGCAATGCATCAGTGCTTCCTTTTTTTAAAGCATGTCTTTTTCCATATGCCTATGGAAAATACCAGACAGCTACTGTGCAAGTGCTAGTGAGTAGCCCATGAAAATACACAATTGAAGATGTCAAGATTGTAAGTGGCAGATTCCTTGACAGCATGCAAACATGGCTGCACACAATTTGAAATACATTTACCTACTTTTACAAAGTGCCCTTGCACTCTCCACATGCACAACATTCATAGTCTAGCTGAATATCCCCCCAAAATCAGTCAATAAGAACTTTTAAGGGTCATTATTAGCACTTACCCTAGCATCTTGGTCAATCAGCTCATAATCAATCACAGAAGTATCTTCACACCTTTTTCCCTTTAAACGACAACAGCAGTATTTAGAAGAAGTTTAAAGGATGGCAAGAAATTTGCTATACACATATTTTTCTCTTTGGTTTGTTAATCAGTATTTTCTATATGAGTAATCATTAGAGGATGCTTCATCCTCATTAATGACCTACTGTTATGAATACAGAGTTCCTGTCAGGATACTATGTCCTTCGACATCTGATTTTTTTTTCTCAAAATACAGTAAAGTTACAAAGAAATTAAAATTTGTATTAGAAATCCAATTGTTTTATTAAAAAGTATCAAATACCAAGGCACGGGCACATTAGGAAACATAGTAAAATATAAACAGACATACCTTGGCCAAGGCAACCATTAGCTTGCGGAAGTCACCAGATGTGTCTGATATAATGTCCTTTTCCAGTTCTGTCTTATACACTAGGAAACAGATTTTTTTTCTATTTAATAATGTTCGACAAACTCTCATTTAAAAGGAGCTACACTACAACTCCTTATAGCTAATCACTGTATTTTGCAGTGTACAAAAGCAACCAGCTACCATCTAAGTCATCTATGGAAGACGATTAAAAGCACACTCGGATACCACAACAAAATCATTGCTGTGTAAGTTCCGGTGCAGGCAAATCTGCCAATTACGGAAAGACAATAAGAAAGCCTTCGTACATTAAAAGGAAGAGAATACTGTTTCAAGTTGAATATCCTACCAGTTCATCCTTTGCTATCAATGTTTGCTTGTTTCCCAAACAGAATTTAGACCTTAACCACTCATGGATTTATGACTGGACAACTGCAATTATAAGTTTAATGCAGAAGACGATAGTTGTTTTGATTAAACATAAGAATGTTGTGCGTAATCCCGGTGCACTCTCTCAGCCTTTTCATTGTTTTCTAAGCAGCCATACCATACATTGCTGTGTGTTCATGCTTAATAGCTGTCAAGCAGCTCTTTTAGGGTACTCAATGAATCATAAAGGCCAAGCAAAACCAATGTACTCTTGCACTATGCACAAAATACACGTAACAGAAAAAAAAATAGCTACCTGGACACTGCTTAGATGACTAGCTAATGCTCTCCAATTTGTTTATTGTCGAGGAGCAGACAAAACTCTATAAATACACCCTAGTATCCAGTATGCCACTACAAATTTCTTTGGCCTGACTACCAGAGAATCAAAGGAGTTGTTCTGCAAGTGATTCTACCAATCAAATTGACACTGGGGGGGACCAACCCAAGCAAGGCTGTGAGCAAGCACAATACATTGCAACTTTCAATGTAAACTTACTTTCCCTGTAGACTCTGTTGATTTCATAAAGCTCCTGATTTGTCCGTGAGCAGATGATTTCAATGAGTGTGTCTTCATCAGTTCCCAGACCCTGCAACACACAATATACAGTTCAGTGTTAGAAAACCTTGCTTGAAGGATTTCAAAATATTTTACTGGCATTTTATTACCCTTTTTCCTTTCTCCCAGTCTAACAGTTCCACAACTGTTCAGGGATATTTTTGACAACTGTATGCATGTTTCTAATGTGCCTGAGAAAACCCAGATGGAACATTTTTAGTTGCCAGATATTATTCTATTAGCTTTGAGATACGGTAGACAATATCTGTGGGAAATATTTGTTTGACGTGTTTGTAACAAATACCTGATCTCCCCACCAGCATAACTGCAATGAGGTGAACATTCCACTGCCAACATGTGATTCTTTTCTATCTTTCCATTGAGAACATAGGGGGGAAAAAAAAAAACTCATTTTCATCATGCAAATGTGCAGAGACCATGTTCTTTCCAGCTTTTCTTCTTCACCTCTCTCCATACACCTCCCACCATAAATAGGAGGCTGAAGATGACACAGCCATTAGTAATGGCCTCACCACCAGACCCGCAAATATTCACCCATGTTTCAAGTTTCTAGCTCATAAACAGCCCCCCCCGAAGTATGCATATTTTCCATGTACTTCATGGAACACTACAACACCCAAACATAGATATCATGTTGTTATTAGCTATATTGATATTAGGGGATAAAAATATCTTTGGTATGATGGATTAAATATTCAGATTTAAAATGTTCATTTTGATGAAGCTAGGTGAATTGAGAGGACCTGTATGTATTAATTCTGTATTAAATTATCTTCCAACTTGATCTAGTTGGCATAAATCTGTAAAACATAAAATTAGGCTAGGCCTCACAGAAGTCTCCAACTAAGGCAGAATCTCTCTCCCCTGCCATATACAGAGCATTAGCAGAATATGTTTCTTGCCATATATGATTCATATATAATATATGTCTTAGTGTTAAAACTGAAAGAAAAACAGCATAAAGATTTGTGTGGTACTGTAATTTCCATTGCTATCATACGAATGAACATTTCCTGATAATCTTAACAGTTAAGTAATTGTAAACAATACGTGTAACTAGACAAGGGACTAGTAAGGTGACACTAAAACAAGATACCTATTAAGTCAGGAGAATACATCTCCCAAGGCAACTAGTCTCTATAGGCCTCATCTATAGTTCCTGGAGAGAGACAGGACTCTCTGAAGGACAGTTTTAGAATAGGAAACTAACATAGGCAACCTGAAGATGCTTGCTCTCTCTGATAACCGCAGACAATATCCACATGATTACTTGGTAAAGCCACCTGGCAGTTAGATCCCTCAGTATTGTGGGAAAAACAAAAAAGCAAAAAAAGCAACTTCAAAAAACCCACAAACATACACACTTTTCTTTAAATAGATTCCACTGAGAGAGTTTTTTTTGTTTCATTTCATGTTTTTCATTTGTTTTCGCTTTTTACCTACCGTCAGTCAACGATATTCATGCTAATCCAATTACTCTCATTTGCCAGAATCACCAGCAGAACACAGAACATTATTAGGACTACTGTCAGGCAGCTGTTTGCTAAGACCCTTGGGATAAATTTTGTATGGTATCTGGCAAAAAATGGGCATGGTTTGCACCAGAGTCCTAGAGGAGTCTGCCATCAGCAGACTGAAAAACAATCTTATGCTATATTATTTTACATGTTAAATATGTATGTAGTTATGTGAAAAACTATTGCCTTGGAAAAAGCCTCTTTACTAACTGAAAAAATAAGAGGACTAAAACCATGTCTAACAGCTAAGAGAATTGGGACAGCTCGCCACAGAATAGTTCTAATGGATATCTGGGGAAGAAATGAAGGCTAACAATTTAATAATCTCTAAATATTATTTTGAAGTATTTTGTAGGAATATACATATCAGAAAAAAAAACTTAAGCTCAAGCAAGAAAAACAATACTTTGCTAGCAAACTCAGAACATTAGAATGAATGCTTGAGAGATGGAAACACCTGACCTGTGAAGAGAATATGCTACCATGGCTACTGTTCTAAGGCTTGATCATCTGGCTGTAAGTATAGCACAAGCGCTAGATAAGTATATGGTCATTCTAATTTAAACACATCACATACAAAATCTTCAGAAATTTTGAATTATTATCTCATTCACAGTAAATTATGGACAGCCTATGGATAAACCAGAAGAGGGCAGCATCCAATTACTCAAAGAGTGGATTTGGCCCACACATAATTAAAAGAACAATTACCTCTCCTTATTTGTTATTGGTGCACTGGTATTATTTTGGTACATTTGTTTCATAGTCTGGAGATAGTAATTAATCAGCTCTTTGTCTTGTTCTGAGTTTTAGTACACATATTTTAATACTTTCTTTTTAGATGCTTGTGATTTTTTAGATGCGTATGATTTTAGATGCTCCCAAACAAGCTCCCAAACCTTAGTTTGTCTAGAAAGGTAAAAAGACTGGCACGAGCACTTCTCGAAATCTGTCTTCAGTGGCCAAGGGGGCAGATTTTTCCCAAGCGGTGATCTATTCCACTCTTGCCTGTGATTGCAGGGGACTGAACTCTGTGACCCACTGCTGCGCTGTTCAGCAAGGCTTGTTTGAACACGTCCTTCTCCTCCTCCTCTTCATGTTCCACAGAGAAAAAGGCCTGGGTACAGGATGTTCTTTCAACATCGGTGATATGACCCAGTAACGGGAAACTACTTTTTATTAAGCCTACAAATACTAGCAAAGGATTTAATGGCTCCAGTGCTTTCTTATGCCTTTTTTATAGTAAGAACCTGTTCATTGTTTTTCAAGGCAGTCAGAAGAGCAGCTATCAGCCAAAACTGCCTATGAGTCGCTCCTCATCTGGCTCACATTACTTTTTCCTAAAGAAAGGATTTAGTTAACACTTGAAGTTGGATACCTAAACCATAATACTAAAAAGTCAGTGGTCAAATTTGAAACACGTATTTGAATATCAAGTCCATACTTATTCTTGAAGTAGTGTCATCAGACTTCAACATACTTAAATTTCAGAACTCATTTACCTTCATTGCAGCTTTCAGTTCAGAGGCATCATACTGTGATGGTGTCTTCAGCAGGCCCAAGATCACTGCCTCCAAATGACCTGACAGAGCAGATTTGAGTGCTGCTGAAAGTTCCTGTAAAACAGAAAGGAGGATGGAAGAAGTAATTAAAGCTCACTTCTGATCTCCAGAGAATTCAGCTTGTAGTGCTTTTAATCTCCAAGGCAGCAATAGTCTTTTTTGCACAACTGACATGGAAACAGAACTTAAAGAGCTTTTCTTTTGTGGAAGCCCAAAAAATTAGGGCAAAGGAAAATTTTTCTCATCTTGAAAATAAGAAAAATCCACTGGTGGCTGACAAAGTGCTGGGAAGCATGGTGCAAAGACATTCAAGTGACTCTGCACAACTCAGCTTTGGTCTTGAAGTACTGACACTGTGTTGGAGCCAATAAGCACTGATGGGTCCGAGTTTGACTCTCTGTGGTCGTTGCCTCTCCACCACACTTCACAGTGTTCCCAGTAGCACTATATTATTTGGGTTTTCCCTATTTATCTCAGCCCTAAACTAGCTTAGACACTGGAAAATTGACTGCATAGTTATTCCACTGTACTGGCCCAGGTCCCAAACAGATGGCTGAGGGGAAAAACAGCTCCCGAGTGCAGGAAAATCAGCCCTATCTTAAGGAAATCATCAGAACTCTGTAGTCAAAACTTCTATTGTTAATTGTCAGCCAATGCTGGAGGAAAACAAACAGTCAGATATTTTCACTTTATGGGATGTATACGGATCTGTAGCAAATAAAATCCGGCATTTCCTCTTTTATGGGATTCGGATATAACTTGAAGAACGCTAGTATCAGCTGCAATGTAGCATAGTTACAAATATCAAAAGCCTGGAACCAGATCTGGGATCTATGCTGATCAATATTTCCTATAGCTAGAGTTAAAACTGGAGCATTCAGAAAAGACTTACTGCATTTAAATTACCGGGTTCTACACAAATAAGTTTAGGGTGTGGGGAGTGTGCACAAAAAGAGATGTAAAAGAAGGTGATCTGAACAAAACTGCAAAGAAGTTTATGTCAGACAGATAAAGAGCCAAGGCACTTGGTGTGTTTCCAGCTTCATCAGTTAATCTAGGGCACTTCTAAATCCCCAGTAGCTCCATTAATGCTGATGAAGGGAAAATATTTCATAGACCTTCTTGGTAGAAATATTGTTCCTCAGGATTATCATTGGTTCCCATTGGAGCTAAACTCTGTTGAGAAAACCTGTATCAGGGCACAACACGAGCAATAAATCACAATCACCTCAAGTAGGGTTTGCAACTTCACAGCATATTACCAAAAAAATCCTTGAAATATTTTCCCTAGAGGATATATCACTGGACAAGATATGTCTTTTCACAAACCATTTTTTCCTCTCCTGTTATTCACCTAAGTGGTGTCTCTTAAAACTACCATTGTTTTTACAGGTCATTTTACCCTTTTGCACTTATCATACTTGATAAATTCAGTTGGTTCCTAGATTGCAGCAAGGAAAGAAGGTAAGTGAAGACATAAACATTTAAATGAATGAAGTTGTGGATTTTCTTGACTATACTGTTTTTGTGCTCATGCAAAACATATAACAGAGCTTCAAGTGACATATATTATTATTAGGGTCCACATTATATTCACAGTTCTCATGGTGCCCACAGAGAGTGACTGCTAGGATGCAGGCCTGTGTGCACACACACATGCATCCAACTTGCACGTGTTTCTGCGTGTGCCTTTATCAGCCATGCATAAAAATTGGTGAATTTCTCAAATTTTACTCTAGTTTTACATTTGGTTGCAGGTGAGCACTCTGGGCTGCTACTGGAGGGTTACCATTTGGGGTCTGGCAAACCTGAAAGAGAGACATTCATTATAATCTTAAACTGATCTTTAGGCAAACTTCTCTTCTTCTGCATGGGCATAAAACTTCAATTGCTGTAAGATTCTTAAAAGACAAGAAAACATCAAGAAAACTTCCAGGTAGCAAGACTCATTATACAAGCTGCTGTAACCTGTCCTACAGATTTGTTATCCTCTGTAGATCAGTACATGGGATATTTCTGTCAGGAAAATAGCCAGTGAAAGTTCATCTGATTACTGCACTTTGCACAGAAATGGAATACTTTCTTTAGGCCAAGTTATTTTAAAATAAATAAACAAACAAACACCATCCAAACCCTTTTGCCTGAGACATTTCCTGCCAAAGGTTTTACACAGGGTTAAGTAGTAATTTTGCCACACTTTAGAAAACACACAACTGATACCGTTCAGCACATTTTAGCATATAACCCAGGGGCTGGTTGATGATCTGCTATCCATCCTGATTTCTAGAGATACTAGAAAACCCATGTCTCCAACAGATTTCAGTTCCAGTCGTGCATACTGAATACTTTGGGAAATCTTACCAGTCCTAGACTCTGACAGCATATACAAAGTAAATGGATCTTTACTGCCAGTGAAAAGACAAATTAAGTAATATTTATCTCCAGTTTATGCCTAAATACCTGTGAAATGTGAGCCATGAAAACCTAACTATGCAGGAAAAATATGCAATATTTCACATTCCTTCATATTTTAGTACCTTTTTGGTTCTTCTCTGGTAGGCAAAAGCGATATCCTGCCTCTGTTCACTGCTGCGGTTTGTTAGGATGTTGATGATGGTGACCTCATCCACACCTACAATGACAAAAGACAGAGTCAAAAGCTTTCTTATTTGTATGGATCTGTTCTCCTACACTCAGGACACAGCACTGTTGCTCAACAGCTCTCTTTGGTGTAGAATCTGTTAAGTCCTGGCCTTGCAGAAACTGTAGCTATTTACACGTTTGATGCGAAGCACTTCTTGACACGTACACTCACATGTCCACCTCAGCTAGGGCCAGCCCCTGGCCAGTCTTGCTGCTTCTGAGCTCCATGTCACAGGTGCACCAACCATGCAGGATCCTGCAACAAAAGCTGTTCAACTTCAGAACTGACAGACCTGAGCTTCTTACAGCCTGCCCTGTAATTTCAGTGGAATAATTTCAATTAAGGTTTGTTAAAAAGCTTTTATATTTTCTAATTTGCCTCTAGGCACTTAACTAACACTCCACTTTTCACTCATCAGCTCAGAAGCTTAGAAACTAGAAGGTCTTCTTGATATTGGGAGGAATTATGTATGTGTTCCCTTTTTTGGGCATGCCCATAGAAGATCCATGATGAGTTTTAACTAAGCTGCCTAGACAATTTGGATGCTCAGGCTCCCTACCTATCTCTTTTTAATAGTTGAATCCGTAAAGGCTTAAGTTTAAATGATGTCTTGTAATTCTGTTCACTTAAAGATCATGGTTTTACCCTAAATGCAAGATCTTTTGGTTTTACCCTAAGTGCCGAGGCACAGATCCAGGGCTGGACTCACTGTCTGTCCATGGTATCTAACATATTCCACAGCCTTAGATCCTACAGGGCTGATATTCATGCTGCCTCCAATCGTGGTCAATAAACATAGAATAAAAGCTTTACATTACACAGGAAATTTCTTAGATATTAGCCACTTGCAACTCAAGATTCTTTCCAGTGCAGGAAGCATCTCGAGACTCTGACACTCTGCCTGTTACTGACAATGTGCATTTCAGATTCACTTTTTTTTTTTTTTCTCCCCCTCACTTGCTGCTTTCAGCTGGATTCTCCCAAACTTAGTCTAGCATCCAAATAAATAGCTATCCTTCATCTTGAAGGATATCTCTCATCCATCAGGATATCCTGATTATTCAACAACAACAGAAGAAAAAGCTGTATTTATATTTCCTTAACTAATTCATAAAAATATCTCAACTACCCCCTTACAATGAGAGCTTATAAAAGGTGCCCTTGCAATAAGCCAGTTTCTGTAAGACAAGAAAATTTCTGGAGATGTAAGTCTCTGCCACAAGCCAAATCAAAGCAACTGTTAGCAACCAGGAGGCAGAGCGGCCAGGTAACGAAGACTCCAAGGGACAAACAGGAGCAACACTGCAGACACATGGTGTTGTGTGGCCTGTCAGAATCCATGAGGTCCATCCACGTGTTCTTAGGCAGTATAGGAATTGCTTGATTTCACCACACTTGGTTGAGGACTCACTGCT